>NC_090210.1:2538999-3159999 GCF_033026475.1 Channa argus | reverse complement strand
AGCACAAAGCATGTTTGACTTTTGGTTAATAATCCCTTTCATTTTCAGTTGAGTGAAAATGTTTGCAAGTATAACAAAAGATTGGGAAAAATAAAAAATATCAACATAATATTAATGCAAATGCAGCTAGTACGGATGTTCCTTCATCATCAAAAATAACAAAAAGATCAAGAAGTGTAAAATACTGGTAACCGTAGTTTCTTTATAGTAAAATACTAAAAATTATATCTGTGCAAAAGTTGCATCTCACAAACGTTTTAGGTAAATAACTTTAATATGTAAAACCAGGTGTGTGACCTTTAAAACAAGACTGCCAGCACCTAATGCTTGATGAGTGGCACCAGGTGTGGTAAATTGGGCTGGCACTTTAAATTTGCAAGTAGGTAGCACTCCAGAGGCTCTCTCAGGCAGGTAGGTATGCAAACTATCATTGTTTTACTATAACCTCTTTTAAAATGCAGACCGTGAATGCTTTTCTTAATTCTGGTGATGTTGATGGAACATTTGTACTAGCTGATGGCGTGTTACGTTCATGATGGCTGTTTTTGCCATTTTAAAGTAAGGGAATGCAAATATTTGCACTCGAAATTTGCCTGAGTCGGTTGGCTTTAGTTTGTATCTCTGTTCAACTTTGCTACCCTTGCTTTTTACCTCATTCATTTTAAATGGGCTGGGCAAAACATTAGAACCACCTCCTCTTATACTGCACTCCACTACCCACTATGACCTCAATAATACACAGAGTAGAATTATCACCTTTCTGAGGTAAAAACTGAGGTAAACCTGATAAAGTGGCCAGTGTGTGTATTTCCGAGCTTTAGATGCTTCGTGTTTTTCATATTTTACTGTATTTTGATACTGTCTACTTGATGAAACAATTGTAGTGGTGATGCCTGTTCATTGGCGCATTCATGTACAGAGGCAGCCATCTTAAATTGCTGGGTGATCCATGGCTTGGCTGATCTTTGGCAGGTCTCAGCTCCCGGTTCCATCTCTGTCCAATGAACAGCTGTCTGTTTCTGAAAGGAGACCCCTTTTTAATAATCTCTTTTAGCCCTGCATTGTAAATCTCCCTTGCAGATCGGCAAACATTTTCAGTTTGATTCTTCTTGTCCATGCACCTTGACAGTGGGTGAGGTTATGAGAGAAGTTCCTCTTTTGCTTTGTTATGGTCCTTCGTCACCACATGGAAGCCTCTCACAATGCTTTAGTAGGGAGAACATTGATTTCTTGCGATGTCTGTACTACAGTGACAGATTGACGACGTGAACATTCTGTCCAGAAGAGCCAGTGGACCAAACACAACAAGAGCCGCCACAATTGTTGAACTGAAGCAGATGCCTCAGGTTGACTGTCTAGTAGGGGTTGATCAGCACTATCAGGGTGTCTAATAATTTAGCAAGTATACCAAAGTGAACTGTTGATGTGATAAACAAACTCTTTTACATAACATGACTAGATGCTCCTCATCAGACAACTGTGTAAGGGGGCTGGGTGAAACCCGATTGGGAACAGCCATTCAGATTGGCTGGGACTGTATGCCCTTTAATAGCAGCATCATGCCTGTTGTGGTGGAGGACAATAATCATGTTCTCAACAACAAAAAGCTTTTTTTTTTTTTTTCTCTTACAATGGTGTTAATCCAAAGTGGAATGGAGAGACAAAAAGCTCTCCATCGCTTTTGTTACCCACTTATTTTGTATGCTGCTGTCTCCAAATAGTTGTTGCTGAGTAGAACTGTTGTTTTGCTTGAGTTTGTAGGGGGTGTATAGTCTCACAGGTAGCTCCAGTGCTTGGGCAGGCGCTTTATCCACAGTAATGTCACTACAAATGTGTATACTGTCACATCCATTTTAGCATAAAGCAACTTTTAAAGCTGGAAATAAGTGGAATGTGGCCGGCATTTATGCAGCACGCAGTGGCAAAGTAGAAGTCCCATAACCATAAACCAGTGCAGCAAATTCAAATGACAGGGGCTCAGGGATTTTAAACGTCGCTGACACTAATATAGAGAGTTAAAGCTGGTTGAATGAATTTTTATATAAACAATAGTTAATGTGATTATACTGCAGTGGTCACCTCAGCAAAGAAGGAAGATGGGCCTGACAGTGGGCCATCTTATGATGCTGTGTCATGATGCACAGCAAACTTGTATCAGCAAGAGATCTCACTAGTCAGAGACTCCTCAAAAGAACATGCTGTACATGTGGTAGTCTGATGTTTTTTTTTCTCTCTCTAATCTAGTCAGTTAACAGGTCTCCCATTGACCAACGGATGTCTAAATCCATTTCTAACAAACAAAACTGATTTCCTACCTGTCCACTGAATTAATATTGTCATATTACAGACCTGCTGTGTCCTTAGTGTGGGTCACGTTCTCATTTAGCCATGTCTAAGCTTGTGATGTGTGAGCCTTGAGCTTCTCATTGATAAAAGACTCAAAAGTTTTAATACAGTTTTTTTTTGTAAGACACAGGCTGAGAGAATTGCCTCAGTAAAAGTCTCCAATTTGAGCTACTGAGCCTCAGGGAAGGTAGGATGTGTTCTCACTATCTGGGTCACTTCGCTGTGGAATATATTTTCTCAAAAAAAAAAAAAATAGTTCTCTCAGATCAATACTGGTTATATTGAGATATGCCAGTTCCATTTAATATGCTGTCAACTGAATCTCCCTGATGAGCGTCTGATCTTCTCATCTTGCTACAGATTGCGTGGCTGAACTATTGGACCATGACACCTCTTGGGCCGTGGTGGACTGAACACAGGCACTTTAAAATAGGACTTGGTTGACATTCAAAGAGATTTATAGGACAGCATCTCATTTTCTCATTTTCCTACTTTTGCATTGTGTCCTTTGGTGCCAATAGGCCCTTTTGATAATAGTTTGGATTAAGCTTGTTTGCAGTTTCATTTAATTTACTTCAGCTGTGTTATATTACAGACACAGAGTAACTGAGAGTTGATGATTTACAGTTCTGATGACCCAGTCAATCAGATTCTGTATCAGAGTCTGTGTTCTTTCTGTATATCCCTCAGAAGACCTTCCTGATGAAATGGACATAAAACTCTACTTCTCACACATTATTAATGCAGTCATTAAATATAAAAGTATAAAAAATTTAACTCCTGACTCATTGCTCAGCTAGTGTGCTATATTGGCATCTTAAGTTTTGCCATTTTTGTTTTTCCTTTTTTTGTTTTGTGAACACACACATCTGTTACTTTAAATCTCAAGTGATATCCCCCATTAAGGCTTTTGACTTAATGGTATTATGTAACTGTTATGACAAGGGATGCACACAGTTATGTCATAAACCTTTGCGTAATTACTTTTCATTTTGGATGAAACGGGACTATAATCCCTGAGCATATTACAGCTCTGCCAAGCTAACATCGACCTTTACCCCCGGGTTTCCACGCGCTGGCAAAGAGTTGGTGCTGATTTGGCTTATTTATTTATTTTTATCTTTTCTCATAATCTAGGTATCGCTCAGCCAGGCAGCATCATTAATAGAAAAACACTTACTATTCTGAACCTGCTCACTTTATTTATGTATCTTTTAAAATGATTTGCATTGAATCTGGCCCAGCTCTCTCATAACTCTCTATTAACTATCCGCTTGTAAAATTTGCTTCTTCTGGTGGTGGAAATTGTCACTTGTACCATCTACAAGTGACACAATTTCCTATTTTAATGTAAGACGTCTTGGGACTCCATTTAAAGGTTGACTTCTCCGAATTTGAACTTCCTCGCTATGGCTTTAGTTTAGGCTGTAAATGTACCAAATGCTTTTAAATTTCACTCTGACTTGTAACCAATTGTAGCTAAAAAAAACTCGCTGTAATCTGATGGAACTCTGTAAAAGCAGTAAGATTATCATTACAAACTCCACAGCCTGAGAAACAAGACAACGTAATCTTAACTGAAGGTTCCTCCAAATGATGTCATCTGGAGGCATTTTCAGCTAAAAGTAGAAATATTTTGATATAGGAAAGTGAATGGGAAGTTTGATGCCATTTATGTAGATGTACTACCTAAAGTAGAACCATTTCACAAGTTCAGTCAGTGAAGGTGTCCTTCCAGGGGATTCCTTGATGATATTTTGGTCACATATTTAAAAAAACGAGCAGCATTAGCTTGGTGCTTAACTAATGTCTGGTTAAGAGTTGATAACAAGATTCTCCTGGATAACTTTTGAACTGTAGAGTGATATTGAAAGTCTAGTATCCTGAAGAAACTAATAATGAAACATACTGTAAGACGATAACTTGCTCTGCCGTGGTCTTTTTCAACATGGCACAGAGTGTCCAAATTTCCTGGAGCCCTGGAGGCTCGTCTGTCTGACGTTTGCATGACTCTCATTTGGCTTTTTAATTTTGGACTCTCAGCAGTTGATTTCAACCCCTCTGTGTTAGGACTGGGAGGAAAGAAAGGAGACGTGAACCTGTTTGTATTTTTCATGAATCCATGCAGAGGAAGAATCGGCATGGAACACAGCGCCTTCTGATTTCAGGATCATATGCAGAACACATGTCACAATCTTTGATCTCCCCTTTTAAGCAGGAGCTACAGAGGCCTGCAGCGTGTGCTTAACTGTTGTTGGTCATCTTTATTTTACATTCTTAATCAATTTCTATGCAGGGGTATTTATAAATTACTAACATGCCTTTTAACTGCTTTTCTTTAGCCTACTGTTATGAAATGTTAAGTGCCGCGAATATTAAAGCCTAAAAATAGAATCAAGCCATAGATGTGCATAATGCATTACAGTGAGAAGTGTTGCAGGAATATTTCCTTTTATCTTCTATCGCTTTAGAAGCTTTAGCTTTAACATTTCAAAGGAGGAGACGCACTTTGCGACAGAGATAAGGATCTGTCAAAGTGCAAATCCAAAGATTAATTAGATCCACTGATCTCTCAAATCAAGTTGCTTGGATCTGTCCAAGATAAACCTAAAAAGCACTGCAAAAGACAATGACTCATGATATGGTGTAACTATTTGCTAAGTGACCTTTGTGACTCCTACATTATAATAATGCATTGAAAATGTAGGCATTTGCTTTGCCAAAGGGTTTTATTGAGACTAAACACAGAAAACAGCTGTATGAGCTAGTACATACCCACAATATGGCATTTATTTTAGCATGGTTCTCCTTTACCCCCTCAGCTTTGGAGAGGAAGATGTCAGTGCGACAGAGCAGAGATGAGCTGATCAAGAGAGGAGTGCTGAAGGAGATCTTTGAAAAAGGTGAGCTGATATTACACAGTCAGTCTGATTTAACAGAGCTGGAAACTTCTTAGGTTGAAAATAAAAACTACATAACGAGTAGACATGGTGTTATTCATCTCTTCATTATTAGTAGGCTATAAAGTTTGCTAATTCTTTGGCACTGGCCATTTGGAGATCTCTCATTATTCAAATGATATATTTCTTTTTCTTTTTTTAATAAACTCTTTAATCTTGATTCGACATGCCCTATACATTCCATAGTCAGAGCTTGAGATATTTGAGTCCTGTACCTCAGGGCATCAAACATGAAGTTAGGGAAGCTAAGAAAGTCCAGTGACTGTTGCCAGGAAAGAGAGCAAACGTGGTCATGAGGAAAATATTTTATTTGTATTTTATTTTAATAAATTTGGCATCTTGGACAAAAAATATAATGTAACTATTGGGTAGAAATATACAGTTTATAGTATTTATAGATTGTAAATACTTTTCCTTGGCTCTAATTGCTGTGTGCACCTTAAACATTCCGATACAGATGCATATGATGCAGTAGCTTCGTATTCTCTGCACATTAAACATGTTACTACTTATAATGCATTTTAATGAAGACACGCATGCTCAAGTCTCTTGCCAAGAGTTACGTTTCCATAATCAGAAATGCTTGTGTGCATAGCTTGAAATATCAGCAGTTGTTTTTATGCATGCAAAATTTGCATCTTTCTAGTTGCTGTATTGTGTTTTCAGCAATGACCTCGCTTATATATAGATGTACTGTAAGACAAGAAATGGATCAAGTAGGGCCATAAAAGTAAAAACTAATAACCCCACAAAACTTTTCATTCTTGCCTATAATGGCAAAATATTTTATTTGTATCTTTCATTTGACATTCTTGCCGTCTTGTTTAAAAGAATGTGCTGTCAAGTTGCTGTAGCTCCCAAAATGAAAGCAGCAATTGTCAGAATATGTGAGCATTGTGAATTGCACTGTCAGCCTTAAAATGTGATCATGCAAAAACCATCAAATGGCTCAGCGCTTTATACGAATTTTAAAAAGCAAAACTTCTGGCACACAGTTATGCCTTGACTGTTCCTCGGTCTGTTGTGTGCTGATAAAAAGGCCCTTTGGGTTTGTTAAACATTCTTAGCTTTCGGAGTCGCCTCCCACCCCAAAGTCTAAAACTTTCAACACCCCAAGCTCATTTTAAACTACGAGGAGTCTTCTCAGGAAGTGCCTTTTGTTGTGCCATCAAACACATTTGCAACGCTTGACAGATTTTTTTTTATTTTATTTTTTTTGTCTCCGTTTTAGCAACTGTTGAATTCCGATCTTCGATGGACAGTGGAGTCTGTACTCAGGAGCCTACTATTAAGTCATCTATGGTCCTGCCCACTAAGAAATCTGTCACCTACCAAGGAGACCTTCAGGAGACCCCCGCCAAGCCACCCCTGTACCACAAACAGCCTCCCGCTCTCCCTCCGAAGCCTTTCTCAAGGATGCATAGCACAGGTCAGTTATCTTAGTTCCCGTTACACCACTCTGACACATTTAATACTATGGTGTTTTTTTGTTGTATATTTTCATTTACCGAACTAATATACAATGTTTAATGTACCGTATTCATAGGATACATCTTTTATGGCATTTATTTCACCTCCCCAGGCTGTCAGTAGTCAAAATGCTCTTATAAGATGCTGTGTGCACCTGATTTGAAAGCCAGCCGTGACTGTTTTTGCTTTAAACCCTACCTGCATTCCCACACGTGTGGCGGATTATTGTAGTCTCATGGGTGTAGTCAGCTGTGGGCTCTCTGTCACTGTCAATCTGTCAGTACTAGGAAGTGGCATTACCCTGTCCTACTTCTCACTGCTCTTTGCTGACGTCTAAGCCATGTATGATTACCTATGAGCTCTGTTTATCTGCATGTGAAATAAGTTAATGATCAGACTTTCATATCAAGTTATTTCTTTCGGGCTTATCTCTGATTTTTTTTTTTTCTAATTTTATTCTCTGTCCAGATTCTTGCCAGCCAATGAAGTTGCCCTGTATGCCTGGGGGAAAGTATTCTCCTCCTCTGCCTCCCAAGAAAGTGATGATTTGTGTGCCTCCAGGAGGGCTGGACTCCTCCGCTTCCCCTTCTCCCTCCCCAAACCCTCTCAGCAGTCTCTCCCAAAAGTGCACCCCTCCCCAGGGCATGCAAGCTCACCACGGCACTTTGCTGCCTTCCCAGTTTGCCAGTTTGTCCAGTCTTCACCAGAGTCACGGGCACCCACTCCAGCTTCAGTATGGCAGCTTGCATGCTCCCAGCCGCATCATTGAGGAGCTCAATAAAACCCTAGCACTCTCCATGCAAAGGTTTGAAAGGTTAGTAGTAATCAGCATGAGGGTTATTAAATCTGATTGTCCTCCAGTGGGGTCACCCAGGGATTATGGATCTGTCTACATCATACATAATATCATGGTTGGATTTTACAAATCTTTGAGGAATTATTCTATGTGTCATGATGGCATTAAAAAAAATGTTATACTGATGGAGACAAAGGCTTGTTGGGTGTTTTTCATTTTTAAGACAAAACTACTTGCTTGATTTGACGAACTTCTGGTTATAATGATAAAATCCATCTGTTTTGCTTAAAGCTATGTCAAAATAACACTAATCAGAAGGATTGTTGCAAAATAATTTCGATAGAGCATCCTTTTTATTACTTTGTTGTTTTTTTTTTTTTGTTTTTTTTTCCCTGCAGCTACTTGTCCACCACTTTCAAATA
Organism: Channa argus; assembly: GCF_033026475.1. NCBI lineage: Eukaryota > Metazoa > Chordata > Actinopteri > Anabantiformes > Channidae > Channa > Channa argus. The sequence goes on along the minus strand of NC_090210.1, from coordinate 3,152,005 downwards.
TATTCTTATGTGATTGAGGTCACACCCTGCCATGCAGTTCAAGGGTACAGGTCTAAATCGGCACACTCACAGGGCAGCGTGGCCTAATTTTGAAGTAAACTTGCTTATGTGTGGGCATGGATGAATGGAGTAGGCGTCCCTCCAGCAGTTGGCCTAATATAACACGACCAGCTGCTCTTCACAAGAGCCGTGTTCCTTCTTGTTTTGAGAAAGGGGACAGGATAACGGATTGAACATTATGTAACCTATTACATTAGGCTCTGTTTCACCAAAGTCATTTGGGTAAGGATAAGGAACTAATGGTCCTGACATTGTTCACAATTAGTCTGAAAGCTTATTACATAAGAGTGTCATAAGGAGGCAGACTGTGATTAATCAATCAAGCACGTTGCCAGTTATCACTTGCGATTACATGGTGACTTTTGCTGGGCTTCCTGCAGCAATGCTCATGCACCTGTTTTGCCACAAGTGTTTTAATAGCTGAAAGCGAAGTTGATCCTTGTCACTTTGTTTTGAATTATAGAGGTTGTAAAATATGTTACTCTTCTCTTCCTCTGAAATTCAGAGAATTCTGCCTTATTGCATTCAGCTGGTGCTATGTGCTGTGTTTATGATTTAATTAGAATCAAGGGGCTTTTGGTAAATCATGGTCTATCACTTATTTTTTTTTTTTTTCTGGATTGCAAATGTTTGACGTTGTGGGGGCAGGCTCATCCTCTTAACACAGCCAAATGCTATAGCTGTATACATGACCCATTGCATTCATAATCAGATTTGATTCAAATTGAACATGCACATCTCCCTTTCACTCCTTTAGCTCTGCACTGCACGGTGTTGGTCAATGTGTGACCCTGGACAGAAGAGAAGTGCCGTCTGTGATCATTGACTATGAGGACGACAAGGAGAATATGCCCAACGAATCGGACTATGAGGATCTGCCCAGCATGTATAAGGTGGAAGACGACGATGTGGATGATGATGAGGAGGATGAGGATGATGATGACTCCATATTTACAAGTGAGTGGCAGCAGTTGTCCTGACCACAATTTCTCGCGTTAGTTTTTTGCATCATTTATCAAATGCATCAAATCATTTATTTGTATCAAAAGGGACCTAAAGTCATTTGGTTCATTTTTTTGGGCAACTAAAAAAAACATTTGTGTAAAATTATAATAATTAGCATAATTACTACACCTGCATTTTTCTTGGCTCAAAATTTTACTTGATTCTTTTGATGGTGAGATTTACACTTGAAAGATATTTGAGAGAAGATTGCTCTAACAATTTATGGCAATTATGTAACTATTATTTTACGTTTCTGTTAATTCAGATGTTTTACACAACAAATTAAATTCACGCAAATGACATACATGTAAGGGGGGGGGGGGAGTTTCCTTTTTAGTAGGCCATTACTCATTTTTCCAATGCCACTTGAAGTCATGATGTGCTGTATTGAGCAAATCCATCACACATGACCAATCACAACCTTTAAAAACAGGCACCCATGTGAAAACAAGTGTAGGCCGTGTCAAACCACTCTGCACAGTTCAGCAGTTTTGCTGTGTTTCCATTGGTGACAGCATGATTCTGGATACACTTCCCTAAACCTAATGTTGGCTTTCGCTTTGAAGGTCAAACTATATTTGAGTTTCAGGAGCCTTCAGGTTTAGCTAGCAGTGCTGTTGATCGAGGTTGGTAAAGCAAATATGTCATCATAGGCACAAGATGCAAGCTCGTCTCATGTATTGACAATGGTGTTTGGATGTAGGTACCCTGGCTCAGAAGGTGCTGAGAAAAGACTCTCTGGCCATCAAGCTGAGTAACCGTCCATCCAAAAGAGAGCTGGAGGAGAAAAACATCCTGCCTATGCAGACAGATGAGGAGAGACTGGAGTCGAGGCAGCAGATAGGCACCAAACTCACTCGGTGAGACATGTAAACACATATATTGTTTTGTTTAGTTTTTTTTTAAATGCATTTATACACTTATACATTTCATGGGCCAAATATATTTAGTAAACGTGGCTGATGCTGCTATAGCCAACTAAACAATAGCTGCTGGGAAACGGTGCTGATCTCTCAGCCAAACCGAGCATTTTGTCTTAATTTCAGCTGACGATGACCCAGTATCCTGGCTGATAGAACTGTGACTCAGTCCATGAGCCTTTTCCCATTGAAACACTTCTATATCCTTTCATTTATTCTTTCTCAACATCCGATAAGGATAAATGCTTTATCTCGTTAAAGAGAGGCTCTGAAAATGGAGCTGACCTAATTTCAGTGATGCATCACCCCCCTCCCTCCCCCCTCTCTCTCTCTCTCTCTCTCTCTCTCTCTCTCATTCTCTCCTTTTTTTTCCTCTTGCCTGACTTCCTCCCTCGCTCACTGAATCACCACGGTGATGCATGTGCCAAACTATCTCCGCCCGACTCCTCCACACAGCAGCACCACGCAAGTCACTTCATATCAGCAGTTTACACACACAATACACTGGTGCAGTATGAACAAGTAACACAAATCTGTATACATATGTTGAAACCATGAATGTGAATTCTAGTAATTGAACAGATCAAACAGCATAAAGTTTGTCCCAATGGATCACAGGCCTCGTTTGATTTCTCTTTGAACATGACTTGCTTATTTGAAAAAAAGGGGACGCAACAATGTCTTGAGAGAAGAAAAGACTGGCAAGCATATGGGTAGAAATAAAATCCCAGAGAGTAAGATATGAGAAGTGGGAGATATGGTTGCAAGGGAGGGATGGAGTATTATCTTGAGACACTGGCACATAAGTCACCATTCCCCACTGTGACTGGAACACAGAGTGTGTTCCCAGAAGGCCTGAATGTTCCCAAAAAGCTCTGTCACAGTGTCCTTTGCACAGTGTCATACAATGCACCATTCCTAATTTCATGGTTTTTGCCAACAGCATTGCATCCTGTAATGCTGGGACTTGTGTGAGGCCGGTCAATTGATTATGATTATGCTATTGTAGGACATGACCTGATTCATTGGGAAAACCCTGGAGACCCCCTTTCTCATCATCAACACTCATTTTAGCTTTTAATCTTGTGCTTTTGTTTTTTGTGATGTACTGCGTAGCTGATGCCTTTTTGTAGGAATAGTTCAGTATTCTTCTAAGGCTTGTTGCTAACGTTTCCACAGTGAGGTTCGTAGGACCACCCCAAAGACACTAAATGCTCCATAATAGCCTGATGTAGTGGAGAAAAACTGCAAAGCCAAGTGAGGTCTGTGTGACCCTGTGGCCCTTTTCGCATCATACATAATTATTTTATTCCACTATTAATGTGAAATTATTGATTAGTGTAGCTTTAAGCTAATTGCCCCTAATATTAATGTTGATTAATAATGTGCAGTTCCTTTTATATAAGCTTATTACATAAATTGTCACTTTTTCACATTGCAAAGAACATGACGACAGACACTTTCTTGAATTGGGTTGATGCTGCTTAAAAGAAACCTGGCTGTAAGAAAAATGATTTGGGAAGTGACATCTGTGAATATTTATTGACTAGTCTGTGCTTTATTTCCAACAGCCACTTTTTCGCTGATATAATGCTCAAACCAGCAGGGAAGTAGAGGGCTCCAGTCAGAGAGTTAGTGTCTTAACTTTTCTTAACCGTAGCCCTCAAGTGGGAGGCAAAAAATAACAGAGGATGACATGAGGAATCTATCGCTGCATACAGTGGCTTACAGGTCCGAGCAGTTCCAGATGCAGTATCACTGATATAGTTAGGTTTACTGCCTCAAGGTCCTGACACGGTGCTATAAAAAGAATCCCAAGTTGAAAGTACTGCGAATGACCTTTCACAGGCATTGGGTGTCTTACTCATTTGAGTCATTTACAATTGGGAAATTTTAAATGTGTGCACAATGTACCTTTTTTCATATGTTCCATAAAAGTGAAATGTGATTGTGACAGGGCCTTGCTGTCCTGTTTCTTGTGTCGGTCTGTGTGTGGTGGCTTTATTTTAGTAGATGTGCAAGTGTAAAAACCTTTCAGTTGGCATTTTAAAAGACCTTTAATCACATTTGCCTTATTCCGCATCAAATGAGTGCTGAATCTTCAGCAACATCTGGCTATTGGTCCCCTTCTCGCATTGTATTTTCATGCACTTCTTCTTATTCAGAAGAGGGGGATTGGTGATCATGTCTGCCTAAAGGTGTGGGAAGTGTCCCTGTCAGGCTGCGAGAGCTTAAATAAGATGCAAATGAGAACATATCTTATTCATGGTCAGCAGGATTTTATCTGGTGCATCCTTCTATATGTGCAGTATGTTTGTTTACAAATTATTTAATTCATAAAATTATATTTCTAGGAGTAACTGTCATAAAACAAGTGTGCTGTACAACTTAGGGGGGGGAACTATTTTTTTTTTTTTTTTCTGAACTGTGTCTCCATATTTACATGTCTCATAAAAGTAAATCTGTGGAAACATTTCAGTTGATGACATGATTATTAAAAAGTACGCCAATTCACGTTGGGGTCAAAAGAGTTTAATTCCTATTGATTTAGTGTTTTTGCTAACCTCTTGCCTGTGATTATGTGCTGACCATTGCTGCATGTTTCTCACCAGGCGCTTGAGTCAGAGACCCACAGCAGAAGAGCTAGAACAAAGAAACATCCTCAAACGTAAGTTCGTGAAACCTGTAATTTTAAAACGATTTCTAAAGTGTGAGAATGTCAAAATGCCAGTATCCTCACAAACTGTGTGATAAATTGCTTTTTTTTAAAAAAATGTAGCCTACACTAACTGTGGCATACATCTTTATTTCTCCTCGGTGTGCCTTTCATGCGAGGCAAGTAGACAGGCAGCAGGGTGTCCCCTAGGAGAAATGTCCAGAGACTGGTTTCTTAGCTAACACACGTACAGTATCAGAGAAAAGCTGTTCAGTTGTCTGGGACTCTGCAGCTCCCACATCAAAAAGGCTGATTTACCAACAGTTCCTGCTCTCCCAGAGGCTCCCGCATGATTGGCAGAGTGCAGGAGCAAAACACAAAATCTGAAAATTCATGACAAGTCTTGTCCTCTGCATCACTCACAAGCAAACAGTACCAAGGTTAAACAAACGCTTTTATTCTGTGGCAGTCCTATAGATTCAGTGTGTGTTCAGCAACAACACAAATCCACTGACTGCTGACGCTTTTGCAAACACGAGCCGTGTCCCAGCACGCGTCGTGTTTACGCGTCTCTTCTTTTAACTTGCTCCTCTAAGCTGGAGGTTTTCGTTTGTGTAATTGGCTTGACATATAAGGGGGGGGCGGCAGTCGTCCACGGGCCACAGGGTCAGCTCCCCGGTTGTCCCGGCTATATGTCGAAGTGTCTCTGGGCAAGACCCTAAACCCTTATCAGCCCATTCCCATTCCCCAGCCGTGCAGTGCCGGTCCAAGCCTGGTAGAAATTGGGGAGGGTTGCGTCAGGAAGGGCATCCGGCGTAAAAACTGTGGCGACCCTGAACTCGCGGGATAAGCCGAAAGGACAAACAAAATAAAAAACTGGCTTGGAATATAAGATTAGCACTTAATGTAATCCACATTTCTCCTCTCTCCTAATAATAAATGAACATTTATTCTTAAATAGGTTAATCACTTGATCATAAACAGGAACTAAAAGGCCCTAGGATGACTTGAAAGGAACAAAACAAACATTCTCTCCCGACACCCATTCCTAATAGTATTAAACAGCCAATGATGAAAACTATTTTAAGCTTTGGGAAACGTATCCAATTTCGTGTGAATCTAATGAGCCACATTATGCAAATGGTGTTTGTTCCCCTTTCAGTAATTTCAAAACATTTCGTAAACACTTGACTGTTTGCATGTGCCTCTAACTCTTGTACGCTCATTCTCTGTAGCTCGCAATGAGCAGGAAGAAATGGAGGAGAAACGAGAGATAAAGCGAAGGCTAACACGAAAGGTGAGTCCAAAATAGCTCCAAAGGTGCGAACCCACACTTTTGGCCAGGAGAAACAAAAGCTGTGACAGTGACTCATCTGTGGCAAGCAGTGAAAATCTAAGCTGTTACAGGCCTGGTGTTGTAGTTCGAAGGTCTCCCCCAGGAGACACTTATGTCCCTGTTGCCCTTGGCCCTTCAGGAAGTTGGTTGCCAAATCCTGCTGCCCCATAGGGGGTTGCTGAGCATGCTCCCATCACTTTCAATTAAAGAATAGCACTTTGAGCTCACCTGCAGACATGCTGTTCCAAACAAAGATCTTGTGACAGCATGCATCACATGCTTTTACTGTATACAGCATTTAAACAAAATGACAAATACTCGTGTGTTTTTAAAGGGGGGGAAAAAAAATAGATATGAGCTCATTCATTTTTATACATTACTACACAGCTTAAATAAACATTTCAAATGTTTTATGTACTGTGTTAGATGTGTTACAGCTAAAAATGGACTTTGCCTCAGTGTTTCTAACCTGCCTTACATGTTCCTGCGGAATTTAATCTTACACTGATATCTGAAATAAGTAATGTATGTGAAATGGTTTTCTTATATACTTTCAGTTGAGAATAAGTATGTTTGACTTTTGATGGAGACAAAAATAGATTAGAAACCTATTTTATCATTGTATGATTTGTAATGCGTGAACCTTAGATGTTTGCAGTCAGTACCTTCAGCTCTACAGTGTGAATTCCGCTGTGCAGGAGAGAAGCTAAAATGATACACTTAATAGTTTGTTCTCTGGGGGTTAATAAAGATATCTCTCTTAGTCTCCAGGGACAGAAATGCTAATATGATGACATGGTTCAATAAATGTCCTAAATTCCACAGCAAAGTGATCTAGAGCTCCTCTCTGATGCACCTGCATAAAAAAAAAATACTAAATGCAAAGTAGTTTTCGTTCCTCCGATATGGACTTGAGCGTATGCAAATTCAGATGCTTTGACAGTGGCTAAGGGTTCTTTTTTTTTTTTTGCACTTGTTCCAGCTGAGCCAGAGGCCCACTGTAGAGGAGCTGAGGCAGGCCAAAATTCTCATTCGATTCAGTGACTACGTGGAGGTGTCAGATGCCCAGGACTACGACAGACGGGCAGATAAACCTTGGACCAGGCTCACAGCAGCTGACAAGGCCAGTATCACTTACTGGTGTTAAATTGAGAGAACCTTCTTAAATTTTGAAGATCTCCCACAGCCTGCTTTAAAATGTCTTGATGCAAGCTTTAAGTGAGGAAGAGTACAAGGTAGAAGAATGTTCTATGGTTATGGCAAGTTTCACTTCAGCTGTATTGTTTGAGTACACAGCCTGAGGGAGAACTGCTGCTCACTGCCCAGCAGTTATGCTTCCGACTTCTAAGGTGATCTGGATTTCCGTGGAGCAGATATGCTGTCTTCTTTGCTTTGATGATGCGCAACTCTGTACGCACAGGGTCACACCTGAGGACCACTTGTGAAAATCGTAGTTAGCATTTTGATTATGCAATACCTCCCCTTACATAAGAGTCTAAATGGACAAGCTGTGCCTCAGGACCCCTCTGCCTCAGTGCTTTTGCTAATGTTTCTCTTCCTGTTGCAACCATGTAGCACATATTTAAATGCTTGTTCTCCTGTCACAGAAGAATTCTCCCCAAGGCTGGAGATGTCCCCCCTGGGTCATGCTGAATAGCACAAGCAATGACTTCACCTGGCTGGGATGCTGTCACATGGGACACTTTAGAGAGGATGCAAAGTTATTAAAAAGTCTCAGCACACCATTTCAGTTCCTGGAACTTTGACTCATTCCCACTTTGAGAATCTTTATCCTGCCTTTGGGCAAGTCATTCAGCCCTCCACTGCTTCAGTGGTGCTACTTAGAAGCTGTGATTCACTGGGCATTGTCCCAAATGTAAATGGGGAAACTGCTTTAGATTCTGTTCAAAAACCTTCCTGGAAAGGAGATGTTTGTGAAGAGAAGCAGAGATGAGATGTGGCCTGCATGTGTAATTAGTGTCCCCTAGTGAAACAATAAAAACACTGCCGGCTTTATTTCCAGTGTTATATGATTTGGTCCTTTTCCACACTGTAACATGAAGGTTCATATTTTTTGTTTTAATCTATGTAAATCCTTTGCATTAACACTTCATTAAAGTTAAAAACACAAGGTGACTAACCAAGTATTACAGCCACAGATTGCATACTATTGTTCGCGTTTTTTTTAATGTCTCGAGAAGAAAATTGAAGGCACTTGTGATGTGTGAAAAGAATTCAGCAGAATCCTTCACGGCCTCAAGATTAGCATGCTTCATGCATCAATTACGCTTAACGGAGGCTGCAGTTTGTGTACTAAGCCTTTACAGCTTCTCTCAATCTGCCTCCTTGTTTTGTATTTGTTTTTCCTCTGTAGGCAGCTATAAGGAAGGAACTCAATGATTTCAAGAGCAATGAGATGGAGGTACATGAGTCAAGTCGCCATTTAACCAGGTAATGTTTAGAAACCCTTTATCTGCACGTGCACGCCTCTGTAACACACCCCACTGTACAGCTGTAGCTATTCCTGTGCCCTAGGTACCGGCTGCACAGCTGATCGGATGAAATGTTTTTCTTGTGTTTGTATTTTTTTTAGGTTTCACAGACCATAGTAGACCATCACTGTCTTGAGCAGCACCGGACTGGCGCTCTCCTTCACTGAGAACCTTAAGTGCTGGACAGTAAAATGGTGCCCATTTCTACAATAAGGCCATGTCTTCTGAAATGCCTTTTCAAGACCCACACAACTGAGTCGGTACTACACCACAAGAAGCAGAGCCCCCCCTCTACACCATTCACTGTAGTAGCACACAAAGACACCAGTTGGTTCACATCACCCCTCTGTGGAACTTGATTGACTGTCTCTTAAACTCCGGAGCTCTCAGGCAGGCACTCAGTTCTCTGGTCATTTGGACGACAGGAGAGTTTGCAATTGATTGACATCTGCTGAGGGCAACCGTACCTTGGTTCATCAATAACAACCGTAGACTCATCCTCAGTGGACACATTTTCATCCCTCCTCTTTATGAAGCTGTCACTCTGGGCTCCTCTAGCCCTTGTGGACACCTTTGTGAAACGATGCAGGGTTGATTGTTTTGAGCTTGCTACACCAGCAGGAAATCCATCTTTACTGCACCTGCTGGGACTTACAAGGACATACAGGAAAGATGGAAGAGTCCAACATTAGAAATATATGTGCAGTATTTTTTTGTTTTCCTTTGGCTTTAGCACCCCCTGGAGTCCCCCCTGTGTCATTACTATGTAGTCCTGACTTTAGACTTTTCCTCTTACGTGCATTTCTCACTGTACCGACAATGTTGACATTTAATTGCTAACTGTGAATTTGGGAGTTTGGGCAATGCCTGCACTCTTTAAATGTACATTTTTGTTTATACTAAGGAAAGTTAAATTTAGAGAAGAATCATGCTTGACCAAGTTTTATTCATGTCAGAATCTTATAAAGTTAATACAAAAATTGCAGCTGGGAGATACATTCAGGACCCAGTATGTGCAACGTTAACTTTTATATTATTTTATTGGTTTTAAACTTTTCTTTTTTTTTTTTTCTTTTTTTAAAGAGACACTTCACTTACTCATTTTTACATGCCTTAGCCCTTTGGATTGCTAATTTTTGAAATGGAAAACCAAAAGCTAGGCTCACTATCTTACATTACGATTTCTTTTTTTTTTTTTTAATTCATTTGTTTGCATTAGTGTTTGATGATCTTTGCTTATAATGTGCATTGTATTATACACTTTACTTTTATACTCATGTCATTATTCGCTTTTGAGCAAGCAATATCTGTTTGTAGAGAAAAAGTTAAACTGGAGGTGTACCCCCCAACATTTTTTACTGTGCTTATACACTATGCCTCACTTCAGGGTCTAAATTGTTTTTAATATACTTTAGGAAAGCTTTATTCAGGAGGACGTTGTCAGCATTTTTCTTGACTGAGCCACCAAAAAAAAATAATTTTTAAAAATTCTGCCTCTCTGACATCTTACACATTCAGGAAAGATCTGAATCACTTCTCAAACTTGTAATTGAACACAGTGATGCATTATTACTAAAAAATGTGAGTACTGATTTTTAGTGGTTTCACTGAGTCAGGATTTTAACATTTTTATTGCTAAAATTCATTGTTAAGGCTTTACAACGGTCTCTGTTTTAATGACGGGGCCCAAGTTTGTGAAATATGGCTGGATTTCTGATCTGTGACCAGTTTCTCTTCATTTTGATAGTCTTGTTACATGATCACTGATCCTAGACTAGTATTTCAATGCTCACAAGCTTTATGTACACAGAATATTTTTGTTATTTTTTACTGTATTACTTTTAAAGTTGCAATATGAAATTCTTTATTGTTCAGATGAAGCAAGGTAGGAGAGATGAACAGTTAGTAGCCGCCTACTATGATGCTTCCTGCTAAGGAAAATTTGAATTTTTTTTTTTTTTTTTCCCCCCTTATTTTCAAGGTCTTGACCAGTGATTGACAGATGACCTGATAAATCTGAGATCAAAGAACACACAGTTTTGCCCTTCATTGTTTTATATGTGGGGAAATATTGGGAAGTTGTTACATTAATACTTCAAGATTGAATTGGGTTATCTAACTTCAGACTTTGAAATTTAGGGTATGTTTTTGTCTTACAACCAGCTTCTGTTTGATTCCAGCATCATGCCATTATTTTAAAATTTTGCCATCTGTAGGTTCAGTATAATAGATCATAAAAATAGAAATTATACAAATACACTTCAAATGTGAGTTTTTGGCTGAGCATGATGTTTTCAATTTTGCTGGAATCTAGGAACATGAATTCAGCAATAACCTGTTTCCTATTACATGTGGTGGAGAAACTGGACAATTTTGAAAGTTGTGGGTTTTTTTTTTTTTCTTTCTCCATTTGAAATACAAAATACCATGTAAAGGACACATCATGCCAATTAAAGTTCATTTCTGAATGCATTTGTCTTTTAGACATAATTATTTTGTTTAAAACTCACTTCAGTACCTAAAAATTCTTGCATTCCTGAATTTGATTGTGTAAAACACATTTTTGCCTTCGCATTTTAGAAACTAACTGTAATTTAATGTGTAGTAACAATCATTTCAATATTATGCTTGTTACTTTGCAATAGAGTCTGTACCTCCTAAGCCAAAAATGTCATATTAATTTGTTCTCAAGTACAAGGTTTAAAATGAGGACATTGTACTTGAGATCAAATTATTAAAATAACTTGTTTGGGCTGCTTATTTTCCTCTTTCATTTCCGTCCTTTCATTTCATCATCTACACATGCACCTCCAGAGAAGGTCATTCTTAACTAGGACAAAATTATTTCCATAATATATTGCATAGTGTATTTACTTAATATTGTATATTAAACACTTACCTGGCACATACAGTATCCTTCAACAGCTTGGCCCTCCACAGCACAGTTGTCAGTATTTGTGCCGTCTTTTATGTAAAAAGTAGTTGCCTTCAATATAAACTAAATGTTGATAGAAAGAATCAAACTGCTTTACCCTCAAAGTTGCACTTTCTGTAATAGAACAGCTTAAGTAACATAAAACTGGTTTAGATCTCTTTTCAAAATGAGTTACAAGTTTCAGCACAGTGCAAACATTGGAAATTCTGGAGTTATTCAATAAAACAAACACTGTCATCTTCTCACTTCTGCCTAATTCATATACAAAAGCTAAGGATGATATGGATTTAAAATTGGAATATAAACAGTTTTAAGTAAAAATCTAGGCCAAGTGCAGAGTAACTGAGTATTTGGTCTGTAACCATAAGGAGCCCCTTATAAATGTGACTGTAATATTTGCTGATTTTATTAGTGTTCTTCATTTTTGTGTATTTTTTTAACAATACACTTTAAAGATTTACATGTAACCAATAATGCTACATTCAGAAAAAATGTGACTATCTGGACAGAATAAACAAACTCAATACTCAAGTATTCGGACTTGCCTATAAATGTAATTAACTACAAACAGTAGTACTATAGTATTATAGGACTAAGTCCGTGCTCTAAAATATTTTTTTGGTAAAAAAAAGTAGTCTGACAGTTTCTGTTTTTTAAATATTATAAACAACATCAAACATGATCAACAGTCCAGATTTATTCCACATGTGCTGTATGGTTTCTGCAGAGGTCAAAAATGCGTGGTGTAGTATTAAGAAGAGAATTGCTCATATTGCTTAAGCCTGAGCTTATTTCTGAAAATGTAATTAGAAAATTAGAAAATTAGAAAAAGCATAAACTGGTAAAAATCTTTAACATTAGCAGTATGTGCATCATTTGTACCAGTTGTCAATGTGTTTCTGGAATTAAACGCAATTGCAAGAAAGCCTTTAATCCTTAATAAAAAGGGACTAACTCGTATAATAATAGTACGACCCTAGTTGCCCTCACCGGTAAGTAAAAAGGTGACCTGAAAAACTAAGAACCCTCCGCCCTTTTGATCGGGGCCGCTGTGTCCTCAACTGGCGGAGGTTTAGGTCAAGTCTTGCGGTTTGATCCACTAGATGGCGAGAAATACAACATAATACAAGCGGACCGACTCTGGCAGGAGAGGCCTTGTGAAATGGCGTCCTGGTGAGATGGAGCTGAAGTTAGTTGCCTCGTCAAAAATTAATCTCCAATAATTGTATGTACAGGGAAGCTTAATTATGCCACACGGTGGTATTATGATTAGCTTGTTAGGGGAAAACAACCACAACGTGAGGCAAATCTTAATAAACAGAAATAACAACTGCGAGTTCCCGCTCATATTAAACCGTTGATCGCTGTTAGCTGTTAGCTGGGTGCAGCTTTAAACAACCGTGTGGTCGCTTCCTTCACTGTATAGACAACATTATAGCGGAGACCAGCTTGCAGCTGAACTCAGCCCAGCGATCCAAACGCTTTATACGAGCTATGTTTACACCTCTCTTCTGTTCACCGCCTCACCTGACTGAAACTAAAGCAAAGGGTCTTGGGAAATGTAGTCATCACGCGCTTCCTTCTCAACACGAGCGAGCCCGGGACCCGTACTAGCACAATGCACTTCCCACAAAGCACCGCGTTGTTGTTAGCGATCCCGTCTTGTGTCGTCCTCATGAATATATATCAGCAAGCATTTGCGTACGAGGTCGTGCGACGTTCATTCCATATTCTAGCGCCGTATTTTGGTCGAAATGGGACGCACGGTCACGTCTCCGCCCTGATCAGTCCCCGCGCGCCCAGCCTCTTCCCAGCGAATTTAATCGGTGAAATGTTTTCGTGGAGCAGCGGAGGAGACTCCGACAGGGAAAGAAAGACAGGAGGTGAATGACTACTACTAGTGGCATAAGTCAGCAACGCCGCCCAGTTGGCGGACATTTAGCACGGTGGGCTCGCATTCAGGCTTTTAAATGTAGGGGTTTTAGGTATAATCAAGTGCGCAGCATTATTTATTAGGAGTGGGGGACTTTTCATTGGCAGAGATGGAAAGTGTGCAGGCTGTCGCTATGGATGGCGCGTCGGATGGAGGCGCGACCAAGTTAATGAAGAAGCCCAGCGGACTGTCTGTCGCCCGGGGGACTCCAGCGGATGACGGCGGTGGACGTTTGACACCCTCCCGCGTAGAGGCAAAGAACGGGAATAGCCTTTCTCGGTCCGCCTCTACAGCAGCAGGATCTAGTGCGTCAAACCAAACTGTGGCGTCTAATGGCCGGAGCTCAACCAGCAACTCCAGCTCTATCCTGTTGAGACGGAGGCGCTTGAAGAGGAACCTCTCCGCGGCAGCTGCAGCCACCGCCACCACCTCCGCTGTCACTGCCGCCGGCGGCGCCAAGATGAACTCGGCCTTGTCTTCTGCATCTTTACATACTCGGAGTCTGGATAGGAAGACTCTACTGAAGCACCGGCAGAACATGCAGCTGCAGACTACAGATCGCGAGTGGGTGAGAGCAGATCTCCATCGGGGCTGTATACATGTCCACGACAGACTGACGCCTTCATATCCCAGGCCGGTCCTTTGCACTATGGACACCACAGCCGGCGAGGTGGCGCTCCGTCTGAATAAACTCTGCAGTAAGTCGAGCTCCGTTATGCGCATTTTTTGTAAGGATAACCCGAAGACTGACAAAAATGGCAACTGCAATGTGAAATATGAATATAATGTCAAACCGTGCAAGATAAACGAAGAGTCAAGTATGAAACGCAAGCATCTGACTTCCCTGGAGTCCAGAGACTTGAGGGACCATCCAAGTGACAGACTGAGACTGCTGCTCATGGAGAATGCAGATGAGAGGCAAAAGCAACAGGACATTGATGGAAAACTTTTCACCCCAGAATCAGAGTCACAAGATAACATAACATGCTCACTGTCTGATTTAAATTCTAACTCAAATATGGATACCCCCAATGAAGATGACTCAGAGCACAGGAACGGTCTGGATAGTTACGGATTAAATTCTGGCTCAGATGTGGAGAGCAGTGCATTTGATGACCTGAGCTCTGGGGCTCAGCTCAGCGAGCACAGAGACTCCCTCAGTGATGACATGATCCTGGGCACGGAGGCATCCATCCTCAGCCCTTCGTTTGATAGCGCCACAGAGGCCCATGACATGTACGGCAGCTCCTCAGATGAACTGGAACTGGAGCTGACCTGTCCTGCATCCAGCTCAAGCATGGACCCCATCTCTCAGCATCACACCAGTGGCATTGCTGCTGTCACTGCCAACTACAAGCAGTGCAACATGGGACACTTAAATGACATGACAAATAATATGGAGCCAGATAACAGACTCGACCCACACAGTCTGGGCAGCCTGCCACCCACCAGTAGTGCCGGCTCATTGTCGAGGGCCTGTTCTACAAGTAATACACCTGACATCCAAAGTCCAGACTGTGGCCAAAGTGCTATAAAATCAGGGCTGACAGCTGACCACAATGGAGATTCCTGTGATTCCAGCCCCACGCTGTATGTTCAGCTGCACGGCGAGGCTGTCAGGAGGCTTAGCTCGGATGAGAGGCCTCTGCAGATCCAGAACGACTTTCTCTTTAAGCTTGGATTTAAGGACACTTGGAGAGTTCAAGAGGAAGGGCTTAATACAGAAATTGGCTCCTTGTTGCGTTTCTATGCAGGTAAGTGAGATGATGGCAGGATTTTGCTGATTCTAGGACTTGCTTGGGTCTTTGTTTTCTCACGCTGCACCGTTTGGACTGCAGATCCTGAGTGTTGTGTGGTTTGTAACAGGTTGTGAACCTGTATCGAATAATGTGACCGGTGCATTTAGGCAGGTGTGTGTTCTGGAATTGTACTAATAAAGCAAAGCAACAGTTTATACTGAAGCTCTTTATAGGGTTTGAATTATTGTAGAACTTTACATAAAGCTTGTGAACACTGTAAGGCAAGGTGAGTGCAGCAGAAATGTAGACTGATATATTAAAAGTCTTGCATTTATGAGGTTTTTATCATATTCAGAGTTACTCAGCATGAATGGGTCAGTCTGAGGTCATGGTCCAAAGACCCCTAGTTTGCCAGCTCTACCTTTCCCAAAGGACTTCTTTTTTCTATTTTTGTTTGTTTCTTTCATCCCTGGCTGTCTTTGTTGGAGTGTAGCAGCACTATGTGCTCCCATGGACACGCATGACATCGCCACAAAGCCATCGCAACAACTTATGGCACTCAGACATGGGGCCCTTTCCGGCTTTTGCTCCATTATCATCCTAAAAAAAAAAAAGGCTGAATGCCTTTGTGGTTGGATGGAGCGTGGGGTGGGAGCGGTATGGTTGGGAGGACCATAAACCCTCTCTGTGGACTCAGTGAATTCTGGTCATTGAGATGCTGCACAGTGCCTGTCCTATTGGCATCCAGCACAGCTACTGTCACACTAACTAACTGCCTGCCAAGCTGGGTTAACATGCTCCTCCAAAGCTCAGGAAGCCCTTTTCTTCACCATGCCACTGCCTACACCACTCCTGCTATTGCTGTTGGCGCTGAGTGAAGTGAGGGGGGGGGGGCAACTTAGTGTCTTGTGGAGAAACTGTTTGTTGGGTTTGGAAAAAAGAGGCTCTATCCCTCTGTATCTTCCTGTCCCGCGAGGCTGCGGAACCAAAGGTAATTCATTAATAAAGCTGAAAATGGCCACATGTGCTCATGTTTTTGGTCACATGTTTTATGACCAATTGTGCTCTTGAAATGGGCCCTTGTTTGAAGTCCTGCTAGAATTTATTTTATTTAAATAGCTTGCAAATGTAGGCGCTTGTGGATATGATGTGCACAAAAACAAATGTATCCTGCATGAGCCAATGCAGTGAGCTTAGCTCAGCCAGCAGCCTCTAAAGGCGGGCAGACGTGCCTGATGGCCCTCTGAGGGCGAGGAGTCCACATCCCATGTGAGACAGCTTAGCTGTGGTCACCTGAGCTCTCTCTTGAGCCTCTCACACCACTCAACACCCAGGCTGCAGCCTCAACAAAAGAACTTAGTCTCAATCAGCAACATGCAGAAGGACACTGATAAGCACTTTCATAAACACACACAGAAGCGTGGACTATAAAGAGAAAGCAGACACGATGCCTTTGTGATGTGTCTGGCAAGCTTTTCTGCCATTTCCTTACACAGTGGAAGCATGTGAGGAATGTACGCTGGCTCCTCTAGAATGTCATGCATGTCTGCCGAGCGTGAAGTTGAGTGAGGGCTTTATGGGGGGATGGGGTGCATGAGGGGATACCATGCTGACACTGAATGGTTGTCCAGCCCAGATAGTGGGGATGCAACTAGCCTCAGCTGACTTGCTGGCTGACTCTCAGACGCAGCTGCCACAACTGCAGACCTCAGTCACAGTGAAGGCCTTTTTGTCTGCATGTCTATGAAGGCAGGGTGGCCTTTGATACAGGAAGTCCAGTATCTAAACTCCGTTTTATTGCTCCCTTTACAAGAGCAACAGATGAGCTACTCAGCATGATTACAGAGAAACAGCAGAATGTAAGGAAGTTAAGTTGAGGAGTTGCCATGGTGAATCTTGACAGATCTTTTGGACAATGCACAGGGCCGTTTTGACTCTGAAGGGGTCAGGTCATTCTTCGGGTGTCCAGACTTCGCAGTGGCTAGATGAGAGGAGTCCCTTTTCCCCGCTAGACAGGCAAACACACGTGCACGCAAACACATGTACAGAATGCCGCTAGATCAAAGGGTCGCTGTCCCCTTTGGCAGGCTTACGAGTGACCCTTTCAGAGCTGCCCACACAGGAGCCTCTTGTAATGCCTAACCAGCTTTGTTGAGTTTGAGTACAACCGAAAAGACGAAAATAACATACAAACTTAAATAGGGCTGGATGATATAAAAAAAAAAGTCCCAATCTTTTTCCATTTTTCTGCATGATTCACAATTTATTTTTTTGCTGTCCTTGTGAATTCAAGACATGATTCAAATACTTTTTCTTTGAGAATTAATCTAATTAATGTGGCATATCACCCAAGATTAGACTGATATTATTAAAACATGCTCATTTTGTTAATGACAAGCTCCTCATGCCATAGGTCTAACTAAAAGCATGCTTCCTTGAGAGAGTTGGGTTTAACAGGTGCAGTGATCTCTTGCTTGTGCTCTGCAGAAAGGGGATTCTCAGCCCAGCAAGTAATGACCATGCCCCCCTGCTGGGATGGCCCTGTTCCCTTACCCAGGGGTAGTAGTGTGTTTGTGTGTCTGCATGAAGGAAATTGCATATTGAATCCTGACACACACTGACACAGGATTTCCGTGGACCCAGAGTTCTTAACCAAACCAAAGCAGCACATTAAATAATTTAGATTCATTAGACTACTCAGGGTACTCACTCTCATCCAGCATACCCACTGCTTTTTGTGAGCTCTCTGCTTAGCTCATTAAAGTTAAAATGTTTGCTTTTTAAAAGCACTTCCTTGTAAATTTAAAGTGGTGTTAAGGTTTGACCTGCTTTCATAAGCACAATTAATGACCCGTGGCCTTAAATCTATCAAGATATTAATTCAGTGCAAAGCTTTATAGCTTAGGCCTCTGTGAAACAAAGTCAGGGTTGCTAACAGTATTAGTATGCTGCACCCTGGTAATTCACAGTTTGTTTTCAGTTTTTCCCAGCAAGGTGAATTTAGAAGGACTAATAAAGCAGGGTACACTGTATGTAATGAAATGCTTCAGATAATGTCCCTGTTTTTTACACAACGAAAGCATAATATGTAGCTGCGAGCATTTATGGTGAAAATGATTTTTGCTGTTTTAATTCCATTAAATGTCGTGAATAGCAACACTAGTGGGAACAGTTTCAGTTTCTCAAAATAACATCACGTGTTTTTAATATAAAGTTTTCTCGGCAATGATTGTCACAATGTGTTGGATTTCATGCTTATTGCCTCCCTGTTATTGAGGTGCTTATTTACAAAATTCACTAACTTATTATTTTTATTGCTTTGGGACCCCACTAGTAAACTTTCTTCCTTTTAAAATTGTGCAAATTTACATTGGAGCTAAACCATGTTATACCAACAAAGTGCCTTTTAATACCATCTCCCAAAGAACTATCAATTAGAAGTGTATTTTTTTTCTACTTTTCTACCTCTTCGTAACTATAGATTCTCTTTTGTTTCTCAGAGGAAATGTATGTTCCCCCCCTCTTTAAAAAGGCACCATATCATTATTGCCAAATTACATCATAGATTACATTTGTACAACATTAGAAGCACTACAATGAAAGAATGCTTCTGACAACAAGAAAAAAAAAATCTAACTATGCATGAGTAATGGAAGCAGCTCTTACTGATATGACTGTCTTTATTGCACGTAGGCACAAAATGTTAACATTTCCAGAAGCCTGTAAAAGGTCAATTACTCTAAAAGCACTGAGCATCCCCAATTGAAGACTATCTTTCAGCTCCTACCTCCAGCATTGTGTGAGGAGGCAGTGGCTGTGCTCTATAGGGTTTAAAGGCTTAATGAAGCTCCTGGATTTCACTAGTAGGCTCTGAAAACCACGCACGCTGTCTTGTCTGTGGCACATCGCTCTCATCGTACAGTCAGCACGCCAGCTTGCTCCCACACTCACACTTGCATCTCTCTGAAAACATTTCAGAGGCAGAAGGAGAACAGCCATGCAACATTATTGCCATCTTTTAGTTTTTGTGAACGGTCGCTGGTTATCCAACTAAGTGGTTTAGTTTAAAAAGAATTTTGTTACTCAGATGTGTTGCTGGTCATAATGGATTTATGAATTGCAACAATTAAGTGACAGTTGAACTTAATATGTATAAAATGTTGCTTTATTAAACGGACGTTTCAGTGCGTGCAAACACTCCTTGGAGAGCTTTGCAGAGGTGAGGAACCAGGCTGCCTCATGCTTTCTAAGATGTCTTTGCTTGACAGCTAATGGACTTTCTAAAAGGCCCATTGCTGAGTCATTATGTAATTGTGTAATCAGATTTCACACGTTCCAGAGCTTAAATCCAATGCACATGTTTTGTGTGCGATAAGGTTTCTGCATTTTTAGTGTATGTCTGCACACCCAAGATTAAAGCCAGAAATCGAAGAATTGATACGTGTGTGTGTGTTGTGTGTGTATATATATATATATATATATATATATATACACACACATATATATATATATATATATATATATATATATATATATATATATATATATATATATATATATATATATATATATATATGTATATATATATATATATATGTGTGTGTGTATATATATATATATATATATATATATATATATATATATATATATATATATATATATATATATATATATATATATATATATATATATATATATATATATATATATATATGTGTATATGTGTATATATGTATATATATGTATATATATATGTGTATATATGTATATATGTGTATATATGTATATATATGTATATATATATGTGTATATGTGTATATATGTATATATATGTATATATATATATATATATGCTTCTCCTCCTCCATTTTGTTTTACATATCTTTTAATCTTTCCCTGGCTCATTGCCTGTCATTCCAAAAATTACTGGTCAGGCTCATACTCCCCTACAAAATTGATTAAAGAATGGCTCGGGTCATTTTTAGTAATGGTGGAGCACACACTCCTTTTTCATTGCTGTGTGAGCTTGCGTTGGTGGACAGTGTAGTTTGTGTTTAGCTGTGTGCCCCCTGTGGAAATAAGTGAAAAACAGAGTGGTATGCGATTGAAATTCTCATGGCTTTGTGCTAAGCAGCTAAATCTAGGCTGAACAATGTCATGCTGATATGTCACTACTGTCTGCCTGCTGGCACATTCTGAGATAGGGAATTGGGAAAGGGGGTTGGGCAGCAGCTTTCCCTGCCCAATGGGAGCAGCCCAACCTCTCAGCTGTCTGTCAAACTGCCCTTGTCAAATGGTCCTCAGGATCCTTGGAGGCATGGAGTAGATGTGATAAAAGGCTGGAGAAAGGGTTCCCCCTTCAGTGGGGTCATGGACTGGTTTTCCCGGAACTGAGCACCAGCCCCTGCACTGGCCACATGCATGTGGCCAGTGCAGGGGCTGAAGCCGAAGGGTGGGGGAGATTAGAGGCAGGCCAGCAGGGGCTCACTCTCCACAGCTTTGATCAGGAGCAGTATAGTCTAATACCAGACAACATCTGCAACTTTGAGCTTTAAAGAGGCCCAGAAATACTGATTAGGGAACACACAGCCTGCTCGCCTGCTAGTGTACAGGACAGAACTGTGTCAATTCCTAGATGGGAGGTTTTTAAATGCCACCACTCCAGTGGTGCTTACACTGATTTGTTTTACAAAGCCTTAGTCTCCAGACAGGCTACTACACATTGTATTTAAAATTCCAAGCAATTTTGTTTAAAACACATGTGCAAGCAGATGGGATCAGTTAGGTTATACTGCAGGGGAGCTGTTTACTGGCGACATTGTATTAACAAAGACGCCTTCCTGCCATGCAGAAACAAAAAGTTCTGTTTTGCAAATAGTACCGTGTGAATAGAATTCAGAGCTATACCAAACTGTCCCAGAATCTTTGTTTGTGTCATCTGGACACAGCTAGATAAGGTGTGTTTGGGTGGAGCTGATCTTGTTTCTATGGACTCTGCTCTAATAGAAATGGGCAGTTGTTGTCATGAAGTGACCTAGTTTAAAGTTCATCTCTCTGAAAAACGCTGAAGGAAAAGGATACTTCCTCTCTGGAAAATGTTTCTTTTAAGAGAATGGCCTCGAAAGCAAATGGAAAGAGGACACTGCCCCAAATCATAGGTGTGAAGCAACAACAGGGGCACAATTATCCCTATATGCACAACACTGTATAGGTATCATTCTTTGATCCTGCTGCTATTCCGAACCTTTCTAGCCTTATCCTACACTACCTGATACAGCAGCACAGTACGCATGCAGGAACTCCTACGTACTTTAACTCTATTGGTAGCGTTTGTGCTGTATTGGCAGAGTTGGAGAAGGTATAGTATTGAGACCTTTTTGGAAAGAAAGCGTAAAAACGCTCTGTTACAAGTAGACACTACAAGTAAAGGCCTTAAATTCACATGTGCAAATGACTGTAAAACTTAGCTTCAAAGTATATAATCTGTATGTAATCTATATATAATGTAATGCTATAATTCTTGTTTTTTTTTTTTTTATTTAACCATAGATTACACACAGAAAATGATCATTAGCTTCCCCTATGGAGCATTTTTGTGTATTTTAGCTCGTTGCTTTGATTTACCAGCACGTAGCTTTTAGTGTCTTAAAAGATAATGTCACTGATTTTGAACTTGCTTCTTTTGGTTCTAATTCGGGAAGTACAAAAAAAAAAACTCTTCTGGGTGATGTTGTCACTGCTGAGGAGCAAAATATTTCCCTTGTGTGTTTGTGGAGACCAATATCAAATGGTAGTGTGAATAATGGTCCAAACACTGGAGGCATGTTTCATTGTATCTATTAGATGTGTCAATTGGCAACTGGCAAGTAATTAAATGTTGGTGTTCACAACTTGTGCAACAAGTGCAAAACAAATCCGTTACAGGACTAAAATATCTAAATCAGTAACACAGAGGAATGTGCCCTTTCACAAATGTATTATTTCAAATAGATTTGTCACTTTCTAATATTCCCCCATATCAAACAGATTTTGGTTTATGAGCTTGATAAAGTTTTTTGCAAGAAGATTATATTACAGCTGTGTGCAGTAAACTGGTAAAACGGCATATAGGAGTCCAGTTTTCAGCCAAGAGAGACTTAGGAAACATTGCTCCATTTTCAGCCAGTGTCCTTCATTAACATGGCAGTTTGCTTGTCGCGTTCTGTTAGTTGTGCATGTTGATAATTATTCAAGCCCTGGGGGGAAAAAAAAGGGAAGCTGTCACCTGCTTCACCAGGAAGTTACTTCTCAATTATTCTCTCCTCATCCATGTACTCGTCCCTTGTATAGTATTCAGTTTTATCTTGCACGTTTTTCATGTGTTTGTCGGTGTTATTCATGCTGTAGTTCATATTAGATTTGTGTTGACTCCTCCATAAATACACTTCTCTTATAGCTTCCCAGTCCCGTAAAGACTTTCCCTCCTTAGTTCTTTTTTCCCTCTCACGAACCCACCTCCCTCCCTGTCATTGCCCTCCCGCCACAGCACCCCTCACCCACCTCCCTCTTTCCAAGTGCCACTGTGTTCACATGGCCCCTGCATGTGACACGAAGCTGAGCCAAAACACCCCGGATGCCCGCTTCAGCCCTCCACTGTTCCAGACCTTGTTAAATTTTAAACAAAACAAAAGGAAGGGAAAAGAGAGAGGGGGTGAAGGAGAAGAAAAAGAAAAGTGAGCAGGGGCCAGGGGAATGTGCAACAGCATCAAAATCTCATTCATTCACTCGTCCTCTCCCGTTGCATCATCAGGAGTGAGCAGCCCTTTAATTGTTGCACTCCCACTTCCCTATTCTCTCTTCTTGTGTGAAAGCTTTCCTTTCTGTCTCTCCCCCTAAGTTTGCCCTGAACTGGACTGATTGTAGCTTTAACCACAGATATGGGGTCTGATTACTTTGTGGCCTGTGCTTCTGTGGGATTAAAGAACAACAGAGTCCGTACTTGCTGTCTTCACGGACAACTTCCTTCACAGTTACCCCAAAGCAACCTCTGCCCATCAGATGCATTTTAATACTTTATGGAATAGGAGAATAACGGGACAAGACACAATAACAGTCACTGTTTGCCTTTATTATTGCTTGTCCTCTTGTCGTGCATGAACCTTCTTATTACTCTGCATCTTTTTCACTATCAAAGGAATACCACAGCATCACAGCCTTTATTATAAAGGCTCCCAGAACAGCTTGGGGACCTGCAGCATACCAGTGGTTTACTGCCAGACCAAGCTAAGCTCAGAGAGGACTTCATAGCGTCTGATAAATAATGGCTTTATAAATTTAAGTACAAACAGTCACAAACAATGCTCGTGTGTCTGTGGTCCACCCTCAGGGAAAAAACATGGAGCGAAAAGCTGTTTGTCTAATATAATGAAATAGCCGGTAATAATTCTGAGCACCAAAGGCTGCTGATTTACACATAGTATATGCTAAAGGATGAGATCCCAGAAGTATTGTGAAACGCAGACTGTATTGTGGAACTGGTATTATTTGAACGTTACAAAGAATTCATGGATTCTCTGTTAGGGTAACCTGTTAAACTTGCTACATATTTCTCAAACTGTTACAACAAAGTTGACACATTTCTAGAAGTATTTGTGATATCAAATGGCACAAGCAACCTCAGTTTCATATCCTTGTTTATGAACAAAACAAGTTCAGACAGGAGTCTCAAGCACAACAAAATTCATCCCACCAATCACACACACATACACACTTCATGATAATATAATACAGCACACTGCTCTGGTATTCACCAAGTCTCTCGCTCACTACTAGTATATCTATGAAAAGGCTGCTGCCGCCTACTGAAATCAGCTGGTTTCTATTTAGGAGTGTGTGTACTTGTTGTTTGGTAGTACATTGGCTGTATCCAAAATCACCCCCTACTCCCTATAGAATGTACACGAACTAGTTCCCTAAATAGTGAGCAGTCAATTGACATTTCTGAAGCTTACTAACATTGTATCAGTTTGCGTCATCACAACAGCTGGTGGAATCGCGCGACAGTATTTGTCTCATCTCTACAACAGGGAGCATTGCATTGTGGGATTGTTACCAGAAAGTAGGGTACACGCTATCTATTCTACTTTTGGTATTGCATTGTCAGATACTTTTAGTGCTCTATATAGTAGATAGATTTACACTTGACATTCGGACACTACACACACTACAAAAATGGAAAACACACTATATAGTGAACTATAAGTAGGGGGTGATTTCAGACACCACTAATGTCACAAAAACCACATAAAATTTAATCTGTTTGCTGAGAAAAGCAAAAGTTGCCAGGTCATATTTAAAACACTTTTAAGAACAGAACTGTAACAACGTGCTCAGGCTGGCTGTATGTTACTATATCAACCATGCCAGAGATGAAGGTAACTTTAATAAATGTTTTAGAAATACATGCTTAATAAAAGCAGATTAGTATTGTTTCTTCAACACAGCACAGAAAATGAGAGCAGTTTTTTTGTGTGTGTTTTTTTTCACAACCTGATGCATAATGTCACGTTGTCATCACCTTTGACTTTCAGAAATTTGACCCCGCTGCTCAAGTTATTGTGCCCTCGTTCCTGGCATTGCATCTCATAACTGAGTGGCTGAATACTCTCACACACAAATACACACACACACAGCCTTCTTCGTAACATAGTATGAGGTGACCGGGTTTTAGTGGTAGTGCATACAGAGGACTGTGTGTGTAATGCAAAACTCCAGTGCTCCTGTAATTTCTGGTTTTACTTATTATCACAGTAATGTTAGCTTTGTGACATATTATAAAGCCTTTCAGAAGCAATGCTTTTCCTCTGGTGTAGAAAAATAGGAGCATAGTCTTTTGGGCTGCATAATGCATGCTTTGCATAGTTCATAAATTAGTACTGTATTTGTGCTATGTTATCAATTGGCACATGCAACAGAATTCATATCTCTCTCAGTGCTGTGAAACAATCTAAATTGATTATCTTTTGTAGTGTTTGCTCTTTTTTGGCCTTTAAAATTTGTCCTCCTTCGATTTTAAATGCTTTAAATTGATGATCAAACGTCTCACTTAACGTTTTGATGTTCTAAAATTAGCTGAGATCGGTATTCCTGGTGGGTTTTAACAACTTATATAGTAATAGGTAATTCAGATCATAATTTATACTTTTTTCTCCGGTATGGATGTTTGGACTCTGAAACTGTGTTTATACCATTTATTATAATCCTCAGTCCTTTTTGTTTGACATTTTCCTCCACATGTGAAGGGACTGGTTTTGGATATTGTTACTGCATATCTTTTATCTTTTATTGGTAATGTCTTATTTACTAAAAGAGGATTTATGACGCTGCTCTTGAAAAAGGGGACATTTTGGGATGCACATTTTGTTAGAAGCAAAACTGACCATCAATATGATTTTGTGAACAGGAACGTGAGAATGACAAGTAGACTGAGAGTAGAAACCAAGAACGGCAAGCTGGGAATGTAAAATGTCCCTGCTTCATCTCTATCAGTGACAAGCATTATTAATTCAGTGGTACAAATGAACAGGGAAACCCTGGGCTACAAACAAGCCGGAGTCCCTGCAGGCTAATTAATCACTCTCATACACATATATGCAGATACACAAACATTTCTGTGCACAGGCAGCCTCACTCAACCAAAATCAGCTTCAGCTTTTTGCATGAGATCAAACCCTCACTGGCTTAACAATTAGCGTTCTGATCTCACCTTCGTTTTCCTCTGTAATAGAGGGAGGTGTTAGGTCAAGCTACTCACCCTTCATCCCAAACTCAAACATTTTACCCTCCCCTGATGCATTTCCCGGGGGGGGGGGGTGAGGCTAAACCTCCGTGTCTGGCAGAGGGTTATTGTACTGGCGCTTAAAATGACAATACCTGACTCACTTCCCTTCCTCGTTCACTCTAAGCCCCCTTGCGTTATAAGGCGCTGCACTTTATCAAGGCTAAATAGAGTGCTGCAGGGACAGGCTGCTACTGTACAGGCCATTAGCAATCGCTGAGTGACAGAATGCGGAGGCTGAAGTGACACAGTGACGCTGCTGATGAGCAACTGGTGCCCTTAAGCATGAGATAATGTGTGTGTTTGAAACCTCTTACACGATTTGGGTTGAATCTTAAAATTAGGTCAGCAGGAAAATCTGATGACCTTATATTGATTGGTTATTATTCTCAGTGAGTTAATAATTTGGGCTACTCCCTGAGAGTTACCTGGTATCACCTCCAACGAGGTTCCCTCCAAGCTAAGTTGATACCAAAAGGTGATGTAACAACACAGCAGACGACTACTTAGAGAGAAATGTCAGTGCCACTGTACGCGCAGCCGTCTCATTGTCTTAACCAAACTCAGAAGAGTTTAATTTATTTATTTTCAGCAGTCTTTTGTCTTGCTGCCTTCAGCTTTGTCTTTTTCTTTTGCTATTCTGCATTGGTCCTATGCGTTCTGTTGATGGTATGATGACCAGGTGTTAATACAGTATATACCACGTGGTACCAATGGCAAGTAGAGCTGAGCTGGTACCATGCTGTGAAAAAAACTCTATTATTTTTTTGCGAAAAGTCAACTAATAATTATTGTAGTGTATTTTAGAGGTTCTTCTCCAGTTCTAGAGAACGGTTTTAATTGTTTGAAATTTAGGTTTGAGGTTTTAGGGGAATTACAAAATCGGCATTATTGCATGCCAGCCTTTTTAGGGGCCCTGCAGTGTTAAGCACTCAATGGGTGTTTTTATGCAACAATGAAATAAAAATGTTTTTACTAATCGGGTCTCAATATGTTGTGAGCGAGTGAGATGTGTTGTATTGAAGCTTTATTATATTGTTAAATCTGGTATAATAGTGGGGTAATAACCTCATTTTATACCTTGATTAAAGCTCCTCTAAGCAGAGGTTCTATCACAGGGTTGTTATATGTTGTTTGTTGGTTTCTTGAGTTGCTTTAATTGCATCTTAACTACATACTGCAGCCCCTTTTGTGTCATTGTGCATCCATTGCCTGTGGCAAGCCTAGTAATGTGTCTGCATGTGTTAGTAAGAGAGCTGCAAGACCGAGGGCGAGTGCTGCATCATTCATTCATGTGCCACCCTGTGCCTGGATTGCAGTGACCCATAGCTGTCAACAGCATATCCTTGTGTATGATGGCACAGGCTTTGCTGAGGACACACTGCAGGGACCGCTGGCATGTGCAGGGCCATGGGTGTGGCCAGAGGTTAAGGTTGCAGTGGAAGCTGAATAGGACATTAATATTAATGTACACTGTAGGCATGGATAAGTTGTATTTACCTAAAATAATAATAATAATAATAATAATAATAATAATAATAATAATAATAATAATAAAATAATAATGTATATAATACAGAATAATAAATAATAATAAAAACTGGGCTAATTGCCCTAATAATAGGTAACCTTCTCTTACCCTAAACACTTGAAGATTTCAAATTGTCCTTTTAAATCCACTACACTAAATGAGCTATTATAACAAGCTGTTATAATATCAATTTCTTTATCCATTTATTCTCTTTAAATTTCAAAGTTCAATGGTCTGTCAAAAGACATTGTTTATTTTTTCCACATTTTGTAGTTAAGAGTCAAGTCTTATGGTGATTAAAGTTTTTTATGTCAACAAGAACTTATATTTGCAGCTGTTGAAGTCATTAAGTACTGAACTCAGTACAAAGACATTATCTGCAGCTGCTCCCAGATGATGATGATGATGATAACTGATACTGGACTTTTTTATTTTGGGATCTAGTTTGGGTAGGACATTTAAATTCCATTAAACTTCCTTCTGAGTTCCCTATGTTAAAATATCTATCTTCGTCTAGCTTATAAATGCCTCCTGATGACCTCACTTGGAGGACCCTTACGTTCTGATCATGTCATCTAATTGATTATAATATGAAGTTTGTAATCATGGTCAATCTGCTTTTCCAGAGCTACTACAGATGACATTATCTAAACTCCTAATGATGAAAAATCCTTCAAGTGATGTCACCTAGAGGAGTTGTTTAAGCTAAAATCACTCAAATATTTTAATATAGGTAAGTCAGAGGGAAGTTTAAAAGCATTAATGTACAGTTACACCCTAAATTAAAGCCATAAGCAAGTTAAGAATTGGTGAAGTTGCTCTTTAAAATGACAGTAGGAACTGACTTTAACACTAAGCAATGCAGTAATGCAGAGTCTTTATCTTTATTTCTTTTTTCAAACTTAATAAAACATAAGGGTCTCTAAACAGATTTTCTAGTCATAGTTTTGTTTTTTTAAAGTTGATTTGATATTACAGCAGTCATTTATGCAACTTATTATTATTTTAAGTTGAAAGACCTCAAGTCCGAAAAACTCCTGTACATAAGTATTAAAGTCATCTGAGGTTTGTTTAACTCAAGATGTTAGTGAACATATTGATCCCTTCATAACAGTACAATATACTCAGATTGGTTAAGTAATAAAATAAAACTCACTTTATATAATATTTACTATAACTGCTAAAGTAGAAACAAACTCTATGCTAAGACTGTAGAACATTATCTGCCCCATTTTTTTTTAGAAGTTTACTTTTTCAGAAGTTTTCACTTCTCTTTCTCTTGGCTGCGGTCGGATTGAATTATCAGCTACAGAGCCACGACCCTGAGCCGCTACCTAAAGACGCCGTAGCAGAATGGAGCCCATACTGACATTTTGTTGAAGAGGGCTGGGGTTTTGTATGGTGTAAAGAAAGAGAAGTCAGATTGTGAGCTGGGCCAGAAATTCCTTCCAAGGACTGACATATAAAACCAGTTAGACTTTAAATCTTTCTGGAAGAAAGTTGAAAGAGTTAAGAGAGTGTAAGACGGCTGGTGATGTTGGCAACTGGTGTTATGTTCTTTAGGAAAGGAATAATAGAGGTTCTGAAAGCATAACATTTTTGGTCCTTGTTCTCAGAAATATTAAAAATGCCCATGCACAAATAGTTAACAACCTTCATGGTCAGAACCTTTTTGTGTGAGTGTGTGAACTAGCATGACATGGATACATTACATAACTGGGCTCTCCTGGCAGTTTATTATTACAAAACGGTAACTCGGTTCAGACATGTGCAGGCTTGCTTCATTTTGTGTTTGAATCCACAGCCTCTCATTCTTTTCTCACTTGTTACTAATCCCCCGGGTAATTCACTATGTCATAACAGAATACCCATGCTTTACCACCCAGATGAACAAGTTTATGATGCACTTTATCTCAGTCTTCATAGACTAGCATTACGTAAAAACACTTGGAGGATTTGACACAGAATACATCTGACCTTTTTCTAGCAACTCACTGCAAGTGACTGAGACACCAAAGTCTTTTCCGGAAAGTTAACTCACAGCAAAGAAACAAAAAATGATAAAGGATTAAACTAGCCTGACAATGTGTGATCAGAAAGCTTGCATATTTCCCTCTGTCAGTAACTACTTAGTTACATCTCTGCTGCCTTTGTATTTGTTTAAAAGAATCTGCCAGAACAGGATTCCGCTTTGTTTTGTTTGTGTTTTTTTTTTGTTTTTACACGGAAAATTCGGGTCTCTGAATATATGATTCAGGTCTTTTTCATTTTGAACACCATTTGTGTCAGTTATCCCATCAAGTGACTTTCTGCAATTTGACAATACACGAATCACGTGTAGCCTCTTTGTCATTCAGGTTTTAAAGTTATTGTCCTTGGCTTGTCAGCGTAACACCCTCTTACTATTGGAAGCATAGATTTAGCTGCTACTCTGTCACAAATTCAGCCTGTGAAGACAAGCAACTCAAGCAACATGTTGTTTTGAATCACTGTAAACGTACTTTCATCAGAATTACGTAGCTGTTCTGCTCTGTACCTGACATAACAGCATGCATAGAAATTCCTCTCTTCTAAATTTAGTCCAGTACTTGCATGCATTGTTTCCAGTGAATCCCTTGTGCATGTGAATCCAGCACAGGAATGACGAGACTTTGCCAGGGGGAGTGTAAGCTGAGATGGTTTTGATGGCTATAGCCGAACAAATAAAAACTGTATATTTAGTTCTTGATACATCTTTGACCTTTTGCACGTAAACGGTGCAAGTAAACAATTTATATACATGATAAAAATAATGCCCATAACTGCAAAAATAACACTTAAGCTGTTAATTCTTCTTTAATATCTGTTTCTGCATGTTTCATGCAGTTTTACAATTTCTACATTTGTCAAATGAAGATGTCTGGCTGTGAGTATTTTGTCTGTTTTGTTCTACTTTTAATGCTAAGGTTTAGAGCTGACTGAGATTAGCTCACTTAGCCTTAAAGCACTTTCCTCGCACAAGCTTTCCTGCCTGAGGTGACAGGATGTGCCTGCAGCCAAATTCATTTTCTATCTGTTTATACTTGTATTTGCTAGTCTATATTTATTTTTCGTTTTCATCTGACCCATTTCTGCTTGTCTTCACTTTTTTTTTTTTTATACTCTTTCCTGTGCAATAGGTTTCTCTATATTTTCATCACCCTTGTTCTTGGCATAAATCAGTCTGCAGAGTGCCCAGTGGTCTATTTGTTTTTCCTGTTCTTTTATTTTCTTAAGATAACATATTTGCCTTCATTTGGTAGTCTGATCGGGGGAAAGGACAGGAAGAGAGATGGGGTATGACATGGAGCAAAGGTCCCCGTGCTTACCCACAAACTTACTAAATATTTCATTTTTGAATTGGGCACACTTATGCCCCACACTCATGCTCAGATTTACAAAGATGCATTCAATTAATTTTATAATACACATTCATATCGTGTGCAAGAGAACGCACAGACGCTTGTGTTTACCACAGTGACATCATTTGCATTGACTCACACACAAACAGACATGTGAAAACAATCCCTAGAGGTGTGTGTGTTTGTGTGTGTGTGTGTGTGTGTGTGTGTGTGTGTGTGTGTGTGTGTGTGTGTGTGTGTGTGTGTGTGTGTGTGTGTGTGTGTGTGTGTGTGCATGCAGGCACAGTTTAGGCTAGCTGATCAGTTGACTCGTGTTTTCCAATGTAAGGTTTACACACACAAATTACATAACAGAGGCAGGAGTGAAGCTGAGTAAAGGGAGAGGGGGAGCACACATTTCTCTACGTCATTTATGTATTTGATCCTTTCACTGATAGGATGAGGGCATCACTGGGGAAAATCTTCTCTTTTTTGCACACTGATACCAACACCTGTGATTTGAAGCATCTGTAATGCAATGCTCCTCTCTGTCAGCTGCATGCTGGTCTATTTTTAGGCTAATATTGATTGAATGACATGATGAAACCATGTTCATAGTGCAGTAAATGGTGTGAAGGATGGTGCTGCTAAAGAAAATGCTGTTAAGGGCCCATAAGTTGAATAAAATGCACACACGCACAACATAACTTCCTAACCTTTTATCGGGCCTGTGCTGTTGAAGTTCCTTATTCCAACTGTCAGGCATATAGGTTATCATTGTATATTTCCATATTGTTTGCATCTGTTTTTGCTTCTTCCCAGAAACACAAATTTGTATCAGGTTAACATGACCTTATCTGTGAAGATGAAGTACATTGGGTTTCTGCTAATGTGCAGAAGGGCGACTGAGTGTGTAAGTGGGATTGTTTAGCTTTACAGAACACTGCGAAGGCTCCCTCAGGTCATCCCCATGTCACTTGGCTTCCCTACACTGCCCCTGCAGGCGGTGAATAGTAATTCAGTGACCTGATAACTGCTATTAAAGGCATTGTACAACTCCAGAGGGCTGTTTAGTTCCCTTCCTCCCAGGGGCAAAGGGTAATAATGGTTTGATGGGGAAGACATTGCAGGCTGTGACCTCATTTGGATTTGTTTCTCTGGACTGTGAAGGAGATTTTGTAAGGTTCCTGCATGTGTACTTCTGTTTGATTGCATCCTTTCTGGTGACATGCTTAACAGAGATAAGCGAGGTCATCGGGGGCATCCATCAAGGTATTAATTATCCACTTCACCCTCTCTCTGGGGACAGAGGAATGGCCATGGCAACATATTTACTGAGCTCACTGAGCCAAATAGACCTGCTTCTCAAGGTTACATTACCAGAAGAAGTGGCATCACCTCAACTGAGCCGTTTGAGCTGAACGATGTTCGATGTCTAACAGTAGAGAACAAAGCTCAGTGTCACTCAGGTTTTCACAGGATTGGAAGAAGCTCTTAGTCCTCTACTAAGAACATACACAATCAGCCATGATAATCAAACCATAGACGGACTATGTGAATAACATTGATTATCTTTTTCCAAAGACTTCTGTGAGCAGTGAGATACATTACTGTAGGTACACAGTGGACAGTCAGTTCTTGTAGTTTATGTGTTGGAAGCAGGAAAAAAATGATGAAGGGTGTGGATCTGAACAGATTTGAAATGGGCCAAATTGTGATGGCTTGAGCACTGCGATCGAGCATCTTTAAAAATGGTCGAAGGAAAGATAACCAGTGAATTAGGGTCATAAGCGCTCGTGGCTCGCTGATGTGCATTAGGTGTGAACGATACAATACAGCACTGAGAGCCCGTTCATTGGGCAGATACCAGAGCATCATACCTGGACAAATATTGTTCGTCTGGCGAAGAGATACCAGGACGCACTATTAGAGTTGAATCCATGGAATCTAAGGACAGTGAGACATCAACATTATACCTTTTAAGAATATATCGCTGATGTCTTGGTGCTACATACCAGAGACCTTCAGAGGTCTTGTGGAGTCTTGATGTTAGCAGAGGGGGGTTATACACAATATGTGGCGGGTTTTAATAATGTGGCTGATCAGTGTGAAAGGACTGTAAACACAGGCTTCCTGTCCCCTGTCTGAAAAATCTACTGTATCCTAATCTATATTATTATTATTATTATTATTATTATTATTGTTATTGTTATTATTCTGATTTGTGTTTTCGGTAGTTTTTCACTTAACTACTTCAGCCTACTTCAGCTAGAAACACCACTCAACCTTCCAAATGTTTGCCTTATCAATGACATGTGTGCTCAGTATACAGCTTTTTAATATCTTTTATACTTTTTTAAATATTTTTTCTTTCAGCAATTTTTTCACATTCAAATGAATGAAGAGAATTTTCAGTTACTCTTCAGTTTTGTCCTCTTTCAGCTTTTCTGTCGGGCAACAAAATAGCAGTTTTATTTGATTTAAATTTTTAAATTTCTGCTCTCCTTCAGCAGAGTAGTGATGACATCACACACTCTCATTTTGATCAGACATTTTGACATTTTGATCAGGTTTTCGAAGGATTTGGCCAAAAGCACAGACGGTGCCATCCAGCTCCCCCATTAGAAGCCCAATTGCAAAGATTTCAGAGTTTTCTTTCTGTCTGTAACTCGTGACTGCGAATTCATTTTGGGGAATTTCTTCACACAAAGTATATCACTGTGTTAGTTGATTTTTCAGATATAACTTGGAGTTTATTATTTACTGCACAGTTTCTGAGGAAAAGTAAGGAGTCGTTCTGTATATATATTGCCCATCTCCTTTGCTCTCTCTCTCTCTCTCTCCTGCTTTCTCTCTTTCTCTCACTCTGTCTCTCTCTCTCTCCTGCTCTCTCTCTCTCTCTCTCTCTCTCTCTCTCTCTCTCTCTCTCTCTCTCTCTCTCTCTCCTGCTTTCTCTCTCTCTCCTGCTTTCTCTCTCTCTCTCTCTCTCCTGCTTTCTCTCTCTCTCTCTCCTTCTCTCTCTCTCTCCTGCTTTCTCTCTCTCTCTCTCCTGCTCTCTCTCTCTCCTGCTTTCTCTCTCTCTCTCTCTCTCTCCTGCTTTCTCTCTCTCTCTTTCTCTCTCTCTCTTTCTCCTGCTTTCTCTCTCTCTTTCTCTCTCTCTCCTGCTCTCTCTCTCCTGCTTTCTCTCTCTCTCTCTTTCTCCTGCTTTCTCTCGCTCTCTCTTTCTCTCTCTCTCTCTCCTGCTTTCTCTCTCTCTCTTTCTCTCTCCTGCTCTCTCTCTCTCTTTCTCCTGCTTTCTCTCTCTTTCTCTCTCTCTCTCTCTCTCTCTCTCTCTCTTTCTCCTGCGTTCTCTCTCTCTCTTTCTCTCTCTCTCTTTCTCTCTCCTGCTTTCTCTCTCTCTCTCTCTCTCTCTCTCTCTCTCCTGCTTTCTCTCTCTCTCTCCTGCTTTCTCTCTCTCTCTCTCTCTCTCTCTCTCTCTCTCTCTCTCTCCTGCTTTCTCTCTCTCTCTCTCTGTCATCTCTATGGACACAGTATTAAACAAGCACAATTACAAAAAAAGCACAGAATACCGGTCTGATCTGAATGATGACAAGTAATCCATGTCTTATTTGAAACCTTCTGCTCTCTTCAGGCATTTTGTAAATTTTTCTCAACTTGAATTTTTGATTTGGTGATCATTTTGGCTGTTTTAAAGCTTATGGAATGATTATTTTGCAAGAACTTTTGGTGTATAAAATTATAGATTTTTTAAAAATTTTATTTTACTTTTACATGTCATTTATACTCTATTTGCACAGTGTGGACCCTCTGGAAACCTTTGCAGCTTTTTTACAACAAAGTTATAGCTATTACAGCAAAAACACTTTTTTTTTTTTTTTTTTTAATTTGCTTGAAAAATCCTTTAAGTACTGAAGCATCACAGTGCATTTTCTTTTAGGAAATGCTTTTTCTAGTTGATTGATATTCTGTAGTCTGTAGTTTCTGTAGTTTTAGTCCAGATGATAATTCTTTCATCATTTTAAACCATCATTATTAATATTAATAAATGCCATCTTAAGTAACAATCCGATTGTGCATAATTGTTTTTATTGTTTAAAGAGATAATGAAAGCAAACAGCAATGTGGATGATTAATTAAACACTCATCTAGCTAATCAACTGATTGTGGCACAGTCCTAACACTGCAGAGTTTAGATGTTTATCATAATTTCATGGTTGATTGCACTTTTGCATTCAAATGCTGTAGTTATTATAGAACTGCTGCCGTCAGATCAAGGTTTTTTTTATCTGAATGAGACAACATGCCAAATTAAAACAGAAACAGAACATAATGTATAATGCAAAGTTTCTTTTTCTGCTATAGATTATAGCCACATTATTTTCAGTTTCTGCTTCCTGTGTCCATCTACAAAGCATCTTTGTGCAAAATTAGATCTGTAAATATTACATTACCCGGGGTCTATGACACAAATTGAGGCACTGCAATGCATTATTTGGTTAAATGTTAATGTAGCTAGCTAACATATTCACTGTGACATCGTTGATATGCTGAAGTGTAGTAGGCATAATGTTTATCATGTGCAGTGTTCTTTTAGCATGCTAATATCTTAACATTTCGTAAAACTTCTTAAATTAGTAAAACTACAATTTTAACACTTTAGAAAAGTAAGTAGCTTTTATTCTGTGGGGACCATCAAAGTCTCATAATAATGTCACGGTAATCCATTTGTTGTAATATTATTTAGTCTGGATCAAAGTTGTGAACCGAATGAATAACCAACAGTCTGAGATTTCTTTCTTTTTTATTGTTAAATACTGAAAACTATTCAAGTTCTTTTCATTTTCTTCTCAATTGATACTTTGACTGCTGAACATTTTGCTTGTCTTAGGCATCCTGGCAGTCAAAACATTAAAAAAGAATTTTAAATCCAGCATATCTATCCTGCGTTACTGTATTTATTTTTAACTGAGACATGCAGTCAAGTATAAAGATGCAGTGTCATACAATTAAAATGCATGCCATTTATGTCCTATGCAAGCATGTACCTCATATTCTTACAACCTGGCATAATCCCAATTCATTGTGAAAAGTGCAGAGAAATAAAGTGTAGGGAAACAATGTGGAGTGGTTGGGTGAGTGCAGCGAGCAGTGTGTCACCCTTGATGGCTTTTGTCACCTTCTAGCAAGGCTCATCAACTTCTTCTTGAGCGGATAGTTGTCTTAACATGGCCTGTCACTTTGGATCTGAGCAATCATTTCAAGACATCCACAGAGAATGTGAAATAGAGGGAACAATGATGGAGATACAAATAAAGGAGTAGAGCCATTTAGGCAGCAATGGCTGATCGGAAACACATCCTTGCCTGCAAACATGCACCTTAAGCAGATAGAGTTTGACAATGTGTATTTGTGTGTGTGTGTGTGTTATAAAATAGGGGACAGTTTAGCTCTTTGTGTTGCCAAGGAACAGCTGGCCTTGCTCTGTCTTAAATCTATTTTTATGTTATGTCTCCACTGACTTCCCTTAGCTGTAGTTTGCCCCTTTTTATAAGTTAATAACTTTAGCAGTGCACTGATTTGATAGTTAAAAGATCAAATTGGTTATTGAAAATATGGGAACCCAGTATGGGCTGCAACACAGTCCTGCTGTTTTGCCATCCAGTACATCACATCTGTCAGTGCATATAAAATAAGCAAGTGTCTGCGCATGCTTGTGTTCCACTGTGACTTATGTGGGTCATCGATGCCCTACGGTACTGCGTGCCCAGTCCTGTAGTGGAGGTGTGCTGATGTCAGGTTACATTTAGCAGGGCAGGATGATTAACCAGGGATGTGTTCTTGTTATAACTGAAAAGGTCTAGAGGAAAGAATTGTTGATGGGAGCTTGATATAAGGAGGTTGGGCTCCCTGACCACTAACAGTGAAAGATAGTAGCAGCAGGTCTGGTACGTAACTCTGCACCCTGGTAATAGCAACATAAGCTCAGAATGATGACATCATATCCATATCACAGTGTGAATGCTTGATGCTCACTCTTACTGGCAGCTATTACACATCTGCATGCTCATTCCTGAATCATACAGTAATGCTTTTTTGCATAGGTTCAAAGTCCTAAATTGAACTTATTTGTGCCAGTTCCCCAAACCTACAGGGCAGTGCTACTGTGTATATTCACAGCAGTGCACTAAAAAAAGAACCTTTTTGCGGTAGTAGCGAAAGTTTTCCTTCTTGTTGATGCAGTAGGTCACAGTTCTTGGTAGCATTTTTTTTTTTTTATAATTAGGACAAAATTAGCCAGAGCAGCCTAACATGTCCTTCTAGGTTGTATGTTTGAAGGCTGTGAATGGGGATCCAATGTTTCTAAGAGTTGGAATCTACATCTTATGAATGAATATTAACATGTTTCACCAATAGTTCTATAAATCCAGATGTGTTAAGGCAAAAGAAACCAAGTCCATGCAAACATGTGGTGCTTTATTACTGTCTGACACTCGTATACATTTTATCAGATACAAAGTTCAATTAACCAAATAGTAGTAATGAATGCAAACTTAGGTTAAAATGCCTTATTTACGCACACACGTGTATATTCTATAAATGGCCCGATGAAAGAAATTGGATAGTTGATTAACATGTGCTGTAATTGATTAACGTGTTATTGGCATATTCGAATTGCAGAAATCAAATTGACAATTGATAAAATGAATAATTACTGATGTAAACTGTTTTGGAACATTAAAAAAAACATTGTGGTCCTTCTCAATCGTGTGTGTGTGTGTGTGTGTGTCTGTGTGTGTGTGTGTGTGTGTGTGTGTGTGTGTGTGTGTGTGTGTGTTTGAGTAGTAAGGGTGCACATACACAGGTATTGGAGCCTAGTGTGGGAGGGAAATATCTTTTCCTGAGCCTGGGGGAGAGGAAGGAAGCCATCTCAAGTAAAACACACGCATACGCACGTGCTCCCGCATATACACACACACACACACACACACACACACACACACACACACACACACACACACACACACACACACATACCCTGCAATGTAACTACATACAGTACTTCCAGGATTAGAAAAAAAAAAAGACCTTGCAGGGCCTGTCTATTATTTTTAGACTCACATCTTATGCATCACCCATGGATTATGGGATGACCACTGTGACTCACATCATTGCTGCTTAAAATATTTCTGGTGTAGGTGGCCTATGGTTTATACATTTGGAATATGTCTCTTATTTCCCTACTGTAAGGTTAGCAAAAGATCCAGAGTTTTTTTCTGGTCTGCCCCTGTAAACAGGATGCTCACGTGGGAGTTCCACCCATCTCTCTGCTTCCTCTGCCGTGCATTCCCATGGCTAGGCTGATTCGTTTGTGTCCATCCGGCTATCCCACGTTTGTCAGAAGGCTGTAAATGGCAGCATCCATGCAGGAGCTGCTTTTAAACTTCTTTTATCACAGAAACAGCCCACTCAAGCTGTCTGTATTGTTCTCCTCTTGGGGGGGTGGGGGCACATATGCACATATGGAGATGGCTAATCTCTTGGGGGTGTGTGTGTGTGTGTGTGTGTGTGTGTGTGTGTGTGTGTGTGTGTGTGTGTGTGTGTGTGTGTGTGTGTGTGTGTGTGTGTGTGTGTGTGTGTGTGTGTGTGTGGATGTCATCAAGGGGAAGAGTAGGAGGAGAAGTAGGGTGTGTGTGTTTGTGCATATGCTTGTGTGGGTTCCAACAAAAGGCCTAAAAATAGTAGGAATATGCCCATGTGGCATATTGAGGCTAAAAGCTTGTGAATAATTTGTCTAATGCAACACATACCCCCTTCCTAAGCTCAATCATGAAAATATGCTCCTGCTGGTTACCTCTACCAGCCAGGGAAACCAATCTGTTCACTCACGGTGCAAGGCTTATTTCTATAACAGAACCTTAATAGCCGCATGATAATAGCTATTTATTCATAAGAAAGTTATGTGGGTTTTTGATTTAATAAATCACATCTTCAGTGCATTTCCATGTAATCGTCTTTCATCTTTCCCTTTCCTTCCTCAATCCTCAGTTTAACCTACTTATTTAAACGACTTATTTAAAGGTGAAACCGATACTATTGGGTGGACAGGTTTGGATTTAAACCAGAGACTTACCCAGAAAAATGTAATTGATCTTCCACATATAAGTGAATAAAATATCATTCGTCTCTGCGATCGAGTGGTCCCATGTGGCAGCTTTCCTTGTCAAGCCATTTCTTCTACTCACTTCTTTCAAATGTTTACGATTGCGGACAAATCCTCATAATAATACAAATTTCCACTTGTTTAGTAGCATTTCCTGTAGAGCAGATGGCAATGCCGACCCTTTGAGGAGAGATAAAGTCTATAGTTTCATTCCCTTCCTGCACAATTCACTTGTGTCCAAAGTGCGTTGGTATGAGTGTGGAAATCAACAATGGAGAATAAGTCCAAGAAGGCGCCGTTTGGAGATTTGGGTCACAGTCTGAAAAAGCCACACAACAACAAAGCATTCTGTGATGATGAAATGCATCTAGGATCCTCTTTCATTCATTGAATGACTATGTCAGTATTTCGTCCTAAAAGTTGTAATTCTGTGAACTTTAACATATAGTTATGCAGTTTTTAGTGACATGTCTCTGTTGGGATTTGCAACAAATTAAAATTTTTGTCTGTGTGAACTGAAGTTTTTGTAATAAAACAACATAATTCTTTACCCCGCTTTTTAAAAAAAATACACACTTTTTATCTCAATAACCATTTGTGTTAAAACAGGTTATATATACACGATTGATTGTTATTTATCACTGGATGTGCGACAAGTGTTGCGTTCTCACACTTTTTTTTTTCAGACGAATGCTGAAACAACACAGTGCAGGCTGCATCTGTTGTTCAGAGGTTTCTGCTCTACCCTCATGGCCTAGTTATGTTAACTAGTCTCTGGTCTTTAACTCTTTATACCAAGACAGCTCACATTTAACAACAACACTGTTATGTTACACCCTGGGCATTTAGTTAAAGCAAATATCCTTTTGCAAACTAGGCTATTGAGTCTGCTTCTAGCACAGAGGAAAAGGTCAGGGCTCAGTGACTGTGCTGATTTAAAAAGTGATAATTGCTAGTTTCCATAAAACACTGCCTCTTGGACAAGACGAATTCAGCCTGTTTATAGTATGGTGATAGAAATCAATAAAAAAAAAAATGTGAATACATTGTCATGACCACAGGTTTAGTCACGTCACGCTCTGATAAGGAGACAACCAGTCAAAATGTGTTTAAACTTAGTTGTGTATTGTAGTGCCCACTGCTGATCCAATACATCCAGCTGTGTTGGCCTCAGAATCGGCATGTGAAAGACCTGATATATTTAAAGCAATGAGAGCATGTGCAAGTTTGCACTTGCTTACCCTACTGACTCTGTCTTCCTCTCCGTCGCTCCCCCTCTGCTTTACTCTGTGTGTTTAGAGTGAAGTGAAATATGTGTGAAAGAGACAGTACAAGAGGGATGCAGCAGGTTTGTAGCAGGCCACAGGCTGGGAGATATTTTGTAAGGCCATCTGTCACTTGGAAAGGGAAACTTTACAAATCAAGTCATCAAGTTGAATGGGAAAACTGTAATTTTAAACAGGTTAAATAAGCCCCCCCCCCCGCCCCCGTAGCTCGAATAGGAAAAACTGAAAGCCAAGCAACCGGACCGAGAGACATGACAGAGGGGAGGAGGACAGCACATGCCAGGACTTGGAGGTTTTTGCGGAGGTGGAAGCAGACAGAAAGCAGGTGGATGTTTATACAGAGCGATAAGACAGCCTGGCTGACAGAACGCCTGATAAGCAGCTTGACTGTCAGGTTTGGTCAGCTGGTGGTGAAGCAAGAGAACAGTCCTTGGAGGGCGGGTGGACTAGTGGGTAAAACTGAATAAAGTCAGCACAGAAACTGTAATTTTTAAATTGAGACCCTTAATATAGAGCCAGTGCAAGTATCCATCATTCCTGGATGATGAAGCCTGCTGACGCAAGACCATGAGGTGATATTTAGGTTTTTAATTAACTTAAAGAGTCACTTAATAAATTGCCAGAGAATTCTGTACAGATATCTGTGGTGCTCAGATGGTGAATCCTAATAACTTTGGTGTGCAAATGATTTTTCATCTTGTGCCCGAAGCAGGTCAATGTGATCATTTACCTAATGAAATATTTCATTTCATATGTCATTCCATTGAAATGGTCGCCCCTTAATGTACCCTAACAACTCTGGTGTTCCCATGACTTTTTTACTAGAGCACCACCATAAAAATGTCACCAACGTATTCATTATAAGATTGTGCTACACATTATAAAATGTGTAGCACACATTCGTGTTACCCTGATTTACATTTTGTACTTTGTGTTTATTGCTCATCAGTAAATATTAAATCACAAAGCAAACGTGCTGACAGTGGTACACATGGTAGTGTATTGTCATTGTTTGCATGTTGACACTCTACCTATAACGCTCATTTTGTTTGCTTTTGCCTATTTACGCTTTTAAGCAGCGTTTTGTATCTGTATTGAAAATGATTGGTCGACTGCTATTTATAACACCAATTATATTCAGTAGTTTATTGAGTACTTAGCTTAAAAATTACTGTGAGGTCATATCAACAGTGACGCTAACTAAACAATATGTCTTTTTTTTTTTTTTGGTCCAGGGAAACCCCAGAGCATTGAGAGCTCAGAGCGGGTCCAGCTGTCGGGGACATACAACGTTCGGAAAGGTAAACTCCAGCTACCGGTGAACCGCTGGACCAGACGGCAAGTCATCCTGTGCGGGACCTGCCTTATCGTCTCCTCTGTCAAGGAGAGCCAGACAGGGAAAATGCACATCCTTCCCCTGATTGGAGGAAAAGTATGTAGAAGTCACATGAGAACGGGGTCATGAGTAGCATCATATAATCTTTTTTTGTTGCCTTACTCTGGTCCTTCCATGGTGATGTTATGTAATTTTCACTTTTTAATCATCAACCGATAATGCTTCCGGCTTTGTTCTCTGCTTCATGTCAAGCGTTATTAGCGGTGCAAATATTTTCAGCACCCTTTACCATCTCTAATCCTGAGTCGAGACATGCTACAGTATGTTCTTTAGTTTGAAGGGTTTGCTGTAGCCTTCAAGCAGCATTATTACTCTCTGCATTACCTGTTTATTGC
Organism: Channa argus; assembly: GCF_033026475.1. NCBI lineage: Eukaryota > Metazoa > Chordata > Actinopteri > Anabantiformes > Channidae > Channa > Channa argus. The sequence continues at coordinate 3,110,045 of NC_090210.1, read as the reverse complement.
TTTATGGAGCTATGTTTGCCACGGTAATAAAGAAGCTCAAAGGGCTTCTTGGAAAAGCCCTTTTAATCGTCTGCTTGACACAAAAGACGTTCCCAACCACACCTAGTTTTTAAACACTTCTCACACATGTAACCACTAGTGAAATATTTGTCCACACTCTCCATGTGTCTTTATGTAGTGAATTTGGTCTATGAGCACCGGTATTTTATTTAGACATCGTACGTTTTCAGCCATTCTTTTACATTATTGGTGCATGAGTTTATAAATCTGTATTTCTAAAAAGCAGTGGCTACACGTAGTTTCTTCTTAATCATGTCACACACATATCATGTGCTTTTTCATTAGCATGCGTCTGGTTTACTGAACTTGTCAACCCAACAGCCAAGAAGCCTTTGCTATTAGAGAAGTCTCTTAAAATAAGAGCACATCCACTGAGATGTCCATGTGCAGCTTTTTTTTTTATTGTCTGACTCCATAGGCATGTGGTTATCATTTATATTCAGATGTGGGTCAGAGTTGTCAGTGTTTTAGACTGTAATGTCACTCGTTGTGTGTGTGTGTGCTGTGCTGCAGGTGGAGGAGGTGAAGAAGCACAATCACTGTTTGGCCTTCAGCTCAGCAGGGCCTCAGAGTCAAACCTACTATGTCAGCTTTGACAGCTTCACGGAGCACCTGCGCTGGCACAGACATGCTGCCAAGGTACTGTGTGTGTGTGTGTGTGTGTGTGTGTGTGCATGCATGCATGCATGTGCAGTAGAGCTATAGAAAGGAAAGGAGATAATAAGCATATGCTCCCTGAAACTGCTTACTGTATAGGTCAGCTACATTGTATATCAGCACACATGAAGTATATATTTTTTAAAAATGGCACTACAACCACTGCAATCCCACGGCCGGTAAAGTGTGAGCTGAGTGGATTGAAAACTGTGGATATTTCACTGCTGTCCAAACTGTAGTATATACCCCAAGTGTCTCTGGGTGCTCTCACACACATAAACACCACTCATGGGCCTCTCCTTTCTCTCATTTGAACTCAAGTAGGCCATAGCCAGAAAACCTCTTTTCTAAATATTAACAAGGACATGCATGTCACCAGCACCCAGAGGGCCACTCAGAATAGAAGCCGGGATAGAAGCGTCACGTGCTCTCAGAGCCTATAGCTAACCGTGCTCTTCAAGGCTGGAGTTCACAGAATGTCGATGTTAAGATGAGGCGGAAATGTACGCTGCCATTTCATTTCAGATTACAGCCTTTGTGCTTCTGTCAATTTGACTAACAAATGACCACAGGTTAACTGCTCCATGAACTTGCTTTTAACTAGATTACAATGATGTCATGTTTAATATTAAGTCACTAACCTGCTAGACTTTACCCCAACTACATCTGCCTCACTAATCCTAAGTAGATTAGCCATTAAATGACTTTTGACTCCTTAGCAGCAAGCTACACATGCACACATAGTAAACAAGTCAAGTCTAGGAGAAGAGACAATCCTGTTAAACTCAAATGCTCCCTCTCTTTTTCTCTCTCCGTCATCTAGATGGTGTCCCAGAGAATCAACTCAGTTGATCTGTCCTGCTGCAGCCTGGAGCAACTTCCTCCCAACCTCTTCTACAGCCACGATCTCACCCACCTAAACCTCAAACACAACTTCCTGCCTGCCGACCAGCGGCTGCAGCAGCTGCAGAGGTACAAAGGAATTATAAATCTACAGTAAACACACCTGAGACTTAACTATAAGGAGGGGTAGAGACAGCAAGAAGTGAAAAATAAGAAAAGAGAGGATGGACTTTAGGAGGCATTACAGGTCGAGCAGACAAAGTAGGGTGGTTCAATTGGGCTGGTTTGGGCAAGGCTAGACTTAAAACGGGTTTAGCTAAGCTTAACATAATTTGGCCACAACAGGAGATGGGCTGAGCTGTTGTACAAGGAAGAGAGAGATGAGACACAGACACAGCAGGTCATGGCTGGCTGATTTGGACAGCGTTAGCGCTCGCCTGCAGTTTGTAAGCCATCGACCTGAGCAATCTAGGACTGAGCCCGTTGGCACGCAGGGACCAAAGAGGCTGGCCAGGGCTGTGCTGTACCAGACTAGGCCAAACGAGCCCAGAGCCTAGAAGGGTAGATATGTCCGCAGGGAACCTTTTAATGTGCCTGGGCTCACTCTCTCTCTCTCTCTCTCTCTCTCTCTCTCTCTCTGTCGGCACCATCTGCTGCATGCTTATTATGGTCCAAGATAAAGCCACATCCAAGACCTGTGTGTATGTTAGTGTGTTGTGTGTGTTCATGAGTTGACATGTATCTGTACTCACCGGTACACATGCACAAATGTCACCACAGCTCTCTCTGAAAATTATTATTATTAGATTTTTGCCATTTACCGGGTGATTAGTGTGAATCAGATGTGTATGTTTGCAGGAAAGATGTATGTTTGTGTGAGAGCGAGTTGCAGAAAAGGTAGCTGCAGGCAAAACATTTGGGGTCAGTGCATACAAAGTTTTGATACAGTCTGGCATTTGTTTGTTTGTTATTTCTGTTTTTGAGATGGCTGCACTTATATGAATGCAGGGTTGTATGCATGTTTTTTTTTTTTTTAATGTCCTTGTGCATCTTCCTGATTAAAAAATTATGAATTCATATAAGACCATGGGTTTTTTTAATACAGTAAATCTGTGAGAGTGATGCAATCCTCCCCTGCTGGTCAAGCGGCATAACATCCATTTAGATCTGCCAAGGCTAAGTAGGGTCGTCCACATTTAACCCGGCATGAGAGGAAAAAGAGGTCGGTAATGAGAAAGTGCTGAATAGTCGGCTGAAAATAGAGGGGTTTTGATGGATACATGTAGCAGAGTTACTTGAATACTCACTTTGCCCCGGAGAGACTGGAGTTAAAAGAGCTTGAGTCAAGAACAATAATCCTCTGTCTGCAGCCTTATGAATGTGCGTGTGTGTGTTTTTGTTGTGGATAGTGGTGCGAGAGTTGGTTTTTTCTTTGATTATAAACTCTGACATCTGAGTTATAGTGCTTTGTGAAGTTTAAGACAAATGGAATAAGTGAACCTGTCACATGCCTCTCCCTTTTTTTAACCCCTCTCTCTGGCCAAATACTAACTTGTGGGTGAATTGCCAATCAGATATATCTAATCAGTTGTTTTGGATACTAGCTCTTTTCTCTGGAATGGGTCTGTCTTCCCAGCATGCATCTCTCTCTGAGGTCACTACTCACTAAGGTGATTGGCTGATGTTCCATGAATATAATTTGAACCTCTGGCCTTTGTATTTACATATGTATGATACCTTTGCTTCTGGATTGAACAAAAACAAAATGGTTCTTAAGAATTCAGGATATGTTCATTCATGGATTTATTTATTTATAATTTTTTTTTTTTTTTGGGGGGGGGGAGGGGTGCAACCGTCCAATATTAAATCTTTCCCTTTACCTGATGTTTGCTCTTTACCGACTCAAGAGAGTTTACATTTTTGAAACTTCTAAATGATGTTCCACCATGGTTACTAGACAGTTTGCTCGTCGGTTGTTTGGGGCTGGGCAGGCAATGTACAGTGGATTTATTAGAGCTGTTAAGATAAAAGATAAAGTGTTGTTCCATTGATACTACTTGATACAAGGTCCATAACAGAGGACTGACCGGCTCAAACATCAAAGCAACAAGCTAAGCAGAAGAAAGTCCTCAAATATTTAATGAAAATGTTGAATAGTAGCTTAAGACCTTTATTTAATGTTGTTGCTCTTTTTTGTGGTCAGTGCTACAAGCTGCAAACAGAACAATCACATCTAATCACCTAATAAAGTTGTTATAGGGAACTTGTCAGCAGTTACTAATTTACAAGATGTAGCATTAGCGTTTAATTAGTGTAATGTTTCCATCCATATAACAATTGTCTCATTTGAGCTCTGTTTTGCTCAGCAGCTGGGTGGTTGGGTAGCATACATTCAGTATGTCAGGAAACCGCTGCTGAAAGAAAAATGTGTCTTGAGGTTCAGTAAATGTGTGGAATTTCCAGTGACAAAAACCAAAACGGTGAGTTTAAAAAAAAAAAGGCTTAAAGTCTTCACTGACCTAATGGAAACTGCAAATTTGGGTATTATTCTTGGTGGGGGAAAAAAACTTGACAGAGCATGACACAGATAAGGGGAGTGTGGTTATTACTCAGCAGATTGCAGTTTAAGTTTAAGATGTTTACTTAATGGTGGAATGACATTTTCACACACATCCCGACCCTACAGGACAGACCCTCCTTTTCATAAGTGTGTGTGTGTGTGTGTGTGTGTGACCTGTGTGTGCATGTACAGCACATATGTAGGAACATCTTTTGCCCCAAGTTTAAGGTTGCAATGCTGCTATGGTGCAAAGCCCAACTCGAACTTGCCATAGCTGCTCTATCTGTGCAGGTGATGGCAAGTTGCATTTGTGTGTCTGTTTGTGTGTAGATGAATAAATAATGACAGGGTCCTTTTCCCCGGGTTTGCTATGTTCCTTTGGCTCCTTCTCCTTTGAGGGTCACCACTTTGTAATGAGCGCTATGCTGAACCCCACTGGTCCATGGTTTTTAAATGAACAAGTGCTTCGCTCTTTGTGAAGGTTTCATTATCAGGTTGTGTTTATGGATATGTTGAATCTGTGTTTTTCATGATCCAAAAGATTTTTGTTTCGTTTTTGTTTTGTTACATTGCCTCTTGTTCTGTCACTGTCACTAACTGTCACGCTTCTATTATTTTCTCACTTTTTGTAGGTTTTCTCGCTTGCGGAGCCTCAACCTGTCAAACAACCACCTTGGTCAGTTCCCACTGGCCATCTGTGACATCCCCACCCTGACAGAGGTCAACCTCAGTTGTAACTACTTGGCCCATGTCCCCAGCTCTGTCGGAGCCATGACAAAGTAAGAAACAGCCGGAAATCCCTGATACAAATGTCACGATAACTATAATGACAATCAAAAATATTAAAGTTGCAGGATCTAAATCTACAACTTACAGGCTGAAAATTCTGGCGTATTGTTGCCCTATTGTAAATACTTTACTTTAATATTGATTCAGTTTTTTTTTTTTTTTTTGTTTACTTTACCTCTGTCTACATTGGCTGTATGTGATGTTGATTATTACCCAGCTCTTTTACTTTAGTACCAGGGGTTTACCACTCATACACACACGAGGCAAACACTTGCCTTGACATCATCTCAAGGGCTGGAAACCATTGAATCTTTTCAAAGGCCAACCACATTTATGCTGGTTTGAGTGTCACAAGCTTACTTAGCCAAATGTGGGAGTAACGTAGCAACAAGCACGTGGCATCTCAACCACCATGGTGTATTTGTGTACATGGTGTGCTAGTTTCGACATGTAGGCTAAAACAACACAACGTTCACTGATCATTGGTTGCGCTTTCCAGTGACATTTTCAGGTCTGTACAAGTCAGAATTCACTTATTTTCTTCTTTAGTATTTTTATAGTGTGACTTATCCTTACAAATCTTTTTTCAGGTTGTCAGTAAGGTAATGTGTTACATTTCTATTTTAGCTGTACTTTACAAATGAAAATGTTTTCTCAGGGCTCAACATTTACGTTTGACATTTATTAAGCCCCTTGGTTCTAGTGGTGGAGAAATTATATCCTAGTTCCTTGAACGATTACTTCGTTTTGGGGCAACATTTTCAACAAGATTGTTACTTGCTGAATACTGTTTTCTTACTCATGGAAATCCCCACAGTGCTTGACGTTTTGGTTGAGTCGCAGGCTCTGCCTTTGGGAAAGCCCTGTAACTCATTTGATAAAGAAAGGGAAAGTTACAAAAGTATTTAAACTTGAAATAAATAAGGGCATTAAAGTACTTTAAAGTAAAGCCTCATTTCAATAAATGTTCAAACAAACATACAGGTATGTGGGTTAAGAGAGGCCTAGATGAGAAGTTAATCTGCAGGAATGATCCGGCATGTCTGTAAATTCCTCAAGTAGCCAGTAGGGCAACTATGCTGCTGCTGCCATCTCCTGGATATCAAGTGTACTGATTTTAAATCCTAGTTGGCACAACGCCACTGATCCTAAGCTACACTATCTGTGGGAATAAAGAAAAGGGCTTTATTAAAATGCCATCCTGCCCTATCAGCTCTTTTATAAATGAGGTCAATATAATCTGATGTTTATGATTTCAGTTTGCAGACATTCCTGTTGGATGGCAACAGCCTAGATGAGCTGCCCGATGAGCTGGGTTCCCTCCAGAGGCTGGGTTACTTAGGCCTTTCCTTCAACCAGTTCAACCATGTGCCCCAGGTTCTGGAACGCTTGGCCTCAATGGAGAAGCTGTGCATGGCTGGCAACAACCTAGACACACTTACTCTGCAGAATTTCCGACTGCTTCGTGTCAAGCACATTGATCTGAGGTACACAAATATTTAAACACGCAAAACTGAGATGAATAATAATTTTGCACCTTTGTCAAGCATAAGCACAAGTTTTAGTTTCTAGCTAGGCTTGTTTTTAAGCAGCGCCCTCAATGAGACTGTAACATAGTAATGATGGAAAAAAAAAACGAGCGGACACCCTGATAGCATGCAATCAGCAAATAATTCGACTTTAGTGGTTCCATCAGGTGTCTTCCAATCCAGTAAATAACGTTTTTGGGTAAAGACCACCTTCTATCTCCTTGGAAGTTGTGTAGTATTTCAAACGTTTGACAGAGATGTGAATCAAATATTTTGTGATTAAAACTTGTTTTTTTTTCCTCTCTTTGGTGTAAATTGAATTTTATTATGTGGTTTACCAGTTTACCAGTTATTGAATAAATTGCTTGAGAAAGTTCGTTTAGAATTAGGCAAACTGAGAAGGACAGTTGTTGAAGTAAACTACAGATAGGCAAATTAATATCAATTGATTAATTAAAAATAAAGATAAAACAGCAGTGTTCATTGCATTAGTCTGAAAGTATTGTCCCAAATCCTGGATATTTATGTGGCAATATATTTTCGTATTTTAGGTGTAATTGTTTTTTTTTTGTTTGCTTGTTTTTTCAGAAGATGGTTTTCAATCATTTTATACTTCCCCAAGCTTAACGTACGATATTATCAGTAGGTGACAGAATGATAATCAGTCCCTAATGCTGCAACAAAAATGAAAAACCGTTGACATCAGTGTTGCACACAGAACAACAGACTGCTAACAGAATTTAAAATGATGCACATTATATATTAGCTATCACCCACGGCATGTTCCCTCCCTCTCAAGAAAGGCCACAGCATGTGCAGTTCAACCTGAGCTAAATGGAGCTGAACTTTTGCTGCTTCCTCTGTCAGGTTGAATAAAATCTCCAGCATGGTGCCAGATGAGCCTGACCTGCTGAGGCACGTGACCCAGCTGGATGTAAGGGATAACAGGCTGATGGACCTGGATGCCTCCGTATTCCCCAGGCTGGAGGTGCTCCACTGCGAAAGGAACCGCATCGTCAGCCTCAAGGCCAAGGGTTGCTTGCTGAAAGGCATCTACGCATCAAACAATGGTGGGTTTAGCACACAGAATGCCATGTTCTTGCAAGGGCAGTCATGTGTGCGTAGAAGAAGAGATCATCCTCTGCGTCACCATGTAAACTAAAAACAGACGTGTGTCTGTGTGTGTTTCTCTGTACCTGTAACATGTAGTGTAACCCCTTTCTTTCTTTTCTGACATAGCTATTTCCCTCCATGCTTCTCATTTTACATGCACATATTTTTCTCATTAATGGTGCAGCCTCATTGTCTCCCTCAATCCTCCCTAGGACTTGTCCCCATCGCCCCCTCCTTCGTACAAACATTCCCCTCTATTCTCTATTCATCTACCTTCTTTTGTAATAGAATGCATCTGTCCTTGCTGTAGGTTAATGTGTTTGTATGTCTCCCTACAGAGCTCCAACAACTGAATGTCAGCCCAGTGCCCTCCAATCTTAGTTACATGGACATTTCCAGGTGAGCAAAATCCCAGAAGTCTGTACAGACGTTGAAAATGAGGAATTTGGGAAAAACAATTTTCAAAAATGAGATAATTTCTAGTACATCGTGAAGAATTAGCAATTATTGTTTAGTATAAAAGAGTTTGCTTTAAAGGTCTTCTAACTGCCTGACCTAAATACACAGAAGAATCTGTGAAAGGATGGTTTGTGAATATAGAGTGCTGTCATTTTTTTTTTTACCCATGTCAACCCTGACCTGAGATGTGACATGATTGTTCAGTAAAAGACAGGAGTCTGTACTTGGCCTCTTTGTAGTTAATAAGAAGCACTGAATCCAGCCTTGACAGACTGTCACAATTCGCATAATTTGTTTAGAGCTATATTTGTCTTTTTCTCTTTACATAAGTACATACTTACATAAGTGAGACTTAACTAAATGAGACATTTACCTGATAAAGTTAATCTGTAATGTTACAAAAAGAAAGACTATTTACATTTACATCTCTTATTTTTCTAAAACACAACTGTAAGAATTTAGAAAACTGCATGTAATTTATCATCGTCACCCCCTCCCAGGAACCATATGGAGTCGTTGCCAGACTGGCTGTGTGAAGCGAAGAAACTGGAAGTTCTGGACGTGAGCCACAACCTCATCACTGAGCTCCCGGCGCGGTGAGTGTCGCTCTCAGCGAATGTGTCCGTAAAGCCTGTAAATGAAGTACAGTCCAGCATTATTCTCTCTGACCTATGTCAGCCAATCCTCTATCCCTCTGAGAGCCTCATAAATCACACAGATAGCCTGTAACCTCCACGATTGCCATCCATTCTCTTCCTCATTATGTAGCCTTTTAGAAGGTCAACTCAAACGCAGCTCACTTTCACCTCTTTTTGTAAACCTTCCTCACTCATAGTCTTCTTCTTGCTCTGGTCCCCTCATTGTCTACAGATTTTTATTTATTTTTTTTACCCAGTAAGTGTCCGGTTGATACATTTCAGCTGCAGGCTCCACTAGAGGCACTGATGTTTTCTGTTTCCTTATCATCACTCCCGTCCTCTTACTGCACTATCCTCATTTCCATGATTGTCCAGGTTTTTTAAACAAGTACTTTTAAAAAAATGTTTTCTCAGCTGTCACTTTTGGCTGTCTCTCTGTCTTTCTGTCTGTCTGTCCATCAGCTTGTCTGACTGTCTCAACACCATCAGAACCCATGAGTGTGTGTGTGTGTGTCTAATCTTTTACTTCTGACCCAACCATCTGTGTGTTCCTCATGCCGCAGGTTGTTATGCAGCAACAGTCTGAGGAAGCTGAGTGCAGGACATAACCAGTTGCACAAGCTGCCTGAAAGAGTGGAGCGCCCTCTGCTGGAGGTTTTGGATGTACAGCACAATCAATTGGTGGAGCTTCCCTGCAACCTGTTCCTCAAATCTGACAGGTAATATTAATCAATAGCTAGAAGTGATTTGATTTTGTTTTTTAATCAGATAATGCATCTGACAACTGTCATTTTTTTATGTCCCTGTCTAAAAGAAAACAAAAATGAGACTGTACTTTTGTTTTCAGCTTGCGGTGTGTAAATGCATCAGCCAATAAGTTGGAGCAACTGCCTCCATCCAGCCTATCAGACGAGAGCCACAGCATCCTGCAGGAACTTTACCTGACCAATAACCGGCTGACAGACAAATGTGTTCCAATGCTGACAGGTCATACACATCTTCGAGTTTTGCATATGGCCTATAACCATCTCCAGACTTTTCCAGCCAGGTAAATATTTTTTTGTTAATTATTAGTGTAGTTAATGAAGGTCTGTAAAATGTCAGTAATGGTGACAGATACTAAGAAACATTTCTGAAAGACAAACATTGTCCAAAATCCAAAGAGATGCACTTGAGGACAATATAAATAAAGAGAAGAGTGGCACATACTCACATTTAAGCCCAGTGACCTTTTTTTTGGACCTAATCGACAAAGACAGACTTGAGCTCACCCATTGCTCTACGTTATCCTTCAGTAAAATGGCCAAGCTGGAGGAGCTGGAAGAGGTGGACCTGAGTGGAAACATGTTGAAGACTATTCCCACTACCATCATGAATTGCCGGCGAATGCACACACTCATCACCCACTCCAATGCCATTGAGGTCTTTCCAGAGGTCATGCAGTTGATGGAGATGAAAGTAAGCCAGTGGAAACGGAATTTTTCAGTGAACTGATACTATATATACTGTAACTGATACTGCATTTGTGTGATTGCTGACCCTTTTATTCTTTGCTGCCAGTGTGTGGATCTGAGCTGTAACGAGCTGAGCGAGATCACACTACCAGAGAATCTGCCTCCCAAGCTTCAGGAGCTGGATCTGACTGGAAATCCTCGTCTCAACTTGGACCATAAAACACTTGAGCAGCTCAAGTATGTCTCTGCCTTTCTCTGTAGGTCTTGTTTTTGCATGACTTGTGTGAACCGTTGGTGTGACTGCAGCTCATCTTTTTACGTGCTGTGTAGTATTTTTACATTTGGATAAGTAACGTATAGTCTGTTTCTTTTGGAAGTGGCCACAATGGAATTTTCTCAGTGCTTTATGCCTCAACATTAGGTAGTGTATGTGATCTTTTGTGTTTCTCTGTCTTCCAGTAATATTCGCTGCTTCCGTATTGATCCGCCTCCAACCTTCTCGTCAAATGAGGCATCTGGTGGGCCTGCTGTGTGGAGTCATGGTTACACAGAGGCCTCAGGCGTCAAGAACAAGTGAGTTCATTTCAGTCAATGATGAAAAAACGCAAAACAAAAAACAACCTCCATCACACTCCCCCAATGAATCCTCACTAATCCAAACCTCTTGAGAGCGAGCATTGTTAAAGCCAGATGACTAAAATGAAGGAAATATTTAAGCAGTGCTTATTGGAAACATGAATTACGTGTACTCCCATTCCAAAACATCTCTCTATGGCATAAATTGCCAATTCAGTGGTGTAATCTGCATGTTAAAGAAGATTTAAGCAATTGCACCTATTGTTTCCATGTTTACGGAACATTAGTAATGTTCAATGGGCAAATGTTGATGACTGAGGTTCTGCTGTGAAGTCATCATAGGAAGCATGGTTATTAGTCTGTGGGGGTAATATGATCAGTACATAAACAGAGGACTTTTAAAGGCATCCTTGTTTCTTTCTCAGTGACTTATAACATATTCTCCTTTTTTTCTTGTTTTCGGTTCAGGCTGTGTGTTGCGGCCCTTTCAGTAAACAGTTTCTGTGGAAGTCGTGAAGCTCTGTACGGTGTGTTTGATGGGGACAGGAATGTGGAAGTGCCCTACCTTTTGCAGTGTACGATGAATGACGTGTTGGCCGAAGAACTACACAAGACCAAGAGCGAAGAGGACTATATGACCAACACCTTCCTCGTCATGCAACGGTACACGATTGCCTCAACAGGCGTATTTATACTTTCTCACACTTAGAAAGGATCCATTAGAAATTGCACATTTCTAGGCTCATTACCGTTTTTTCTGTTCTGCCCTTACAGGAAACTTGGGACAGCGGGTCAGAAACTGGGTGGCTCGGCAGCTCTGTGTCACATTCGCCATGACCCCACTGACCCCAGTGGCTGCTTCACCCTCACAGCGGCTAATGTGGGCAAGTGCCAGGCTATTATGTGTCGGGATGGAAAGCCATTGTCCCTGTCACTCATTCACAATGTAGGTCTGGAGGAGGAGTACCGCAGGATCCGGCAGCACAGGGCCATTGTCACTGAGGTAGAGAGAAACTAAAGAAACATCCCAAGTACATGCAAATTAATCCTTTACATTAATGTGCATTACATGATCCCTTCGCTAACGTTTGTACTCTTTTCCATAGGACAACAAGGTCAATGGTGTGACTGATTCAACACGGATCATGGGCTACTCCTTCCTTTATCCATCTGTCATTCCTTGTCCTTATGTGCAGACAGTCACTCTAACCCCCCAGGATGAGTTCTTCATTCTGGGTAGCCGGGGCCTGTGGGATGCTGTGTCTCCCACTGAAGCAGTTGAGGCTGTCCGAAATGTGCCCGATGGCCTGGCTGCCGCTAAGAAGCTGTGCACGCTAGCGCAGGGCTACGGCTGCACTGACAGCCTCAGTGCGGTTGTGGTCCACCTAAGTGTGAGCGAGGACTGCTGCTCGTGCTGCTGCTCCGAGCCTCCCCAGCCGCCTCCCAGCCCCGGCCTGGGCCCCTATCCCCCATCATCCTCTGCCATGAAGGAGCGGCCCTCAGATGGCTCTCTTCCTGTACCTCCTTCGTCTTGCAGTGAAATCAGCAGTGAGGTCAGTACCAGTGAGATGAGCAGTGAGGTGGGCTCCACGGCATCATCTGATGAGCCACCGCAGAGCTCCTTGGTGCTGCTACATGAGCAGCCCCACCATAATCACTTCCACCTGCACCATCAGGCGCACACGCTGTCCTTGCAGCACCAGCAGGCCCACGCAACCAACCAGCCCTGCCAGTACCTTTTCCCAGCTTCCGAGCTGCCCTCTGCCCGCAGCTGCTGTGCCCTCCATCCTGCCTGCTTAGCAGGCTCCTTCCAGAGGCAGCTGTCTAGTGCGACTTTTTCCAGTGCCCTGTCTGACAATGGGCTGGACAGTGAGGATGAGGAGCCCATCGCTGGTGTTTTCTCTAATGGGAGCCGTGTGGAGGTAGAGGCTGATGTCCACTGCCTCAAAGCCGAGTGCTCTTTCTCCTCATCGCCCCACACATCATTACCTTCAGCTTCCAGTCAGGAGCACACCCTATTAACTCTCCCCCCACCTCCTCCACCGCCGTGCACCCCAGAGCCCCTGGATGAGGGGGTTGACATGAGCCTCGGCGAGGCTGAGAATGGGCTTGAGAGGGATGAGTCATGGCAGGGCATTGGAGCAGGAGGCACAGATGGAGGAAAGTTGGCAGGCAAAAGGAGGGTTAATGGGTCGGTAGCACGTCAGGAAAAGAGCCACAACCTCATAGAAGTGGCTGCTGATGCTCCCTCTAAGAAGTCTGGGGGTTACTTCACAGCCCCAGCCCAGCCGGACCCCGATGATCAGTTCATCATCCCTCCCGAGCTGGAGGAGGAAGTGAAAGAAATTATGAAGCAACATCAGCAGAAACAGCAGAAGCCACCTGGGACTGATCAGCCCACAGACTACTATGACACCCCTCTCTGAACAGCAACTCCAGCCTCCCCTATCCCCCAGCGGCAGCACGCACAGAACCTTAAATCCACCTAACCACATTTATTTTTCCACACATGGACACAAACAAATGAGGTTTTGTAAGAGGCTACAAGATGCACTTGAAAAGGTTTCATCCATCCAGCTTTTTCTCGGCAGCCTTCCAGCCATCATCCTCAGAGAACCATACACTGTAACCACCTGTTTTTACCTAATAACTCATAGGAGAACACAAGCAAATGAGCCCTTTAATGATACTCAACCCTCTTGAAAAACCAGTGGAAACAGCTTCTCGTGCCCATGGTTGGTTTTCACAGACTGTGGAACATTGTTTTTACATTAGGCAACACGTTGAGTATGAAATCAACACTAGTTTCTTTGCTATACCATTAGATTGCCACAACACTTGTTAATATGGATAACAATTCCATGGTTTGTTTGTTTATTTGTTTGTTTGTTTGTATTGTAAAAACCTACCATATCTTTTAATGTGAATGCAGTGACCTTGCTGCAAGAACTTTAAAAACAGAGACACATAATCTTTTTATTATCAGTAAACTTTGTCGAGTGGTACACCAGTTATGCCACACTTAACTGTTGTAGATAGGGCACTTAAAATACTGTATTTCTTCAGTAAATCATGGCTCTTGGCCTGTGAAATGGCATAGAAATTTTTTGTAGAAATTTGAAATACTAACTCCTAGGAGTTGCATACTCTTTATGGTGACTCAGTCACTTTTACTAATCTTCTCTGAGAGAAATGGTGATTTTTTTTTTTTTCCAATGATTGTAAATAAGAGAAATGTTGTATACTGACGCTTTTAAAGGAACTACATACCTGTACGTCGGTGAAGGTTTTAGTAGAGGGGAGGAAGTGTGGTTCGCCAAGTTTGCTGTCATGGAGGTGTCACCACCCCTTTACTTTACAACGTAGACCCACAAATATAAGACACATACAAGCTCTACACTCTCAATCACAGACAAACACAGACACACAGACACACAGACAAGAGTATAAGTGTTATTGCAGATCTGAAAACCCAGCATTATAACTACACACAGTATAACAACACAAAGTTGCTATGGTTTGCTCCACGTTGATTAATTGTGATGTCTTGTAGTCATCACTGTATCTAATTAATACTAATAGACAGATCTTAGCATGCGCACACACACACACACACGCACAAATACATACAAACATGGACACTCGCGGGTAATATTAGTCCCACCTCCCTCCTACAGTAACTGTTACCACCGGCATGACTGTGTCAAGTTCAGTAATACAAACAAATATATCCACATGGAAAAGAGACAACACAAATGTTCCTGTCTTTGGTATAATAAATTTTAAATTTGTGAATATAAGTTATGCTGTTTGGGACTTGTTTTTGATAATTAACAGAAATTTGAAAGTGAACAAAAGTGTTGTGTGGTGTTAAGACATTCATACAAAATATTATAAATAAACAGGGATATAAAGGAGGAGGCTATAAAGGAGGGAAATATTACGTTGCTGAAGTGTTTTTGTAGACCACAGGGGGGCATTCTCATATCATTTAATTCTGCTCTAGAGGTCGTTTAGCATAGCCATTCAGATGGAAAACAATTATTTATTTTTTTACATCAAATCTGCCATTTTGTTGCTTTATTCTGCTCACTAAGTTCTGAAAGTCATATATAAAAAAAACTATACACACAGATGACACTGACTACTGTAACTACCAGCAATTACCCCCAGAAAAGACCGAGAGGAGGCAAATGCAATGCTAGTTTTATCCATCAGCAGCTGTCCCCATATTACCACCAGTCATCACCTACTAAGAGAATGAGAGAGGGAAACCCGGCTTAATGGTATTCGTAGTTCTCATAAACACCATCTATAGAGTGTGATTTTTCTGAGACCTCGCCTCAGTCAAGTGCGACCACTGCCAAAACCAAACCTGTTAGTCAAATATTGAATTTCAACTAATCTTAAAAGAATAGAAAGTTGCCCTTTTGAGAAATGCGCTTATTTAGTTTCGTGTTGGTAGTGAAATTAATACCTTCCAGCAGTTAAATTTCTTTATTTTTTTTAAACATGTCACATATTGTATTTTTTGTACAGCACAAAGAAGATATAACATGTTAATTAGTCATCTTACGAGGTGCTAAGAGGCACATTTTGACAGATTTGGACAGAGTGAGGTTACTGTAGCTGTTTTTCACTACAATTTACTTCAGCAGCCCCCAATTCAGTAAGTCAATCAGTTCTAAGCATTACTAGAATGATGTAAGGACCATTTAGTAATGAGCACTATTTTGAACAATTATCTCCTATGAAGACCTATTTAATTTAAAAAAAATTGTGATATTTATTATTGATAAGCAGCTTAAAACTACATAGAGTGTACAACATTAAAACCTTTTTCTCATCTAACTCAGCACAAAAGCAAATGAGGGCATCGCACTGAATGTCCGACTAATCTTTTAAACGTGCTGTGAACGTTTGGATTGGATAAGTTTATGGCTTGCAGATAAATGCAGTTTAATGGACGCAGGAAAAAAATAAAAGGAAAAAAATAAAATGAAAACAAACGCAGACTCCGTTGTTCAGACACCGCACATCGAGGCAGCCGTTAGAAGATGTAGAGGTGACAGGTTGAAGAGTTGAAGAAGACACAGGCTGGGTCACAGTCACAGAGGGCGTAGAGTTGACAGGTTGAAGAGTTGAGGACGGCAAAGGCTGGGTCACAGTCAGGTGAGACACATCTATGAGAGACAGCAAACGGAAGGAATCAATGGATCCTAATTTAGAGGCACTGATGAACATGACACGAAAGACATTGTAGGACTGACTGTAGCATTTATCTGAGCATAAGTTTGGTATGAATCATGTATGTAATTGTATATCGCTGGATATACGTGATTCTACGGATGCTGGTGGCACTTAAAGCGCTGACTATGCACTGTAATACTAATGAATTATTGATATAATGTATGACTGAATTGGTGTTGTTTCTCTATATTACCTCAAGTATAATTACACCAGTGAGTAGTGTTCTTCCTCTTTTTTTTTCTTTTAGTATTCTCTTTTTTTCAAAGCACTACAAATCTCTTATTTAATGATGTATTGTAATGCAGTGCTCTTACCCTCCATCGTTAGGAGAAAGATGGCATCTCCTCCCTTTATAAAATCCCTGCTCTTGGCTCGGAGGTGGGTGAGATACACCGGAGTGCCGGCGCCTGGCCCTCTGAAATACTTGGACCCATCTGAATCTTTGACTTCGACGCCAACCTTACGAGGGTCGTCCCAGAAAAATGTATCGGAGTCTGTTTAAGATGATGTTGAAACATAGAAATATTGTAAATATAGTATATAAATCCACACTAGTGTCATAATATGATTTATTTTACTGCGAAAATCAGTGCACCTGTTGCCTTCATGTTGGGGTCAGTGGTGACACTCCGCTGGTTGGACATGCGCTTTTGGATGTGTGGATGCTGGTCCATCAACATCATGGTTATCTGTTTCCAGGGGCACGGCCATTTCTGCCCACTGTCCCCCTCACGGGCCACCAGATGAGCATAGGCTGACAGTTCACCAGGGTAGCCTTCCTTACCGCTGGGGTACAGCGCCATTTGGAAAGTGTAACCGTTCTTGGATGTGAATGGGGGGCTGAAGATAGGTGTGTTTGTGGGGGTGTCTTCCATAACTGAACTGAAGTTCTTCACCCGCCATGTAAACTCCGGACAGGTGGTTTCAGAGAGGTTGATGTCATCCAGAGAAAGCCCCCCAGTCGAGGGTCCAGAGCTCTGCTTGGTCCCTTGAAAGACCACGCGGAATTTTGTTTTGACATCTAGACTCACGTGGTGCAGTTGCCACAGCTCCTGAGGGGGTCCTGTTACAAAACGAGGTGAAAACAGAAGGTTTTCAGCGTTGGACCTGAAGTATTCAGACCTAACTCTATTTTTTTAATAATCCTGAGTAATAATTTGATGTAGTTATAGTCACCATCTATGCTCTGTATAAAGCGCAGTTTTCCATTGGGATTAGCTTTGTCATATTCTCGGACATATATCTTCAGGGTGTCACTGGGTCCAGCGCTGTTGTAGTAGAAGAACTGCAGACACTGGTAGCCTCTTTTGGGGTATAGGAGTCTGCTCTCAAGCAATGCTGTGCCCCCACTGCCAGCTGTGCCAGTGCTGAAGTGCATGAAATACCCTGAGCCTAAAGATCCAAATGTCACTTGGTTAGTGATGTCATCACCTCAACATGAATCATAATAATAACAATAATAGCTTTATTTATAACGGACATTTGGGTGATAAGATGTGGAATGTAATGTAATCATTCCCCGGCAGTCTAAGGGTTACAGAAAGTCTCTTTAGAGTGCAATTAGCTCTTTGTCTTACTACTTAACTAGTTTAACAAGGCAGCACAAAAAGGGGGAAAAAAACATGAATCGATAAAATACAATGCAGAGTCATCAAGCCTGAAAGCAGGAACAAAAACTGCAGAATTTGTCCAAAGTCTCTTGTATTGGAAGTGTTTTTCTCATGCCAGTTTGGAGAAGAGGAACTGAAAACATTTGCAGGGTACATACAGGAATGTGTGTTGTTTTTTGAATATCTTGTACATTTTTGCAAGACGAGTCTCACCCGTGCATTTGCCCATGTTGGAGTAATCAGTGTTGGGGCCTCCATCAGCTCTGGCAACCCTGACCCAGTCGGCCGTATCCCCTTGTCCCTGGATCATACCACAGATGTTCTCACGTTCAAAGTCGCATGAGTCCAAGAAGGTGGAGCCCTCGGCTAGAACACATTTCAAAGACACCCATACATTGGTAAAGGACTCTGAACTGCTATAAACTAATTGGTGCAAGTCATAACAACAAGCCAAACGTGATGGAGTGAGCTGACACAGCCGCATTTATTTGGTAAATCGTACTGCAGTTATAGAGGCGATACAGCTTGAGCAGGTCACTGTCACTAAATTCCATTCGCTGTCCGATGACATCGCTGAACGCGGGGATCTTGGTGACGATGGTGGGCTCGGTGCCATTGCTGAAGGCATTTTTGCTATAGTGCATCATGGAACCGTAGTCGTACGGTACACCCAGAGAGCTGGAGGTGGTGTCGTCATAGGTGTTAAAGTTGTGTTCTTTACCTGTAGATCAGAAATGAACTGCAGTTTACTTCACAATATCTTTCATCTTTCCCCGAATGTAGGGATGGATTTATAGTCATTTATTAGGATCCCTCATAACAGTTCCTGACAAGTTGCTGACAAGTTGAAAGCTGTGAGATAAGAGTGTTGGCCTGTCCAAGTACTCTGCACTTTAATCACACACTAACAATTCGATAAACACACACAGTATTGTAATCCTTGATTTGTTGATAAGGCCTTTTGCTTATCTGTGGAGATTGCGCAGCCCGGCAAACGACGCATGCGCATTCTTTCTCACACGAGAATGATTTGCCCTGCGCATCTCACGTTACGAACGCACGTCGTGTGGCAGTGGGAGATTGCAGTACCCTCTGAGATGTAGTCCCACATGATCCTGACATAATCATCACGGTCGGCCCTGGACTGCTCATGCCAGAAACCCAGAGCATGGAGGAACTCGTGTTCAATGGTGGCGATGCGGTCACAGTTTGTCCCGATTGACAATCTCTGCTTCCCAATTCGCTGGTTTCCCACCGAGGAGAAACAACTTTTTGGAGAAAAAAAAAAAGTTCTTGATTGTGATGGTAAATGCATTGATCCTCCAGGAAGTACAACGGGCCTTACAAACTTTAGAGATAGAAGAAAAGCCGCCTTACCCGGCCCCTTTAAATATTGAAATGTAGTTTGTTTCTCCACTCCAAGGCTGGAAGTCAATGCAGGACTTGAGTCGGTACTGCTCGAATGCCTTCAGAATCACACCTTTTGCATTGATCTCTGCAGAGAAGACAACAAATCAATTCTGTTAAAGACGGGGAAAAAAAAAAGTCTTTTAAATTCCCTTCCCCCCTTTTTTTTAACCATAACACTCTATAAATTCATGCAAGTTACCGTGGACTCTGGATTGACAATTGGAAAATATTGTTCCAAGAAGGTCAAAAATATAATATTTTTATGCTTGATTGCTTTCTGCACCCTCGCGGCTGTATAATATGCGTTGAATAAAAAGCATTGCAAAATCAATTTCTCATTTTGAACACTGAATAAAAAATTGTGTTTTTAACATATGTTCATCGAGAGGAAAGATCATCAAGTTTGAAGGTGATAAACAGAATTTAATGAGGTGGCAGAGGATCCCAAATACAAGTGTAGGTAAATTATACTATTTCTGTTGATCATAGTTGAATTATTACATAACTGGATCAATATCATTAATACATCAACATGATCGCAGTTTTTAAGTTGGTAGAGCTACAGTTACAGCAGTTGCAATAGTTTGCATCCCCTTATTTTTGAAAAGGAGAAAATTAAACAATTTAGATTTTTTTATCAACATAATATGAATGTTTAATTAGTACAAATTATGTTTTATCAGAAATTAATTTTAGATAATGCTTAATTAATTTATAAAGGGGGATACAAACGTTTACACTTTTGTAATTTTTATTATTTTATGCACACGCTTTGATCAGTTTTATTACTTCTGATGAAGAAAAATTTGTACTAATTGCATTGGTATAATGTTGGGTTTGAGTTTGCATCCTCTCACACTGAAATCACGTTGAAGGGGGGATATAACTGCTGATAAGTGAACGGTAACAACTGTAGTAACAGTAATGTGCAACTATCTTTACCTGGTTCTTTTTCACCAGTGCGCACAGCAAGACTCAGTCATCCAGGTGAGGTTATCTGGAGGGTGGTCTCACCTGGATGACTGAGGTTATCTGCAAGATGATTCATCGCAGTCTTTTAAGTTCAAAAATGATTAACCACTCTTGTATCTTCTTCGGTCTAAGAAATGTTGGTTATGGGCCCCATATTTTTCCTGGTTTTTGTTTCTCAATCCAGTCCAGGTGAACTGAAATAGCTTTTGGGATCTTAAACACAATTTCTTTTCTAATTCTTACCTAAGTCATCTTCCATGTAATATGGGATCATCTTTGGCCACCTGTACTCCTCCCCTAAAATGGAATTACGGCTTTGCCTCTGTGGTGGTCAATAGAAGTAAAGAGCAAGACAGGAAGACTATAATGAGTCAAGGTTAAGTTGTCTTCATGTGATACTTCTGTGCGTATTAATAATAGCAATATCAACATACCTCATCAAGCACAATGTCCCCCTCAACAAGATTCAAACCCGCCTCTGTGGAGAATCAAGCAATTAGGATACAATAGATTCAGAACACTAATCTGTCTGCTTCCATCTTCTTGCGTACCTTCGTTAATGTCGAAAATGTCACGGTCCCTTCCACCATCCACATCATAGTCTGTCAATGTGGATAAGAAACTTAATTTGACAATCATTGAAAGTGACAAGAAAGTGATCCAGCAAACTGTGGTCAATGTTGTTTTTTTCTTTAAAAATAAAGAAATCAACAAATCACTTACCAGATATTTTTGTTATGGGCTAAACAAAAGAGATTGTACATTTTATTATTATTATTATTATTATTATTATTAAATTGTATTAAATTAATAAAAAAAATCGTTATCATAAAACCATATCTTTAAAAAAATAAACCAATTTCTCACCAAGCAAAGTGCAGCACCCAAAAGGAGGTAAACAAAGTGAATAAGTGAACTACACTTTCCTCCTGCCATGTCCCCCAAATATCTCTCCACCCGGGACAGTAAGTGACTGGTGCTCAAATCTGACAGATACTTGTGAAGGAGAAATTAGATAAACGTTCATAGAGGAAATAAACTTTTATGCAGGTGATTACAAGTGAATAATTGACAGTCTGAGTTACACATTAACTTCAGTCTGCACATTCGCAGATTAGCTGCAGTGGCACAGTCAGCCAGGGTGCAGCACAACAGCCATGTAGCCTCCTAACCTGAGAAAGACTCATATATTCATATTTTTAATCAACCCTCTGTAATCACAATATAGATACACTGTAACTGTCCAAGAAGTACAGTTAGCTCTATATATTCCAGTGTGCTATGTATTCCTTTCATTGCTATACAACGGGGATGCTGTGTATTCCCTTTAATACATTTTAAATTTTCCGTTTTGCATCTAATGAAGAAGACAAAGCTGCCTGATATCTTTGGGCAGTTCTGTATTAATCTGAAGGTTCCTACAAGCAGTTCAAAGCTCATTACAAGATAATGTTAAGCATGTTAAGCTTATCCTTGTTGAGACGATGGCCGCCCTGGGCGTCCTTCTGTCAGTTCTTCATTGGCATTTAAAAAAATAAAATGTTAGCTGTGACATGTATACTTGGTTCATTATTGGCAAACAATTTGAGTTAAAAAGTCTCCAGAAGTCCATCTCTCGTTTTTAACTTCTTTCATACAGCATATGCTGGTGCAATACCTCTGAATTCATGTTGCCACTTTTGAACAGAATGACCTGACCTTGTCCTCATAAACCTTGTCAGACACTGAACACTTTGTCAGTCCCTTTCACTGCTGTGCTAACCCCAGAACACAACAACGGAACAAGCCTGTAACAATTGCCCACACTGACAAAAATCCCAGCCTTTTAACTTTGAAAGCTACTGTTATTATTGTCTACACATATGCAATGAAATGCTGTAGTGTAATGCAGTACTAGAAGTTTCTAATCCTTGAAAATATCAAATTGTTTCAATATTTATCAAACATCAGTCTGCTGTAATTTTGTCTTTTTCTGCATTTTGACCTGCATAAAGGACAACTCTATGGCTGATTGATATACTTTTCAATGCTTCCATCAGCAACCAAATAAGTTGGACATCGTTAGTGTCCTGCAGGGGGCAGTGGAGCTAGAAAAAGGCCATCTGTTCTGATCATGTTGTCTCCCTCAGCCTAAAAATTTCATGATGCTGCTGAATGTAGAAGAATGTAATGGAAGCCTAAACTCCTCCCAAGCCTTGGGTGGAGTCTATGCTGTGGTGATTACTTATTGATATTTTCTAGCCTCTGCTTTATACTACTTAACAGATGCATCAAAGGAATACATGGAACTAATGATGCAGTTCAGACTCAGAGTTCAGATTATTTTTGACATCATTAATTACGCAGCCTTACACATTCGGCAATGCCCTGACTCATTACACTGTATTCCAGTACATTCAGGTATGTAAGCCTGTAGGTATGCAGGTATGTGTGCCTGATCTTATTTTGTTCCACTGGAAAACCCCAGCATGCTTGTAGATGAGGTGAGTCACGGTATACAACAGGAAACTGTAGCCACTTTCACAATCACCATGTACAAGCCTTAGATCTTACCTAGAGATTAAGGTAAGATCTAAAATAAAGATTTAGAACTGCAGGGTTTAACAGAAATGATTTGCGTTGCCACTGATTGTTTGCTGCTCATATGTGAAGGATTTGTTTTTAATGCAAGTTCCAGAACATGTAGCATGCTTGTAGTGTGAGTACTGCAAGTACCTCACCGCTCGTCTACAGGGATTTGGGGTCACAGTCATTGCAGGCATGTTAACATTCTAGTGCAAACGTACTTAAAACGGTAAAATGCTTCGTTGCATTACTGCAACACCCAAGATTTAATATGTAAGAGCTAAAAAACACACTGTGTAAACTAGTGAACTAGACAATACTGACATCAAAGTAATAGTGTAGAGGAAGGAGAGAGGAAATGATTGTCCGATATAAGCTGAAATGATGTCATCGGAGCATTGTACCGTAGATACAATAGCCTGACTTACTATACATAACCCGAAGTAGCAGTGTCTTTATGGTTTAATTGATTCATTTTCATTAAGGCCAGTTTTTGTCTAAACTAGTTATGTAAGAAATGTTTGAGGTGGAAATCATTGCAACAGTCCAATAAAAACGACACAGCTAAAAGAAGTGGGTCATTCGCCACAAGTATGACAGTGATTGGAGCCTTGTGTGATGCATGCAATTTCAGAAATACAGCCCACACACACACACACACTGACACGCACGCAGTTGCAGTTTATATTAGATGCATATATATTCGGTATTCTCACCAGACCACTTTGATGCCCATGCTGTGTATATTACTGTGGATATTAAGCTCTTTCTACCCTCTGTGGTTATCACATATATTTCATTGGCCGCACCATTACACCTTGAATGCAGTTTCCATCTGTTGCTTTGCCTCAGTGTGTTAGAGTCTCTGTGTTGGTTTGTGTATGTGTGAATGCACCCACGTGTGAAAGAAAGATGTGGCGTGCAAGGCAACTTTTTCACGTGGTGCAGTCACATCGTCTCGTTTTTTTTTTGCCGTGACGAGCTGTTTCGTTTCTACCTTTTCCAAGTCACACTGTGTATGTTTGTGTTTGCTTCATGTAACTGACTTAACAATTGAAAACAGCACAACATTGCTGACACAATATTACTAAAAATGCATGTTTATGGGACTAACACCAACTCAGCATTGCTGCAACAATTAGGCTTCAGACTGACCATTTCATCTCCAGGGCCCCTTTTGTCACATCCATTATTACAACGTGCAATGTGTCACGTGTCAATGTGTTTCTGTGTGGAACAAGAATTTTTAATTTAAATTCCTGTAAAGATTGCAAGGTCTCCAAAGATTAAATATCACAGCAACAGATAAGTGTTCAGAAAAGTCATAAAACACACAAAAATTGGGTTTTGAATTTCAAGTATTTGCTCCAGGCAGGAGGTCTAGAGGAAGACCAAAGAGGAAATTTATGGAGGTAGTGAGAGAGAACATGAAGTTAGTTGGTGTGAGAGAAGAGGATGCAGAGGACAGAGTTAGATGGAGGCACATGATTCGCTGTGGAGACCCCTGAAGGGGAACAGCTGAAAGGAAAAGAGACCCATTCAGAGCAAGCAGAAATGAATTACACCACAGCCATTATCTATAAGTGTCTAACAAAAACAGGGGCCTTCGCTAATGAATTCTACGACTGGGCCATGTACTGAATAAATCATGTCCAAGTTTTCTCTAATCTTTGTCTTTGATCTTGGTTGCGTTACATGTAATAGGGTCAACATATTCACGTGCACCTAACGGCATAATTTACCTTTCTTCAACATCATGAAATAACATTACAGAGGCAAAAAAACAACTTAGTTATAAATCATGTCAACTACAAAATAGTTGACATAATTTATAGCAACAAAGTACGTCGGGGGGGGGGGCAGAAAGACCTGGCCCCATCACGACATGTAAAGCTCTGCAGTTAACACGTTATTTATTATTTATTCTGTACAAATATTAAATTGCAGAATGACAATTTGCTCTTTAATTATAATTAAAGTGCGCAGTAACTTTGGTTGGTTTTTACTTTCAGACAGAGACAGACTTGCTGTTTTCTTGTTTCCAGTTGTTAGATTAAGCTGACTGTTTGCTTTAGCTTTCTCTGGAAATACAGATTAATCATGCAAGATAAGTCTAAGACCAAATAAATTCCCAGACTGTACTTTCAGTTTAGCCACAACATGTTTCTCTATGCCGGCTACAAGAGAAGACATCCCCTGAAGCCCACTGAGTACTTCATCATCGACCTAGCTGTTAGCTTCTACCGCAGGTACTACACCTGACATCGATAGGGACCAGAGCAAAGAGCCACCACAGAGAATGAGATGCTTACATGTGGCACAGTTGCTATTGGGAGCATTGATCATATCTTATGTTTTGAAATTAAAATTGTTTTTTAAGTTTTTTAAGTCAAAAATGCAATTTGTCCTTCTAACCAAATGATTTTTGATTTATTGCTTGTGCATAAATTCATTAGACAAACTATAGTCTTATTTTATCTGATGCAGATTTGTTAGTTTACTGAATAGGTTGGGTAGTTGTTTGTTAGCTTAACATATTTGTTTACCTATTTAACATTCTTGGTAATTATGTAAACACAAGTTATTTGAGGAGTTAACTCTTCAAACTGAGAAAAGAACCAGAGTTTTTTTTTAGCTAACAAGATGAACTTGCACCTGTTGGAACCACATTCAGTCAGTACAAACTATTATACGCTGCTCCAGTGACTGACAAAGTATATTTATCATGTCAGAGATAACATTTCGCTCAAGTTATTTCCTTTTCTGGTGGTGACAAAATTCTGAGTAATAAGAATAACTCTTCAAAATGACCACAGAAAGTGATTATTGGAGGAATTCGTGAGACTTCTTTTAGTTTTTCTTCGTCTCCTTCACAATCTAAATCACTTTTGACCTTTGCATCCTTCTTGCCCTCGTCATAGTGTCTCTCCAGATAAGCATGTGCGAGAAGTAATGAATCCACTTGCAGTTACAACTTAAAGCTGAAGTTATTTGACCATAACTGTGAAATACACATCCAATCTCTGACCCACCATTGAAACAAATATAATAATTGCTCACCGGTTATGCCAAACAGACACAACAGTGTTATGTTGTTATTGGAGCAGTGGTGCGGTCAGAAACAAGGGAGTTTCTTATTTTTACAGATGTTTGAAAAAGATGGCAGTGACCGCAATAGCTCCTTCCATAATGCTTCCCGTTAGCAGGACTTTGCTCTAGTTGTACTGCGATCGATGAGAAACTACTGCTGGCATTGCCGGTAAATGGTCGTCATCTTCTCCACAAGGACACCTCTGACTTAAATGCCTTTCTATCAGAACAGGTTGGGATTGATATTGGCCTGTGAATCGGGTTCTGAAGATAAATACCCAAAGTCAGTCAGCAATACCAGACTCACAGGAATTCACCTTTTTCATGTAAAAGGTCTGGTTATAGTCAAAGGGTTTTCTTATTATCACTTACAAAAGAGTTAAAAGCATCAATGAATTGATTTTACTAAGAAGTAAGAACCATGTAGGTAAAAACCTCGTTTACCTTTATGCCACGGACACATTTCTTTTCGATATTTAGGACCTCAGTATAAACTAGCCTGTGGCTGTGGATACTAACACAGACGAAGACATATCCATTAAAAAAAGCATATCATTAGAATTTTATCCCTTAGACTTTTCCCATCTGTGCTCTTTTCCTGTAAGCTGACTGTGGATGTTTCTTTGCAGCATAGAGTCCATATGCTGTGGTGTCCATGTGGTGTCCATGTGGGCTGCCTTTGGACACAGAGAACATTCGTCCTCTAGCTTTTGCTGTGCCAGTCATGTTTCCCAAGTCCTCCACCATCTACGATTCAATAATATACCTAATGATGAGGCCAAACATCTGCAGGATGATGTGCAGAAGCCTGGGTATTCTATTTCATTGCTGTCTGAAGGGGTTGCGTCTGCTCCCAGGGCCCAGAAACGTCTTGTTCTGAACCAAAGATCAGGGTCAGACTTCGCACAATACAGAGACAGAGGAACCAGTTCACTTCATCCTACTTGTCTGCTCAACCTCCCATGACATCATCAAATCAGCTAAGTGCTTCAGGCACTAACCTCAAATGTAGAGTGTCTTTGTCACTTTTTCCTTTTGCCATCCACTGATAACTTTGATTAACAGCAATGAATAGTCTGGGGTTAAACACTTTCTTTACTTTGCGAGCCAAAGTGTTTTGTAGTGTTTACAATGTTTACAATCTCCAGGTATATAGTTTATGGTGCTTGTTCAATTATGTTTGTACACTTCTGCACATGAAATCCTTTATGGCATGGCACAGGGTTGTCTATCTACCTGTGTTGTGAGAACTTCCCTCCTTATCATGTGTACATTTGAAATGTATAATCAATCCAAAAAAGGTGGGAAGATGTCTAAATATGTAAATAAAAACAGAATGTAATGATTTGCAAATCTCATCAACGCATATTTTCTTCACAGTAGAACACAAACAACATATCAGATGTTGAAACTGAGACATTTTAGCATGTCATGGAAAATGTTAGCTCATTTTGAATTTGATGGCAGCAACACATCTCAAAAACGTTGGAGCAAGATGGCAAAGTAATTGGTGAAAATCAAAAACCAAAAAAAAGGAGCATTTCATTAACTTGACTTTGGTGCTTTCAAAAGCCCAAAAGTCAGCGGAGCATTCAGAACGCATCAAAACAGGACTGAGAGCAGTTAAGATGCGAGTTCACTCTCAGCAAAAGGAAAACACCACTGTGCTTTGCTTTTCTACCAATTCTCTTTTTTCTCCTGGAATTTACAGGTCTGGTTTCATAGTTTAAACACACAAGGGAGCCCTGCACGATGATGAATTTAGTTGATGACTTTATAGGTGATAGATCTTTAATGGTTTTCAGGTTTTTATACATTTACTACCCAGTATCCAGCAGGTGGTTGCAGATAAAATGAAGTTTAAGAAGCATAAATAAAAAAAATACACATTTGGAGTTTTAGAAAGATATGTACACAGTTTATTGTGAATGTGTGAATTGTCAGTAGGTTAGAGTTGGGGTAAAACTTTGTGCAGAGAGATTGTGCACACAGAGCACATGCATACACATTTTTTTGTAGCTGTGAACATCATCAAAGTTGTGACACTATAAAATCACAAATTTTTGTAATAAACTGACATGAACAGACAAGACACAAAAACATCTTAAAGAGAATATTATTATTGGATTGCAACAATGGTAGCATCATTGTCATTTAGGGAAATGACACTGATGGCAGCACATAATAAACAGCAGGTAGCGATGAAATGAAACCAATTTGGGTTTTTTTGACTCACATATACAGTATTTAGTAATCAGGGTGGCCACACATAAACATTATTACACATGTAATATAGAATACTGGACTACAAAGTTTTTATCATTTTGGGTAATTCATGGTACATTTCAGAATTCTACCATTTTTTCCAGCTTCTGTCAGATTTAGTGACTTTTTTAGTTCTGGAGTCACTGAATTTGTTTCACTGAAATAAACCGTATTTAAAGCGACGGCAACCACATAAAATCTTGATGGCCAATGTGCACTGTGACAGCACAGTGTTTGAAAAACAAACATATATATTTAAAATCAGGCCAATTACTATTTTATGGTGAATACAAAGTGAACACTGATTGAATTCCCCAGATTAATGAGTATGTTAATCTACCTTGCACACAGAAATGCACTTGGTAGAATACGTAATGCAAAACGTTGTAAATGCAAATGGGGCTTTTAAGTTTGTTTGTTTCTTTTAAGTTTTTTTCTTATGAAAAAACAAAATTATGATAATATAAAAATCTTTGGATATCGTTTTAACCTTTTTTGCAATGGCCACCATAAATGGGAAGTCAATATGAGGAAATAAGGCAAATCTAATGCATAAAAAACGATTATGAAATCTGGGAAGAAGAGCCACAGGTCTCTAGTATGTTCTGTATGACATCTACCTGTATGATTCCCACCAGAGCTCGACAAAGTTTCCCAATTGTACAGCCAATACTTCCCTCCTTCATTTTCCAGCGCTCCAGCATCTGGTGCACCATCTCTGGCAGGCCTTCGCGGGAGTAATCATGCTCAATGGTCTCTATCTCCACGTTGGTTAGAAAGAGGCGCCGTGCACAGTGCTTCCATTTGGTCCCTATGTTGTCCCTCAGCAGATCCAGGTGCTCTTCAGTGACAACATGGTCCTCTTAATGAAACAAAGGATGAATAATTAACTCCATGACCAGCTCTAATTAGTAAAGTTGTAGCTAAATGATTATTGTACTGTATTCTGGAGTTCTGCTCAAAGAAAAGAAGCAATCTGAGATTTGATTAATTTTAACAGCCATTTGTCACAATTTAATAGCAAAAGAAAATGATCAATACACTAAAAACTTGCAGTAATTAATGACATTAATTTACCCCAAAATACAAACAATCATGTTCATCACACCACTCATTCCAAACACACACAGTGACCAACAAACTACCATATCATGCAGTTTTCAGATGATACTACTGTTTTACACTGCTACTACTGTGACTGCATGACTGCACTGGGATGATTAATGAATTAGCGCACAAATTGCTGCCCGTTAAACTGGATCAGCAAAAATAATATGATTTTAAATCTATCCGACAAAAATAATAATTAAAAAAAACATCTGTGAAAAAGGTTAGTTAACAGTCCACAACTGCATCTTATACAGGGATCCAAATAGAACAGGTTTATGAGTTTAAACTATTGGAGTTACTCTAAATCATCATCTGTCATTGGTCTTAACATGTCGAGAGCAATATTAAGAAGACAGGAAAAGATTTAACTATTGTGAGAAAATCCTGTCTCTCCCGCAAACATTAAATACTTTAATGCATTAAGTCAGTCCCTCTAGCAAGTCATGGTTTTGCAATCACAAAAGACTTCTACATATTATAGGAGCTTTGATGAAATGCATAACAGATATTCCTGGTTTCCACTTGAAGTTCATTTTTGCTAGGGCTTACTTTAATTAATAAAGAAAACTATATTTGTAGATGCACCATATTTCTTTTCCACTTAATTGCAACATCTTAATCAAATGCATAACAGTAGGTTGGTGATCTCCAGTGTTATTTTTAGAACTTCCCCTAAATGAAACACACTGCATCAGGTTATCAGAGAATCAGTTCGCGTGTACCTAAACTCTCTTCGATGGTTGAAGCTTGAAGGTTTTACTGAATTGTTGTTAAATAACAAGAATAATAATTGTCAATTGTGTCCCAGTGGATAATTTTTATGGTTTCAATACTGGTTTTTCCCAAAATGTAAATAAACCCACTCACTGTTTTAGTCACACATTGGACCTTGTACTTACATATGGCATTGAAACTGATAATTTAATAGTATTTCCTCATAATTCTCTTTTGTCTGACCATTTTCTAATAACATTTGAATTTACAATAACGGACTATACAGCAGTTAGGAAAAAATTCCACTACAGCAGATGTTTATCTGAAAATGCTGTGAATATTTTTAAAGAAATTATCTCTTCATCTTTTTCACCACCATGTGTCAATACTATGGTGAGTAGCCATCTTACTCCTGTACAAATTGATTACTTAGTTGACGATTCTGCAGCCTCATTGCGTATGATACTAGATACAGTTGCCCCTCTGAAAAAAAAGGCAGTGAATCAGAGGAGCCGACCTCCATGGTACAATTCACAAATGCACAGCTTAAAGCAGGCGTCACGAAAATTAGAGAGGAAGTGGCGTTCCACTAATTTAGAAGAATCCCGGTTAGCCTGGAAAAACAGTTTAAAAATGTACAAAAAAGCTCTCCGTGATGCCAGAACAGCATATTATTCCGCACTAATAGAGGAAAACAAGAACAACCCCCGGTTTCTGTTCAGCACTGTAGCCAGGCTGACTAAGAGCCATAGTTCTGTTGAGCCTAGTATACCCTTAACTTTGAGCAGCAATGACTTTATGACTTTCTTTACTGATAAAATTGCAGCCATTAGGGAAAAGATTCACCAGATCCTCCCTACAAATATTACAGATAGATCTTCATGTACAACAGCTCTAGAATCCTCAATAAGGCCCCAATCCATCTTAGACTGTTTTTCACCCATAGATCTCACTGAGCTAAGTTCAACTATCGCCTCCTCAAAACTAACAACATGTCTTTTAGACCCTGTTCCAACCAAATTGCTTAAAGATGTTCTACCTTTAATAGACACTTTCATATTAGATTTGATTAACCTATCTTTAGAAACTGGCTATGTACCAAAGGCTTATAAAGTTGCTGTAATCAAACCATTACTTAAAAAACCCTGTCTTGATCCAGGTGATTTAGCCAACTATAGACCAATATCAAATCTCCCGTTTATCTCTAAAATCCTGGAAAAAGTAGTTGCAAAACAATTATGTGATCACCTTTACAGGAATAATTTGTATGAAGACTTTCAGTCAGGATTCAGAGCTCATCACAGTACAGAAACAGCACTGGTAAAAGTCTCCAATGATCTTCTCCTCGCTTCAGATAATGGACTTGTGTCCGTACTCGTCTTACTAGACCTTAGTGCCGCATTTGACACCATTGACCACGACATTTTATTACAGAGACTAGAACATGGATTTGGGATTAAAGGAACCACATTACATTGGTTTAAATCTTATCTGTCAGACAGATTCCAACTTGTTCATGTTAATGATGACTCTTCTTTATGCACCAAAGTTAGCTATGGAGTTCCACAGGGCTCTGTGTTAGGACCAATACTTTTTAATCTGTACATGTCACCTTTAGGCAAAATTATTAGGAAACATTCCATAAACTTCCACTGCTATGCAGATGATACCCAGCTCTATTTATCTGTGAAACCAGAAGATACTAACCAATTAGTCAAACTTGAAGCATGTCTAAAAGACATAAAGACCTGGATGTCCTACAATTTCCTACTTCTAAATTCAGACAAAACTGAAATCATCCTCTTTGGGCCTAAAAACATGAGAAATATGCTGTCTAACAATATAGTTACTTTAGATGACATAACTTTGGCCTCCAGTACTGCGGTGAGGAACCTTGGAGTTATTTTTGACCAGGATTTGGCGTTTATGTCACATATAAGACAAATCTCTAGAACAGCCTTCTTCCACCTACGGAACATTGCTAAAATTAGAAGCATCCTGTCTCAAAGTGATGCCGAAAAACTGGTCCATGCATTTGTTACTTCTAGGTTGGACTACTGTAATTCCCTACTTCTGGGGTGTCCTAATAACTCCCTAAAAAGCCTTCAATTAATCCAAAATGCTGCAGCAAGAGTGCTGACTGGATTAGGAAAGAGAGATCATATTTCACCTTCACTAGCTTCTCTTCATTGGCTTCCCATAAAATCTAGAATAGAGTTCAAAACCCTCCTCCTTACATACAAAGCTCTTAATGGTCAAGCTCCATCATATTTAAAAGATCTCATAGTTCTGTATCGCCCGATTAGACCACTTCGATCCCAAAATACAGGCCTACTTGTGGTTCCCAGAGTTTGCAAAAGTAGAATGGGAGGCAGAGCCTTTAGCTATCAAGCTCCTCTCCTGTGGAACCAGCTTCCAATCCAAATTCGGGGAGCAGACACCCTCTCTACTTTTAAGACTAGGCTTAAAACCTTCCTTTTTGATAAAGCTTATAGTTAAACTGCTCACTCAACCTGAACTAGCTTTTCTCTATACATTTACTTGTCACCACTGTATACCATTAATTCTATATCCTACAACCTGTACGATGCTTTGTTGTTGCTTTTTTGTTGTTTTGTTGTTGCTTTTTTGTTGTTGCTTTTCTTGTTGTTTTGTTGTTGCTTTTTGTTGTTTTGTTGTTGCTCTTTTCTTTTCTTTCTCCACTTTCCACTCACCCTAACCGGTCAAGGCAGATGGCCGCCCACCCTGAGCCTGGTTCTGCTGGAGGTTTCTCCCATTAAAGGGAGTTTTTCCTCTCCACTGTTGCCTAGGGCTTGCTCAAGGGGGATTTGTTGGGTTGCTTCTACATACTTGTGTAGTCTGGACTTTATTCTGTAAAGTGCCTTGAGATGACTTTGTTGTAAATTGGCGCTATATAAATAAAGTTGAATTGAATTGAATTGAATACTATGTATTACTAGCTATTGTTTTGTTTATTTGTTTTTTTTGGCGTAGACCCTAGAAAGACGTGTAACCACTGCTGGCAGAAGCCAATAATGATCCAAAGCAAATAAGAAAAGATGTGAAACATAAAAGAAATGCTGTTTTGCTTTACCATATTTCTGAATGCCTTCTTGGATGAGAGAGGTAGCTGTGCTTTTAGCAGGTACAGACAAACTGTGGGGGAGCTCGTAGCCTCTGATATGCATCATGTTGTTGTTCCCAATCTGGATCCTGCTTGCGTTCTGAATGATAAGAGATCCTTGAACAAGCACAAAGCAAAGCACACATAAACAAAGTCGCTCCAGTAAATTTCATACACAGTCTAAGGCGTCTCTAACAGATTTCAGCACCTTGTGCATCTAGATTGAGAATCTACTAAAAAAAATATTAAAAAAATAAATAAAAAAGCTTCCTCTCTTACCTGAATCTTGCAGCGAGCCACTCTTTAAAGAGTTCAATAGATGAGCTGGAGTGATGTCAGGAGCGGATGTGTCACACACCGGGTAGGTTGGCCAAGACTGCTGGCGGTCAAAGTGGGAATATGGCTGTTGCTGGTTAAACTGTGACAGAGACGGGTTGCTAGCAGACATTGGCAAGTGTGTTGCAGTGTGTACGGAAGAGTTCATGGACTCATAGAGACCAGAAGTGGGGTAACACAAAGGCTCTTCCTCGGTAGTGGGCTGCACTGGCTCAGCTTTTGTCCAGGAAAAGACAGAGGATACATGAGGAGGCCTATCTTGTTCTGGGTGCATGACAGTGTTATCTGAAGCACTAAAGAGGGTTTGTAGGAAAGGATTTGAACTATTATGACTGTAGGATTGGAGAGCGTCAGACTGGTCTTTGGAGTTATAGCAACCATATTTGTGGTAATGAAACTCCCGTTGAAGCTTCTCATCTAAAACTGAGTGGCTATTAAAGAGCTTTGCATCTGTATGAATATCAGATTCCATAGAAGGGTCACACTGGATGTCATGCAGGTCCTCAATGCTGGCTTCAACTGGCACAGACACACTGCCGGAACTCACCAGAGGAGCTGGGCAATCTGTAAGGTAAAGAAAGAAATAATGCCAAAAATCTACTCTATACTTCTGAGCAATATCTCAAGCATTACATGTAATACATGTAGCTGTAGCCATGATTGACAGGTGTTAGTACTGTGGACCGGTCACAGTGTCCATAGTGACCCCTGACCACAACAAGATTCTAGACCAGTAGGTTTTGTTAATGTTGTTGCAGATTGGTTCAGCAGAATTACAAACAGTGCTCACCTGCTGAATAACATTCTTGGGTCATTGATAAAGATTTAATCTTCTCAACAAGTTCATCGGGTCCTTCGTACAATTTCTGTACAAAAAGAAAAATCATCGTAGAAAACTGAATAGTATAACCCCAATTCCAAAAAAATTGGGACAATGTGTAAAGCATAAATAAAAACAGAATCCAATGATTTGCAAATCTCATTTTCTCACATTATCTCACTTTTCTCACAATAGAACATAAACAATATATGAAATTTTGAAACAGACATTTTACCATTTCATACCATCTCAAAAAAGATGGAATGGGGCAACAAAAGGCTGAAAAAGTAAATGCTACAAATCGAGAACAAACGGAGGAGCATTTGACAACTGATTAGGTCAATTGGCAACAGGTCAGTAACAAAGATGGGCAGAGGTTCACCAATCTGCAACAAGCTGCGTTTAAAAGTTTAACAACTGTAAACATCTGGGAAGAGAGGAGTCCAGTTGCTGGAGTTTAGGATAACAATGTTGTCCCGTTCTTGTCTGATGCAGGATTCTAGCTGCTTCTGGGCCTTTGTTGACAGACTTTCTGTTTAATGATGCACCAAATATTTTCTATTGGTGAAAGGTCTGGACTGCAGATAGGCCAGTTCAGCACCCAGACTCTTCTCCTGTGAAGCCCTGCTGTTGTGATGGATGCAGTATGTGGTTTAGCATTGTCTTGCTGAAATACGCAAGTCCTTCCCTGAAAGAGACGTTGTCCTGATGGAGCATATGTTGCTCTAAAACCTCTATGTATTTTTCAGCATTGATGGAGCCTTTCCAGATGTGTAAACTGCTCACACCATAGGCACTAATGCACCTCCATACTATCAGAGATGCAGGCTTATGAACTGCCTGCTG
This sequence comes from Channa argus, assembly GCF_033026475.1. NCBI lineage: Eukaryota > Metazoa > Chordata > Actinopteri > Anabantiformes > Channidae > Channa > Channa argus. The sequence continues at coordinate 3,075,255 of NC_090210.1, read as the reverse complement.
ATAACAAGCTCTTTAGTCCACAGGACAAGGCATCCATGGTTTCCCAAAAGAATTTCAAATTCTGATTCATCTGACCACTGAACAGTTTTCCATTTTGCCTCAGACCATTTTAAATGCGCTTTGGCCCAGAGAACAGGGCAGCATTTCTGGATCGTGTTCACATATGGCTTCTTCTTTGCATGATACAGCTTTAACTTACATTTGTGGGTTTGCACAGTGAACTGTGTTTACTGATTCGCAGCATTTATTTCTTCAGCCTTTTGTTGCCCCTGTTCCAACTTTTATGAGATGTGTTGCTGTCATCAAATTCAAAACGAGCTAATATTTTCCATAAAATGGTAAAATCTCTCAGTTTCAACATCTGATATATTGTTTTTGCTGTATTGCGAATACATTATGGGTTGATGAGATTCTGTTTTTATTTACGTTTTACACATCATACAAACTTCTTTGGAACTGGGGTTGTATTTATTTGACAGTATTTCAATATTAATAAATTAATTCTGTGTGTAAATGTGTGTGTAATATGTGTCATATACGACACATATTACCACAGCATCAAATTTTAAAGAAAAACATATTCACCTGGAGCTTAACTAAATCTTCCTCTACGAGTGGTTCAAGCTTTTCTCTGTAGAAAGGGAGGAATAAGTTGTAGCTCTCTGCAAAAAATAAAAATAATAATTAGTTAATTAAATAATTAAATACAATTAAAATGAAGGAAAATGTTGGGAAACGGTGAGATGAAGATCTATAAGATGCTCAGGTCAAATTGTTGAATCCAAAACGAAATGAAGTTCGCAAACTCTGTGGCTGAACAACAAAGTGACAAAACTCAAGAACAGCTGAGAGCTGGTGTAATACACTGCTGGCTGCTGAAAATGTCAGGAAGTTGAAGAAACCATGTACTTTATTGCTCATACAGTAATACCCACACACAAATTCATACCCTTGAATGTTGGCCGTTGCTCTGGATTGTGCTGCCAGCATCTCTTCATCAGACTAATTATTTCTGCAGGTGTGTCATTTGGAATAAGGTCCTCTGCTGGTCGGTCACCTTTACGAACACACTGGCTGAGCTGGTCTTCACTCCTGGCGTCTAGACAGAGGAAACAGTAGTTGCAAATTTGGCCCATTTTAATGGTAACCAGCCTAATCGGGCAACAAACTAGGCAGCTGCTACTTTAAAAATGTGCCACACCTCTTAATATTAATAATGTTGGGCATCCCAACTCACTTGCATATGGCTCTTCCTCTGTGAGAATGACCCAAACTACAATCGCAAAGCTGTAGACGTCAGACTTCTCCGTGGAGGCTGTGTGTATACTCTCCAGGTGCTCGGGAGCCATGTAGCTCAGTGTGCCGGCACCTCTACCTCGAGATGATAGCCCCAAACGACTCCTCCTGCGAGACTCCTCTTTTGTGAGCTTGCTCCATGTCTGGCAGGTGGCCAGGCCCAGGTCTGCAATCTAGAAAACACAGAGGAAAATATGCGTACCTCACTAGAATTGTAAAAAAAAAAAAATGTCAATATCATATACATGTAAAGAGCATTGTGTGCAATATACCTTGATGTGAAAATCCTTGTCAACTAAAATGTTTTCAGGCTTGATATCCTTGTGTAGGACATGTCTTTCTGTGAGGTACACCATCGCTTCCAAAATCTCTAAGATGATTCTACCCTTGATGGGTACTGGCACACTAACCTAGGAACAGGAAGTGTTTAGAGTATTATTCCATCTTTTCATATAAAATGAATAATAAGATAATGACCCCCCCTCCCCCAATCTATTTTACATATTTTGAAGCTGCTTACCATCTGTAGCATGACCAACAGGTTGCCTCTGGGGATGAGCTCCATGACTAGCGAGCAGTCTTTATCTTCCATGATTACACCCAGCAACTTGACGACTCGTTCATGGTTCAAGCTTGCCATGATATTTCCCTCCTCCAGAAGTGATCTTTTGCTGTCCCTGAGAAGCATCGGGTGAATTATCTGTGAATCACACCCCCTCTAGACAAGTTTCATTAATAGACCTGGTCTAATGTCTAGTGCCTAATGTATTTGTACCAGCAGAAAAGTTGTCCCTGCATCTGATCTAAAAAACGGACGTTGGGCTACATCCTCATTTCCAATTAATGAATCTGGCTTTCAAAGTACTTAAAAACAGAAGTCAGTCCATGGCAATCATGAACAAACCTTTTCTATGATGCCAAACTAAGCTTGAAAAGTCATTTACGCAGTCAACATCCCTTCGTCCATATTATAAAAGAATAAGAGGTAATGAGGTCGAGGTAAAAACCATCAGTCAGCCTCACTGAGCTGGAGGAGTCCGGCTACAATGTCCTGCAGGACACATGACTTGCGTTACGGCTAGACGAAGGGGAATACCCAGCATACTAACACGCAACACTGAAAACTTACTCGTTGCGAAGAGGACCTGTATATACAGTCTTCAACACCACCTGGCCCAGGGTCACATGGTAGCACAGGTAAACTTCTCCAAATCCTCCGTAGTCCAGGGGCTCTTTTTTAATGAGATCCGCCGATCTCATATGGACCAGAGACTGTGCTGCAGTCGCCATCCCTGGCAAAAAAATTAATAAATAAATAATAAAGAGTCACATCCTGATGAGAAACACTAACATAACAGCTCAGATAAACTCTTAAGAAAACGGCCAGTCTGTATAATATCAAATATGAGTGTTAATATACTTAAGTAACCAAAGGGAATCAATGAGGCGGCGACTCAACCATCCGTAACACTCAGAGCACTTCCACCCACTCGGGAAGTACGTTAAGCTTAAGCTAACACCTACGCGTCCCGAAAGTTTCGGCAAGAGGGAAAACTGAGCGCTAACTTGGTCCGTGCAGAGAAAACCAAACCAAACATCACATTAACTTTCTGTACACAATTACCACACGCGACAAAACTACTGCGAACAGTTACCGAACGGGCTTTAACGTCCAGAGGGAGCACTTTTTCGTGATTCCGGAAGTTCCTCGACGTCCTACCTAAAGTTACTTACAAAGTGAAACGACACAGAAAAACTACAAACAGGCGGACAAGTCGATTACAGATCAACAGATTCGGCTTTTTGTGCCTGAAAGGGGCCTGAAACACACATACACAACACACCGTAAAACACAGGACATGCCAATAAGTAGCCTTTTCTTTAAACGTTGTTATTTGTGCATGGTTATTTGATAAATGGAATTTCTGGCGCGCTGAAGTATTGTAAATCTTCTCGTGTTTGATTGTCGCCATCTACCGGTGAAATCGATTATGACAGACTAAACAGTGCAAAACGTAATTGACCCGGAGCTTTGTCAACTTGATATTTAATGGCCATACTAATTGCGGTTGGCGGTGGGCTTCACCTATGAAGAGTTTATAGCTGTATCTCAACAGCATCTGTCATCTGAGCTATCAAAACTTTCACCGAGTCGGAAACCGAAACGAGCAAAACGAAGAAAACTGCAAAAATGTTGGAAGTCCAAGCCACAGACCATGTCCATAACGCCATTGCTTATATCAGCTAGCAATGATGCCTTGGTCTAATTATAAAAAAAAAATATACAAGTTCATTGATAAAATAAATGTTAGTGTGAAACTAGAGCGGGAAACCACCTGAATTGTAGCCTCTGACAGCGTGGGCGATGTTTGACATGTAGGCCTACATTTTGGGCAGCCTATCTGTGAACACCCACACTATAAATTCCTCCTTTTACACACTAAAGCCACAACAAAGCAGTATCATATTTACCTGTCTAGTATTGTCTGGGTTTTTGGTTTACTTTTTTTTTTTTCCTTTTCTGTTATTCACATTTAAGGAAGATAATCTTCAGGTTGTTTACATACACACCTGTGAGACTTTAGAGTTTGTTGAAAGAAAACAATCATCCACATCCTTCCACAAATAACATTTTGTGAAAGGTCTAGATTACCTAGATGATTAAGGATAATAGTCATTATGGATGGCTGATTATTCAGCTTTTGAAAAGAAAAGAAAAGAAAAGAAAAGAAAACAAAAGAAAACAAAACAAAAGAAAAGAAAACAAAAGAAAAGAAAAGAAAAGAAAAGAAAAGAAAAGAAAAGAAAAGAAAATCTCATGTGAAACTGTGAGGAGAATATTAATGAGTACTGTCACAAATGATCAAGGATTTACCATGGATCAGACTGCTAACCAACCCACTTCATGTTTTTCTAGTTCCAGTTGTAGTTTAAGAGGCACTTTGCCATGTGAATGCAGTGCATTTGGACATTTCACACATCTGCTGCAGATACCCTCCTCTCGTTCAAGCCGAGGTCTGGCAGTCACATGTTGCCCCACATAGAACAACAGATCACCAGGAAGTTAAACCAACTGGCGCCTGTGGTGTAAATGTGTGGCCGGTGTAAACGTGTCAGTGTGGGACAGTGGGTATAGCAGCATTTCCTGTTGACGTAGTGCGTGATGATTATCAGCACAGAGCTGTCAGTTAACACTCTTTTTCAGTAATAGCACCACTCCCTAATAGGTACTATTGAGTGCTTAATGCCAGCCACAGCTGTCTTATTGGTTGTCTTTTCACCTGCCCGGCTCTGGGCATGCACGGTTGTTAGTGATGGAGGTGGTGCCTCCTTGGAGTTGCCAGTGTGCTGAAGCAGTGGCACAGCTAGTCAGGTACCAGACTCAGGATTCCGTGATGCTACAGTAGTTGAGGTTGTGTTGTCATTGGGCCTGTTAAAGAGCTCCGCTGTCACACACCCAGGCCCAGGAAGTAAAGTTTCTCTCAAACACTGGAAGATATATATATATATATATATATATATATATATATATATATATATATATATATATATATACACATGCAGCTGTTACAGAGACTGAAAAAATCTGTGCACTTTATTTTTATTAAAAGGAAACATATATATATATATCATAAGATATGTTCAAGATTTCAGTATGTTGCATGTACAGCTTTTGTCAAAGTGAAAACTATCACTCTTTTACACACTGCTAGGCCTTGTACTCCCGTACTCCAATAGGGACCTGGCTAAATTGGGCCTGGGCTGTAGAATCGGTTGATTTATTAAAGTGTATTTTGGGGTAAGTGCTGACTTCCTTCAGGCCAGGAGCAAAAAAATACTGACATTCCAGCATCCTCTCCTGAAGACCTTATTCCAGCACTAAAAAAATCCTCTCTCCTTATGTCAGTAAACTACAACTCCCAGCATTCAACACCGGGAGCTTGGGCTGCAGTGCTGGGCTCTACACTAGGACGCGCAGCTGCTCCGTCTACGCCGGCACAGCGGGATTGGGAAGGCGTCAAACTGCAGGATTAACAGTTTTGTAACAACGAGAGACACGTCTTTCACTGTTTTTGTGCACGCCGTGTTTTCCAGCATGGGTAATGGCATCAACAAGGTATGATTTTCATCTGTTGCATGCGCTGAAGATTAGATAAGATGACACAAGGTGCTCTCCGGTGTTTTAGGTGAAACGAGGCAAAGGACAGTTGTAGTATTTTGTAGTCTTTGAGGCATTTGTCACAATTAAAAGTTGTGTTGTTTTCTAGATGACGCGAGTCAAATGTAAAAGGTCAAGTGTAATTCTAGAACTGTTTTATGAATTTAAGTGAATATAGTATAGTATGATTTTAAATGGCACATTTAACTCATTTTGACATGTGGTCATTGGTCTCGATTTGAGCCATGGGCTGTCATTTGGAATCATAAGTTGACATTGTCACTGGAGTCAGCTGTTTGAACCTGTCTCAGCTGTCGTACCAACACACTGTATCATATAAATAGTGCTTTTGTCGTGTTTGCTTCAAACGTGTTCTCACAGTGTTTTCTGGCTCTATAGGTCCTGCCTGATCTGTACTTAGGAAATTTCAAAGGTGCGTCTTAGCCTACTTCATGTCTTTTCTTCATGTCCTTGCACCTGATGTGGCTGCATGTGCAAATGATATCTGTGTTGCTGTTTGTTTGTGTCAGATGCGAGGGACCGGGAACAGTTGGCGAGAAACAACATCACACACATCCTGTCCATTCATGACAGCGCAGCTCCAATCCTCGAGGTGAGAAGCTCTGCATTTTTACAGCACTGCTGCCCTCCCTTGCAGCATTTGAAGTTTCTCATCCGAATAAATCATCAAAAAAAAAAAAAAGCCTGACCAACTCAGACCCTCTTGTTGTATTAGTACACCGCACACGCCATGAGCTCTGGTACAGCAAATTAACTGGTCTGTCAGGTTGTTCAGGAAGAAATGCTCACCAATAAACTGCTTCCTGAGCAAACAGTTGTCAGACCTGAGTGAGTAAACAATAAGCAGGGGAGTTTCTTACTCGTGTGGTTTTTGGAGTATTAGGAAAAATGCCAGTGGTTCAGTCACTGTTGAGTTGTGTGCTTTGCGTGGGTTTGAGAGTAGGCGGTTGTTCTTGGTTCAGCCACTGTGGATTGTGCAGTCTCAGTTTTTTTTTCTACTTTCATGATTTTTTATGTATAGATTCATTAATAGATGCAGTTTTAGGGTTTTAACTGTCCTTATCCTCTGCACAGTTTGCGTTCACGTCCAGCAACACACGAGAGCGTTGATGTGCAATGGCATTTCTTTCTTGATGTTCCCTGATTTGTGTTAAATGCATCAGAGCAAGTGACAGCTGGAAGTTAACCCGTCTCCTTTGTCCCGCAGGAGATGACCTATCTCTGCATTTCAGCAGCTGACCTACCCACACAAAACCTGTAAGTAGCGAAATGTGCAGCCCAGCAACACGGCACAAAACAATGAAAGGCTGAAAGCAGAGAAATAAGAGTACTGCATCCATGTGAGGCTGCGCTGTGTGGGTGTCTGAGGTTCATTTTCTTCAAGCTAACGTGTAAATGATATGCTTTCACAAGCTCAACATTCAACTGTGAACTTATTTTTCACTGAGACCACAGTAGCATGGCTGGATTCTGCTGCATGGTTGTTTTTGTGACATGAACACATGTACAGGTACAAATAGGTGCAGCTGTTTTTATGTAATGTGATAGAAGTGGGCAAGAAAAATTCAGAGGAGCGCAGGTATCATAAAGAGATGTCCTCGATTAGGCACACATGCATAACATCACACAAACCTCCTATGTCAAAATTCACTTTTGAAGCACTCTTTTAGCAGGAAGGAAGTCTTGCAGTTCAGTTTTGCAGTTAAGCACGATGGTTGGTTATGTGCCTCTATTTATACACACACCAGTCCTCGTACACACACACACACACACACACACACACACACAAGCACACACATACACTCACTGTCCACTTTATTAAGTACACTTGTACAATCGAATGCAATCCAAAAAAAAGCAGCTCTGCTATTACTCCCACGTTTAAGGTTATAATTTATGTTTTATTTATTTTTTTTAAGATAAAACTGTCAGAAAGGCGATAAATCTATGTGTTTGTATTTGAGGTCACAGTGGGTGGTGGAGTCATATTGGAGCGCGTTATATTACGAGGTGGTTCTAATGTTTTGGCCCCTTACTCATTTTAAATGGATGTGATTGCACATTGTACAGTACATAGCTCATAAGTGGACTGTGAGTACAGTAGGAACACTGATGTCCCTGCACTGTCACCTGTCTTGCCACAGTTGTCTCAAATCTCTCAGCTGCCTCAGTGTGCAGTGTTTGAAATTTGTTATGTGAAATATGACACAGACTATCTCAAACCTGAGAGGAACACACCCCTGATCCTTATCATCCAGGATCACAAGTGTGAGGATTTGACGAGCAAAAACATACACTTGCCTTATACAAACCCCCCCTTCTTCCAAAAAAACTGACATGTTCAGTACTAGTAACTTTAAATCCAAAAGCTCAAAGTTTCACTACGAACAACGTGACAACAGGTAGTAGCACATTTGTCCTGCAGTACTTGCTGTGTTTTCACAATACTTTAATGTGGTCATGACCTATTAATACAAGCATTTTCTCATGCTCCACAGGACTCAGCACTTTAAACAAAGCATAACGTTCATGCACGAGTCCCGTCTGAAAGGAGAGGGCTGCCTTGTTCACTGGTGAGACCTTTTCATGTCTGTAACAGAGAGCTAGAATCAAAGTTCACTCACACAACCCAATGAAACGAGAGTTGTGACTCCGGTTAAGTGTACAAGATCGATTTCTTGCAGTATAGTTAGAACATAATCATTGACATGCTGAATACGTGAAATGTACAGTGTTCATGTACAGCTTAAAATAAAACTCGAGATCAGCCAAGTACACAAGTGAACCCATGTGTAACTGCTGCACAGAAGAGATTAAATGATAAGAGAAGGCATATTCTTACACTTCCCAAAACAGATCACAGTAACAAGTCTGGCCACATTGTGTTTTTGTAGTAGAGAAGCTGACCACAAGTTCATAGAGGAAAGTTATATTTGGTTAGACAGAGGGTCTTCTGAGAAACACAGAGGAACAATTCACTATTTAGAATTACATTGCTACAAGTTGCCTACTAAGTATTAATTTGTTAACAACTTTTGCCCCATAGTTTCTTTATTTTGTCCTTCTGTCATTGTCTATAGTCTGGTTTTGATGGAACTCGAGACCTGATGTCCCTGTTTACATGGTTCTTTTAACTGTTGTGTATTTTCCTTCTACATCAAATTTGGATCATGAAAGCAAAGAACAATTTTGTCCCCTGCTTCATCAGTAATAGAGATTATTTCAACACAATGCACAAAAAAGCCTGAAAATGACTGAAAAAGTTGTGTAATACTGTGGAACATCTCACAACTTATGAGTTTAATTTGCAACAGCTCAGTATCAGAATTGGGCACAGGAAGAGCGTCACATGGAAGAAGTGAACTGTGGCGAGGTTCATCACAATATGTAAGACAAAGACCATTTTTGAAAAGTAGAAAAATGAAGAACAATGTAGAGTTGCAAACAATTGGGGGATTCTTTATGATTCATAATATCGTTAAAACAGTTAGACAGGGTCTCTGTATGTCTGAAAACCAGCAGCGACTATGACTATGATCTTTGAGCTCTCAGACGGCAGTGCATTAAACACATTTCTATAGTGAAAATCACAGCATGGGCTCGGAAACACCACCACAGTCCACAAATGCAAGTTAAAAGTCGACCATGCAAAGAAAAAAACAGAGCTGCCTCCTCTGAGACTGAGCTGCTTTGAAAAGCGACTGAAGCAAACCGGGAAACTGTCCTGTGGTCAGATAAGTCAAAATTTGAAATCTTGTTTTGAAATTCATAGATGCCCCATTAGCCTGACTAAGGAGGAGCAGGACCAGGTGCTTGTTACCAGCACACAGTTTAAAAAGCCAGCATCAGTGCTGCTGAGAGGGTGCGTTAGTGCACATGGCGTGGGTAACGTGCACGTCTGTAAAGGCACCATGGATGTTGAACCATACATACAGGTCTCTGATCAAGAGACCTGTATGGTGCCTTTCTTATGACATAGTTTTAGGGAAAGGTTGTTTTTTTTTTTCAAATTACTTTTTATACATATTTACAACAGCACAGCTCCATAGTAAAAGTAAACCAATCAAATTTCTCAGATTCAGCATTTGTTCATTAAATGCTGGTCAGCCTCGTTTTATTTTATTTTATTTATTTTTTTGATGAACTAATGGGGCGACTGTGGCGCAGGAAGGTAGAGTGGTTCACCAACAATCTCACAGTTGTTGGTTCAATCCCCGTCTCCTCCGGTTACATGTCAAAGTGTCCTTGAGCCAGACACTGAACCCCAACTTAGTTGCACACGATGTTGGCCAGCTGCAAAGCAACTCCCTCATCGGTGTGTGAGTGTGAATAAGAAGCAGTGTAAAGCACTTTGTGTGCCAATAGGTAGAAAAGTGCTACATAAGTGCAGAACATTTATCATTATATTTGCATTATTAGTATCATTATGGGTCAACACCCAGCAAAGTGGTTAAAATTGACTCCACTTTTACCAACTTTGGTTATGACCCTGACTATATGTATTAATTAATGCCCTAATTGCCATAATCAGTACTGTTTAAAGCATACTGTTTTCTTTCTGGAGCACTTTTAATTTAATTAAAATAATAATCTGCTTAGTACTTTTGCTTGAGTGAAAGATTTGAAATGGTACTTGTAGTGGAGAATATTTTAGGCCATTACTTTGACCTTTACTTGGAAAATTGAGTTTGCGTACTACTATCTCAGCACATAGTTCATCACATTTTATTAATACATCACATTTTATAAATTATTATGACCACTAGTCCTAATGTCTTTGTAGTATTGTCAAACATAGGTTTCAAATTATTTGCAAATCAATGCATTTTCTTTTAGTTAGATTTTACACAGTGTCCCATCTTTTTTAGATAATTGGGTTTGCACATGATTCCTATGCACCATGTGATAGTTTTGGTGGACTATGATGGGATCTTTATGTAAATGTTTTATATTCTACTCTTGTCCGTCCTTCACTTGCTATAGTTTGGCAGGTGTGTCCCGCAGTGTCACCCTGGTGGTAGCTTATATAATGACAGTGACAGGACTGGGTTGGCAGGAGGCGCTGGCTGCAGTGAGGGTGGTCCGGCCCTGTGCTGGCCCTAACCTGGGTTTTCAACGGCAGCTCCAGGAGTTTGAAACTACTCAAGCGGATGAGGTCAGTCCTGGGAACCCCGCAGTAGAATTGTAATGATACCACTGCAGAGTATAGTGGACTCAGGGATCCTATTGTTATGTAGTATTATGCTATGACGTGGTTCTATTTTGAAAAATTATAAACGGACAAGGCTAAATCTGCATTAATATGAACTTTCTTTTCTTGTAGTTCAGAAAATGGCTACAGAAACAATATAAGGACAACCCCTTCAATGACGAGGCTGATATTCGGGACTTGCTTGCCAGGGCATCCGGTGTCAGTGGTGAGGAGATGGAATAAGTCTACTGAACCATGAGGTATCTGATCAGATCTTTTGATGAGACGTCTTTTGCAGCTGAGCCTGTAGGATAAAAACCCGTGTCAGACACCAGACACGATTCTGGAAGTACCTGGAAGAGCTTTGCAATTGACTTGTGTGTGGATGTGGATCGCAGCTGGAATGATTTTTTCTAAATGTCATGGACATGAAATAAAAGAATTGTTACATTCAGCATTTGTTCATTTCAGCATGCATGCAGTTTTTTTTTTCTAATTTACAAATGTATACATATTTTATGCACAGTGCAGTGGCGTGAATATTTCAAATAAAAAGAAATAAAAGGAGCAGAGCGTTGTTTGAGGTTGTCGGCCGGTGGGCTGTCATACCGAAGGTGATAAGACACATTCTGTGCTGTGTTTACATCTCCGTTTCCTGGTTCTCTTCCTGTTTGTGCAAGGAAGGTCATGCATGGTGGCATCAAAAACACCACGTTCTTGTTCTTATTCTTTGCACTCTTGTGTTAACCTAAGTTGAAAAAAAAAAACCAAACAAACAAAAAAAAAAAACACGCACACAAATAAATAAAGCTCCATTCATTTTAGAATAGTCAGATTTTACAGTGGTCCTCTTGACACTACAGGTAAGCTGCCATGCGCATGTAGAGCCACTGGGGGGCAGGAATTTTACCAACTAGTAGTGTGTGACCTAAGAAGTATGTTAAATTGAATCATGTATTTCTTTTGACACTTGTTCCTCGTACCCCGTAAGCCCCCGTAATTAGTTCACTCTTTCCCCAATAACAAAAGACTTAATAAGCATTTCCAACCCGCACTTATGTGAGTGGAAATTCAGCTGAACCTGAGACAGTCTTGAACAAAAATATATAACGTGTGTGTGTGTGTGTGTGTGTGTGTGTGTGTGTGTGCGCGGTGGGGTGGGGTGGGGGGTATTTGGTGACTGTAATGTATACAGGTAATTTTTCCATTCCGTCCCGATGTGCGCTCAGGGTGTCACAAGAGGGATTCCCCACCGCAGCTATATGTGGGCGCAGGGCTGCACAGAAATGAACGCCTGGTGTGCTGCGCATCTCTCTTTGAACTTAGCTGAGCCCGACAGGCTCCTCCCTTTACCAATCAAGATGCGATAACGTTTAAGAATAGGACACACACAGGGCTTCAAAACAGATTTCAGCGAGGGAGCTCAGATGATCAAAGGTAAGAGGCAGCTCCTTTCACACGAGTGGCGGCGTTAGGAAAAGCATGAATCCCAATTCAAATATTTTTTTAACTTAAAAAAAGCAAAACAATATTTTTAGTCAGGGGGAAAGTGCCTGATCTCATCATCATGCAGATCACTAACAGTTTTGGCAGGTAGAATCTCAATAAGTCGGTGTCAATAGTTTATGAAATATTTAAACTTGTGACTAATTTCTAGTAGTTGCCTTGTAAGCAGGACTCTTGAATCTTAGTAGAGTTAAAGTCCTGCTCTACAAAACCTAAAAAGAATGTGATGAGTCCTGTTGCCTTACATGATGACTATAGCGAATATTGTATTTAACATGCATCTGTTATATTTTAAATGAGTCACATATTAATTGTTTGACAGATATGAAACCTGAGCTAAACGTGATTACAGTTTTTTTTTTTTTTTTTTTTACTTTCACTTGTAAATGAGTAAGGGCAAGACTGTCAAAGCCATGTTAAGATAACCAGATAAATAAAATAAGAGTAAGTGCAGACAGGACAGGAGAGTTGTGCTCATGTGGACTTTAACTAATTAACCCTGATAACTTTGATAAGGCTAATAAGGATGTATTTGTAAAGGACTTTTAACTAGTATTACAAATGCAAATTCCCATAAACAGAAGTGAAAAGTAACTAAATACATTTACTTTACTGCTGTACTAGAGTGCAAATTTTGTAGTATCTGTACATTGCTGGAGTGGTTACATTTTAGGCTTTTACTCCACTACAATTAAGAGAAACACGTAGTTTTTCCAGCTTAAGTTACTAGTTGCAGATAAATATTCCTAATGCAAAATCTATTTACCTAAGAAAGTAATGATTCAGTGCATGTAGTGGTTGCAGTCTGCTCACACTTTACCAGCTGTGGCAGTTTTCTTGCACAAAAAGTTGCTAGGTAACGTTGGCCCTCATATTTCATTCATTAAAATGACTTGTCATTACTGTAATTTTCACTTTTGAGAGTTTGCTGAATAAATCTGGATGCCAGAGTTGACATTTACCTCAACAACATCACATGCGGTACTGTTTTACATTAACATCGTTCTCTTAGAGGGATGACTTCTACTTTGAGTAAATTAGAGCGTGTACTTTTGTATTTCAACTCGATTAAAGAGTGTGAGGTGGTACATCAACTTGCAGTGGAGTATTTTTCTAGGCCAATACTTTGTGTACCTCTACAACCACGGCTAACCGTTTTTAGGATCAGCCTGATATCGCAACCTTTTCTCTACGGAAATAATCGGTAAAATAAGTAAATAAATCAAAAGTAGAAATGCGTTACCGTATTGTCTCCCCTCTTCAGTTTATTGTATTTTGCAGGGATGAATCTGGATGAAGACAGTAGCCAGTCAGTCAGTTGTGGCAATGGCAAACTGAGACAGTGGCTGATTGAGCAGATTGACAGCACCAAGTATCCGGGTCTGGTTTGGGAAAATGACGAGAAAACAATTTTCCGGATTCCGTGGAAACATGCAGGCAAACAAGATTATAACAGGGAGGAGGATGCTGCACTCTTCAAGGTCAGATCATCCCGCCTGTCTTCTGACACTGCACCTGAGGCTGCAGGCGGCTGCATTTTGAACACACTAATGCACATTTCCAACTGGAGATTTTGATTGCCAATGTGTAATAATATCTTGAAGCGACTGTTACTATAAGGGCTAAAGGTATCCGTACATTATAAATGGCACAAATAAGGAGGAAGTGAAAATGGCTCTAAACTTACTGTAACTACTGTACTTTTTCAGGCATGGGCAATGTTCAAGGGAAAATATAAGGAAGGTGTGGACAAGCCAGATCCCCCCACATGGAAAACCAGATTACGCTGTGCTCTTAATAAAAGCAATGACTTTGATGAGTTAGTAGACAGGAGCCAATTGGACATCTCAGAGCCTTACAAAGTCTACAGAATCATTCCAGAGGGAGCCAAAAGGGGTGAGCAAGTGTTGTCCATGTGAGATGCAGCAGAGCTTTGTGCAAATTACATACAGATACTTCTCTATGTAGTTAGATTCAACAAGGGATTTGTTAGCAGACCAATGGCTCAGGGCTGCGAAAAAAAAGTAAAGTTAAACCCGCGGCTTAGCAGTGCTTCATTTGCACATATTATACTGCTACATTTCACAGTGCATCTCACATTGTTTATAGTCTACTGGCACTTTTTTTTTTTTCTTTCAAATACATATGCACCGCTGCAGTTGATACTGATACTGCAGGAAGCACAAAGGAAGCCAAGGCTTGTACCAAAGAGGCCGAAGTGCTTTTTTTAGAGGGCTTCGGTTACTAAGTGCAGGGTGCACATAACACAACCAGACGACCTCCAGCCTTGCATAACTAAGTCTCTGCCATAGTACAACAACTTTTGTCACACCAGAGCAGTTCTTTCTGCCGGGGCTAACACTGAATTCGCGAACAAGATTCTCAGACGGGGCGCACTTGCCTCAGTCATCTGTTGCTCTCACTTTTGCAAATAACCCTGTCACTCAAGTTAAATGCAGAGGTCCTCACAAGTGCATGAAGCATACGCAGAGTTTAAATTGGCTGAAATTAACCAGGCTTGGGTGGGTCCACAGAGTTAATGTGCTTCACACATTCTCAGTTCATTCTAGATTTTTACAATCAGAATGTATCATAACGTGTTATTGTTGCATAATATTTAGTCAATTTAATTTGAGGATGAGCTGTCAATGTGGATATGCAGTGTCTTCATGGGGAAGCATTGTAGACATGTCATTTGACAAATGTATTTCTGGTTTTGAGTATACACAGGTATGAAGCTGAGTGCTATCGAAGACACACCATCACATGGCTATATTCCTCCATACCCACCTCTCCACAACCAGGTTGGCAAAGTTTGTGGTGCTTGGTTCATCGCTAATGCATAAACAACATGGTCTTGGTATTTTGATGTTCAGTGTGCATGAATGACCATGGCTATGCTCTGGTCTCAGGTCCCTGATTATATGGTTTCTCAAGAGAGAAGGGACTGGAGGCATTACTCACCAACAGAACAACAAACGCTTCCTGCTCAGCATCACCACGGGCCACATACAGAGCTGCCGTATGGCCACTACCCAACAATCGGCCGGACATGGCCTGGGCCCCACGCAGAAAATGGTACGTTACACATACAAACACACAAAGGCCGACTCAGATGAACTCAGATGTCTTTGGTAAAATAAGTTGTTAAATTAAATTTCTGTTTTCTCCCCCTTTTATAACTGTTATCCAAATGATGGCACTAATTTCCAACCACAAACACCTACACCATTTCAATGAAATCTGAGATGGAATAAAGTTATCGTGGTACTGACACAACATATAAAGGTCACTTGTAATCATGCCTATTTGTTTTATCAGGTCGTGCTTTGATCCAGGTAATGATAAAGTAACATCAGAAATCTCTCAGATGTCATAGGTAAACTTAAATGTCAACTGTTATCACAGTTTTTAACATGCACTAGTTTACAGTGGAATCCACATTTGATTCCCCCCCCACACACACACACAAACACAAGCACGAGGTCTGTTTGTCGTCTTTGCCTGTCTGATCTACAGCAAGACCCCAAATTTATGTATTTATACTCCTTCTCCAGACGGCACGATTACACAAATGATGAAAAAAACTAATCACATACCGAAACTTTCACCTTTAATACTTTAATATAATTGAATCCGTATGACCTGCATTTATTTATTCTGCACAGGTTTTCAGCTCTCCTTCCACACCTACTTTTCAGAATCCCAACCATCCTTATATGCAGTGGATCACAATAATACCACAACAGGTACAGAAACATCTTGTGCACACACACACACAGACTTGCATTGAGATTTAGACGTGTTGCAAAATCGTTAGTACTTTGACTATATTTGCATTTACAGATTTAAAAAAAAATACAAGGACTTGGTCCAACGCTTACTTACTTCCCTATTCTGAACTCACAGCAGCAGGTCATGACTTTCATTAGTGAGGTGAAGCACAAAGATGTAAAAACACAAGAGAGTGACAAGATACGAGTATTGGGCTTTGATTAAGCTCGACTTTGCAGGACCTCTATTAATATTATTATGCTGATGATGGAACTTTAGGGCCTTATCAACTAACATCTTGTCTCGTACTTCCAGATTTCTGTCTGCATGTGTCCCTATACTACAGAGAGTCTTTGGTGAAGGAGGTTACCACTACCAGCCCAGAAGGTTGTCGGATCACCTCTTCCTCCTCCTCTTCTCCTTCATCTTCCTCCTCTTCTTCCCCATGCCCAGAGGAGAAGTTTCCCAGTGGGGCAGAAGTCATCCTTTTTCCATTTCCATACCCTGAATCTCAGAGACAGGGTGCTGAGATGCTCCCCAACATACTAGAGAGGGGTGTGCTTCTGTGGATGATGCCTGACGGCTTGTATGCTAAGCGTCTGTGCCAGGGACGAGTTTACTGGGAAGGACCTATGGCTCCACATATGGATAAACCCAATAAGCTGGAGAAGGAGCAGCCATGCAAGCTGTTTGACACCCAGCAATTCCTTATTGGTAAGCAATACCTGTATGATGTCATCCAATGCAATATTTCTGCAAAATATTTCTTTATTATTATTATTATTACTTTTTGTTCAGATCGGAGACTTTTTGTGAAATAATTTTCAATGGATTAGTTAGGGAAATTAATTTGTACTTGAAATTTGTCTGAAAGGTCTTTACAGACTGTACAGTGTATAAAAACCTTGAAAAGGTCTAAAATCAAAATTTAAAAAATATAGTTTCTTATTACAATAACACTTTACCTATTTTAATGGTTTGTAACAGTATAATGTACTTGTAAACAAATATAAGAACATTTAAATTCCCAGTATTAGTCAAAAATGACAAACACTTCTATGAAAGACATTTAGTATGATTAAATATGTACCTTATTTTATGGTTATTCATTTTTGTTTTCACTCAGTTATACATGCACAGGAGTTAAACACTTTGAAAAACACATTGCTTTAAACACATTACACTGCGTGAATAAGCATTAATTCCTACTACTTCTAAATGTTACCAGTGGGGTTAAAGAAAAGCCCTTTTCAAGGGCAAGTTATATAGTTAGTAGTCTGAATTATTACAGTGCATCATATTTTATAAGATATGCATATGATTTGTAGGTAAACTCTGAATCTGCAAAATAACTTGCACATACAGTTATCTGACAAATTGAGAGTATAAAGCCCACTTCCCTTGCCTGACGGCTCAATGGGTAGAGCATCGAATTGCGATGCAGAAGGCCCCAGGACCGAATGTGGCCCCACCCAACCATCGCGGGGCCACCTTGGTGCCGGTCCCGAGTCCAGATAAAATGGGAGGGTTGCGATGCGATTCAGCGTAAAAAACTCGTGTCAAATCAACGGAATACAGTTCGCTGTGGTGACCCCTTTAGGGAGAAGCCAAAAAAGCTGCGGATCTATGGATTTCAACTTTTGAGGGACTATAATTATGTCAATAATGACCTAATTATTTTCCATCCCTAGTTGTTGATTCAAGGGTTCTCATTATCTTGTGCATTCAGATTTTATACATGGTATTCTGAATAGTTTTAAAGATAATGTTTTTCACAGCTTTTAAGTTAATGAGCTATTTCAAAAGTACCTTGTATTACAGAGTTTTTAGTCAATTAAAGCTAAGAAATAACCCTTTTGTCTTTTTCCTCCTGGTGTAGGTTGGTTTAAAATAGGATAGTTCTGGTTAACATTGATGGCATTGGTTTTTATTAAAGTGAGTAGATTACATTAACAACCCTGCAGCTCGAGCTATATACAGTTTGACAAGGGTTGTAGTCATGTTGATTGTGGCTGTGAATGAAAATGATGAAGGAGAGGCTACAGGTCCTTTAGTTGGGTAAGTCCCTCATAGTGTTGAGGTAGTGCTCAGAAGCTGGTTACATTCTCAGTCGGGGGTCAAAGTGTGTGGAGTCCCCACCCACCTCCTGTGGTCCACCACACAGTATGATATGGTATTTTCTGTGCCCTTTCACAGTAAAATTTCCATCATCTTCATCAGTAGTTTCCAGAAATGTTTTGATTATAGGAAATGATGTGTAAGCAATTTGGAGATTTTAATACTGATTTTTTATAATATATATATATATATATATATATATAAGAGTGTGTTTTGTTGGTGCATAATCCGTCTGTCCATGTATGTCTTGTTTTAGAGCTTCAAGATTTTGCTCTTAATGGCCGACATATACCCAGACACCAGGTGATTCTATGCTTTGGAGACGAGTATCCCGACCCACAGCGCCCCAGGAAGATGATTACAGCACAGGTACCCAAACACTAAAAACTGTACCTAGTACTTGAAAGCCAGTTTTAAAAAATTAGGTATTTTATTCTAAGATGGTGAAAATATTGATAATTTATCACTCTAAGAAGCACATTTTGCTAGAGCGCAAAAGTTTCCTATAGACAACATATTTGGGCCTAGTCAAACCTAGGCATTAAAAACCCAAATCTGTGTCAAACACCTGTATGAATTACACTAACTATAAATCAGAAATATAATCAAACCCAAAGTAACTGTGGCAAAAGCAAGAGTGCAATCAATTCAATTCAATTCAACTTTATTTATATAGCGCCAATTCACAACAAAGTCATCTCAGGGCACTTTACAGAATAAAGTCAAGATTATAAAGATGTATAGAGAAAACCCAACAATTCCCCCTGGAGCAAGTCCTAGGTAACAGTGGAGAGGAAAAACTCCCTTTAACGGAAGAAACCTCCAGCAGAACCAGGCTCAGGGTGGGAGGCCATCTGCCTTGACCGGTTGGGATGCTGGTGGTCAATAAAGGTAGCTGATGAGATAGTTATGTCTGGCCTTAACTAAAACTTAACACTTTTATGGGTAATTTCCACCACAGTGGACAGTTCAATAATAACGTCAATTAAAAAAATATAATTTGCAACAGTTACTCCAAACCAGCAGGGGGCCATCTCCCAATTCCTATCTGTAGGTTTACTTTGATTTGTCCTAGGTTTTTTCCCTAACGATCAAAAATCACAACTTTCACTCAACGTTTTTTTCACACACTTGTTGGTTTACAGTTAGTTGTTTGAATTGACAGTGTAATTTGTTATCTTTCGCTAAAGCTAATATTTTTTTTTTTTTTGGCTTGTTTGTACTTTTGGCCTCAGCGGATCATTGTCCGCTTGATTTGGCACAGTTTTTACGCTGGATGCCCTTCCTGAAGCTAACATAACTTGCAGATTTCATTCATGCTTTATAGTGCAGTTGAGCGCATTTAACTCCATTAAAATATATATTAAATTACATTGACTTTAATGTAAATGTTAATATTAGTTACATAGACAAACAGCATAACTTAAAAATTTAATTCACGCTTATTAATTATAGTTTATTTTATTAAAAAAAAACGCAAGAAAGCATATTCATAAACAGTATCTCAATATTTTAGTAACTAGAAAGGTCTATAATTATGTATTTAGGAAAAACAAATAAATTTGGGGTGGTCCTTGTTAAACATTGTAGGTGTTGCTCTGTCTTTGCAGGGCACAGTAAGATCATGTGGTTTAGCAGTACAGACATTTTACATATAGAGACATAATTTCATTTTAGGTGGAGCCAGTGTTTGCCAGAAAACTGGTGTGCTATTACCAGCAGAACAATAGCCACTACCTCCGGGCATATGATCATGTACAGGAACAGAGCACATCAACAACAATCGACTATCCTCCTCAGAGACCTCTACAGCATATCCAAGAGTGATGAAGATGCACAAAGACACACGCAGGAAAAGGCATGAATGAGAATGTAATCCTCTGACCATCGATGACGCCTTGTGATGGCAGCGCTGTGTACTGTCAAGTAACTGAGGGGGTGACGAGAAGGGAAGACCCCGTTGTTTTCACTTGCACACCTATTCGCCGTAGTCTTTTTTTTCCCCCTTTTTTTTTTCACTAAAAGTATTATTGTGACTGTGTGAAGGATGCGGTTTGAGGGTGGGGGCATGAGGGGAGCGGAGGGCGACTGAGACAGGAAGTACTAGCACAGGTGCACAGGAAGAATGGCCCCTAAGACAAACACTGATATGTCAAAGGGCTGACAGGCAAGCATGAATGAAAACTTAATGCTTTTTTACAGGTAATGTTTGACATTAATATTGGTGCACTCACATACTGAAGAGGCGCTCAAGACAATCACAGACTTTCCTTCTTTGACTCAGCTGACACTGCTCCTTCTGTGGTTCAACGCCTGCAGTGCCTGCAACATAAAAACAATGCATTAGGTGAGCAAGTGAGCAGTCAACAATATCGTTTCTTAGTACAGTGTAAACCTAAATATTCTGTTTATTGAAAAACAAAAACAAAAAATTGGTAGACAGTCGGAATAGCATAAAAATTGGTGTCATCATAGTCTGGTGGTGGATTACAAAAATATCAAATATCAAAATTAGCAGTTAATCAAGATAAATTGTTACTGTAAATATGGCGTAAAGAAACGAAGCACGTTCTCATTATATACATACTGTGGGAATTTACTGCACTGTAGCATTTAAACTACAAACTTGAACTTTTTTTTAATGAGTTTTCACTCATTCAGGGTTTGTTGCTGTTAGACTTATGTCTGCTAAACTTGCGTATTAAACTACAAATGAAGACATTTTTAGTCTAAAAAAACCCCCAATAAATTTCAAACCAATTGTTTCATTGCAATGTAAAAAGTATACATTAGGTATGTCTCTAATTATTGGTATTTTTCGGAAATACTTCCTGAGGTCGCTGAGAATTCATTTTACAAATCTGATTTGAAAACCAATTGAGAAAATTCACAAGAAAATGTATGTTTTCTCACCAGCATCAGAAGTGATACAATACTGTACATCACTGTTAAAAGTAAAAAGCTACCGACATTAGTTTCAAAGATAGTAACCTATTCGTTTTTTAGTAACCTTTGAATTACTTTTGCAAAATGTCCAAGTGAATATTTTAGGGCCAAAAATCAATTTTGAAGCCCGGTGGGATTCAGCATCTACTTTTACTGCTTCGCACCTTTCTGCTGCAGGGTGTCAGTGTTTCTGCAGAGTTTGGATTGCAAGTGCAAGAAGTAATAGCATAGAGTGAAAAGTGATTTTCCAATAGAGATGTATTGTTGCCTCCATAAGTGGTCGGCACAAACCCAGAGAACAGACAAAACATATGAAGAGAATGAGTTTGCCTAGTAAACATCAATCATCTCATCAGTTATATGTTCAAAAAGCTCAAAATATGTTTTCTAAACATAGTAATGTGGTACTTTATGAAGGAAGTACTAATTTATTATATTACTGCCTTCATCTAAAAAGTAATATACCGTATATCACATTACCCCTGCGATTGTGCTCACAAGCAAAAAAAAAGGTTAAGGATCAATTGCTTACAACACATAATCAGAGAGCAACTCTACGCTCAAGCCGTCGTCTTGCTGTCACCATTTGCCTTGACCTGACTGACGTACAGAAGTTAAGTGGAAAAATCACACTCATCCTGTAACCTGCAGGGAAACTGTGCCTGTTCCTCTTAACCTGAAACTAACAGCCTAACAAATGGGAAGAAAAACTACCTTTGTGGTCTGTGTACATGGTCAGCAAGGGAGGGTCTTTTTTGGTTCCCAGGCCTAATACTCACTGGATGTAATGTCTATTCAAATCTACACTAAAACGTAACAAAATGAAAAAATGTCCATTATCGACAGGTATTTACTTTGTTTATTACATACGGCAAGACACACGATGCAAAAGCCAGTAGCGTAATTTTTCATCATGCTAAAGTCCTGAAGGGTGATGCAGCAGTAGGTGGGATAAAGTCTGTGTTATGTTTTCTTCTGTGGTCCAGAGTTTCGATCTCTGCATTTACTTCCTTCACACTTAAACCACATCACTTTCACAATGCCTTCAAATGTCTGACCAAAATCACAGGCAGGAATGTTTTTCTTTGTGTTTGTGTATGTGTGTGTAAACCATAAATCCCTTTTCTGCCAGTCAGTCACCCCCGATTACGTGCTAGGCGAAACTTTGTTTCGCATTACTTCGCAGTCCGACACTGACTCATTCTGAATCAAATCCTAATAGTGAAAATGGCAAATGTACAGTGTGCTTCTGTGGTCAATGCTGTATGTGTGTGTGTGTGTGTTTAATGAAGCATGTGTGTAGGCGGGTTAGCGTGTGTCACCCACTTGTGATATTACTGTTATCAGGAATTGACATTTATGGATTTAGGATGAAACATGTGACTCCCCCACCTACAACATCAGTGACTCAAATTCACCTTACAGTTACAGTAAACCGTTCAGAGCAAGTTCTAGAGGAAATCACAAAATAAGTGTGCATAGTCAAAATACATTGTTTGTGTAAAACATTTCGACAATAGCAGTGATCTGACATTAATATGGAGATTGATTAATATAAACCTGCCGTTTGATTAGATTATTTACTTTTGAAATAAACGTAATCTTCTGCTACCTGTGTCTGTTGTGCTCTTTTGTTTTTGAGCTCCCCTGATTGCAAACAAAGGGAGGAAGAGAGAGAATCTTACATTTAGTAAGAAAAAGAGCAAAATGAAAAGAAAAAAAAGACATTCACACATTTTTCATGGTGTTTCCCCCTTCACAGGAAGCCACATCATTTGCAGTCAGGCCTCAGTTTTTTTCCGCTTATATGAGCCGTTAATCCAAGTGACATTGTCTGAGCCCTTTACCCAACACTCAGAAGCGGACAGTTTAGTCTTATGATGGCCCCAAATATATCAGAAAAGGCTTTTAGGGAGAATGAAAACCACCAACTGCATCACTTTCTTCGCTGTCCACCTGCTTCTTCAGTTCTTCTTTGACCCAGTAACTATGATGAATTTTACTGGTTGGAATGATAATCATAATACATTATGATAAGGTTCAAACATTTAGACTAAAAAAGTAACAAAACAATCACTGTGAAATCAGGGGAACACTGTATTTAATGTGTCATGTTCATTCTATTACAACGTCCACTTCTCACACGGATGATTTTCTATTTTTGGGGATTTTCGCTGCGGTAACATTAACACGGATCTCATTTATTATTTATCAAGACTTTTGTTCAATTTTTACATTGAACTTTTCTGATCTTCACAATGATTTTCTGAATAGATACAAGTGGCATCATTTCTAAGTTATATTCAGGTTAGATATAAACAGAACTCAAAAAGCTTTTCAAACATTTGTTTATCTGCATGTTATAATGCGTCAAGCATCTGAGGAAGAAAAAAAAGGTCCGGTTGTATTGCAAGAGAAAAAAAAGTAATGTTTTGCTGACATCTGCTGGCTATAGTCGCATCTATGAAACTACTTGGTGGGAGTACTGGGAGTATAGAGTAGTGGCTCACAACCTTAAGACTTGAGGCTTAAGACCCTTCAGTGCCGTCACAAAATGAACATAAGGAGCAGAGGAAGGAAAGGAAAGTCACAAACTAATTTTTTGGTCCACAAAATTATGCTTAATAATGTTTTCTGCATCTTCCTACTTCTTTCTCCTCCTAAAATATAGTTTAAATAACCAAGAAATAGGAACAATCTAAAATACAGGTATAATTCCTTTGAAGTCGATGGTAGCTACACATTTAAAGAAATCCCCTCTCTCCCTAGTACTAACAGACCCAGAATCAGTATGTTTATGCTTAGACCCCTGCCCAGCATTATAATTGGAGTCCTGACTATTAATTATCCACTCAGGCTGCATGTTGACCCCATGTTTAGGACGGTGTTGACTTCAGAGTCATTTTTAAAATAATTTTTAATTTCTCAAATTGACACAGCGAATCCACCAGAAGCTCTGCTCTCTTGAAACGGTAGAAGATGGGAGTAAATAAGATCTTTACAAATAAATATGTCAAGACTTCTGTTATTATTGTAACAGCCCATTAAATGATTTCTCTGGATGCAACCTACAGGAAGCCTGAGAATTGTTCCCCGTTCCCAGTAAATAAAATCTTTATCGTCTTAATTAATCAGCTTGAATTGTTTTCAGATGTCTGTGTTTATCTAAGACTCTTTAGATAACAATGTACTCAACCCACTACAATATGATGGCAGGAAAGCAATAACAGTTGTCAGATAAGGAGCAGCAACTGGAAAAAAAAAAAAAAATCCAAATGACACAAGTATAAACAGGCTACTTGGCACTGATTCAAGGGCTGGGCTGTCTGTTTAGTGTGGCTGACCACTTATAAAGGGGATAAAGGGTGTTACACGAAGATGTAGCAAGAAAATGCTGCGTTCTACATTTCTTCTGGGGACACGCAGCACAGGGGAGAATAATTTTCATTAACATAAATGACCAGCAGGGAGTGATGTATCATTGGTTGGTTGCTGTCTGTATGGAGCTGGATTGAGTGGAAATAATGGCCACGCACTTGAATGGTTGGGCTGCTTTAATAACCGCATTCACAACCCCTTTGATCACTCTTAATGGTCTATGGATGTTGATTCCTGTAGCACCCTTTCCTCTAAAACAAATACAGAGTAGGGTCCATAAGTACTCACTCACTTTTGTGATTTAATTTCTCATTTATTTTATATTTATTACCTAATGATGCTTTTTGGATTTGCTGCAAACCATTGCCTGTCAAAAGAGTTTGGGATTCTTCTTTTTATGTTCACTCTTTCTAAAGACAAATACTTTGTTTGTGTGTGTGTGTGTGTGTGTGTGTGTGTAAAGTGTAGAGCCAGTGCTGATAGAGGGACTGAGGTGGTCAGAGTGACAGCTCATGCACCGTGTTGCGTGAGAGTGACTCTGTGTGGTCTGGGTGTGTGGTCCCCAGCTGACAGGCAGGGAATAGGACGGAAGAGAGAGTGTGTGTGTGTGTGTGTGTGTGTGTGTGTGTGTGTGTGTGTGTGTGTGTGTGTGTACGCTCAAATGTTCAGGTCCAGGCCCTCTACAGCCATGGCTTGACTAGAAAGCTCTGCCTTCTGCCACTCAGCAGCTCCGGTCTAAAAGATAAACACGCTGCAGCCCCTCTGACATCTAGGGATCCTTTTTGTTCATGTACATTTATGGGACCTGAGAGACCTTTAGGTTAAAGGGTCTTGGGCTATAGTGTAATTTCTGAAACTATAGTTTTCTTCAAGAATAAAGTATTAGATTATAAGTGACATCAATTTTTAATCTTAGTGTAAATAGATACTTAATACTGAAGGACTTTGGTCAGTTTTTATAATTTGCAAATATGTGTGTGTATATTTTACATTTAAACACACACACACTTGATCTCTTTCTCTCTCTCTCTGTAATCTTTAATCTTTAGTTTAGGTTTCATTAGCTCTCAAACAGCATTAGGAACCAGCTACATTATATCAGCTGCATTTTAGCCTATTAAACCTTTAAATCACTGAATTCTAGTTGAATTTTCCCCCATTTTTCATTTGATTTTTAATATGCATAAATGCTACTTTTCTTAATCAGCACAATAATGTAAATAAATGTTACAATTATTACAGTTCAGTTTTTGCATTAAGTAAAAAAATTTTCCATCAGTTTTTTTCATTTTACATTTGAGTCTTTGTGTTTATTGATTTCTTGCTTTGAGAATATTTTGTGAAATAGATTGATGAAGTGAGAACAGAAGAGAAAGTTTGTCTTAGTGTTTACGACTACCTGAAATCACCATTCAAAGATAGTTTCATAATTTCACCTCATCTTTTTGTGGCGTCTCAGTTCTTCCGGTGTATCGGCAGACTGAGCCATCTAAGATAACTAAGGCCAAATAGGCCAAACAGAATTTTATAGTATTACCTGAAAATCATAAAGTGCAGATTCACATGGAAGAAGATTATACCTTGTACAACCTCATCAGTTTGCACGCACGCACACAAAAGCTCCACTGCTAGGCCAGTCTACACTCCTCTCCCTCTCCCACAGTGATCTCAGGGGAAGGCTATGTAATGCAGCACTGCTGAGAACGCGCCATGAAAATATAAATACAACCTCGCCGCATTCAACCATGTAAATAAACAGGGCCACCCAAATTTCCAATTAGAGTTGGTGTGGAAGGAAGGAGATGGGATAGACAAGCAGAGACCACGCCCCCTTCTCTATCTTCCACTCATGAAAAGAGTCCGGGTCCAAGTCCAGGTCCGGGTCTAGGGCGGGGGGACATGGGACAGCAATGAAATGCAAAGCAGACGTGGTGGCTGCACTGCACGTCCAGTCTGTTTTACCACATCTGGCTCCAGCTCCACTGGGCTCCTTATTTCTTCCAATTAAGGATGGGACTCACACAAACTTCCTCAAAATACCGGTATGGGCATAGAATGAATACACCGGATTTAAAACTTATACCAGCAAAATCACCATAAGCTTGGTAATCCAGCGATTTTTAGGTTGTCTTCCCCTCGGAAAAAATTTCATTTACTTCATTTTGAGAAAGCAGGCCTTACACCAACTTGCCTTATCAGTCCCATCAAGGTTATCAGGCAATTCCTATCTGGCTGAAATGAGGCATTCTCACTGTATTTCACATCTTCTTGGAACAGCTAGACACTGTTATTATGCAGTTAAGCCCTGAGACCACCCAGGAACTGTGCGATGCGGAGACCGGGTTCAAGTTGTGATAAGAGCGATACAGCAAGCATTCTCTGAAGAGAGATGGTGCTTTGATAGTACAGCTACCTTCCCCTGGTAGCTTGATCTGGGTTTGATAGAGCGACAACACTCACAATGTCCAATTCGTTGGCCTGCTGGTCACTGCTGTGACCATCGACCATCAGCACAAGGCCTATTACTTAACATAAACACACAGCTTGGCATATTTACTTCAGAGAATCGAAAGAGCTGCCGTGAAAGTCACTTTCCCTCCAGATATTGCTGTAAGGGATACCATCTCATTTCTTAGTGACTATAATTTACCCGGGAAGGGCAGTGCTCCTTTAGATGAAGCCTGAGGGGAAAGGTCTGACGTAATGATTTGTTTTCCCTGCGTATCTATTTATGTAGAATAGTTGTTCTTGGATGGCATCAACAACGATACCCCAAAACTCTGTCTTTGGAGACAAATCATCCATTCAGCCCATTGTTCAGTATTTATGTTTGGTTGGTCTTTGACTGCAGTGTCTCTTCCCTCTCAGGCTCCCAAAAAAACCACACAGGAAACATGCAGCATAAACACAGGGCTCAGGAGATGCTTTTTGCCTTGAATCTGGGCTGCAGAACCCAAGTGTAAACAGACAGAGACACTGGCAGCTCATTTCGAGAGCACTTCCCAAACTAGTGGCCGTCACCCACGTCGAGCTTTTTTTTTTTTTTTTTTTGTATAAATGACAGCATCAGGAACATCTTTTTGAAACAGCGCTGTCCTCTGTGATCACATTGGGCCTATTTTACTGGCATAGCACGCCATGGCTTTGACTGGGATTTGTTTATTATGTAAGCTGAGTCAGAATAATGTTAGTGGCTCACTGAGGCTGTTTGTAACTTGAGATCAATGTTAGCATGCTAACAGGATCACTTAACATTGGACTGTTAAGATGTGTACCAGGCCGTGTTTACAAATTTACCATCTTAGTTATCATGAAAGAATGTTTTTTGGCAGATGTGATGATAAACAATAATTTTGGAAATATAGACATTTTTTCCTCATGATGGCTCTGGGGCAAAGGTCAGGGGACGACTGAAATATCTTTAATATTGGTAGCAAATCCGATAGTTGTCAGGATATTCACAAGTGTCAAACTCAAGGTGAAGTTTAGGAGACCAACAAAGCCATTAGGATTCATAATCATGACTAAAGTACTAGAATGACCGGAAAGGAGGACTTTAAAAGTTAAATGTGGAGCGAATAAAGCCTCAGAAATATGTGTCTCATCTCTGAATGCAAAGGTAAAGCACAGTTTTATGAGTTAGTGAACGGACAACATTTAAGAAACACAGTCCATCAGGCCTCTTACTAGTTACTTTATGTCTCACAGTTCCACAGGGATCCAGACTGGCAGACTGGGTTCAGAATGTAGGAAAATACAATAAAGGAGCATTAATTCCTAAGTGCACCTCTGCAATTACATTCTTTGAGGTGTAAAAGGAAAAGGACACACTAAAAACTTACACTAATATTGACCTTCCATTAAATAAGACTTAAAGCTTTCTGTCCTGCTTAAATGCTAAGACCTCTGCAAACCCTTTGGGGAATGTATTTTTAACAGCAGTGTAGTAGTTTTAACAACCTCGGTTAAAACAACATGCTGCCCAGTAGTACAGCAGGGAAACACCCCAGAGTTGGATTAAAAGGCCTGGTGAATATCAGTGGTAACAACTTTAAGGTGTATTTGCCTAGAGAATATTCATTTGTTGTATGATAATAAAGAATAGCTGTCTGTCAGTATAATATGAATGGAGCTCTTGTGTACGTCAGTTTCAAAAGTAGCAGCATCCAATCATCCATATTTGGCTTTGTCTCATCGCAGAATGCTATGAAAATATGCAGTATAATGGCCCAAAACTGGATTTATGTTACTTTAGTAGCCAGACCACTAATAGTAGGTAAATTGCCATTAATCTTAAGGAAAGAAAAATCACAGCAAACCATTTCAAAGCAATTAAAACAAAAATGTTTATATATATATATATATATATATATATATATATATATATAGGTTTCTATCTGTACTAAATTAATAAATTAATATGGACACAGTTTATTTTTCCCCCGAATGAAAACGCTCCAAACTGTATGAATTAATGTTCCCAAATGATTTAACGTAATGATCACAACTTTTCTTGATACTGTCCTAATTCAAGTTGGATTTTAAAAGGGAGTAAATACTTTCATATTATGGGATTAAGTAGTGCAACGTGGACGAGATAACCAAAAATATTGTTGAAGATGATTATGCTCCATAGCAGCCACTGTACATGCTCTGGATAATTAATAATTCTTTAAGGTTTTCTTAACATTTTCTACTCATTTGCGAATAGGTGATTTTTCCATTATTTACATATAGTTGCTAGTATATTGAGGTTTTTAAAATAAAAAAATTCAATAATCACATGTAATGAAAACTTGTCATAGTTGAACATGCAAAAAATCTTTTCTGTTGCATGTTTAATTTTATTGTTTTATTTTGAAGATTGATAAATAAAACAGCACAACTGCCAAATACAATAATTTATTCTTATAAATTCTCTACATCATCTTTCAAAACTCCTCACATAAGTTGGCACCGGCCAACTGTAAAGTGTCTTTACAAACAATTCAAAACAAAAACAAATAGTAGAAATAAATGCATTATTTGCACAAATATAGACTTTCCCAACTGTCACATATGATTTTTTTTCTGTAGTTCATGATATATGTAACAACAATAAATGGTGGCCTGCTATTGATGTTATTGACCAGCAGTATGTGTTGGTGTTAGTGTTAATGCTACATTTTAAAATCGGTTTGTACATTAAATTGGACAAATTCCACCTGAGCCTCTCTGAACACTCCTCTATTGTTCACCCAGCAGGGGGCAGAGTCAAACACACTTATGTAACCATTTTTAAAGTAAGGTTGGGTTTACAGTTTATTAGGAGCTCACTGACTGAAAGAGTGACCTTGACATCATGCCTACAAGTGAAGGGGACACTAGTTTTATTTCTGAGCAGAATAGATCAGTCCCAACAGATGTTAGGCAATGTTTGTGAGTACAAGTGAGTGTAAAGTCCTTTGCGTGTGTATGTGTGTGTGTGTGTGTGTGTGTGTGTGTATGTGTGGGATAGTCTCCATTGCTTTAACTTCATTAACTTATCACAATATACATTTTTTTGGTCCATTTTAGACAAAAGTTCTCGCACCACGTCTCTGGCTGTTAAGATGTGTATTTTCAGCATCTGAAAAACTAAAGCTCCAGCACAGGGGCTTGTGGCATCATTAAATGATTTCATCCATGTCCATAAAACCCATCAACGTTGCCCTATAAATAATTTTTCCCCCCCCCAGGGTTTTAGCTATAACGTCTGCCGTCAAAAAGCACCCACAGTGTTCGGTCCTGTTTTTCTGTCCGTGGTCTGGATTTGCTGCAGCTGTTTCTTGGACCAGATTCTTCAGTCAAGCCTTGAAGTTTTGACTCAGAGTGGTACGAGCTTATGGGAAATGATCTCCATTGGAAATAATCCTTCTCCAAACACATCAAATGAGACACATAGTATGTTGATAGTAATTATTTAAGATGTTACAAATGTGATTTTGAGTCATTTTTGTTTTCTTACACAACCTGGAATTTATTTGATTTTATTTGTTCTCTCTGCTTCCACTTTGACCAGCATCAGACCTTTGATCCTCCCACTCTGTGTCTGACTTGCTGTGGCACAAACAAAGCTTATCTGCTCACTACAAGTGCCACACAGACACTCCTTTCTTCAGGGACATTGCCAGGGATTTATTTTGGGGTCGTCCAAGTAGTGTTATTTACTAATAGGAAAAACATTCGATTTTCCCTTGTCATTAATTTGATATGTATATCGTTATTAACAGCACCACCTAACACTAGGTTAAGAGTTTCAAACACATTTGCACAGGGCCACCTTTGAACTTGTTGGCCTTTCTGCTACTGATGCCACTACTGCACATATTACTGCGTTAAGAGGCAAATCTGATGACCAGCTCAAATCACTTCCACAGAGCCAAATAATATTTTACTTTTGCTGAAATAAAAACATGTATGGTGACAGTCCCCCTGGCTACACCATTGCCTTCCTTTAGCTCATGTCACTTACTATAGATTGGGTTGTCAGACACAACGTTGCCAACTAATTTACACTGTTTCTCTATATTTTCCAAATATTGCAACATGGAGTCATTGTTCAAATGCTCTATTCATGTTACCAACTCTGCCAAAACCTACATTATACCTGAAGTCTCTTTATCAGTTTTGAGTTGTACCTTTACTCACTCACAAGCCTTTTTTTTTTTCAGTGCTTAAAACATTGCAACTTATCAATGCGGCTCCAAAATGCATTATTCAGTAATAAATGTAAAGCTGACATGGGTTTGAACTAAAACAGACATTTTCAGGAGACGGCACGCTTTTGTCAAGTTACTCTGTTTCAATCTATTTACTTTACGATGCATATTAATCAACATTTCTGTAAATACACCAGTTTTAGCTGCTCAGCTAATTTGCAACTGACCTCACAGGGCAGGGTGTTAAATGCCAAGTAAAACACAATAATGACACAAAATAAGACACAACATAACAACACATAATTAACAAACACTTAACAGTATTAGTACAAACAGAACAGTAAACGCAATCCCCAGACCAATTAATGACAAATAACACGAGCACAGAAAGGATAAGAGTCAACATAAAACATGTATTTGTACATGACAATAGATGATGAACAGAAAAACTACTGTGAGTTGGGGGAGCTAAGAGTTATGTTCGCCAACCTGATTATCCTTTAACCATGTTTGAAGTGCATATTTGAAGGATCCATTTGTATCCAAAATTCAAATGTGTGATGGTATGTTTTCCAGAAATTAGCAGCTCCAATTGAGAAATTTGACTGGCTAAATTAACTTTTCCTCATCGGAATAACACAATTAGCAGCTGCGGCCGATCTTGTCAGTCTACTACTCTGTGTGAAGAACTCAGAGTCAGACCATCGAGTTCTAATAACTACGCTGACATTTGTATGTTTTAAAATGGTGTCCCAAATTAAAAGGACATGTTTGCTTAAAAAGCCATACAATGATGACGTCATAATGGTTTTATTATCAAGTACTTTAACTGCCTGCTTTATTACCGAGTAGATTGGTTTTAGGGTTGTGACGAACTTGTGAGACAATCTAAATAGCAATGGTTAATGATCTGCACTTATACAGCTCTTTTCTGCCTGTTGGCACTCAAAGCACTTTACACTGCACCCATTCACACTCACAGTCACACACCAGCTGCAGCTGGCCAACACTCACCAGGAGCAACTAAGTTTGGGCTCAAGGACACTTCGACATGTGACCGGAGGAGCCGGGGGATTGAACCAACAACTCCAAGATGGGTGGACAACCGCTCGCCAAATGTGTCCAATGAGATGCGGTTATTGAACATATAAATGCCTTTTGTTTATTGTTGTAAGAATAAAATTCCATTTAGCTCCCGTGTCCTGGGACTGAGACAGATATCTCAGAGACAGTTATTTAAAAAAACCTGGTCAAATAAACACAGTGGGGATGCTTTTGGGTGTGTTTGGCTGGCTCTGGGTCGGATTTAATTACAAAAACCTAGATTAAGAACAAGAAAACTACCTTGAAATATGGCAAGAATACAGACCAACATGCACATTGAGGAGTACAAACTGGGTCCATTCCATTGACAAGCAGCCTAATATTCCGCTTTCCTTCAGCAGTCACTAAAAACATTTGGTCATTACGGTTCCTCCTGAAAAAGTATATTTTCAGAGCTATTGACCTAGTTCTCCAAATGCCTTCATTTCCATAACAAAACAACTGCAGAGCAAAGATAATTGTAAATCTCAGTAAATACAGCCATTAATCTAATATTTTCATTGCTCCTGGTTATTTTTTTCACCTAACGTTATGTCACTACAGTACTGCATTCACCAATAATAAAACTATTATAATGCTTGTTACGACTTTGCCCGGAAAAGTAAATACACTATTAACTGGTCATCGGCCTTATTCTACAAAGAGTCCCTGAGTTATGTAAGAGGTACTGTAAATATGTAATTAACACAGCCTGATTCTAAAAGGAAGCATGTAATTGGTAATTACAGTTAATTTCAATTTAAACTATGTTCGCTTCCTGCTTTTCTTCATCTGCTAAGAACATGATTGAGATCCTGCTGGTGATTTCAAATCATCAAAGTAAAACGTGTAATTGAGAACCCTATGTACACTTTCTTGTAATTATCCACTTTTGACTGTTGACTTTCGTCTCAGGATTTTTCTGTGGTCTGGCAATGGTCTGTTCCAAGTGGCATTACTCCATAAATATCTGGTCTGGAAAGTTCTGCAAATCCTGTCTTCGAATATCAAATATGTCAAATTCAAAGACATTTTTCTCTTTAACGCTGAGCAGAGATGAAAAAAAAAAACTTGCTTGCTTTCCAATATTATAATTCATTATTTGGCATTTTAAACTAGGCTAAGTGTCTGTGCAACATCTCTCCTCTTATTCTCTTCTGCTGCCTTTCCTAATCTGACAAAATAAACAGCTGCATGCTCAACAAAATGATAATTTGCTCATTATTAATCATTTATCATGTGGCTAATGCAGCAATGTAGGGACAATAGTACATTTGGGTTAAACCAGGAAATAGGGATCATATCTAATCACATTATCAGATACGTGTGTAACAAGTAGGAGCGTCACTTTTGCATTGAATACATCCATATGATTAGAACAGCAATAACTTATCCGGCTCTGCACACTAGGGCGGAATTGTTGATGGGTTTGTTTGTAGGCAAAGTATCAAAGTAGTTTTAGATTTTATGACGTTTTCAAACGCAGCGTTTTGGCTGCATTGGGAATTACGAGGCAGCCGCCACTTGAAATTTCATGCCACCTCCTTAGAGAAAACAGTTTTCTAACAAATGTCTAGCTTTACTTCTGTTCCAGGTGTCAGTGGCAACACACATCAGCTTCCCTTGTGATAACAGTTCTGTTAATGTGTGAACAAATGTTACATCATTGCTCTCTTCTGCATGCTCCACTTTACCATTTTAGATGAGGGTAGAGTTGGGGAAGCAAAAGTGAACTGGTATCTTCTAGCTTCTGACTGACTTAACCCACCTGATCCAGGTCATCAGCATTGGAATAGTGGGATAGTGGGGATAGTAATCAGCTGAGATGGTTGTAAAACAAGCAGACCAGGGGGAACTGAAAACCCCTGATAAAAACCATCAGCTGACCTTACATCTGTTAAAGTTAGTTAAAGTTTTATTCTCATGAATTCAATAAATCAAATCATGTTTTAGTTCTGAACCAGGACTTTCAGCGACTTAAGCAAGACAATGTTAGAATTTTAGTAACTTTTTTCCCCAAAAGTACGCAAACATGATAATGTTTGTAAAAACAACTTGATTTAACTTCTATTTAATTCATTTGGGTGCAGTTCACATGCACAACGCTTTGCGGGATGATACCACCTCAACCTCATTGTGGAAGATTTGGTCAAACATGCTGACATTTTTGTTTTTTTACCATCTGGTAAATTCTTTTTCTGAAAGTGAGACTGTTTGTGACTTTAACTCTAGAGGGCCCTGTAGTTAGAGGTGGAGACGACTGCTGAGCCTCTATAGCGTGACTGAGCAAGACGCAGCTGTGAGGGGGTGTGAAAAGGCCTCTCTGCTGCTCTCAGCTGTGAAAACAGTTAACAAGACACATATACACACTCACACACACACACTTGGTATTTTTTTTATCTGATCATGAACAAATTGTGATCATATTACAAAGTACTGTACCTGTATCAGTATTCTTTCTGTGTAATTATGCCCCCTTATTTTTGGTAGATAAGATAAACTGTTCTTCACAGTGTTGTAAATATTAATGGAGCTAATAGAGCTTCACTAGCTAATCTAATGCATCATAAAACACAACAATACTCTGTAATACAATACTGCATCAGAAAGCTGATCTGAAAAGTTGTTTGTTGCATTTTCTTATCTGTCGTACAGCAGGTGAACTCACACATACTGTTCATGAATCATTTGAATTTCTAAGATTATGGACATAACAAACTATTTGGAATGAATTGATTGCGTGTCCCTTTCTCACAATAATCACGGTCATTGAATTCATAAAACTCTGGAAGAAAAAACCTAAATGATCCTCATTTGGATGGACAACTTGGTAAGTTTAAGCACAGAAATGACTTGTTTAGGTTTAGGAAACAACTTTAGAACTTCTGTAACACAACAGGAACTTCATCATCACAGTATCATTAATAGATGTGATTAATGTTGGGGAACTTTCATGGATTAAAAAAACAAACACACAATGTCTGAATCAGATGTCTCCATTTGCATTTGGTAATATAGGCGTGAGTGGTAACTTTAACTCAATCTTTTCTTAGAATGTATCAGAAATATGTTTTTATGTTATATTTCTGTCTTGCAAAACTTAGTATAAACATCACATCTTTCTTTTAACATACGGAAAATATCCACACAGAAATCCTATCTCGTTTAAGAGACAGCGTCAATCATCCGTAGCTTCAGTTGGGCCACACTTGGGACCAGTCTCCATCTGCACCTGGTGAGAAAGTCCTGCATGATGAAAATGAACTTGTGAGCCTCCAGCAGAGTCAGACACTGGTTTGTTTATGTCTTTCAGCCTGCATCGCGTGCCAGATGGGAGTCACCCCTGTCAACACCAATCCCAAAACATAGAATTCTCTTCCATAGAGACATTAGTCAGTATTGTTTACTATAGGCACTGTTTGTGTCATTACTATGTGTCTTACTCATCAGTAGGGTTGTTAAGTACGCTTCAAAATCCCCAGAAGAATAACACCGAAGAATTTCAGGGCTGTTTGTGGATGTGTGCCTCACTGCTTCTCTTTAGATTGTTAAGATATGTGCCTCACCCCAACTGACAGCTTTGGTTCAAGTACAGTAATGCGGCTTTTATTGTGGAGCTATTTCCCTGTCACCACTGAGACCATGTCAGGTGCTAGACAGGTTTCATTTTCCTAACTCATATGTAGACTTTATGTATGATCTACATATTTTCACCTTGAACATAACACAAATAAAACGTGTGACAGTAACATGCCAAATACTATTTTGCATGCAACAAACTGTGTGTGTGTGTGTAATGCTGTCAGCATTTGCCCAAATTATAATGAGGAGTTGTTCATAAATACAGTTATCTTAATGGATCTTAAGTTGACCTAGCAGTAGTTGCTTAGCAGCATGTGTTCAACAATTTATGTGTTGGATTCAGGTTAAAACCAGTAAGAAAACATCATTCACTGCACATGTAAAGCAGTGATTAAAGTTTCCATGAATCATTTTCATCACAGGGAGCAACACTACAATTATAAGCATCATTTTAATGATAAAAAAAGTCTGACCTGTTTTATGCTTCGTATCTTGTTTATACATTCGAGATTTCCACACCAGTTATTGCTGAACTTGTTTTTACTGCTACTTTTTAATGGATAATTGAGACTTATCATAACTTACGTTCATAGTTTTGTTCACTGCATCTATTGATGATGACACCATAATTATCAAACCACAAGGACTTTAATACAATTATGCCCAGTGCTGCAATAAGCATAATCAGTCAGATGGAATGACTGAATAACATTGACCGATGTTGATAAAATTGCAATCGAGCGCACCCAAAATGGAGACTTCATTGCGAACGGAAACTGTATGTATGCACATCCGTCATTGCAGAATAGATTCAAGCTGAATCAGGAACACGATCTCTAAACTGTCATACTTTTAGTAATATTTTTGCCATTTTCTTTTTCTCAATTTCTCCTTCTTTCCATCTTCCACTTTGCATGTGCATGTCAACACATCTTAAAGCTCCGCTTAACAAACCAGATTCATAAAGTGGAAATTTGCTGAAGATAAACAATGTTCAATTCCTGCAGTGTATTCTTCACTGTGCCCAAATGTCTGCCCACTAACTTTGTATGCAATAATACCAGCTGTGAAATTTGTCTGAACGTTCAGACAGAACTCTTGCAAACTGTCGCACCAGGTCCTTCAAATGTTTCTTGCCTCTTACACAAAGCTCTATATAGGCCTGCATCTGAAAGCTGAACACACACTTTTTAAATATATATATATATTTTTAAATAGTTCTGTCTTTTACCAGGGGATATAGCTTTTTCACGCAGCTGCTGTCTTAAGACAGCAATGGTTAATCAGTTATTAACTTTAAAGGTGTTTTTTCTTTCCCTGGGAATACTGGCAGTGTGTTTTGTCATTTAAGGACACTGATAATAATGGTCAAAGTGCCACAACAGAGGTAAGAATGTGCAGACATATAATACGACAGGTTGTTATGCAATAGCGGCTTAAAAACAGCATCTGCTCTCATTGTTCTGTTCTTTTTTTCTCAAAATGCCACCCTTTCCCATTACATCTGAATGGCTTGCTTACGGAGTGAAGGCAACGAGGATTTGGAAAATGTTTTTCTAAAGTTGACCTCATGTGTCACGATGAGTCATGCTTTGTTTATGGTTATTGTGAATGGACATCATAAGCTCCTATATTCGGGGAGTGCTCGCTCGTTCTTTCCACTGTAATCATTTACTGGCTCATCTCCTTTACTTATGGACTTGCAAGTGCGTACACTGTGATTCGCAACACATGGGCGTTTAAAAAAAAACGGTTAACAAAAGAAAAGCAGTAAACTTGGTACAAGCTATGCGAGGAAAGAAATCCTTTAGAGCCCGATGGTTTTTACTTACGGCTGCTGCGTAACTATAGTTGTACAGTTTGCACCTGTGCTGCAAAGAATGTCAACTATTCCAAGGGTTTTACTTTCTAGCTCTCTTGTAACTCGATAGACGGTGTTAATTATTTGTTCTCTCCAGTGTTTAAGAGATCAACATTTTTGTACTGTCGAGGATGTTACAGTAGCTCTTGATTTTCCCCAAACTTAAGTTCATTTGCAGTTCAATCATCTGCAAATCCACACGGTGGGATCACATTACAAATCATTCATCATTTGTGAATAGAAATTTGTGTCCGACGCAGAAAATGTACAAAATGTCAGTCTCCAATGTTTCTTTCTACAGTTTAAGCAACATGGTATTACGGATGGTGTTTTGACTGTCTCTGTGCCCCACATTGTTGTTTTGTTGGTAGTAGTTGTTTGATGCTGACTGAGGATAAAGTTACAAAGGCTTTTTCTTTCTCCTCCCCCCCCACTTTTTTTTTTCTTGCTCCATGACACGGCGAGCTTAGAATGACAAGAGGTCAGCGGATGGGAAATGCTTTCATCATGCCTGACTCTCTAACTTGGGCCATCCATTGTGTTTATATACAGGCAGAGTCTAAGTTCAGGCTTGTTAATGGAGTTCCCAGATCATCATTAGGTGCCAGGCACTGTCCCGTTTTAAAGTACATCTTTACTGTTTGCTGTTCAGTTGCTTGACTGACAACTTTACCGAGTATTTTTCATGCTTGGAGTATGTTTAACGTTGTGTACATTTCATTCATTTTTGCCAAAAATTGGACGCGGATCAAGATACAAAGATAGTACAATGGAACTGTGCATCACAGAAGTGGGATTTCCTTTCTTGTCCCATGGATCTGTCTGCCTGTTCTACTCTGATGTCACAGTCTGGGTCAAAGGTAAGAGACAGAAATCGGACAAAGGATAGACATTCATGTCCTTCAAAGAGACTAAAATAGAAATCACAATTTACCTAAGCTCTCAATCGACCTCATCATAACCCATCTTCCCTCCTCAGACCTGACAAACACAGGGTGTAGGAAAGAAAACATCCTTTCACAAGTTGTCCCGCTGCCAGTTTCCTGAGGTATACCCACTCGTGAAGAGTTTCTTGAACCTGAAACTTCCCTGTTAGGCAACAACAGCTGGTGAGTCATGGCAGTGGGCTGTGATTCTCACTGAAGATTACACACTGAAAATAGGTTTGGTCTCTTAAATACACTTCAGCCAAACAATAATGTTTCTCAGCTTTTTATAGCCTAAAACTGCCTCTGTCAAATTACTAAGGAATTTAAATTTCCTACTCTCTGTTGCCATGCAAGTCACTGTGTATGGATGCCCTTTCCAAACCTTTATTTGGCTTCTGATCTTCATGAATTAATTGAGCATTACTAGGTGTTTTTTTTTATTTTATTTTAACTTTCTATGTGTTTTCAGTATGCAAAAGCCTGAGACCACAAGTAAAGATGTTTCTGTTTTGCATTTGTCTTTAGTTTAACACACCCTTTTAGAGGAAACTAAAACTAACTCTTCTACAAAAGTCTTTGTTCTCATAGTGACCTGATTGAGTCACTGAACAAGGTTTCTCCATTAAAAACAGGTAGCATTTTAAGTTGTGTATGTATTTTTGCACAGTATGTACTGTATGATAGTACATTTTCTTTTTTTTAGGACCCCTGCAAGCCGTGAGCCCGGTGCAATGGCCTACTTTGCCTGATGGTACAGTCTGCCTGGATTGGATGTAAACAATCAACCAAACGTTCACCTGAAATTTAAGGGTTGTAACATTTCTTTTTAAAAAAATGGTGATTTTATTAAAGTTATATAATGATACAAAAAGGAATCAATTTAAATGTTGGTGAGTTTCCACCTTTAGGAGAAGGGTTTTTTTTGGGGGGGAAGAAGACTTCTTCATGCCATATTCTCTTTACTTTGGTTGTGTTCCAACTCACCAGATCTCAGGTGTAAATTTAATTATTCTATCGTCTGGTTCAAACCTTACCACACATGAATCATACATAGATTTGGCTCGTGTTCTATCACTCATGTTCGCAAGTCATAATCAGGAATGTTTATATAGACAACTGATTTATGTTGCTTTATCTGATGTTACTGATCGGATAGATGAAGAATGATTCATAAATAGGGTGGCGCAGAGTCTCTCACGCACTTTACTGGCATGGGCTGATTGGATGATTGTGCAAGTTTGTCCTTGCAATATTCTTTGAAAGCCTTGCTGGGCACATGGCCTAATGGCTTTACGTAAGATAGCCTTCAACAACTGGTGAAATACAGGGAAACAAAAACAGGCTTCAGCAGCAGCATAGCTACTATAAAACTGAGCTAGTTAATAATTAGAAAATAGGTGAGCAATAACTGCTGATGACTTCAGACATTATGAATGCTGCATTAATCTGTCTTAGATCTCTAAACTGAAGATTACAAAAGACGATCACGTTACAGTTTACATTCTCCTCGTTGTAGACATACCACACACCAAGAAACACATTTGCTTTGCTTAGGAGTAAAAATGTCTGGCTCT
This sequence comes from Channa argus, assembly GCF_033026475.1. Classification (NCBI taxonomy): domain Eukaryota; kingdom Metazoa; phylum Chordata; class Actinopteri; order Anabantiformes; family Channidae; genus Channa; species Channa argus. The sequence goes on along the minus strand of NC_090210.1, from coordinate 3,035,157 downwards.
GAAAGAATTCATTTCTTGGTAAGCACAGGTATGCTGTTTTTAGACGTGAGTCATGTCCGGCTATTCAAAAACAAAAAGAACAAAAAAAAACAAAACACCATAAATTTATTAGAATACTAGGCTATGAAAAACTTATATTTTATAATTGACAACACTGTCTGTAAGATTTTAGATTTAAGATTCTAACTTTACGTTTAAAAACGTATGAGACATCTGGACTAGTAACATTCAAAAATCTACAGTGACGTCTGCTGTCTGACGATTTTCAAAAGATTATAAGAAGAAGGTTGTGGGAGATTCTTTCACTGACTAACAAGGGCCAGTTGGTTTTGAAAACTACTACTACTTATAATAATAATTGGTTTTATTTAAAAGCACTTGACATTTGTTAACAAATCTCAAAGTGCTAAGACTAGTAAGTAAAAGTGTAAACAGATGTTCAAGTCTAAAAAATGCTAAACTGACTGTGTCTCCTTTTACTCACTCCGTCATACAAATTTCTGAACAAAAAGTCTACTTAAGCAGATCAGAGCCCTTACGTGGATTTCAAACTGTTGGCCGTGTGATTGTTGAAAGGTACCATTCATTTGAATTTCTAAGGCCAATATAACATTTGGAAATTATGGTTGTTTGTTTGTTTTTTTTTATAAATGTGAGCAACACAGTAACACTTTATGTCTGTGAAAATCCTCAGTCATCCAGCTTTGGTTATCTGAAGATTGACTTACGTCAACTGGACTCGGCAGCTGTAGCTCAGTTGGCAGTCGCCCATGGACCACAGGGTTTTGATCCACCAAGACCAAACACCAAAACACAAGAGGAGCAACATGGTGTATGAAATCCAGTGCGGTGAAGAGTGCTTGAAGCTCTACATTAGAGAAATGAGGATGGCCCAGCACAGGAGAAACGACACCCCAGGACCAGAATCAGCAGTGTACCTACAAGGATATAGGACACTCGTTTGAGGATGATAATGTACAAATCTTGACACAGAAGACAGATGACCTGCTCTGGAAGAAATAGCCACTTTATTTTAAGTAGACTTTAAGACTTTAAGAAGTCCAGTTGACATGATCCAATCTTGTAACACTTTATTTCTCTGCAATAAAAAATGCGTAATGTGCCATAAAATAATTCTACCGACTCTATGAAAATCAGTGAGGTAACAAACAACATAAAATGAAATGTGGTGACATTTTGTAATTTTCAAGAAGTAACATGGTAACAGTAACTGCATTGCACTGCATTATAATCATTACAAATGATGTAGGTCAACCTGGTGCTATTAATTCTGCATTCTGCATGAGATGGTACCAAAATAAACATCAACCTTGTAAAACCATAAAATGTACATTACACCATCACAGTATTGCCTAAGTACACCCCCACACCCAGAGTGGGTTGTTTTAAATAGAATGGCATGAACTAATAGTTAACTACAGTGTATAATAACTTCCCCTTCGAAATTGAGATTGTAAAATGTTGTAAGACTGTGAAATAATGGTGCTATTATGCACCATATACCAGATCAATCTTTGAAGAGTCTGTCAATGATTTTTAGTATACAAATCTCAACAATAATGCCACAGACATGGAAGTTTTAAAATAGAGAGAACATATCTGAAAGGTTATGACTAAATGACATATATATCAAACGCAACTTTTCTTTGAATTAGGTCAATATAACTGATGGGGATGTTATTAGTTTCACAGGCATTTAGTCATAAACCAGAATTTGGCCCTTATGGCGGCACTGGGATCTGGAAGATAACATGAATACTACATTGTGAGAGGATAATGGGATACATTGTCCATCAGTGTTTCAAATTTAATGAGAAATTTAATCATGTAATTATTTCATGACAACGTGAAAAGTCAGGGCTCCAAACCCTCTGGGGCCATAAGTGTCAGAACAAGCGTTTGTGTCAATCCCCTGAACAGATTTTAGGGCAATTATAAAATCAAAATATTACTCACGGTGGAACCATAACAAATGTTAGACAATAACTACATTCACAAGATCAGGGAACAATGATACAATCTGGCAACTCCTTCAATAGCTGTTATGTATGATATTTCAATCTGGGCCAAAGTAGTGGATGGGCCAAGCAGCCATCATTGCCATCCCTAGCTCTTCAGTGTAACAGATAGTTTAAGCTTGTGCTAACACTGAGCTCAGCATTGATCTGATGCAGCTCTGTGCTGGGCCAAAGATCCAGTGATGTGTGGACTCAGAATAGCAGGTAGGAGCAGGCTAATTCGCCTTTTTGAGAGTTTGTTGTTTCTCCAAAATGTCATAAAATATACTTTACTGTTGTCAGTAGGAGTCAGTGGACCAAAATGAGTGTGCATCCACACACACATTCTTCTTGCACACACTCATCAAACATGCTGTAAACATTCCTGCATTCATGCACATTATAAGTCAACTCGCACGAGGCTTGGAGCACTGTGCTGAGCTCAGGTCCAGCTGAGAAAACTGATTCAGAACAGGTCTGGAGGCGTGTGGCTTGGAAATAAATATCATTAAGCTCAGCTGTCAAATTGCATTTGGCTCTGTGCAGTGTGTCGCCATCCATTCGGGCTTGGCCATCCTCCATGCAAGTGCCGGCTTTCTGTCTTTTCTCTTAAACACACACACACACACACACATACGCAGTTTAAAATGCTTTAACCACCAATCACAAAGAGACAGACACAAACACATGCACAGACACATTTACATACACACTTAGACCACCTGTGAGATATGTTTATGAACTCTACCAGAGACCACACGGAAAACAGACCCCGCTTTTATTTCACTTTAAGCACAAAACATCTAAATAGCCTCATTCATTTAGATCCAAAATGCAGCTTGGTCGGTAGGAAACAAGGATTACAAAGTTATGCTGTGATCACAGACAAAAAGCTGCTTTTGTAAACAAGCACAAACACACACTGGAAGGGTTGCTGCTCTGTATTTAAAGGCATGAGAGTAAACATTTTTCACTGCTACTTTGCCTTTTGGTGTTTTACCGAGACAGTGCAATCAAATTAGGAAAGACAACCCTGGTAACAAAAGCAACAGATATATATAATATGTCAACGAAATACTAACAATAAACAAGACGACGACGATTATTATTATCCTGGATCCACAGTACATTAAATCATCTTGACAGGAAGGCATTTGTCCTCTTATTGACTTCTATCTGTGTAGGTGTAAATAGGGTGTGTGCTGGTAAATCTGTGTTTGTTTCGTGCAAAGCCAAAGTTTTACAGGCACTCACCTAAAGGGAGTTCCTGCTCCCATTTGCACGCAGGGCCTTTTGTTGTCTATGCTGTAAGGGTTTTTTTTTTCCCTCAGTCTTCTTTTCTCTCATTTCAAAATAACCCAAACAGGTCCTGTAGACGTAGTAACAGCGATATTATCTAAGCGCACTTAACCTGAAGGGGATCCCATCACAGAGATTTTTGGTTTTTTTTTTTCCTGCCTGCACGAATGAAGCCTGAAGGCCTTCAGACAGGCAAAACAAGTTGAGCACGATTAGGGCAGGCGAAGCCCTGCTAACAGTTTTTTTCATAGGTAGCTTTAAATAATGGTTTCTTTTACCTAGTTAATACATTATTAGTATCCGGACCTTATACAGGACCTGGGCTTTTAAAATATCCAAATTTAGGTTCTCAGTCAGTATAAGCTATTGATGATATTGCAAGTAACAAGTAGCCTGTGTGTAAAATGAGAATGAAGGCAGCAAAGCATGGCCTCACACAACTGCTTCAGAGAGAGATGAAGCTTGTAGATTATTGGTCAGTCATACTGGCACACAGGCCTAATTGTAACAGGGAAAGAAGCAAAGCTCACTCAAAACCAGCGTGATTCATATAATGCATAATCTCTTTCTCTTGATATTTTGGCGGTTTTGTGTATAGCAGTTTTACACTGAACACTGTGGAGCTATAAAAAGCGTGCTTTGGTTTTTCTGGACATAAGAGATAATCTAGGCATTAATGAAAAGAATAATCATAACATTTGTCATCTGGATGTGGCCGGAAGTAATGAGGTCTCTGATTAAACAAAAAACTCTGCAGGTCTTTTAGTTTTTCAGATGCTATGAGGTATATCATAATATGATCATAATGCGTATCTGGGGTGTCCATTTGAATGCTGATGTGAACGCATTGACATCTGACTGGCAGAACAAACAGATGAGCCTGAAGATCCATTGAGGTCTTTAATAATCCAGGGTGTGGAGCAAACTAATGTCAAACAAAAGAATATAAATAAACATATTTATGAATGTTCGTATAATGTCCTCTTTTAGTTTACACAAGACACTCCCTCAGTGTAAAGATCCACCCTGTTAACCTAATATTTTAATTCCAGACTTAAGCTGCCCTTGCACTTGTTCTTTGATCATCGTGGTTGCATATGGCTTTAGGTTTCTTTCTGAACATTTGTATTTCAAGGGATTGTGTCTGACTGAATTTGTCCATTGCTATGGTGACATTAGTTGCAAACACAAGAAGAAAAGAGAGAACATGCTTTGGGTTGTTTGCAGATTTTAATTGTTTCTATTTTTGTTATGTAAAGTGGCCTCATTCTGAAAGTAGTGCATGAAAACACACGCCAAACTGTGGAGTCTGCCCTTCTGCTGGATGTAAATGATGTCCATTGGAGTTTTACGTTGTTTTGATAATAATTTGTAACATTACATTAAAAAACTAATAATGATTTCATTGTTAGAAGAAATATATAAAAATATGTAAAATAATAAGTCTTGGTGTGTAAAGGTTTTATCAGAGCAGCCATTAGACTACGTAAATTAAAACTGTATCTGTGCTAAACGCATGGCAGCACAGATGTTTATAAATTCTTTGGAGAAAACTGCATCTCTGTACCAAAATAAATAACAAAAAACATAAATAATAATAATAATCATTATCCGCATCAGCATCTTCTGTAAACCAGTAGACATTTTTGATGATTAAAACCTGTCCAGTCTACAATATATAAGATCAGGAGAGATGACGAATGTTCAACAGCTGCCTTCACAGGGTAAAAGCTACGAATTGTGTTTTTTTTTTTTTAACTGCAAAGTAGTTTATGGTGAAAAACAGCTTAGGAGTTTGGTGCATCGTTAGAGGACCAGATTTAATCGTGCCTGTCTGGGGGTAAATTGGGACAGGTCACAAAGTCCTTCTCTAAACTTTGGGCCACAAAGTAAATGAATACATGCTACCCCAACCGCCCCCCCCCCCCCCCCCCACCAAATTCACCCCTCCTCATCCTCATCCCCAGTCCCAGTAGAAATTGGGGAGGTTTGTGTCAGGAAGGGCATCCAGTGTAAAATGTGCCAAATCAACATATGAACAAGGTCAAATCTGCTGTGGTGACCCTGAACTTGTGGGATTAGCAGAAAGGCTTATTTGATCCTGCCTTCTCTCCACCATGTTGTAATGATGTTAACAGTTCTGCAGCCCTGCTGCTTGTCAGTAACAGCTTATGGTGCTCTGTCCACTTACTAGACCGCCTCAACACAGACCTCACTGCCCAAAACCCCAAGAGAATAAATAGAGAACAAAATAACCCCCCTTTACTTAAAGCCTTCATTTTCATCACTCACACTGTTATTATGTTTTAACCCCCCTTTTTGGGTGGAAATTATTTCAGCATAAACAACATCCTTATCACAGCCACAATCTTGCTGCGTCTTTGACAGTTTTTACCTTGTTCCCCATTTTAGTCTAAACATTAGAAAGGAGTTGTGGAGTGGTGGACTGACACAGACCCTCTGCATGAGGTGTATGTCTATAAACCAGTCTCCTGGCTACACCAACAGGCCACCACACCAACCTTGGTCACAGAGTGACCATGTCAATGGTAAGTGAAATAGCCTATGGTGCTGAACTGAAAGAGATCACACGGGTAAGATTTTGAAGATTTCAAAATGTTTTTTTAAATTTTTATACTTCTCACCATCTTGAAAACCCGACTACCATAGTCTGAGGCTTGTTACAATATAATATTTTGTATCCTAATTGGCATTATGAATATAAGCTTTGTGAAACCGAAAAGGTTTATTTTTACGCAGCGATCATTTGCTGCTTGACAGTTGCATAACATCCTAAGAGAGTTGATAACACATCTACACATATGACTGTGCTACAGCAGCTTCTTGGTGCTAGAGTGGTTTGCTCATGCTGAGAACCTATAGTGCAGTAGCACCTGTGGACGTCTTTTGTTGCCTCAGTTTTGGGTTGTTTTCCCCCCCTATTTATTTGGCAGCTCATTTGCTTTATTTCTGAAATGGCAAAGACAAAAATAGAAACTTCCTAAACCAGCAACAGGCAAGAGCCTGCTTTCATTCCTTCCTCCAGTGCCAATTTTCTTTTCAGGAGACATGAGAGAACTTGATCTGTGTTTGCTGTCATCTTTCAATTTACACCCCACAGACTGCTTATATGTAAGCGCGGTATGAAGGCTCGTGAAAATGGGTAAACTTAGCAAAAAGTCGCAAAACAAAACTGCCATACAAACAAATCGTGATACCCGAGTTGGCAGAGCTGAAAAGAAGGAAAGTGTCCAGAGGGTGGGACCAAAAATTCACCTGAAGAAAAACACCCTACCGTAGGCCGTCTGCTGATGACTAAGAACACACACATGTTTGTGCAAACCCATAATACTCCAGTTAAATACAGAGACAATGCCAACAGGGTTTCAAAACAGACTTGTACTTAGCGGCTGGTGAAATATTTTGAGGTGGGTTGTATTGTACAGTGATAATAAACACATGACTGCTTTAAATAGCATGAAGGAATGCAAGGAATCAAGATGAAATTGCGTCTCTATTTTCAACCACTGACTACAGCCTTTACGCCGTGAGACACTTTTTGATCTTACCAGCGAAATCTTCTGTCTAACAGCTTTGGTCTTTACACCTGCAGTCAACTAAATGTATTTATTCTTTTTCCTCATGCCCTCCGACAAATGACCGGAAAACTATTTTCTTCTACAAACAACTGGGCAGAGGGAACTTATTAGACGTCATGGGCTTGAGACTGTGTCTCTTTCATGAGTTACTGCTGTTTAACTGGAGCTGAGAGCTTACAAAAGGGGAGAGGAAACTGATGAATTGCAGTGCTCCAACATATCATGTGCAATAAACACCAAATTATAAGGGAGTTCTCATGCAACCCATGCACTGTATACGTGTGGAGACAGGCATCAATTTAATACTATATTCCTGAATATATGCAAGCGATTAATTATGTTGCCATGGCTTGGAAATTCTTGAATGTTTAGAAAATGGAAATGGTGCCAACAAGTCACTGAAATGTATCAACAACAACCACGGTGTTACTCATTGAAGTCTGACTGCATGTTTCCAAGTGTTACTCATTTCAACATCGACAGCATATCAACAAGAGGTAATACCTCTAGACTGGAGTCATACTGACAGTATGCTTTACCCAAATACACACATTTTAAAATCAGCTTCAAATTTGACAAGAAATATGGAGTTTTTATGGGCAGAGTGAGCGTCTCTACATCTTAGCGACAAGCTTTTCCATTTTCATGGCTTACAGGTGTGAACAGAGTTAATAAAAACTGAGAGGCCTTTTGTGATCTATTGTCTGCAGAAGGACACTGCACTAGTGTTCATAAATCTCTCAACACTTTTGCTGTCGGAGAAAGTTTGAGACAAGAGGCATTAAAGTAATTTATGGCAGCACAATACGTCACTAAATGAGGAGACTAACTACGGAGACACATAACTAAACTCTGAGCTAATTTTAATTCTATTGTCTGTAGTTAAGAGACGATTGAAACATATGATCTTCCACAATATAAAAATCTTTTACAAGCTGTTAAATTCACAGATAGATCCCAGATGTATTTTGTAATTTTAGTTATAAATATTAGTAACATTTCTTTTAAAGCAAGTAGTTAGCAGTCTCTGGTGATGAGCGTCCAGAAATTGTGAATAAATGATTTTGGTCCATGTTGCCTGCAAAGTCTTTCTAGAAGAAAACAAGTTAAAATAATATCAAGTAAATGTTTTAACCAATGATGATGCTTATTTAGCCCATTTGTAAAATGTGCCTTAATAACATGTGGCACAGCTCTGGCAGTGTGCAGCACTGATTCTAGATTCCACCTGTAAAGTCATAGCTGATAAGCTGTTATTAAGAAGACTCTGATGTACACAAGAATACACAGAGAATCCCGACGGCCTCACAAGCTGCTACATGCATTGAACAGAATGAATACATGGTATTTGAGCTGCTGTCATTGTGCGGTTAGCTTACAGGTATATATCGTCGACATGCCACCTTTCAAAATAATGACTTCACCGCAAATTGAGCGTCAAGCTGAGCACAAACAGATTATTACCTGAAAATCAAAACATTTACGACAGTAAAAACATGTACTTTTGCATGCAAATCAGCTCGAAAGGTATAGTTTGCATAAGCAAAGCATAAACCGCTTATAGCACGGTGACAGCAGCGGCAACATTGGTTTCTATCTGCTGTATGAAGATATTATTTTCCCATTTGACCATTTGGTGCCAATGTTGCAGTTCAACCAACGGAACGAGTGATTTGGTCTAGTAATTAGCAGGAAATAAACTTACTAATTTCACAAAGATGTGTTGTTACTTTCAACGTAACTACCAAATGAACCTGAGGGGGGTGAGTGGAAGGAGAACTGGCCTGTCAAGCAGCGATGCACGAGAATGAAATATTGATATCAGTCTATTGTTGGCCGCCTTTTCACTATTGTATTGACAATTGAATCACAAATAAATCCCCCATATTCCAAAGTCTTCCAACACCTTTAGGCCGTGTAGTGCTGAGCAACGAGGACTATTTGTTATAGAGAAAACACACAATAAAGCGGTTTCTATGTGGGCTGTTAGGTGTGAACGGTTTTCATGCCAAATTAAGGGAAGCGCTGAACAGAGCACACGCACGTCTCTACACTGCTGTCAAGTTACGCATGTTTGGTCATATAGATGCTACACGCCAAAAATAGTGTAGAGCATTTTTGATCACTATGAGGATGTAAAGAATTAGTAACTGCCTGAATTTGACAAACGGCTCTGAGCCACCTGCAGGCGCGGCACCTTTCACATGCAAAGGAAACACACGCCACCTGGTTGTTTCAGGTGAAATAGACCCAGGATGTTCACCGGATCACAGTTCACAGGTGAGTCAGTCCTCAAGGTTTTTGTTTTTCATGTACAACATACTCTTGCTAATTTCTTCCATTTCTATACGCACTTTTTCCTATGAGCCATTGTTTTATTACATACTGCCGTGCACGCATTTTGAACATATTTCTCAAACTCTTTCAGACCTATAAAGCCCCTCCTTCTTGGGTTGGTCCTGAGGTAAGACGCATATAAACCGCGGCTCACAGGTTGTAGGTGAGACAGGCTTCAGTGCTCAGACAGGTATGACAACGGGGAAGCAAGTAATTGGACTCCATTCGAAACAGACTGCGTCTTGACACACGGAACTTACGGACTTTACGCGGAGAATATTTTGGACATATAAAGGAGAAGGAGCACTGCCAAACAGCATGAAGTTGGAGGTGTTGTGCGGGAGCCACCATAACATGAAACATTTCGAGATGTCTAGTGATGGAGACGGGAATGTGCGCTCTCCTCTGTCCACTGAGGAGGAGCTGGGGTCGGATGGGGACTACGTGGCACACAGTCCTACACCTGTTACTCCGTGCGAGAGCAGCAAGTCAAAGCCGTACACACGGAGACCTAAACCTCCATTCTCATACATCGCACTTATAGCCATGGCTATCCGGGACTCCCAGTCTGGACGCCTGACTCTGGCGGAAATAAACGACTATCTGATGAAAAAGTTCCCGTTCTTCAGGGGCAGCTACACTGGCTGGAGGAACTCAGTTCGACACAACTTGTCTCTAAATGACTGCTTCCTCAAAGTGCTCCGGGACCCCTCCAGACCTTGGGGGAAGGACAATTACTGGATGCTCAATCCTCACAGCGAATACACGTTTGCTGACGGCGTGTTCCGGCGCAGGAGAAAGCGCATCAACAAAAAGTTCAGCAGAGAACAGGAGGTGTCCGAGCAGGCAGAGGAGTCGCCGAGTGTTTCGCAGTGTGCAGCAGCCCCCGCGAACGACGCCAGCGGCAAGTTCACTAGCTCCTTTGCTATAGACAGCATCCTCAGCAGGCCCTTCAAGAGAGACTCGAACAAAGAACATTTGTGCTACCCGCCTGTATTCACTTGGCCGTGCTACGCCGAAGCAGTGACGCCCCATTCACACACAGCTGCCTCATTCCCATACGTTAAGGCGCATATGGACCCCTATGCTGCTGCGCATGTGTCAAACGCCTATGGACTGTTTTCCCAAACAGTGCTGCAATATCTTAACTAACTTCCAAGTCTTTTTATGAGTAGAAATCGTCCATATGCACTGATGATGGGCCCAGAGGAGGAAGCAGACCACGCTCACAAGGCAGAAATTGGTGTTTAGGATAACGTGGGATTTCACATCATTATGGTGCCATGGTGTTACGTTTTGGTATTTTTTATTTTTTTTTATTCTTAAAAAGCATTATGTGATTTGATGTTTTGCCTAAGACAATTGTGTCCTGTAAATGTTACTGACCTTATGCACTTTGGCTTTTTGTGTCGCTTTCTTTGAAAATGTGCTATTCTATTTACAATCAAATAATAAAATAAAAAACCGAAATTAACTCACGTTGGTCTGTGTTTTCTACAACATATACGTGCGACAGATTACCACCTGTTAGTGCAAGTTGTGTTCATGGGGGCTTTCGAAATCTCTCTCATCTCTGCTGATGGCAGTGGTTGTCCTTTATAGGCATCCCCTGTAATAACCTCAAGCCTCATGTCATCCAGGTATGAAAGGTAAGAGATTTGATAAGTAAGAAGATAATCCCGTCAAATTTCTAATTGGGAAAACGTTATTAGGGTCAATAATAATAATAACAGCAGTGTCCGTTTTCTTCCATCCTGTTTAATGCCAAATGAAACAGCCGCATAAATATTCACTCTCGGAATCCTCGAAGCTCGCTGCCGCCGGATAGGGGCATGCAAGTATTTGTGTTTTTCTGTCTGCTCCGAATAGCTGTCGCCTCAGTCACCACACATGCGCAGATGAGGGTTCCCAGAAGTGGCGCATCCTGAGCAAACCGAAGTCGAATCCACAATAGGAAGAAATGCCTTTCACATAGAGCTATTCTTCTGAAGTTAGAAAGTTCTGATCTTTCGGATTTTTCCGGGTAAAATGTGATTCAACGTTCCTGGTGTGCGGGGCGTTATTTCGCCTCCCTGGTTTGGAAAAACACTAATGATGCACTTTACAGGGATTTTAATGTTTTAATCGCTGGTCACTTAAGACTTTTCAAACGAGATTTTACGAGCAATCCATTCCCCCAGAGATGTAATCCAGACTCTGGGAGGTAAACTGACACTTCTACGCTGTGTGTGGTATGCTGGCCCTCTCTGATGGAAAAAGCATGCTTTTCCTCATGTCAGAGCCCTAACCCTGACCAGATCCCAAACATTTCAGGACTCAATCTCCCGTAGACAGAAAATCACTTGCCGGGTCACCGCCACCTACATCATTTACATGTATGAGCCTATAGCGGGACACTTCCTCCGACCTGGGTCGCTTTAATTGTTATATATCGTCAGGGTGTCGTGCCAAATATTGGTCTGACAAATGTGGACAGAGGAATTGTGAAAAGTGAGTCATGGGAGGAGATTTGTCTTACTCTGCTGCGCTGTGTCCGGCTTCTAGTCTGGATCCTGGCCAGATGGGGAGGGAGTAGTTCCGTTGCGATTTCTTGGAGGGATTTGGGGGGATAGAAGGGCAGCGAGAGATTTAAGAATTGATAGGTGGTCGAGTTGTGTTTGGCAGGGTGGATATGCGCGAGCAAAATCGAGGAGCTTTACTCTCCCTGTTTTATGGGATTATTGCCAGCAATGGGCAGAGAAAGGAAGGAGGAACAGCAGCTGGGGTTTCTTGATTTTCAGAGTTAGAACCACACAGAGCTGACTACTTTAATAGGCACAGGAGGAAACCTTTATTAACGTTGGGGTACTGCAAAAGTTAGTTTCCCGCGTGCAACGGAGCCCCAGGCGGACTCAAAAAGAGACGCGAAACCATGACGACCGAGAGCCCCCAGCAACATTTAGATCCATCCAATCCTCTGTGCACCAGTCCGGCGGCTCTGCTGAGCGCACAGGCAGTGATGGACAGCGCGCACAATGGACCAGCAAAGGGAAAAAAGGCGAACTCAGGCTTGAGACGTCCCGAAAAGCCGCCCTACTCATATATTGCCCTCATTGTGATGGCAATTCAAAGCGCACCGACCAAAAGGCTTACTTTGAGCGAAATCTATCAGTTCCTACAGGCCCGCTTCCCTTTTTTCAGAGGATCTTACCAGGGATGGAAGAACTCCGTCAGACATAACTTGTCTCTGAACGAGTGTTTTATAAAGCTGCCCAAGGGTCTCGGCAGACCTGGCAAGGGGCACTACTGGACCATCGACCCGGGCAGTGAGTTCATGTTTGAGGAGGGCTCGTTTCGTCGCAGACCCCGGGGCTTCCGTAGGAAATGCCAAGCTTTAAAACCAATGCACAGGATGATGAGTAGTATCGGGTTTAGTGCGTCTATGCTGCCGCAAAATTTTGATTTTCAATCCCCTTCGGGCTCATTAGCGTGTCATAACAGCTATAACATAGACTTGATTGGAAATACAATGTCAGGGGGCTACGATGGACTCGGAGGGGGGCACTACGTCCCACACATGTCATCCAGCTCAGGGTCATCGTACATGGCAGCATGTCAGGTGGCCTCTAACGCGGACTACTGCCCTGACAGCAGCAGTAGTCCCCTGCAGTCTTCCCCGGCGATGGTAGGATCTTTGGACTGTCACTCTCCTTATGCAAATGCAGCCTCACACTGGAGTTCACCTGGTGTACCGTCATACATCAAACAGCAGTCGCTGGCATCGGGCGGTAGCTCTTCTTCTGCTCTGCATACAGGATTGTCAAGCTACTCTCTGGATCAGGGCTATCTGCACCATAATGTACGAGAGTCTTCTGACATTTCAGGTAGAGCCTCTTTCTAGCCCATGGGAAGCAGTAGCGTATTTTCCGAAGACTATTTTCACCAAGTCGAGTCATAAGAATGAAAGTTTACATTAAACATTTGCGATGAGTTGTAAGATTTGCGTAAGCAGAATAATATATTTCTTTGCATCATTCAAAAACAATGTATTATACAAATAATCTGAAAGTCCCATTTTCTTTTCTGAACCACGTTGTCCTGTCCGATAAATGTAAAACGTGTATGTATAGTTTGAATGCACGTGTAAATAATTTTTCTAACTATAATTTTAATCCCCAAAACATAGGAAAACCAACCCTGACATGCTCAGGTCAATGTGCAGGCATTAAACAGAATGTCGGCCTACGGTTGCACAAAAACTAATTAAAAATAATACACTTTCTTTTTCAGCTTTTATCATTTTCTTAAATTCCTTCATTTTTGATATCATTTTTATTAAAGTTGGATTTTTGTGTAAACCATAAAATATAGAAAATATGCAAAATAAATACAAAATACAGTAAAAACCTGGGTGACAAATATATTCTCTACAATGGATATATTTATTAATTTCCGTAAATATTTACAATAGTTTGGTGTTACTTAATACTTCTACGGGTTTTCTGCTATTTTCTTGTGGGGCCTATATAGGCCTTCATAATTAAATAACCTTTAAGAAGCAGTTTCATCGGAGATGGGTTTATTGATAGCCAATAACCGATTTCTTTGTAATTGCCCTATTAACTATTTACTATTAAAGAGCAATTTTCTTGGTTTTGAACCTCTTACACCAAGATCTACATCTTTTTAGATATTTACTTGTGGCTATAGTTTACAAAGTGTCTATAGACCCACTAAAATGTATTTTTCTGTTAACACAATTTAATATCTACGACTGTAGACTTGTTTAATTTATGACTACACACAAAAGATAAATGTCAACCAAATTATTTTCGCAAACGAGATTTTTTTTTTCAAATCACTTGAATTTGGTTCAAGAAGCAATGAAATAATCATAAGTCGTTAAAATTGTATAATTTTAATCTCCCGATTAAATAACCTTCTCGAATAAAGACTTATAAAGAGGTAAAACTCAAACGCAGTTTTATAAAAATAACACTGATTGAAGAAAGATGTTTTGACCTCCTGTGTCCTGTTTGTTTTCAGTCGGACTGTCTCGATATTCCAGCCACTCATCTCCTGTGTGTGACAGGAAGGACTTCGTATTGAACATAAATGGAATCTCTTCCCTTCACCCCAGCACCGGAGGATCTTACTATCATCAGCTCCACCACCACCAGAGTGTCTATCAGGACGTGAAGCCATGTGTCATGTGACACAAATGATCAAGTCGCGTTGACCCTCAGGCTGAGTTTTTGTAACCAAAGTTTGTTTCCTGAAGACTGGTGTCTAGCAGTTTGACAATGGTTAGGATATGGAGACTTGATGCAGCACAAACTGACTTTACACAAGGATAAGAAATATCTACATTATACTGAAAAATCATAGCACACACATATATATATATCGATATTCGTGCACTTGTTGCTGATTTAATCTAGCAAGCCATTAAAGAGATTTATTTTCAAAGCTTAATTTGAAAGTGTTCAATGTGAAAAACTGTCCTTCAAGCGTCCAATGCAGTTGCTGCAAAATAACTCTTACGTGTTTCTTCTCAAATACCAATCGTGCACTTACATGTCTTTAACTTACACAAACCCTTTTTCTAAACAGTGCACATCGTGGGCAATCGTACCTTTTCCGTAACACTTTCACTTGTCTCTCATTTAATAGCAGAATAGAAAAAAAACGGATCATATTTAAATGTATGAACGGCCCCTCTCTCGTCTTGTTGAGCGCAACCAGGATATTCCAACTGTTCTCTAGTTATCTTTAATAAAAATGCGTGATTTTACACCCGAAAAAGCATATTATTTAAAATAGGCCTCTCTTATTTAAATTAACATTACGTTTCATGTTATGTAAAAACAACTTGTAAGAGCGAACATTTGAAGTTCTTCACGCACGCTGAGGATACAGTAAACGTCAGTTCTGTCTTATTTATCCTTTATCTGGTTTTTCCCGCTTATTTGAGTGTTATTTCATAATTGTTTTTAAAGTAAAAACGAGTAAAGTAAAGCGAAAGAAATTAGCAAAGGGCATTCATGCAATTTCAAATTGAGAAGTCAGAGATTAAAAATATTTTACTGGCGTAGGTTTATATGCGACTGTACCGCCATCTCGTGGTGATGGGAAGTTCAAGTGCTCCTACAAAAATCCCAGGCTCTCTTCGTTATGGAAAACAGTGAGTGCACATTTAATTATTCTAAAATGCACTTGGCCCGTGAACTCTGGAAAATGGATATAAAAAGAGTTGATCACCTGCTGACCACCAAGACCAAACAAAACCTTTTAAAATAAAAATAATATGTCAGACAAGCTAACAAATAAATTAGATATACACAAAGTAATCTAAAGGATTAAAAAACAAAAATTAATTGCATAAGAATATAACCCTTCACCTCACTATTTAGCAGATGCAGCTTTTGAAGCAGTTATAGCATTGAGTCTAGGTTTATTAATCTTTGAACATACATTATGGACACTGCAATTCTTTCTCATCCGGTGTGGGTGATGGTTTTCAATGATGTGCAGTGTTTGGTGCAGCGTAGTTTGTAGTTCAGTGCTCAAACAAACTTTTTTTTTTAGACGAATCTTCTTCCACTTGACTTCACAGTCTCCCACTTGCCTCCTGCCAAAATCGGAGATTTGATATGGCCTTTTTTTTCTCTGTGCAAGAACCCTGACAGCAGTTTGAGACTGTGCACAAGCATAGATTATATGGCTTGCTGGGTGTTGAAGGAAAGACCTTTGAGACAGTTGTAATCGTCACAAAATGTAAGGTTTATCTGCAGGTTACCAGAAAAAAAAGTTCAGGCTGTTTTCGATGAGAGTGTGCAAAACCCATATATGAACAAAACAAACAAAACATAGAAATACATGTTTGGGAAGAGTCTTCCCTGAAACACATAAAGGTTCCCTCTGGCCAGTTTAAAGGTAATGAATACTTGTTATCTGTTTCCACTTGTGAAAGTGTTAAATCAATGAAAAAAAGCCAAATTAAATCAATGAAAATACATTGTTGTAAAAAAAAAACAAAGGCTAAACCTGGAAAAAGTATGTTACATTTTTTTACGTTTATAACATAATTGATACAACTATGGAAGTGTGGGTTAGAGCAACAATCAATATATATTTCTAAATAAAATAGAGAAACATCATTAAATAAGTAATGTAGTCAGGTTATTTAGGGACACTTTGTAGATATTTGGACATACAGTGCTTTGTAGTGTTTGTGCATAGATGTACTATGTCAGATTCTGAATGGATGATGATTTAATAATGCAGCTACAGTCCCTAGGAGTTGGCCAAACAAAGATGAAGGGGTTACGGAATCATTTTTGCTGATGTGTGTGTTTGAGTACAAGTAATTCACAATGCACGATGTCCTAAAGCACGGTGTGTGTGCCAGGAGACCACATCCTTTTTGAAAAAGCGTTAAATCACTCCTGAAGTTTGCCAAAGAGAGCCTTAACAACTGACAGCATAAAGGAGAATGTAGAGTTGCGACATTAGAGTTGAATCCTTTGGGAAGAACATTAAAACGCAAAATGTGCTACGCAAGACAACATAAATGCATCATACCACTTGGTCTTAGTATTCTCACAGGTCTCTTGAGCTGCAGCACAGTAGAAGTTGATTTATACAGCAGGACAATTACCATGAACATAAAAAATATATTAAAGACTGACGTCAAGCTAAGAAGGTTTTGGCCCAGGTACAGTCCAGACTTCAACCTGAAACAGACACTGAGCAATGAGCTAAAAGAGAAGTTCTGTAAGGAAACACTTCTTACAGGTAGTTACTGCCAGTGGATTGTATTTAATAAAAGTACTTTTTAAATGTTTTATATCAGCAATGTGAATATTTATTGGCTGTGTTCATATAGTTTATATGTTATGTAGGCACAATGTCTGGACTATAATCACGTTTTATTTATTAATGCAGGAAAATAAGTTTTTCCAAGGCTTCACATACGTTTTATTGCCACTGTGTGGAGAAATTATGTTAACACTTAAGAAATTTGCACATTAAAAAAAAACAAAACACTTTCTTTGCTTTCAAAAGCAAATAAACTGTTATTTTGCAAGAGTATAAGCTACTATACAGAGCTTGATAATGTTGTTCACGGTGGTGAAGAGAATCTCTCATCATCTCTCCATCTCATCAAATAACACGTTTTTAGAATTGTGTCAACTACAGCGAATTATCAGCAAACACTAGAATAAATTTAGATTTATTCTTGTGTGTATCTCTGAACTCTTCAAGCCAAATCTAGCATAAAACATGCAAACCCCAAAGACAAGTTTAAACATCTTATTTGATTTGTTGAAGCGAAGATGTTTAAACCTGGTGGTGCTCAGCTCTTGTGAAAATGAGTGCAGGTGCACACGCCACCTGCGCCAGTGTGCAGAAGCTTCCACTGCATTGGCTTAAACTGTGCCGTTTGTCCCCGCAGCTCTGCCACATGTGCGTCTCTTTTTTATTTATCCTCATAGGTACTGTGTTGGAGTCACAGACAGACGACATCAAATCAATTGACTCCGTCGCAAGAGAGTTAGGAGAGATAAGTAGTTTTGTTTGAGATTAGCAGCCGCTTGAAAGACTCTGTTTAAAAAAAAACAAAAAACTTTATTGTTGTATTTTAGTTCTGATTTCTATGACATGAAACGTCACTCACTGGCAGTTGATGCCTCACATGCAGACGGATAACCTGAGCTTATTTGGACTGGTTGACGTGGTTGCCCAGGACCCTCGGGGAGCACACAGTTTTATATTATATTACGCAGCACCACACAGATCCCAAAGATCTTATACACTTTTTCTAGTTGTTATAATATTGTTCAACGTCCTCTCAGAAGGCCAATGCAACATACCACAACCAAGTGGGTACATCTATGCATCACGCTGTAGTGTGTGGGTTATTAAAAAGTGGACCACAGCGGGTTCATAAGGCTAATTATTTAAGTTTAGTTAGCATTTTTTTAAAGTCACATGTATTAACCAAGAAGCGATCTATTAGGTCCTGCACCGATGCTTTGACACAGTATAAATGAGTCATGAGCTGTTGCCATCAACAAAATTTTGTCATCACAAATTAATTGAACGTTGACAGGATAAATGTGCTTTCTGTTAACAAATCCAAGTTCATCTTCTCTTATTGCGAGAAGCTCCAAAGGAATTGCATGGTTCCCTGGGTCAGGCGCTGTATAGCTTATTCACACGCGCACATCTATAAATAATTATAAATAGGCTCGGGAATTTACAAAATTATTTAGAAGAAAAAAAAACTACAGAATTTGTCAAAATAAATATGATTCCCTCATAAAATTGAGTAGGCCAATACAAAGGCATTGTTTTAAAATACAGTATAAAATGAAAAATTCTGAAAATAAAAATTAAAAAATAACTAATAACACGTACTTTGCTTATGTTGACGTTTATTTTATAACTCTCTTCATTTTACTGTAAACGCATATTTTCACTTGAATGTTTAGAATAGCCAAAACTTTATTTAAAAAAGTTATTACAAAGAAGAAAGCTGGACGCCAACACTGGCCCACATTCCTTAGGTTATTGAAAATAAAATAATGTCAAGTTCCCTAAACTTTTCCTCCTTCACACAATTCGAAACCTCAAAAAGGCCTGAGTCAACTGCAAGGGACACAAGGGTCAAGCTGTTCATAAAGCAGGAGCCAAAACAGCAGGTTGAAAAACACAGTACCAAAAAAAAAAAAGTATGGAAGGCAGATACCACTAGAACCTCATTTTCTCTCCACTAAAGGAAAATACAATTTTATGTTTAACCCTCACTCATTTAAACAGGGAACCAGCATCAATCTCTGCACATGGCTAATTACCATAAAGCTGCAACACCTGGCTAATTTGCATCCAGACCACCTGAAGTCCTAAACATTGTCTGATTTAGTGACTACATAGCCTCAATGCACAGTTCACCTAGATAAATACCTGGTTATTCAAACAGAGCAATCAAGCACACATTTCAACAAAGATTATGCTAACAGACATGTAGCATGCCTGTGGTAAACTAGCCTTAACTTGACAAGGCCAGTCTCCAATCCCTGTTCTTCCTCCATGTTCCAGCAATTAAACCGTTTTTTTTTTTTTTTTTTTTTTTGGTGCCTTCATTCCATGACAGCTAACGGTTCTTGGTTGGACCACCCACTGTACGGACTACTCACGAATAAAGCCACGGTGACTTCACCAGCGCAGAGCAAACCATAGCTAAGGACAAACCTAGTGGTTGTTGGTGGTGCTTTGCTGTGTCAGGGCAACTTGCCATAACTGAGGGAAACATGATTTCTGAGATCAACCAGAGAAACCTGAAAGAGAATGTCAGGTCATAAACCTGTGAGCTGAAGCTCTGTTGCTGCCGGGTTATGCAGCAACACATTGGTCCAAAGTATAAGAGTGGGTGGGTTGAGGTGGCTCAGAATGGCTCAGTCTGAATCAAATGAGTTTTTTTGTGGCCCAGTCAAAATCCAGACCTCAACTTGCTTTTACGTTTAGGGAATAGCTGCTGTTTCACATCGGTGATTTCACTGTTGGTGAATCCAATAATCATCCAAAACGTGAATGTGTTTAATATTAAGACTTTGAAGATCTGAAGCAGTTTCGTATGAGAAGAAATCAGGAGGGGGTTTCTAAATCGTGTACACAAGGAGACATAAAGTCACACTCAGCCGTTTTATTTGAATCAACATCAAGACCATGTGAACTCCAACAACCCTGTCCCTGTCCCAGCTAATTTCATCTGGTTATATTTTAAGGCAGCCATTATGCCGCCCCACTTGTGTGACTGTAACTCAGTCTGACCTGACTAAGAGATCATTTTGGTAATTATTTGCAGTTGATGACAGCCATGATACACTGTGACTGACTTTTAGTGTCAACTAACATTTGCAAAGAATGTGTTGTTTCAGTGTACAGGAAAAGGTTTTGCGTGTTTCTTCCACAACATTCCTTCAGTGATATTTATTTTGTTGACCCCTGTTTTTTTGTTTTATATGCGTTCCTTTTTTTTCTCTTGAGTCAGAAAATGACCACACGTGTTGGTTATTACACGGGCTAATAATATCCCAGTAAATCCCCGTCTCTCATTTCTGAAGACTAAATAGAAAGAGAAAGCAAAATATTTGACAGATGAGATTAATGTTGTAGTTGAGGTGGCTTCAAAGTTTTCACCCAAAATTCTGACAGAATTGCACTTTATTTTTCTGGCTGCCTAAAAAGGGAAGGGGGTTGTGGGGTAAAAGAGGCCGAGGAGTCACTGACGTCTTTAAAAGTATGTCCAGCTCTGACTTCAATGCAGTAGTTCCACATGAGAAGGTGTCGTCTTGTGTGGAGCAGAATGCTTGTGTTGCTTTAGTGACGAACAGAAGCAGATGCTGAACTTTGCACCTTTTCGGGTTTGGAACACAATTGAATCCACATTATTTGTTTTGTCAGCTGATTGTCAGCAAATTGAGGTGTTTTGTAAAATAGGAACACTTGACCAACTTTTGAGTGAAATTGCACCACATGTTACACATCAACGCTGTGTGCTTTTATACATACAGTATATTATTTACCATAAATTTATTCAGAGCTGTGAATATGGCTATTTACGGTCACGAGTTTACCCTATCTGATGGTATTTTTTCCTTTCATGATGACTGTTTTCGCCAGGCGGTCACTGTAGTACTAAAGCTGGCCGCGAGGAGGCAGCATTATCTCATAAATACTTTGCAACCACACTCTTTCCAACCAAGTACAGAAACCCGAGTTTCCTTTGTGAACGCCAGAGTGAGCCATGTTCATACTTATGCTAAATGATTTTCTTTGTGTATGTGTGTCACCTTCGAAATAACTATCATCAAGAGTTTGGTTTTGTACCGCGCTGTAATTCAAAATGTGCGTTATTCCTTTCCTGTAAAAAAAAACTAAAAAAAAAAACTCGGAGAAAGAGTAAAAAAAAAATAAACAAGCGAGATGCAGCATTTCAAATGAGGAATAAAGACCTACCTGTATAATAAAACAAGACCCAATCACGGCAAATAGAAACAAATAAAATAAAATAAAATTAACACGTAACTTCTGATGAACAATTATACCTGTGTTTATTTTGTTCGTAATAATATATTTACGATCATACATTTTTGCTCCTGTGTTTTTTACAATTTGCTTTTTCCTTTTTTCTCTTTTTTTGTAAATAAATAATTAAGAGTTAAGCATGGCTGGGTGGGCAGGCCGTGATATTAAGTAAAAGGCCCATGGTGAATTGTGTAAACAGCCCAGGGCGGTGGAAAAAGTTCATGCCCGGGTCCATGTAAGGAGAAACCAGCGCCGCAGCAGGGCACTGCACGGACATTAATTAAGACGACCTGCGGAGGATTACAGCGATACTGGGACTGTATCTCTGCCTCCCAGTGACCATTAACGATTTCATGTGGTCGCCTTTGACAGCAGGGGCTTCGGGGTCGGCTTACAGAGGTTTTTGTTATTTTTCTGACTCATTATTTCACGTAAAACTCGTGGCTAAAAATTCACAGTTGTCACAAAGATATCACGTTTGGATGTTTTGAATATGTAAAATGAATTAAAGGAGTTTTGTCCGTGTCAACAACAAAAGGGTGTTTTTTTTTTTTCTCTTTCTTTTATTGTTAAACGTGTATGTTTAGGACGAACACATCTCGATGGTCCTCGAGCATCACAAAAGACATTTTCATTTCAAACCTTTTCTGAATAATCTCTCACACCTCTGGCCTCTTTCAGGCCAAACTGTCTTTAATTTCAGGAGAATACTGATGAGATCTCACTTAACTACCTACTGCCAGTGATGCGAGGCTGTGTCCTGCTTTGATCTCACACTCGGCTCCTGCTGGTGTTGATTCTTTTAACTAATAAAATGCACCTTTTAGCCCGTAAAGACTGGTCGTTAACGGCCCCATTTGGTTTACATGTCCTAGTGTTTTCTATTAAAAACGGACACAATAGTAAGGATACGAATACGGATACGTGATTCATTTCATGGAAAATCAAGCATAAAAAAATGTAAATAAAAAAACAAAACAAAACATTGACATTTGAATGATTTAATGCTGTCACATCCAGATCAATGTGGCTGAAAGATTAAGTAATGTTCCTTTTATTTTCTGCCAGCTCCAGGCCTGGTTGAGGATGCCTGTTGCTTTATGCCTGCACATGCACTTCGTGAGCTGATCCTGCGTGCTGCTCTGTCACGTCTGAAGCCTTAGCTGGAATCGGCTGGGAGTTACCAACACCTCGTCTCCTTTTCCTAAAAGCCCCGAGTGTGGCCAGTGACTTGTTGCTCTCTCCGCACTGCCCGACTTCCCATTGGACGACCCGAGCCCTTTCGGGGGAGGAGCTCCACTGGCAGCAAAAAGGAGGAAAGAATTTAACTGCGCAAAAGTCCTGTGTGGTGACGGATGTCCAAAGTTCAGAACTTTTTCAGTGTGCGCTTCAAAGGGACACAGGGAGATGGGGACGGCTTGATCATTGCTGAGATCCAGCACCGCTGCACTGTTTTTTAAGACTTTACTGTATTTTGTTCCTGTGAAGAGAGCAGCGACATACTGTGATTCTCGAGCGCCTCAGTCCTTCAGAGGAGGGAGAAGTGGAGCTCTCCGTCTGCGTAATTTGGAGCTTTATTTTTGCCGGATCAAAGCGAAGACATGCAGGCTCGCTACTCCGTCTCCAGCCCCAACTCACTGGGCGTCGTGCCGTACATCAGCAGTGACCCGAGCTACTACCGGGCCGCTGCTGGAGGGGGATACACGGGGATGCCAGCACCTATGAACATGTACTCTCATGCAGCTCATGACCAATACCCTGCCAGCATGGCTCGGGCGTATGGACCATACACACCCCAACCTCAGCCCAAGGATATGGTCAAACCTCCCTATAGCTACATTGCGCTCATCACTATGGCTATCCAAAACTCGCCTGACAAGAAGGTGACCCTGAATGGGATTTACCAGTTTATCATGGAGAGGTTTCCATTTTACCGAGACAACAAGCAGGGCTGGCAGAATAGCATCAGACACAATCTATCTTTGAATGAGTGTTTTGTCAAGGTGCCCCGTGATGATAAAAAGCCTGGGAAAGGCAGCTACTGGACCCTGGACCCGGACTCGTATAACATGTTTGAGAACGGGAGCTTCTTGAGAAGGAGGCGACGGTTCAAAAAGAAGGACGCGCTGAAAGAGAAAGAAGAGCGGCTGCAGAAGGAGCCGCCGTCGAGGCAGCAAGGCCGAGAGCAGGAGCAGCCGGTGCAGGGTTCCCAGCCCGTGAGGATCCAGGATATTAAGACCGAGAACGGCACGGTCACGCCACCTCAGGCCGAATCGCCCTCCCTCAGCACCGTGCCTAAAATCGAGAGTCCGGACAGCAGCAGCATGTCCAGCGGGAGTCCGCACAGCATCCCCTCCAGAAGATCCATCGGCATGGACAGCTCTGAGCACCACCAGCACCACGGCCAGGCCTCGACGCAGGGCTTCAGCGTAGACAACATTATGACCTCCCTTCGGGGGTCTCCACAAGGGGCCACAGAGCTCACCTCCAGCCTCACCGCCTCCACCAGGACAGCTATAACTCCATCTTTGTCCTTAAACTATTCCCCAAGCCAGACATCTGTCTATAGTCCCCCGTGTAACCAAAACTCCATCTCCACTACCTCCAATGCCACCTATCATTGTAACATGCAGGCCATGAGCTTGTACGCCGGGGACAGATCTAACCATTTGACACCGAACACCACCGTGGACGAAACGTTGCCAGATTACTCAGTCACAACCACCTCATCCTCTCTGACCCACGGCAATTTAAACTCTGGGCAGGAGAGCCACCATCCCCACCAAGGGAGGCTGACCTCATGGTACCTCAACCAGGCCGGAGACCTGGGCCATCTGGGCGCAGGTTACCCAGCACAGCAGCAGAACTTCCACTCAGTCCGAGAGATGTTTGAATCCCAGAGAATTGGCTTGAATAACTCACCGGTGAATGGAAATAACAGCTGTCAGATGTCATTCCCACCGAGCCAGTCCATCTATCGCACTTCGGGAGCTTTCGTATATGACTGCAGCAAGTTCTGACCAAACAAACAGGCTTAACATTTTCCTCACGGTGTTTGGACTCCTTAACTAAAAATCTGCGTTTTTCCCATCATACCTGTCCACACCATATGGACTAATATGAGACAGAAAAGACAAACACAAAAGACTTGATGTTGGTTTTTCTAAAGAACAGTGTTACTGCAAATAACACGTAAGTCTCTCTTTGCTTTTATGGCTTATGTGATATGTTAAAGATATGTCCGTTTTCATTGACGTGTAAATTGCATATAGTAATTTATTTCTAAACTGTAGCCAGATATTATGGACCAAACACCAAAAGTGTTTTGTTTTGTTTTTTTAAATTGAATTGCCTTAAATGTCCAAACAATTGTTCCATTATAAGAGTTAAAAAGGGAACGTGTATATCGCCGTACTATTTCAAAGATACTTCATTTGTTGAAAAGTATTTTGAAGGATTTGTTTGTTTGTTTAATAAATTGTCATTTTATGTGAGTTAAAGTAACGCCTCGTTTCTTACAGCCTTGAATACAGACTGGTGATATTTTACACTCAGTCTGGCGCGTATTAGTTTTATGTGGAAGACACAGAGTTGAATCTATGAATCTGATGAGCTTAGTTTCTAAACTGGTTCTAATTTCATCGAAATGTATTTCAAAATCGCGTTGGTTCATATTTTGACTGAACTGGTGCAAAGATTTAGACCCTATTCTCACACAGTTCTAGCATTAGGGTTATGCCCCGGAAGCATATATATATTTGCTTCTCATCTTATTATTGGAAAAATCCTTTTGGAACGAATGTCAAAATACTAAGGCAAATTGGCATCGATCCTCGTGCGCGCACGTCCAAAGAGGAAATGCATGTTTGTTTTTAACGTTTATATCTATGCTTTATATACAAATGATATCGTTATTGTCCTATTGGAAACGCTGATGCTTTGGAGATCATGCTGAGTTCGAGGCCTAGATCCGGGGAAACAGCCTGCACACAGCACAACTTTGTTTTGCATTGCGTTGTGTGTTTACAGGCGCATACCAGTGCTTACTGAATATCATACCACACATGCCAAAGATTGTCCCGTTGTCACTTCACTTTTGATGTTTGGATTCTCACGAGTCTGACACGATACTGACGCGGACGGAGACATTTATGGCGACATCAGTATACTGTTTTAGTCTTTGGACGTTTGACTACAATAGTGAGCAAGTTAATAAATTGGTTTAATATTATATGTCGAGCTGGGGTTTTATTGTTGTCCCAAGAGTTGGCAGTCGTTAGAAGTTTTAAAGGCTTGAACACTTGGTTCCCCTCAAAATGAATGAAAGCAAATCAGTCGCTTGAAATCGTATTAACCTGTAACTAATAAATCAATTTGGGCTACAGTTGATCAGTTTTTCGTCTGTAACAGACAACGAAACCAGCTGTATTTCATCTTACAAGAATTTATTTTAGATTTAGTGACATTTAATTTAAATGCAATTAATATACATACACCATTACAAAAGATTTAAGTAGATTTTCAGGAAAACTGCTTGCGTAACGTGTGCGTGCATTTCCACAAAGCCACAGTTTGTGGAAAAAAAACTGTCAATACCACCACCAACAAAAAATATTAATATATATTTTTTACATGGTCGCGGGTATTGCCCTCATTACCACACTACGTATTTACTTTAATGACCTTTATTTATTGAACTATTCTATTTCCATGTGAATAGAAACATAATAACTAATAATAATAATAATAATATTAAAAAATGTGCTACGCACCTGTAATTTCCATATGTAAATTCAAAACAAAGCCGCTTGATTTTCTGACAAAACTCATACATACTAACTTTGTGAGGTTCACTGGGACCTGTTTCTGCAAAAGTTTCCTTTGCAGAACCAAACAGAGGAGATGGCAACGTGTCTCACAGGACGGTAACAGACACGAAGTCTGAACCCGCTTAACGTCAAAAATAGCCTGTCATATTATGATATGTTAAGTGTGAAGCATGTTTCTAAAATGGAAAGCGGGATTATTTCGTGTATCCTTTATGACAGCCCAGATCAAGAGCAGGAGAGCGACAGCAACAACAGAGTACAACACATAAAATGTTTTGTGGGTAGCTGCAGGCCATGTGAATATTACAGACTAGATGGCCCCCTATTAGCACAGTCTATATTTATGAACAAGAACCAAAATATATCAACTAATTAATATAGCCGCAATGTAATCCCGCTTCTATTTCTCTCCGAGTGAACTTACAATCAGGCTCACACAAGTCATTAGGATACTTTTCCAAGTAAGGACCTAATAAACAAACGTCGTTTTAGTCAAAAGATTGATGGCGCCCTCACAGAATAGACCAGGTCAGGAAGGAATAAAATTCAATCAGAGAGCTGGAATCATTTTTCATGGGACGGGAAAAGCCAGTGAGGCAGACGGGGGTCAATGAGGAGGATGTCGGCCGCCAGAGCACCATCAACAATAAAACAGGACCTGGCAGAGAGTGTGAGAAGGACCCCAGTTTGTATGTGTGTATGTTTGTGTGTGTGATTCTCTTAGGTAATAATAATAAATATTTGGTATTTACAAAGGAACATTATCTATAACTATATTGTGACTATTAAAGAAAATTAGGATTGGTAATGGCTCAAAAAAACAAATTAGTTTCCCTAGGGCCTTCATCCATCCTGAGGGGTCCCATAGCAATATCGGTTCAAATTTAATTTCACTTTCACTTCCCTTCTCAGAGGAAGGAGAATGAATATGGGTTGGTAATTTAGATTTTCCAGTCTCTTTAGTAGTTGTTCCTCATAACAACAACAACAACAACAGCAACTGCAAAGGTTTAATCAGATGTTCCGGATAAGTCTTATTAAACAGGGGCCCGTGTCTGCGTGGGGCCCTGTACAGTAAAGACAACATGCAGGCTACAGAAAGCTTTACTCTGCTTCTCCTGACGCGTTCCGCTACATTCCTGAAAATACCAAACTCCACTTTCTGCTCTGGGTCAGACAGCGAAGACACAAGCGTCTGTGTTGGTTTCCCCCCCCCCCCCCCCCCAAATCAAAAACTCTACCTGTATTTCTTTTATTTAATTTGATGTAGACATGAAATATTTTACACTTGCTCATTCTTATTGTACGAAACGTCGTTGCAGAGGAAATGTTATTTCACTGCGCAGTAGGCCTACATTGCATATTCAGATCTGTACTTTAATACTGTGGCACCAAACTTGATGTAGTGTTTTTCTTTGTGTGTGCAGGTCAGGTCAAAGTTCAACAAACGCGCATGAAAATAAACAACGGCCCCTACATAAGTGGATACAATATTACGTAAACAGCCAAATATAATCGAATTCCATTTGCAATAAATGCGGATTGATGAAGAGTAAACATTTGGTGTAGATTACCACTAATGTATTGAAGTTAAGAGGACAGCCGATGATAACCAGAGGAATACGTCACCTCGAGCCCCGCAGTTATGACACTGTTTTGTTATTAATATAGGCTACTTCGAAGGGTATGAGGATTAAATAGCTACTGAATCGTCTTTAAGATGTCACAGCGAGGATGCATTAGGAGAAATCAGCCTGCAAAACGGCAGTTCAACTTTTCCAAGGCGAGATCCTTCGAGGCTACCTGTACTCCGAGCTGTTTGATCCTCTTCCCTGTAGTTAAAAAAAAAAAGAGTAGCAGATTGTGTGCACCTGTATGACTGAGTGACCAGCTCAGCTCAATGTGGAAAATGTTGTGTTTTAGCTCTCTGTTACAGAGTACAAGACCGGGGCTCTGAGCGCCATCTGGTTCCAATTAGGAGTCCATAGACGCAAAATTCTGTCTGCTCTGCGGCCAAACGAGTGAAAGGTTGGAGGTCCAACACTTGTCTCTCAAAAGGAAAAATAACCGCTGCATGCAGCCTCTTATCCCGCACGTCACATTTTAAAGACAAATGATCATTTTCGAAGAAATGATTCACTCGGCTTTGTCAAAACACGGAGAGCGATGAGGTGTAAACAAGGCTTCGGGATTAGATGATGCTCTTGAAATCGTGCAGCATCCCCAAGTCAACAGAAATGAACTCATGCAGACTTTATTAGCACTGGGATGGTGGGATAATGGGGTACTGTGAACGGAGAGCGGGGGGAAACAGTCGACCTGCGAATAACCCGACAGCCTTGGCGATTTACCTCGAAAACGAACAGAGTTGCCTTCAAGTTACACAAAACCTGCTTCTCTGCAGCTCAGACCTGCGGTTTCTAATTATAGCACTTTTTTTTTTAACGCAAGGAGCACTTGAATGTCTCAATTACAGCAGGACACAGTCATTTATTGTCCAGTAGTTTAATTTTTATGAATATATTTTAGCAGTTCTAGCCGTCGACTTAACAATCTTCTTTTTAATCTCATATTAGGATCGCAGATGTGAGTTATAAACATAATTTCTATATTTCTATATTTAATGTTTGTTTTGGCACACGTTGATTTTAATTTAAATATATAGAATCATTAGATACATAAAACAACCATGTATAGTGGGTTTTTTTAAGCACTAAATTAAACAATAATTTGCTGACTATTCCGTAGCTTTATTGCGCTGGTCTGCAAAGCACGTGGTATCCAGTGGAAAAAAAAAAACAGTGGATAAGAACTGAATAAAACATTTGAACAAGAAAACACACTGATGCAGGGTTTTGTTGCTTAAAAAAATAACAAGGGCCTAAACACAACACATTTAGCCAAAAAAAAAAAAAAAGTGTAGGTACATTCAGATGAACAAATTCACCGTCAGTGAGCATCGAGCTTTAAAGCCGCCAGTCTGAACAAACTTGAACTCGGTTACTTGTGACACGAGAGAGACACTTCAAAGCCGCCCGGTTTCTGCTATCTGAGCCACAGGAGCAGTTGTCTGTGTCTTCCGCGGGTCTCATTTTATGGTGCAAGGCGACCACCGGGCTTTTAAAAAAACATCAGCAGCAGACTGAAGCCCGACACAATTATTATCGGACTATTTCACAAAATGATTACAATCTAGGTATAAGGTCACTTTAGGGTTAGAAATATAGAAATAAAATAAATATTAGTTTTAATTAATGTATTTATTGAAACCTGAATATTTTTATATGATATACGTTATAAAGTGCTAATGCCCCGAGTTTTTCTTTTAGGGTGAAGTTTTAGCATTCAAGCAAAAATCAGAAAATAAAGCAAAACTTATCAAGAGTGTAAAATAAAGGTAACAAAGAGAGAAACTTAAGTCATTAGCAACATAAAAATAACGATAATTTGATGGAAATGATTCCAGGCTCCCTTTTACATTAAATTCCTTTATAGCTAGTATTCAACCATCAGAATGTGAGACACTTTGTTCTATGTGACAACGCATTTGTTTAAGGACACAAATAACTATGTGTACAATAAATACTTTTTTTTTTTCAAATAATGACAAATTCTCTCAAGACAAGGACATGTGTATATACAGTATACACTGCATTACGCAGACGCTCCCCTGATCGTCCAAGTGCACCAAAATAAAAGGAAGAGACTGTGCTGAAAGAGACCCAGTGAGATTTGCTTAAAGGAGGAGAAGAGAGTGACACTCCAACCAGAGCTGGAGAGGGTGATGAATTGGGCTGCAGATTACATTTTATGTGTTCGTTAAAGCAAAACGGAAAAAGTGGCTTCACAGAAAAGATGAAAATAAACTTGGAATTTTATTTGAACAGGGGTAATGGTATTTATGTGCGTGTAGAGGCAATGCCCCGCCAAAACAAAAAAAAACAAAATATCCTACAGAATCCCTGAAGTTAATAACTTCATGGAAGAGTCAGTGTGGTGTGCGCCCCTGTGGCATATTGAGAGATTACTGTATGAGACCATATGTGTATTATTATTATTTTTTTTTTATGTGTGTGACCATGAGAAGTGTCACAGATGTTTTCTTGAATCTTATTAATTGCCTTGTCACACCCTCCCTCTGCACTATTTCAATTTCATTTTAAAGTTCAAATGGCAGCTGACCCACAGATGATATTAGAAACAGATACATCTGCTATTTTTTTAGACCTATCAGTGATGAAAATCTCTAAACACATATTAGCTCTGTCAGCCAGTCCTGAAATAATCTGACTAAATAGTACAGAAAATACAACAAATG
Source organism: Channa argus (assembly GCF_033026475.1). Classification (NCBI taxonomy): domain Eukaryota; kingdom Metazoa; phylum Chordata; class Actinopteri; order Anabantiformes; family Channidae; genus Channa; species Channa argus. The sequence continues at coordinate 3,004,685 of NC_090210.1, read as the reverse complement.
GAAATGTTAAGAATATTGCTTCAGATTAGGGGGGAAATGTGTCATTAATTTTTCCTTTGTTCTCACCCTTTTAATCTTTTATATTGTTGACGGATTTGGTACGGGATGTTTAGGTAAGTTACATTCCAGGGAATCATCAGGTTTATTTCTAATATTTGCAGTAACTTCCCTTCTAAGCTTGAGACATTAAAAACATTAAACATGTTTCGGTCTTTCTATTCACCGCTTTTCCGGCAGATCAGTAAGTGTTCGTGATTCCCTGCCAGCCTGACTCACAATGTCGCTTACAAGACTGTGCTTCTGAAAGTCTGTCCAAATGGGTGTGAATGAGAGAGAACCCAAAGGTGTAGCTGTGTTCCAGTGGCTTGCAGTCATGCTGCATGCCACTGCAACCAGAATAGCAGGAAGCAGGGATCTACCTGCAACCCCTCGCCACCACAGACACACACACACACACACACACACATACTGTGCAGTGATGGAGAATGTCTGTGCAGGATGGGGTGTGAGGTGAAAAACAAGCGATGGAAAGCAAATGAGTAAAACCTTAGCTCAGTGTTTCTACATGTTAATTTAGCTTGTGCGCAGATGGAGCAGCACATGTATCCTACAGGCAGCATTAAACCTTGACTAAATTTCCTGTGGTCCTCTTTGCAGTGATCCAAAATGTATCTCAAATGTCAGCTGTCTGAGCCAGTGTCAGCGGACAAACTGCCCTCTGACCTCTGCGAGGAAAACCCTTCCTCCAGACGGTCGTTTCTCAGCCGCCCATTGTTTACTCCTCAGCCAGTTAACTCGTTTTCTTTGAGCTGTTCTTTCTTCATTTTTGTGTTTCCTCGCACTGCATTACAAAAGTATCAGACACATAGGTCGATGAAAGTCGAGAGTGAGAGTGAGTGGAGAGCACCAAAAAGGGAGTTTTAAAAAAATAGTTAAAAGGCCAGCGTGTCGAATGTGATCCGCGAGAGATGATATAAAAGGTGAAGATGGATGGGCAACAGGTCTTTCACTCTATAAGTCAACTAGTGTATTTTGAATAATTTATGTGTTAATAGTTTTAAATGGGACCTTTTGGCTGTTACTTTTGACTACTTCTTTTTTGTTTACCTTGACTTTGGGGTCATGCATCAAAGCTAAAGAAAAACCTGAACTTTACACTCAGGTCATTACAGATAACTAATTCATATCTTATTGGTGATTCTTTATGTTTTTCTATGAGGTGCGCAGGTGTGAGGTCTTCTCTGTCTGGTGAGAGGCAGCCAGATGGTGTTTGTGTGTCATGGCGAGCAGCAGCGATACAGCGGTGGTTCTTTTCACAGATCAGCACTCATATCTCTGCTCCATCTCCAGGCTCTCTGCTCATATAAACATCCCCAGCCCATGGGCCTCTGATGTTTTTGCCATTGTGTTTACAGTTAGAAGTCAGGCAAATACGTGAACTTTAAGACAAAAAGAACAAGGATGAACAATGGACTGAGGGGCCAAGCGCTTGAATTAGTTGCAGTGAAACTTGCACCACAGTGCAAGGAGATGGTTCAGACAATGCTGCTTTTTAGTAGGCAGACGTGTTGAAATTAGCTGTTTTTAGAAACCAGTGGGTTTTACCAAATAGTGTTTTAATTTTCTTACTCTGCACCCTTTGTTCTGATTAAGCATGGACCTGGCTGGACTTTTGCCAAAATGTTAAATTGTGTTTGCAATAAAGCAAATGAGATGTAACATTCACTTTAAAAAATAAAAAAAAAACCAAAAAACAGACCTTTGTCTGAAAATGAGCTGAGATTGTGCGTGTTTTTATTCAAGCCCAGACCCCATGCGGTGCTGCGACTTCAACATCAAAGCACGCTCAATGCAATTGTTTCCCCCTGCTCCTTTAAAATGCCTGTTTTTAAACTGCAAAAAAAGAAGAAAAATCCCCTCAACATCAAAGAGGGAAACAGAGAAAGTAATTTAGCCTTATCTTAATTGGGTTGCAATTTTAATAATGATCTTACACATTGGGACCAGGAGAGAGAAGGAGCTGCAGGAGAAAAAGGCTGGCTTCTCTGCTTTGTGCTCCACTGCTATACACTCAGCTCCAGACATATCATTGACCAGTGATTTATGATGACCTAATGTTTTGTTTACTTCATGCTCATAACAGGCGAGCAGATTGCATAGGGCTTTTGCCGTATGGGGGGAAACATGAAAGCACTGGGACTACTTGCTGAGCCGCAGTCCCCAGCACAGTTCACAGAAATAAAACAGCTCTGCACTACAGCCACCTGGCACAGCACCTCGTTCAAACTGAGGGGCCGAGGCTGCCGGCCACTCTGAAGTTTACAAAGATCCCAGGCTGTGTGTTTCACTGGCTGTCATGAGGCAGCCATCAATCTGCAATGCGGAGGTTGCACAGTTTTTAACCTCTGGAAAAAACACGTCGACTCCCCTGTTCATGCACATTCTCAGTGATTGACTTGTCTTTGCCATATGGGAGAAAAAGCTTATTGGGTCTAACAATTGCTTGACAGTAAGGTCAAGAATCCAGTAAGTCGGTCCACTTTTAAACATCTTGAAATTAGCTTCTGTTGCTGCTTTTTGGGTATTTAGCGAACCAGCTGAGAGGCACTGTGCACAGGAAATGCTGGTGCTGCTAAAGAAAACAAACATTAGCTTTGTGTAAGTGAACTAAATGATATGATAATGAAAATGTGTCACATTGGTTTCCTTTATTGTTAAGAGGTTTGTCAGAAAACAAGTACTGTCTATTGGCATTTTTGTTATGAATACCGTTTATACTGGTACATACTTCATTCATCACATCAGGTTCAATACAAAAGCTCTTGTCTTTCCCCACATACTCTCCTTTATGGGACCAAACTTATGGAAAGCCACAACGAAAGGATACGCGATTGTAAATAACGTTACAAACTCAAATGCTGTACAACATTCAGTTTCAAAGCAGTTCAAGTGATGACTCACTACTAAGTTTTCCCCTTGCGGCTCCCTGTACACTGTACTCACTGTGTACTCTGTTGAAACTGTACAAACCATGCATGTATTAAGAGAGCTGGATACCACTAAGCCTTGCTTCCAGTTATTGCCAATGGATGACCGTGTAGCAATCCATTCCAGTAAGTTAAGAAAAAAAAAAAAAATTCTTTTTTATATATTTTGGCTTTACAGTAGCAGACAAATATTTGGGAGCATGCATATTGTTTTTTTCGTCCAGCAGATACCAGCATTGTTATTGTGCCACAGGAGGTGTGAACCTTCTATTTTGTGTGGGAAAATTACTTAACCAGACTCAACTGCTTGCTCTCTGATGGTAAAGAGAAGTGTTTGTGTACACTGTGCATGCTGGCACACAGTGAAGGAGTGGAGGAACAAGGAACCTGAGGCCACCTCCACCCATATCTCTACCAGCTGTGAGGGTACTCACAGGTTTCACCTTACTGATGCAGGCAGGCGATGGATTCTTATGATTTCTCCCAGCTTCACGACGCCACAAAGATAGAAACATCTCATTTAAATCAAGGCACAAACTATTTTTTTATGCAGAATCTTCACGCATTGTTCGACTAAATATTTACTTAAGCAACAATGCAGCCGGTTTCAGGCTTTAAAAAAAGATTAGAATGTTGAAATCCAATTCCACAGGCTATTGATGGATTGATGGCTCTTACTATGCCCATCTGCTGAGTAATATCACTGCCATGCTGGGAACTCACATAAACTGGACCCAAGGTCAGTCACTTTATCCACAAGTTCTTACTTTGTCCACTAACTTTAGAGAGTTCTAAATGTGCAAATATTGGAATGAACAGGCTGGTTAAAATCGGGGGATAAAGGCAGGGGGTTTGGTTTGGACTTGGAGCTACATTGATTTATCTTTTCTTAGTTTAATTTGACAAAAGTTGCTTTGCTTTGACAATATGACAAACTCGCTGTAACACCTGAATTCATTTTCATATCAATGCCTGTCAAAGCAAATAAATAAAATTCGTCAAAAAAAAAAAATAGGTTGAAGTAGGACGTTCTAACATGTCAAATTCATCAGCAAATTGCCTCGAGCCAAATGTTACTCAATCTTTGTAAACTTGAACTGTTTAATTTGATGTGTTTCTGTTGTTTATAACTCTGCACTGAGGCCGTGCCTACAACTCCCAGAGATGGAGATGTCAATTGTGTGATTTTTTTTATTTTATTTTTTTTCCTTCACTGTCTGGCCATTCAAAATCCAATTTCAAAATCCCATCACATAGGCATTTCCTCCTTCTGCACCAGCAACCAGAGCAGGCAACTGCTACATTCTTATCTTCTTCACATCATCTTATCAGTTGCAACAATCTTGCATCGTGTCGTGCCCAAACAGGGAGAAATAGAATCAGAATAAAGCAGTATATTTGCTGCCCCTGCCACCACAAATACTACACATACTTAAACTAATATGCAGCTTCAAAAGTCATTGACTCAGAATGGATTTTGGCATTCTGTCAAGCATAAGAGCATAAAGGAAAAACCCTCTTCTTGCTCTCAATACTCCCCCAGCTTCCTCTTCTTTTTCTCCTGGCACAGTGACATGCATGATAAGGGGGCGGCACAGCGAACTGCAAGCTGTGTCTGGGTCTGTACAGGAAGCACAAAGGAATCAGTGGTGTTGTCCATCAACGACGTCTCTGCTGCCGTCAGAGCCTAGAACAATGGCCACAGGCATCGGGAAAACTTAGTCAGCCTGCAATCTCAGAGAAACTGACAAAGTAGATAAAGTTAAGAGGAAAGTAAATGAAAGTAATCCAAAAATTATGCTTGTGAAGTGAACACATTAAAAATCCCCCTTAATGTTTTTTTGTGATTCACAAAATCTCCTGAACATCTTAATAAAGATGTTAAGTCTGTAAGATGGAATTCACAAAAATGGGTTAAAAAGTTTATTTAGTGAGTCAAGTTACAATTAACCCTTTAATTCTTGGGTGCATTTTCATTGAATTACACTAAAAAGGTAAAATATTAAAATAAACACGACGAATAGGCCTATAGGATTTTCAGCATAATTGATAATAACATGCTACACATATTTTCCAGTGTAACAATTCCCAATAAAACCACACTGGGGAAAATGATAATGAGCCAGAAGTTATTTTGGGCCCTAATTTCAGACCAGAATTGGACACAAAAGCAAGCTTCTCATTTCTAGCAGGCCGGCTTTACTAGCCGTAGTTTGGCTAATGTTAGCCAGCTTTTGCTTCTCATTTATTTCATACATTCAAGTCACGTCCCGAACTGCGAGGCTCAGGAGGTAGTGCGGCCGTCCAACCAGTCACAGGTTTGTTGCTGTCCATGTGTGAAAATGTCTCTCACCTGGATTGTTCACCCAAACTTTTTAAAATGTGGACTAAAAGAGGAATAAAAATATCACTCAGAGCAGCAATGTGCTTCACCAATGTATTTCTAATAGTTTTCTAGGTTTATGGCACTGACAAGTTCGAAATTCAAGGTTGATGAACACTACGAAGAGTAGTCTGTTGGTTCTTACACTGTCTGAAAGAGTTAAAGTATTAAAAAAAAAACTCATCTTTTAATCTATGTCTTGTGAATTGTTTTGGAAGAGATGTTAACAAAAGCCTTGTCCTTCACCAGGTTGGACACCCAGTAAACACACATACGAATAACTGCAAAGACGGAAAGGCTACTTTGCCTGGTTACCATAACAAAGCGGAGCTAAGTTAAGCTATTGAGATATTTATTCGAGATATGAAGGAGAACGTGAAATGACGTCATACGCGTAGGCGATTACAAAGAGGCCGGGTTTCTAAATAAACTTTGGCTTCAGTCTATTCCCTTTTCGGTCTCTCTCGAGTGAAATGAATCATCACATATTAAAACATCGATTGTAAACTGTTCAGAGATGCAGTATGTATGATGAATATCTATACTTGAAATAGAGACTCATGAATAAATGAATGAAAAGCCATGATCAATCTATGGACCTGCACTGTTTAGGCGGAAATGTCAATTCCTACTTAGAGACAAAGACATCACATTAGAGAATTTATTGGAGTGTTTTGGTGAGAAAGCAGTGACATTCCTGCCATGGCTTTCTTTACACAGCAGGAAACCTAATCCCGGTCACCCAATTGGAAAGTAAAAGCTTGATATACTACGAAAACAAACAAAGCATAGTGACTTGTTAATTTAATGCCATGGCATGCATTATTGTAGCGGAAACATTTTTCACTGCCAACATAAATACATTCCACCCTCACATTTCACATACTGGGGATAGAAAATAATCAATAATGCAGTAACTACTGTAAATAATGGCAATGTGAGCAGCTGCAACGATGAAAGAGCTAATTGCTTCTGTACAGAAATGTATTCAGGCTTCTGAAACTTAAATAGGGGGAATCATGTGGGTTACTGATGGACAGAATCCCCCAAAAGACTTTTGACAATGATGGAAAGTATGAAAAACACAAATCCATCTGAATATGCCTCTCTCCGTCTTTCTCACACACACACACACACACACACACACACACACACACCCACACTGACACCATCTGTCCTGAACAGGGCACAGCGAGTGCATCCTTCAGCTCACACTTACTGAAAGGGAAGTAGGGCCTTGAGGCTGCTGTGTGACATCAGCACAGCACAAGCGACACCATTTATCACTGACCACCAAACATGGAGACATTCATAACATCCTGACAGGAAGATCTTGTGGAAAATAATCACTGGTGCTTTGATAACAACTTGACTGCTTCTTTTCCTACATATTTGAATAGTGTCATGTTCCAGTGAGCTATTCCTAATTTGTGACCTTTATTCTTTTTAATCATATTTTGCCATCACTGTAATAAATGCTCCAATGCTTTACAAAAATATGGCCTGCACAATTTGGGTTACTTGATCTTTAATGTTGGCCAGAACAAAATATCATTATACACTGCATTTAAAAGTGATGATGTTGCATGTTCTAAAAGACAGAGGACATGAACCAATTTGTCCAGGACTCACTCTTTTGGGTCCAAAGAATGGGTAGCAATTTCCCATTGAAGCAGAGCATGGCGTTTCTTACCGCTCTTTGTGAATGACCTGCTCTCACTTTTGGTCTCCCTTTTGTGCTGAGGTGAGAGTGGAGCTTTTGTCATATATCACAGGAGCATGGACATCAGCCAAGCCTGTCTGTGGGTCTTCCTATTTTGACACCCTAAAGCACCTGCCTTCACTGAAGCATGGCAGGGAACACAGCAAGAACAATAGAGAAAGGGCCTCTTTCCAGTCACTCTTTACCGGCTGATCCAGAACTGACTGCCTGTCACTCAAATCCATTAATGCTCATTGTAGCTTGCTACCCTCAAACCCTTTAGGAGGACACACCCTAATGGGCCCTGCCAGTTTTACACTCACTTTTTCCTCTCCACCATCTCGCCTTTCCCCTTCAGAGGTCATTAGAGGGGGATATCCCAGAAGGAAATGCCTGAGCTCTGAAGGAGGTGCCTTTATTTTCTCTTTCTTGTACCATAGTCCTGGATGTTCTCCCTCTTGTGTTGTAGTGATGTGCTAACTGAACAGCATTATCTTCCCCTGAAATACCTTATTTCACTTGGTTCCTTTTTGTTGGTGTTGTTGTTGTTTGTGTCAGCAAAAACACACTTATTTACATTATTATTTAAACCATGAGGATTATTTGTTTTTTTGAGAGATTTTATGGGAAAACTACATGTAAAATCTAAATGTGTTACTTCCCATAATAGCACTTTGTTAAATTCGATCTCTTTATTTGCTTGTTAGTGTGTAATTTACAACATGAAGTCTTTCTTGTTTGAGCTTCTCTGTTTTGAGTCTGTTGACATGACACAGTTGTCGCCATGGGTGTGTTTTTACACCTCACTACAAATTCCTCACTTCAAACCGTAAACCGGTACTTCAAGTCAGATAGTAATTCTTAATACGATACTTTAAAGGAGATGATTGGATCAGGACGGCTAATGGCAGTTGGCAATATCCCTTCACTTCGGCAGTAATTCACTCGCATTTTGATCTCACTAATTATCATCCAAAGGTAGAGATTCATAAAATTCTGACTTTAAATCAATCCAACATTTACAAAAGTCCCTAAATAACCTCTCACATATAAAATTGAGTGTCTAGTCAAGGTGTAAATGCATTGCTTTCTACTTTTGCTCACCTGAAATCATTCCATACATCTATTAGACCAGACTGAAAGGGGAACGTAACTGCACATAAGCAGAGGCATGCACACTCAAGCACAAGTGTGTTCAGCCATATCAGCGCTGGCATTCCAACCCCTAGATTGGGTGCAAGAAATGATTTAGCTCCCTTCCACTTGATAAATGCACCGTAGTAAAATGAGGGGATGTGGGGAGGGAAAAATGAGGCACCTGAAGCAGTGAAACTAAGGAGACAGTTCGATGTGGCGATAGTTTATCCAGCACCTCGTTCATTTCTGCCGTTGTGAAGACAGATAAATCTCTCTTTTTTACAGTGACTCCATCATCAAGTGCAGGAGATAGAGCACCCACTGCCAGGGTGATGATGACTCACCCCTATCGCTACACCATGCAGGCCTCAAGTATAGGGAGTTCTCTTTGACCGCCTGCCCTTCATATCCATCAAGACCACATATGAAAGAACTTTGGCTGTTACCTGTGGGCTACTGATGAAACATGGAAAACACATTTAAAAATGTTTTCCATGTAGAGATAAGAAAATTAACATCCACAGTCGAATCCACACCAAACATTCATTCAAATGAATCCAGACTTAAAATGTACAGTACCATTTGTAAAGATAACAATTAGTTAGCATAAAGCAGAGCCACATGTGTAAAGTAGACGGTAACAACCAGCTAGCATGCTAAAAAGCTAAAGACTTACATTCAGACTACATTCGAAGAAAAATGCATACAATAATATACTGTTGTTAACTTTGGGATCACACATCCCATGCAGAAGGAATAAATGTCAAATCTTAGCAACTATCTCAGTATAATGCTAAAAATAAAGTAAATAAGTAAAACAAGTTTTTTTTATTATTATTTAAGAAGGTGCAAATTAGAAATATGGGTTAAAATGGGCTTTGTTATTTTATCATTTAATCTCACCAATATTAAAATTCCACCAAGGACAGATGTTTGCATTTATCCCTTTTTTCTCTCCTTCTAGATCAGATTGCTTTTGAACTTGCAAATGTGCAGCAACTTGAAGAAAAGTTGGAGTGTAAACAAGTTGGAATAAATATATACAGTGTGAAAATAAAATGAAGCTGCTTGCTCAGGATGCCAGCATAAGGTTAAGACAATCCACGTCAATGGCCAAACTCATGGATGTGCCAATAAATGTGCTCAAAATATGAATCATATTAAAACACTTTCAATCAACAGCTTGTCTGAGGATACAGAAGTCAGTTTGGCACTGACACACAAGCTGAATATTTCATCTCTGCAAGTAACAATTGATGAACAGATGTGGTCATTTTCTCATAACAGTTTAGCTCTTCTTGCTTTTGAAAGCAAACACAATCTCAAAACATTTCATAAATAACTGTGTGATGACAAAAAACATTGAACCTGGACAAATAGGTAAAAATAATAAATAGATTGTACAAATGAAACAGGGCCCATCCCAAACTTTTTGAACACAGTCATAAACCATGTGAGAGAAGGAGATGATAGCAGGTCGCTTCATTCATGGCAGCTGTCAGCCTTGGCTCGTGGTTCTCTTCTCTGGGTCAGAGGTCATCCAGCTGTGGCCCCTCCCCCCCCTCTCCTTCTCCCCCCTGACACAGCAGATGTGGTCGGACCACCATGGCGAGGGCTTGACCACATCTGGCTCTGATTACAGCCAGACAATCCAGCTTTATCAGCTCCATCCACTTTGCTGAGCTCTGCTACACTCACTCTCCCAGAGGTGATGTGTGACACATTCTCAACTCACCAGTACTGGATTCACAGGGTAATTTATGCAGCATTTCAGTCACTAAAACCAGGTTATGTGCTGTTCTAGTTTTGTTTTGTTTTGACTTATAAAACCTATGATGACTATAATTAAAGATTTATTATCAACGTCCATAGTAAACTTTTATCTATACCCTCTGTTTTCCCTACCTTTTCTCTCAAGGAAGTGTTTATTCCACCTCGTCCAACAAAACTAATGACTCATAATACATTGCGGTTTCTGAGGATCACAGCCGAACCTCCATCCGTTTGTGACTGTCGGTGAGCTAGTGTTTTCCTGCACTATAACTTCACCACATCGAAAGCATTTTGATCCCTGTTTATCTGCATACATTCCACCTTCATCCTGATCCTGTATGGGGATGAGAAAGATGTTGCACTTGCAGATAGAAATCCCAACATCCATAAACAGGAGGGTTTGAGAAAGGATTGCGTTGCATACAGAGATAACTAGCTGTGGTTTATTTTGCCATAGTGCCTTTCCCCACCCGTTTGCCAATGAACTCTCCACAGCCCTTAGTTCCTGTGGTTACATTGGGATATCTCAAATCTCCTCAAACAAACACTTGACAGATGAGATGGAATTCCGCAAATATGTAAATATATAGCTGAAATTGAGTGCACCCTGAATAATGAATTATAAGTGCTACTAACCCATCATACCTTTCCAATGCACTAACAGTAATGGTTGTCAAGTGTTTCACAAAGTCTCAGCGTGCTTATTTGATTTTCTGCATGACCACTGCGGCCTCCTGTCTTTATAGCATCTGAAGCTAAAACAGAAGTTGTCGCGATTGCTCTCGCAGTGGCTCTTAAGGAACTAGGCCGATGAAGCCGAAGAACTAGCAGTGAAGACCCACCGCTGCATCGGCTCACTTTGTCTCTGGGCATGTAAGTGGTACGCACTGCAAATACGACAGCCATGTAAGCATAGGGATTCTGTGCTTGGATGGCAGGAAGAGAAAGCAGAAAACTTGGGACAGCAAAACCTAATCAAGATGTCTGAGTTTAGCAATTTCACACCACTTTCATTCAGCACAGATAGTATAAAGCTACTTTTAATAAAGGAAGTGTCTGACAATAAATTGGAATTTGTGCCAGCAATGTTAATATCGTGCTAATTCTTCCACTCTGATTTGCTAAGTCGAATGACTGATTAGATTGGTCCCTTGCATTGGTTGGAAAATTACCAATTCAACATGCTAATTATCTGATTAACAGCTGACGGAGGTGCAACCAATACCAAGAATGAGAGACAAACTGCAAAAATTAGGCCAACAAAAAGCCCAAGGTCAGCTCGGTGTGTCATGGCCATAGGCCCCCATGCTATCCTTCCAACCATCATCACCTACTTTAACCCCACTCAGCTATAACAGCAGCAGCAGAGCTGGGACACTCTCAGCAGGGTTCCACATGTCAGGGGTCCCCATGCGCTCCATTCATGGGGACACAGGCATGCGCACTAAAGCTGTCACCACCTTGTACTGCTGCCAGAGCTGGAGATTATCTTCCTCACAGACGTCCCAACTAGCCCAGTGCTGATTTTAAATGCTACTGCCAATACTACTAAGACTTTTGTCCTTCAACTTTAACTGTTGTATTGTGATTTAAGATTTGCAAAATGCCCCTCAAGGTATCTGGATTTGCAACATGACAATATTCATGTTTCCAAAGGTTAAAGTTTGATGAAACAACAATACTGTGCACATAACTAACAACAATACTTGACAACAGCTTGGCTGTAGTTTATGCTGTGCCAGTAGGACAAACTGCTCTGGAGTGTCTTGTTTTAGGGATCCTATCAGTAACAGGGCACAGTGGTTGGGTTTGTTGCTCTTGAACTGTGAGAACAAATACACATTATTAACACTATTTCAAGAATTTCAGCTGTAAATCCCCGAATCGGCTACAAACAAATTGTATTTAACAAAAAGTTAAATTGGTATGAGGCTAAGGATTTTTCACTTGCATCACATAATTTGCATGCAACAAACATGATGATTGTATGCAAATGAGATGGTAAATCTGCAAATGATTCATTCACATGGGACACGACACCTAAGGCGTGAGATCCAGCCAGCACCAAACTGGTAATCAGGGTTTACTAACACTAAACCCTTTTTCTCTTTCAACGTGCAAAATCATTTAAATCAGACATACTGCCAACTGGCCGAAATTTGGAGTTTGCTGCTTTTTAGGTGTCACTAAAGTGATCCAGTTGGTTAAACCTTCAACATGTGTGAGAGTGTTTTCTTTTGGGGGAGGAGTAAAGGTCTAGGGGACTGCAGGGAGCTAATTAGAAGCTATTCTCTAACTCAGGGCCAAATGGAGCAATTATCTGGCTGAGCGAGTAGATAATTCCCTCCCATTCATCTCCCACTGTCATCATCTCGCTACCCACCAACCTGGGATCGGGATTGGATGCTGGGGCCTCTTGACACCTAACCTCTTTCTCCTAGTCCCTGCATCACTCCCTTGTAGGTAACTCCCCACTGTCTCTCAGCAATAGCCAACATGGTGGATCACCTAGCTGATCATTTCTCCCATGGTTGTCACATACCATTGCTTACCCCCGACAGGATTTATGACTACTGCATTTCAGGTTCAACTAATGAGTCTGTTGGTCACTGGTGGGAGGGCTAGCTTAAAGGGGTGATTAATGCAACAGCCTGATAGGACCCATGCTTGAAGCAAAAAATTGCAACATATGGAGCCCCTGATTGAATTAAAATAAAACATGCGTTTGGCAAAAGGACAAAAAGAAAAACTTATTACTTAAGAAAACAAAAGCTCAGCTGCAGTGCTACATTCTGCAAGTTATGCCCATTTTGCTCTATGCATAACGTACAACAGGTGATACTTTTGTTTTCATTCAAGTTCAGTATTTTGGATTACTGGAATGAGAAATGTAGACTAATGTTTTCTGCACACAGGGAGCTGCAGACCCCTGTCCAAAGTTTAACATTTCACTGCACGCCCAAGTTTGGCAAGAAAGTTTATACTGCTGACAGGAGTTGCCATCTATTACAGTGAGCATCTCGCTTATAACTTATACCGGATGGAATCGTTTCAGCACCTTTTCTTTACTGAAACACTGTTGAGAAAATGAGACTAAAAGTCTCATGTCATGCAAAACATAATTAGGTGAATCACATGCTTGTGAGTAGTAAACATCAGTTGCTTAAAATAAAAGTGCATGTACTTGATATTTTCTTGGATTTCATTTGGATATTGTATGAAATATGGTGACAATAGTTAGATTGTTTCCACACATTTTGTCATGTTAACATCTAAAGGGCATTGAATGCTGAATAGATCTCAATGGCTTAAGGTGAATTTATTAAAGTGCTCTAGTTCAGTTAAGTGACATTGAGCCGAAAAAAGGTCACACACACCAACAGACAAACTGGCCAGTTCGAGTGCATAAGAATGACCCCAGATATACAGTATAATAGTATGAAATCACAGTTTACAAACGCTATATCAGTATGAGTATACCAGTGTAATGGAAATCTATTAAAGTGAATAAAACCACTATAAATATTTTCCAAAAAACAAGACCATTAAACGTCGACCTGACATATGGTCATATCATTCTGTCATTTTTCGACAGCAGTCTAAGTGAATAGTAAGATGCAAATGGACAAAAAAAGAGTGAGTTTGCAGCAGGTTTTACAACGAAAGGCTTGCTCATTATTCTAAAGTAGGCCCTGCACATACATAGTCATGATTCCAGGTATACAACTAGCTACAAATGTATAATTGTTAATGTCACATTGTTTGTGTTCAAGAAAAATGGAGAAAATATAGTATGAAGTGGTGAAATTCATGCATGTATTGTGATTTTATGTTGTGTTCTATGATAAGACATAGGCAATATCTTTCTTTGACTCCATTATGAAAGTAATTTTGGTGAAGGGTTTCACGCAGTCTGTCTTGTCGCAGTCTGAGGGATTTATGTGTGCTGTATGTTGACATTTATTACACATTTGTAAGTGTGTTTGAAACCAACACACGCGTGTTTTCTCTTCTTTCTCACGTACCTGCAAATGTTTTCACTGGATCCAGGGTAATTCAGATGCCAGCCCTCTTGCCTAAGTCACCCAAGAGGGGTCACTGATTTAGGAATGCCTGGTAGAGGCCAGGGTGCCACCAATAAAAAAAAAAATCAACCAGTGAAGATGGAGAGAGCTCAGTAAAACAGCACCAGGCCTCCCCTGTCCTCCCACCTAAAAAAAAATAAATCATCCACCATCACACCTTAGTAAACTGCGGTAAGTATTTTCTGTCTTCCTCTACCATTCTCTCCCTTCTTTCTCTCCTTCCATGGCAGTGCAGATAAGCAGATGGGTTGAGAGAAAAGGTGCAGAGGCATCCACATGACCTTGGAATTAGTTGAACTCCTGGGACAGAGCTAGCTTGGTCAAACTGCATTGGCAGCTGCTGGATTCTGTACCTCCTGGGTGTACAAGATTAATGCATGCACTTGGGGTTTGGGGGTGCTGAGGGAGGGTAGGTGTATGTGCAGTTGTGGTGGAGGGAGCAGAAGCGATTCAGGACAGGGCAACACTATGTGAGGGATTCACACATGACACCCTGCAGTGGGACGAGAATTTCAGTTCTGAAAGCTGTTTATTGTTTTCCAATAATTTTGTTATGCAGATTAGGCGAAACTTAAAGTCCTGTGTTATAATCCAAGAAAATTTACAAAGACTTAATAATTAATTACAGTAATCTATGTATAGCAAGTTTCAAAACATTTTTGATACCATATAAAATACCAGAGATGACCACGAACTAATTCCGAATGTCTATAGATCATTTAAAAAAAACGATAAATAAAAATAGGTTGGACAAAAATATTGCACCAACCAAGATGCTGGAATGTCCACGTGCTACACAAAGTTCCCAGTAACAAATCTTCAGTGGCCATTTTCCCAGAGCTCAGCACCCCAGGAGGCACTTTTACCTTTAGGTCCACAACAGTAGCAGCTTCAATGGAGCTTCCAGACTTCAGCTGAGCTCAGCTGCTCAGGCAATCAGTGCTCTTTTTTTTTTTTTTTATGGAGGGGGGCGGAGGGTGGCTGTGGCTGTCCACACACGTGTGTTTGTTTGTGCACTGCGAGCTTGTATTGTGCGGTGTGTGAACACGTTGTAGCATAATATACTGTGCATAGCAAATTAGTGTGACATAAATCCCATAGCCTCAGGTCCAAAGTGTCACTAACACGGGGAAATAAATAGTGGAAATAAAGATGCAGGCTGACTGACGTGTCATCCACTGTTTGACTTCTGTGTGTGTACTCAGGCCACATATATCTATTTATCCAACTGTATTTTGATTAGGTGAACAAATGTAGAAAGATAAATGCTGAAAACCATTGGACTGGTCGCATTAGATGTATATTTATCATGGCCCTGCGAAGTACTTTATAACATGGATCTTGTGGCGTTTTCGTGTGTAAACAGTATTTGAGATTATGTAAAAACATTTTAGGATTATGTAAAGGAGCAATTACTCAGCATGCACAGACACAGCTCAGCGTGGCTGTACTCAGCGAGCACTTTCATCTGGTATTAATTGAGATTCATTTAAGTTTTTCTCTTCTCACATGTAAGTTTATCTATCTTTCTGACAGGTGTTGAAACCGTAAAGCTACTACACTTCCCAAAAGGCATGTCTGCTGTTGTCCTCTCTCTGATTTACATATTTACACTGCGATACATTCTTTATTTGAATTCCCAGTGACCTTATGATGGCATTAATCGGGACTTAAGCCCAGTCTGTTCCAGGCCTCTCTTTTTGGGAGTGCCTCCAAAGGTGCCCGAGCAGACCAAATCCTGGTTTCATTTCTCCATATGAACTCATTTCCTTGTGGTGGTTCTCGAAATTCATGGCAATGTAACCTGAGGAGAGCATGGACTGAGAGCCTCCAGGGGATGAAAGCATCCAAAAGCCTGAGAATTAACCCCACGGGTCAACTGCATTATCCACCTCTATTTATAGTTAAAGTTTAATTTTTACTGGGTGAAAAAAAAACAGGATTACAGGGGTCAGAGCAAGGGATTTGCAGTTAATTAAATCAATCGCAAAGATTGACAAAATCTGTGGCTTTTCCCTTTTAATATTCTCTCCACTTAGTGACATCTTAATTAGATTACATTAAGAAGTTTAACAAGCTAGTTTTGGAAGCCCAGGATCCAATTTAATTGAGAAATAATTTTTTTTTTAACTCTGATCAAACCACTGACGTTCTATTTATTGTTTTATTTAAATGTTGTATTTTATAACCTAATAATTTATTGATGATGCATCACTTTTTTTCTAAGCCGTGCCCTCTCTCAAATGGACTAGTGATGTATAAACAGCTTTAATTTGAAAGAAAAAAAATGACACTGTAATTGGGCGACTTTCACAACCTTGCTCCCTGTCCTATCTACTTTAGACACATCAAAAGCTGATGCTGCTAGAGCGATGTAGTATGGAGAAAATATCTAGTATGTGGCTGTCAATAACAAGTGATGGACGCTTTAATAAAGTGAAACATTAACATCTGAAGTCATGCAATATGTGAAACAAACAGCAATACTGGAGGACATTTATGGAAATATTATGACAGCTATTACAGAACCTTAACCATGTGAATACTCACATTTAAACCGTTCCTCAAAATCTTTCCCGACCCCCCTAGATCTCAATGGCCCATTTTCATTTATTCAAACCTTGGTGTTACTGACACTGGAAGTGTTCTCATAATGGAGGTCAGCTTGCTTGGATGGTACATGCATACATGAGTGAACAGAACACAAGTAACAGAGGGAGAGAGCTACTGGATCTTTGCTTGTTTAAGGTTCCTTTGTGGGATCAAACTAGTATTGAAAAGCAGCTCTGGACCAGAGCACTCCAGGCACTTGACCTACCAAATCAGAGGCATTTCCTCTCATACAATCCCAGTTCCTCTGTAAAAATGGACCAAGTGCAGGAAGAAACATAGCCACTACACCTTTAAAATGCATGGATATAGTCATTTATTTCTATCACGCAGATAAATACTACAAGTTCATTTAGATTGTTAATGTTTTAAGTTGCACTACTTTTTTTTATCAATCCGCTCTTTTGGAGAGGAATAGGGTGCCTTCTTTTTATTTTGATGTTTCTATTCACTTTGTCACATTTTTCTGGTCCCTAGACCTTAATTGGGTAAAATTCATGTGGTGAAACAGCTCTGGGCCCATAAATATGACTATCAGAAATAGCGACAGAAAGGGATCCAACATTATTCAGGCACATGTGTAATATGGAGGCATGAAGAAACCACATTTTTATGAAAGACTGAATAGTATTTAGCATTATTGTACTGTGCTTCACTTTCACACTATGCAACTACAGAAAGCATTTGCTGTCAAGTGAACTTCAATGCAAAGTTGTTTCCCAACGGATAAACAGCACATGTTCAATTTAGTAATCTTGTCAATATGTCTCATTGACTGGCATTGCAGGAAAAAACTAGTTCCTTTAAGGTGTTTAATGCTGGGGTCCTGTTACTACTCTAACACGAAATTTAACCAATATTTATGTGTTTGACAAGACAAACTGTGGAAAGCTTGACTGCACCCTTTTGAGACACCTCATAATTAGATGTATGTTATTAAGTAGAAAATGAAGATGAGGTGAAACCTTAAATGATAATAAAGATAATCATCTGTTTGAGTATGATAAAGACCAAGTGGTAATCGCTTCTGACTTCTGGTCTTCTGCTTGCATTGCTCCAATGCACCCCGCCCATCTCTTTTACTGCAGTTTGCTGCTCCCCCCCGACCCCAGAGTAACGCAAGCCCCTGCCCAGAGCACAAAGGAAGCCTGTGTGAGGTGTTCACCTACCCCCACCACACACCTCTCCACTCTCACCCCAGCTGGGGTCTCTCCCCTAGTGTGGTTGATGTGCTCCATTTGCTGGATGATGGACTGAGCAAGGCAAGGCAAAAGTTCACACACCTTTCCTGTTTCACATGGCAGGGAGGCCAGTTTGACCCCACTGAGCTGCTCAGGGGCCACCTCCCATGTGCCACTGCTGGCTTCTGGCCCTCCTCCGTGCACTACAATTTGTCCCATCATTTAGCCGCACCTCTGTCGTCCTAATGCCATAACTGAGCTGCCATTGAGCTGCCATTTCCTTGCCAGGGACTTATGTGTGTGTTTGCGTGCGTGTCTCTGCGGTGGTCAAGGGGGTGGGGGTGGGGCGTTGCAGGAAGTTAATAGAGAGGACTTTCTTTGTATGAGGTATATTTAATTACTAAATGAGCACACAATGAAAATGCCGAAGCCTTTGTACCAACTTGTCTGGGACAAAACAACCCGCTTTAATAACATTTATGACGTCCTTTTTCTTTCACACCTGCACCACAACATCCCGTTTAAAAGTTGAAGGCTGCACTTTTTTCACAAGGGCTGCACTTTTTTTAAATAAACGCTAACAATGATGTGTCAGGTGAAATAGTGCGTGTTTTTGCATGTTTAATCACTATATACTCAGCATGTCTGGTTAAGAGGCTCGCAGAAAGCAAAACAAATGGCAGGGACACCATGCTTCCCCCTTTCCTACAACTCAGCTGTCTCACTGAAAAGGATCTGCCAGTGACTGAGCACAATTTGGCATCCCCACTCCTCTAAACCACATCTCCCCTCAGCACATAGACACCCACCCTTTGACCCCCCCCCCCCACACACACACACACACACACACAAGTGCACCGCCCTCACTCACACCCCCCTTCTCATGAACACACTCCACTTCAGCCCAGAGGAATTCATTTTCTAATTTTCCTTGCCTGAGAAAACAATACACATGCCTTAACAATGTTGACATCTCTAATGCCTTAAAACGCAGTAGTAATGGAGCTTTGATTGGTAGTAAGTGGATCCTCGATTACAAACACAAACAGGGAGCTCTCTTACTGTACTGCAAGCTTTCTGACCTCGACAGAAGAAATACAAAAGAGGTAAAATAAGTTGAAATGTAGATATTAGTTCATGGAGGCACAATGGGTATTTGAACCTTTTGACAAAACCATACATAAAACTTATACATGGCAAAAAATCTTTTAATGATGATATGAGATGGTATAATCCAAATTTCCAAAAGACCTTATTGACTTCTTAAACATTCCACGGTGCCTAAATGACCAAACATAGTTACAAACAATAAGGTGTTTTGGTGTTCAATTTCTACATTTCTTAGTCCAGTTTGTGGTTATACACTAACTATGGAGTGAGATATTTAAACTTTATATGTGATTTATTTCTATTCCAGCAAAGGTCAGATGAGCCTGACTCACATGACCTGACTGAGGACACATCTCAGTATGCACACACAAAATTGAGCTTTTTAAAAGGAATTATTGTAGGATTGGTTTACTACATTTCTCAAGCAATATTTGAACTGTATAGTTAATTAACATCAAATTTAACATGTATTTTTAAGGCCTTTCCAGTTTTTTTTTTTTTTGTAGATGGCAAAGTGGAAGATAAAAACAAAAGACAGGAGCAAAGATCAAGATCATTAACCTGTTTCTACTATTTTTTACTACTTGTTTATATTAAATCATTTTATGCTCAGCTGGGCCACAATAACACAGGTGATCATCATGGCATCATTTACAGTTCGTCGCAAACTTATTGTGGTGCTGCCACAGAACGGCGTGACTAAAATAAAACCCCCCTAATTTCTAGACCAAAGTCATCATAACCGATTAGTGTAGTAACAAGTCAATATTCAGCTGCACAATCTCAGATCTGCTTGTTGTTTAAAGCTGAATGTCACAGATTACATTTAATGCATTTAAACACCTGCAGTTGTGTAAATCTATTTCTCCATCTAACCCATTACACTGAACTGTCCACTGTAAATAAAAATGTAAATAGGAGTAAAGTAAATGGCACAAACTGCTTGTGATGTGATCTGAGAGCTTGTCACTGATCACATTCAACACCCAGCACACTTACACCAACTAACACTCATATTTATCTTTGTTAACATAATGCGCCATCATATCTAGTCGGTGATCTAAATCGCCAAGAGACAAAGTTCAAAGTCACCATGTCCTATTCAGTAAATTTGCAACATCTTTCTATTAAGACACTTTTCACCTCTCTTAAGTTACAGTCCACAGGCTTCCCATGACAAGTCCTTGTCCAACAGTATTCATTAACCAGTTTGTCTCCCATGAACACCTCTGTCTGTTATAAAGGCTAATTGTTAGCTAAGTTAACGGCAGCAGCAGCAACTTCCTCGGCCAGGTGAGTTACAGTGGTCAACATTTCTTTCGAGACAATTCAAACCTGTGCACCTATAACATTGTACACACTGTAGAATTAATGGTGGTAATATTTTAGCAGTACTTTGGCACTGTCATTGCCATCTCGCTGTCAACTTATACATGAGGTTAATAAACATAAAAGCAAATGTCAGTAGAATGGTTACAGCACTTTTGTAGTAAATATTAACACATTTATATTATAAAAATAAGTAGTTGAAGAAGAAACCAAGTCACTCTCAAGCTAAATGTAGCAGTTTTAGTGGTAAAATATGTATTTTATTTTACTGTTAGCCGTAAAAGCTGATCCGCGATCATTTAGTATATATAACTCCCCTATTCAGCTGAATAGTCCTCCAACCTTAACACCCATATTGATTGTTTGTCTCTAGCCAATGATCCGTTTGTTAGAAGAGCACCTCCATGCATATGTGTAATATGTAGGTGTATATGGAATTTTGGCAGCAGGTACAAATGACCTAGTCTCACGTATTATTAAAGTATTAAACAATTTGAAAATTTTCTGAACATTGAACATTGAATTAAAGTAAACTCACTGTTTTTTTTTTATTTTTTTTTTAAACCTCAATTAATTAATACCACTCTGGTCAAGAGGTTTTGTCAATCAGCTGATTAGGTTAGACAGCTAGCCTCTTCTATTTTTGTTTAATCAATATCAAAAGCGAAATGTCTTGTTACAGTTTTACAGGGGGCCTATTCTGGAACAGGGTCACCCTGAGCTTGCCAGGCTGAGGTAAACTAACTTGCTGCTGGCTGTGACTTTACAGTTACAAAGCTCGATGTGAGACTAATCTACATAAAAGTGTGTTTGCCAAAATGCTGAACTATTCCTTTAAGTGTCAAAAGAAATTCAAGTTCAGAGGACATGTCTGAACAAATGTGCCAAAAGCTATGTAGTCATTGAATAGTCTAGTTTTTTTATTTGTGCTGGCATGTCATAAACCATTTAACCCCCTTCTGTCTCAGTGATACTGGACTGTTGTCTAAAATTTAAGAGACGACACCTCTCCCATGTCCATGGTTCCCTGACCTCGTCATGTCCCCTGCCATTTACATGCGTATTTCTATCAAATCAATTTCAATTCAATCAATTTCTGGCAAATAACTCACTAGCGCCTTGGCAGCCAGGAGGCAGCGAGGAAGACGGTAGACAGTTCTGGAGACCGGCTAGCTGTACTTCAGTGGCCCGCACACAAAAAGACCCCTTCAATTATTCCCATGGTTCTTATTCTGGGCAACAAGCATAGTGTCTACAGTTTCCCAGGCCACTCCTAAAAAAATGACACATTCTCAGACCAGATGCTTCAGACAGCCAGTACAGAGCTGTGATTATTAGCAGGGCCTTCTTTTTGTCTGAGAAAGGGGACAGGCTATTTTTAACCGACAATTATAGTTTGAATATCCTTCACCTCTTGAGCACACCAACCGCTGCTGCCAGATATTGCAGGGTTTCCGCACAGACAAGGGGAGTGTGGAGGGCATGGCCTTAGAACATCGAGACAGTACTGTGTCATTAACTGGCAACTACATTTACTTTTTCTCTCTGCGCATAACTCACAGTCGAACGCATACGAGGGCTATCGACGAGTGATTTAGGAGGCTGTAAGGTTGGTCTGGAGCTCTGTGAATCTTGTGACTACTTAATTTTTCCTTTGTTAGCTGCCAGTGAATGTCAGTGGCACTCCTAGATGCCATATTTCCCATACATTCCTACATGTTTTTTCTGCAATGTGGGCTTTCAAAAGCCACATGCGGATGACAGGCCGGGGTTGAGTGCAAAACGAGGCCTGTCAATATGCTGCGTCAGATGTGATGGAGAAAGAACAAAGGCAGAGACCAAATAATGGCTTGAAAATCAAAACAGCTATGATTTCTAGTCTGCCTTTCTGCTTAGTTACTTGTCATTTTCTACTTAGTTTCTTGTCACCAAGGAAACAAATGATGCTGCGCACACGTTACATGGGAATAATTTTTTGCTGAAAACTATATTACGTGTGATTGATGAGGTTTCAGATTTCACAGCAGATTTGCAATCCTTTGAGTCCTGTGTTCATTCTGTACAGTAGGGGGAGTGATGGGGATTTAGTTGCAAGGTCAGGCAAAATGCCGTTGTGGTGCATCAATTGAATCCTTGTCAGACTTCAAAGTGTGTTGTATCCAGAGGTCTCGGCTGTAGTGCAGTAATTGCACAGTTTGGCTTCTCTGGCTCAGCTTTACGTCTAAACTCTTCAAGCACTTTACATATTAAAGTTACATAATCTGAAAGACACAAAAGGAAAGCATAAAACTTAATGGCTATTTAATATTCATTTCGAAAGCCATCATGTACAGTTGACACCACCACCTCCAATATCACCTGGGTCAGGTGATATTGTCAACTTGCACCATTTTTGCTCAATACTGTTAGATTAGCCAGATGAGCCCACTCATACTGTACATTTCAATGAAATGGTGGTTCATAAAAATACCGGTGCGGATCATGCAAATTGTTTTTGCATGCACATATAGGTCATAAACCTGACAAGGCCGGGTTGTTATACCAATAGTCTTCTGCCAAACAGCTAGTAAGAATTTTTCCTGCTTTTCAGACGTCTGTCGGTGCCTGCTACAACTGCACTGTAAATATTCCTGTGAGGAGATCAGAACATTTTAGGGGTTTTCTAAAAGTATGTTTACTAAATAATGACACAAATGAGTGTACACAGGTCATTGTGAGTTTCTTAATCACAAAAAAAGCTTGAGATTGCAGAGGAGGGGGCTAAATGTGTATGTTCATGTGCATTCATTGTTAAAGGAAGGTAAATTGAAAGAACATGAGTCTCTCGTAGGCTCACTGTGTCTCCTTCTTCCATCACTTGCTCCCTCATCTCCCCATCCTTCAAGAGGAGAAAGGTCTCAGAGTTTCTCAGGAATGTTGACTTTTCTGTGCCTCTGTCCCTTGGGGGATGTTGGTAAGGGTCTTAACCTTTCTCCTCCTGTATCCCTGGAGCCTATCAGCTAACTAAGTTAGCATGAGATAACGCTCTGCTCTTGGCCCCCTATTGCAGCCTCTTTTCCTTTCCTGCCTTTTAGTTTCCTTGACCCTGGGCTAATATGAGACAGCACCTTCACTGGAAGCCAGAGAACATCCATCACTCTTCTGTCTAATCTCGGCTTGTGGCAAAATGAGTCTTTCAGCCCTTGTCCTCCTTGCTCCCACTCTATGCCCAGACACTGATGACACCTTCTTTGCTAATCGGTAAAAGGGCTGATGGTATACGATCTGCTAGCTCTTTCTGCTTTGCTCATTTTGAAAAGGCTAGCAACACATTTGGAAGTGGAAACAAAATACTGAAAACGTATGTAATGCTAAAAACACACTTGAAACATTTCCATTAGTTATGAAACATATCATAAGTGAGTTTAATTTGTAAAAGGTCTGTAACCTGACAGAGAATAAAAAGCACATTCTACAGAGGCTAAGTCTCTTAGACGTACAAATGGAACGAGGTTTACATTAAAGACTGTGTGGGTAAATAGTTTAAGACCTGACAAATAACATTTCTCAAATCAAATTTAAATCAAAGAATCAGCAGAATTTTTTTGTAAAAAAGTATCCAGAGAAATCCTTGTAGGCAGGGGACAAGGGCCCAAAACAATATTAATCAATATTCATCAATTCAATATCAGTGAGCTTAGTTTGTTTCTGCATCCAAAATTGCATTAAATGCCAACTCTTCATCTGGACATAAGCTCTTTTAAAATGAACTGAGGGGAAGTGTGATGGTGATGGGGTCATTAATGCACATGAGTGCGTATGCGTATGAGTAACTGGCACATTATCGCTGTCATCAATTTAAAAACAATATTTTTCAAACTACAATCACATTTCTCAGTTTCATCATTCGAGTTGTTGTCTTTGTATTATTTGCATTAGCTTTTAAATTATTTGCAAATGTTGAATGTTTTTAATTACGTTTTACACAGTGTCCCAACTATTTTGGACACACGAGTATAATGAATGTGACCAGACATTAAGAAATGACACAGTTGTGTAATAGCATAGAAAATGCATTACAGTTATCCTTGGAGGGGAGCTGGCCTCCTGTGTGCTTCCATCAGTGCCAGGAAACTGCCGCTGTTCAGCTGTATAGCCTGAGCAGGTACCGTGGGGAGCATTTTTTATGTCATCACAGTTGTCCAGGTGGGTCACTTCCAGTGTGCACGTGGCTTGTCTGTGAAGGCTTGTGAATACGGCCTGTGTGTTCTTCTGGAAACTATAGAAAAGTGGCTACACGCTGCCGTCGTCCTCACAGAAAGCTGTTTTGTGAACTCAAGAACACGAGTCGTGATTTACATTATGATAAATGAGGGAACTGAAGCAAAACAACAACATTTTAACAAAACCTAACCATATTTATTCGGTACCTAACTAACCTTAACCTACCAAACCCTGGGGCCTTGTGCCTAACTCTAACCAAGCTCCTTTGTTTGCATAGTTGTTATACAGTGTTGTTGACTTTTAAGGGTAACAGTTACACATAAGCGGTCACTTTGGTGCCGTTGCCATTTTGGTGCCTGGCTCAAAGCAGGGTGCAGGTTTACCAGATGCCTTCCTCTCCAGTGAGGGGTTCTATGGGGGGGACAAAGATTGGAGGAATGGTTACACATACGATAAGTAACTTTTTTGGACAACATCTTTTAGAGCCACCAACTCTTGTCAATGACAATTATTACTTTGTACGTAAATATATAAATTGATAAATTGATGATAAAAACCATTCTGTGTGTAATTGTCAATTCTTTCACTTGAATTCAGTTATTAAATTGTCACCTTTGAAGCAATAATTTTGAACAGAAAACCGACTGGTAAAATGGTCTCTGGCCTCTAAAGCTGATCAGCTGACCTTTGCTGTGACCTTTCCATGTCATGCAGACAATATTAATCAGGACCATGCACTGAAGATGAGTGTGATCTGCCTCCTGTGTGTTGTGTATTTTCTCAAGCCATTCTCATTTCAGGTCAGTAACCCTGCAATGTTCTCCCACACACTGGAGCGTATTCCCCAACTCTAAAGCTGCTCCATCTCTTGTTCGCCTAACCCCTTGCATTGCCTGGGGTGCTGCTTGAACTAAGGGGACGCGCTTCATCCCTCAGTGGGAGTACTTGGAACAAAGAGGAAATGGGCTTTTTCCCAAGGTTGGGACTGGCAATAGTAAGGAAAACATGATGATTAGTTTAAAATAGGAAACACAGAGTTTACAGGGAGAGAAAAGTATGGGACAAATGCTGCTTAAAAATGTGTCACTGGGGCAAACATGTGAAACAATGAGCTTCGTAGCTTGAGGGCAGAGTAGCTCAAGTAGGAGGTCAAACTTTGAATGTGGGGCTTTAATAAGAGAGGTATCTATGAACTTGTAACCCCAAATCTGGATTTAGTTATTCTTTGCCGTAATTTCTCAGCGCACCTTCATCTTGCCATGCTAAATATGAAACCACAAAATTCTGGCTATCACTCATTATTTATGATTTTCATTCTGGAAGTGAAAAACAAAGGGAATTGACAAGTACCCTGTTTAAAATGAACCCCACAGTTTTCCTCCTCCTTGCTTGAGCCATTTATGGCTCGTCTCTTAAATGAACTAGCTGCCTGCAGACGGATATTACTCATGAGTCCAGCTTCTGCCAAGTTCTGGTCTGAGGGCCATTAAGGTGTTTAAAGTCAGCCATTTATATTTATGCTGGATTGCCCTTCTCTATTTTTAAAATTCCCCTGAACATGTTTTTATGAAATATAACCACAGTGATTGTCTGAAAGTGCACTGCTTCATAATTTACCATTCTGCATTAACCAGGCATCATTCAACGCCTTGCACATTGTACAGTCAAATTACATCTTCAAATTCATTGCAGGTAGAAGCTACAATACTTCACGTTTGAACATGTGAATAGGAAATTTAAACAAAGATGGATTTTGGCTAACCCACAGCATTAAAGTCAGATATTTATGTTAATTTATCTAGTGGGTGTAGAAGGTTCACTAAGTCATCTTTATTTATTTACCTTTAATCTACCAGTTCGTGGCCGCTAATAGACAATTGTACAAGAGCTGGAATCTGTGGTTAGTTCACTGTATATCTTATTTAAATGCACTTATGCAGGTCTGAGAGAAAAAGGATTTTGCTCTGCATTATTGATGGAAATTTAACATCTGGATTGTTTTCCTTTCTTTGAGTACCAATCCATGTAATGTGTACATAATATGCACATTAGCTGACCATAGCTGTAAGCTAGTAACAAATGTATTAAGAACATTTAATAATTGATTGATTTTTTTTTAAATAAAGATGAAACATTTTCAACCAGCCATTATGAGTCTCCGCTACATATTATGCTAATAGAAGCCAATGCCAGGGCTTTTCAACTCAGAGCAGGGGTCACCAGCCTTTTTGAAACTGAGAGCTACTTCTTGGGTACCGATTAATGCGAAGGGCTACCAGTTTGATACACACTTTTGAAAATAACAAATTTGCTCAATTTACTTTTAGTTATATGTTATCATTAATAATTGAATTAAATGAATGATATTCATCTATGTGTAGACTCTGATCATGTTAATGATTTCTCACTATAACTATCAAATGTGATTTAAAAAAGAATGGCAACAAAAAAATTAGATGCAGTGCCCGCGGGCACCATGTTGGTGACCCCCTGACTCAGAGTGACCCAGTAGCCACCCAAAACTAGAAGCAACCTGAGATTCTTACTTTCTAATACAAAGGAAGTTTGCAAAACATAACTTTTTAAGGATGCTGCCACATAAACTAGAATTAAACATTACATAGATGATATCTGCCTTATGACAAGCCTACAATTCAGGAGATGTTATCAACGTACCATCTAAATACATGAAAGATGATGTTGTGCCATACTTTGTTAAACACACGCTGGCTTGTGATAAACTTATAGGATTGTTGAAATCTCCTCATCTTTGGTTCCTGAAAGTACACATAGCAGCCTAACAAGCTCTGTAATTCAGAAAGTCGAACAATTATCTAGATATACACTGCAAAGACATTCCCAGACATTGTTTCGTCAAGGAATTTATGAACTTTCTGAAAAAAGATGATATAGAGGGTGAATACTCGAACTGCAGCCTTCATACAAGATCCCTTAATACATTGCTGGCTTTTACACTAAAAATGTAAATCCATATGCATATGGACAGACCTTATAAGACTGCAAAGTATGAAAGAGACAACAAACAGTCAGAGATTAGGATAAATGATGTCATTCACCAGAAATTTGAGTTATGTAGTGAGAAGAAATGACTACAGGAAACTGATTTAATACTGGTGGGAGTATATATACTTGGATCAACACAAGGATCAACTTGTGTCTGTTATTTCTTACATTATTAAATATTAAGCCACAATATATTTTACAGTGGTCCAGTGGTAAGAAACGGAGACACTGGATCATGGTGAGGGATGCAGAGTGAGGATTCAGAGAGAGGCAAGAATACTGGGTATTCTGAGCAAAAATAACACATTACTATGTCCAGTAGGTGTCTGAAACCAGGTTCAGGTTTATGTCGAGGTGGACCTGTGACCGGGGGCAGTGTGAGATGAAATACGGCAATGCTGTGCACTGGAGAAGCTGCAGCAGCTGTCAGTCTGTCATGGTCCTGGCTTCAACATCTCATCGTAAAGTCATAAATTAAATGGTGAGGAATGTAATCCTCCTGTCTTAAAGGAGCAGTTTGCAGAACCGTGTGTGTCGTTACAGAGGCAGCAGTGGAGCCCTGTCTTTTCACCGGCTGCACACGGCTCCTGCAGGCACGAAAGCCAAACCAGCCCCTTTCCTCTTTCAGTTAGTACTCAGTTAGTACTTCACCACTGGCTGTGGAAGAGCAAGTCCGTTATGTGACATGTTTGTAAGAGCAGCGCTTGAAATCTGCAGGTTTCCTCTAAATGTCTGCCCGTACGGAACGTAAACATAAAACATCGTGCATTATTTTTTTCAAATCGAAAATTCAAGATGATGTTCTGTATACATTGAAAGAATTGTAGAAAGTAGCAGCATACATTATCCACAGAACATACAGAATTCACAGGACCATGCTGTCATACAACAGAAGTATTGATTTTAAAGGTACAATTTACAAAGTAAACGTGGCCCCAATTCTAATCATGCACACACCTTATCTCATGAATAAAGCAATAGCACAGATGTTAATATTTTCAGACTCAAGGCCGCAAGTTTTCAATTACTGTAGATCGCTAAACCAGGTGAACTAATTCAACCGTCTTTCCTGTCCAACTAAGTGTGTCAGTCAGTGAAATCAGTTGTTGGTCAGCATGAAAACCTCCATGCGCCGACTCTCAGCCACATTCCTGCCTCTCCTGCAAATCACTGGCATAGCTTCTGAAATAGAAACCAATACCACTGTTTTCTCACACTGAGTACAAGTACGCACATTTCAGTACTCGTATTGGTACTTGAGTACCAATACAACTAGCTTAGGTAGTAAGGGTCTTCCACAGACCACAGGGTAAGTGGTTTGATCATCGGTCCCAGTTACGTGTCGAAGTGTCTTTGAGCAAGACACTGAGTCAGATGAGCACAATGAATGGCAGCCACCCCTTGGTGTGTGAGTGTGTGTGTGTGTGAATGGGAATCATCATTGTAATGCGCTTTGGAAAAATTTGCTACATAAGTGACAATTTACCATTTAGGAGTATTAAACTGTTTCTGCTTTTAGAATGAGTTGCTGGACAGTACAATCCACTGCAGTTAAGCGAATTCTGCGAGAATGGAAATTCTTCCCCACGCTTTCTTCTGCCAAAACAAATATGTTGGCAACCGGTGTTTAACAAACAGAGCAACTTTCTTAAAACAGCTCTTTCAAGCCACAGACATTTTTCCACCTCCACAGTTGTGGTGTCGGAGAAGTTTACTAAGTATACTAAGGTATAAAACAGTATAAAAAGTACACAAAGGCAGGATCAAGCCTGGTGCCCAATTCTGGTATCAGAATCGTAAAGTCATAAATTAAATGGTGAGGAATGTAATCCTCCTGTCTTAAAGGAGCAGTTTGCAGAACCGTGTGTGTCGTTACAGAGGCAGCAGTGGAGCCCTGTCTTTTCACCGGCTGCACACGGCTCCTGCAGGCACGAAAGCCAAACTAGCCCCTTTCCTCTTCCAGTTAGTAACACTGGTTTTGCTGGTAGGGGTTTGGGAAACATGCACAACCAGTAAACAGTGATAAACAAGAAAATTCAAACTAAGACTGGAATTTTATTTTCTTTGACTGAGAACTACACATTACTTCACCAGTGGCTGTGGAAGAGCAAGTCCATTATGTGACATGTTTGTAAGAGCAGCGCTTGAAATCTGCAGGTTTCCTCTAAATGTCTGCCCGTACGGAACGTAAACATAAAACATTGTGCATTATTTTTTTCAAGTGAAAAATTCAAGATGATGTTCTGTATACATTGAAAGAATTGTAGAACATCTCTATAACTCAAAGTGTAATAACATGGACGATTTTAGACACATATGAAAGTAGCAGCATACATTATGCTGAACCAAAGAGTGACCAAGGCAGGTGAAAATGAAGCATTAACCCCATTTTTCTACTTCATAAATGATATCTGCATACATTTTATAATGTGACTATTAAGAATCCACAGGACCATGCTGTCCTACAACAGAAGTATAGATTTTAAAGGTATTTAATACCTATTGATTTTATACAGAGGTATAAAATAGTATAAAAAGTACGCAAAGGCCTGGTGCCCAATTCTGGTATTGGCATCTGGACATTGATTCCCTTGGGAACTCATAGCTTCTCTCAGCAGGACAACTTGTCTTTGCTGCTTGGAATGACCAAACTGTGACACACTGCAGAGGGCTTTTAACAAAATATGGAGTAGCGTTTTTGCATGCTTGTGCAGAAAAGCCCCTTGGGGGTGCTTTTCCCTGGAAGACTGTATATAAGAGTTCAGCCAGTCATCCAGAGGCTTGAATTACACTCTGCCCTATAACCTCAGAGATACAAGGCTAAATGCAAAAGTGACATTGTGGATAACTGCCTGCTAAAGATAATGGGTTGCTAATGGAGATTGTTAACTGTACTAAAAGAGACTAAAATGTCTAGAAGCACTAAACAATAGGCAGTTGGAGATGCTCAGTTGATCCAAAATGTGTAGAGAGAGAGCTTGCAAACAGACACCTATGTAAGCACACACACACTTTCTTAAATAACTACAGGAAAGTGCTACATGTACAAATGATGCTATATTTTTTCTTCATTTACTGTATTTTTATTTTTATTTTTATCGCAACAAACCAATAGCTACTAGAGGCAATGATAATGTAAAAGCCAAAATGAAAAGCCATATGACTTGTTTGCTCAAAATAAATAGCATCTTTATGTTTGAGAAAAACATCAAACATGATCCAATCACATGTAAATATTAAAGGTTAGGCGGGTACAGATTTTAAAGGAGCTTATAGTGGCACAGTCTGCGTGTGAGAAATTGTACAGTAAATTGACCCAGGAATCTCCATCTATCCTCATCACACACTTATTGTAGAAAGACTACAGATTCCTGCCTTCAAACAGAGTAAGTACACAAATGAATTGACCTTGATTAGACTAATGTATGACAGGAAAACCTGCTGCTGATGGGCGTTTCAGTGATGGAGGTGGAGCAGGGTGGGTATAGTAATGCTTTGGGGCTTAGATGAAAACAAGATGAACATCTGACATGTTAATTTGGTGTCCAATTGTAAGATGATTGGTTACAAATTGAAAAATGAAGATCAGGTGCAGATTCTCAGAGCAATGCTCACGTCCCTCAGTGAAAATTGCAGACGACTACATTACACGCGAATGCATGGCTCCCCGTATTTCAGATGTACCCCTCCGAGTCAACGCTCTGCAGGTCCAAAAAGACACATCTTTCAGGAAGTTTTCTACTTTTTTATTTTCATCAGCCCATAAACTCTCTGTTATATATTTTTGTCATATATTTTAAAAGCTTGTGTGGGTATTTATAGAGCTTCCACGGTGATGAGGGGAGGAGAAGCACTACTTTGAGTTGTGTTGCAGCTACTCACTGTCCTGGGAGAATAAAAGCATATTGTTTTTATTACTGGGGGGTCAGGAGGAGGAGGGCAAAGGAAGAGGGTGGAGGAATGAAGGTAGCAGTTTTAAAATGATTGTATATGTCTGCATGTTTTTGTGTACATGTGTGTACACATGTACAGTAAATATGTGGTATATGTAATTGTCCACAGAACTACTACCACTGGCACAGAGGGGAGATGTTTTAGATTTCATCAGCTTTAAAGAGCTGATGAAATCCAGATGACAAACATTGTACTTTACATAGAGCTATCTGTAACCAAAGAACCGTGGTCATCCAACATGACATAACTGAGCATCCTTAGTGTGACAGCTCTCCATTTAGGACAGAGCACTATGCTGTGTGATCGGCAGAACTGTGCTTCTCTTTAGCTCAGGTTGTAGAGCAGGAGGTTTGCCACTCGCAGGGTTGCAGTGCTAAAGTGTTGGACACATACAGTCCCTGATGACTTGGTAGATGACAAAATGTACATCTTGCAGACCAAAGTATGCGTCATGATGTTTCACTAGATCCATCATAATCAAAATAACAAACACACACACACACACACAGAGTCACATCCTACCTGAAACACCCTGCCGCTACCAATAACATGGAAGATAACAGTGCTTCCTGTCCTTCCTATGGGCTTAGCTTTATCACTTCACATGTGTGTTTATAAATGCTAGTATCTATTCATACAATGGGATGGGGAGACACAAAACCCTCCTTTCTTCCTGAAAGTGTTTTTCCCTCTGTCCTTATCGCAGTTTGCTCATTCCCTGTCACAACACGAATATCAGTGTAATCATAATACTATATCGTAGAGTGTTCAAATATGTGTTTTTCAATAATGAATTAATATGAAACTTATAGGATATTTGTGTAAACGACATGTGTCAGGCTCAAACAGCTCTGGATGTATAAAACAGTTAATTGAAAATTAATAAAATGGTAAATGTTCTGCACTTATATAGCACTTTTCTACCTTTTGGCACTCAAAGCACTTTACAACGCTTCTTATTCTCCCATTCACACTCACACACCGATGGGGGAGCTGCTATGCAGCTGGCCAACACTCATTGGGAGCAACTAAGTTGGGGCTCAGTGTCTTGCTCACTTCGGCATGTGACCAGAGGAGCCAGGGACTGAACCAACAACTGTGAGATTGGTGGACAACCGCTCTACCTTCCTGCGCCACAGTCGTAAAACAATACAAAAAAACGTGTTGTGAGATAATACAACACCCTGCAGCATTTCCGTATTTGCAAAATACAAAATAAATGTTTTTAAATGTAAATGTACTTGTGTACAAAGTCAGTAGTTAAAATTGAAGAAAAAAACCATCCGAAATTAACACCAACTCCAAATTGAATCTGACAAAGTCCCTGGAATTTAAAATCTTACATTTACTGTGCAGTAGTTCTAAAGGCAACACATCTCGTGTCTCTATCTTCTTAAAGCTTTTTGAACACAGCGGCAAACATGTGTAGTGGAAGTGTCGGAAACAGGTGCTTTGTGGCTCAGGCAGCTCTCCCTCTTTGATATCCTTATTAGAAACAGACGGTTAGTGCCGGGTGTGTCGATAAACACAGCAAGCATGCGAGCCTGCCGAGACCACGGCATGTCAGTTACCCAGTATTTCAACACATTTGCTGCGAAGTCCTTCACAATCCGAATCCGAATCAGCGTTTGAAATCATACATGTGATTGTTTCTTTGTGTGAGTTTTCAGTGGGGAACACCAGGGATGGCACTGAGCATCAATAGCTTAGTGCTGCCAATATACATCAGTCACCATAAATTTAAGACAAATGAGAGCTGAAGTAAAAAACTGGTTATCTCATTAGGGCTTAGCTTAGAAGTGGGTGAGCTAATTCAGGGGATTTGTTGGAACCAGAGAAAATGGGCAATAGTAGGGATTTAAGTGAGTCCACTGCCAAAAGGGCCTGAGAAGAACGTGGCCTGATGTAATGAATTACGTTCAAGGGCACTTTGTACTAGGCGTGGCGCAGGATAAAGTCCTAATAATGTTGGGAGCGTCTCACTCAGACATTTGCCATCTCACATAAATCCCCAAGTCTAGTCAATTTCCAAATTTCAGAATCGCAGTGCATGTGAGAAAAAGGCTTTAGAGGACTAAAAGAATTTGCTTCCGACATCTTGGCGTCAGATACTGTACCAGACAACTGCATAGATAGACCATTTTTGCACTGAGGTAGTGTTGATATATTGCACAGAATGGTATTTTTTCATGTATTGCACCGCCCCATGAATAGCATATCTATGTAAAAGCTATGTTTACAGACTATAGAAGAAGAAAGAATACACCGTGTCCATTAATGTGACATACAGTAAAAGAAACTTCTTCTGCAGGGCCACAACCGAAAAATTATGCACTTCATCTAGACTTCTCTTGGCTGTAAAATTTTTAATAAATTGTTAGAACTATCCCCACCCCAAGCAGCCTTAACATATCTAACTGTTTGGCTTGTGGGTTGGAAGTTAAAATAATTGCAACACATCAAAATAAAATGCAGAAGCTGCTACTTTAGCTTATGTAAGTCCAACCATTGTATGTACAACAGACTGAACGTTAGAGAAAAATCCTTTCGATCAGAAATCGAAAATTTTTTTTTTCTTTTTTTTTTTTTTTTGGTTATAAAATCCATTGTGTTTCTCACAGAGAAAAACTACTGACAATGTTACAGCTGAGTAGGTGGTATCCAACTTCCCAGTCTTCCCCTATAGCACTTTATATTCTCTATGCAATGTCCCACCTGGGCAGGGGAGCTGAGAAGTGTCACACAGTAATAAAGTAATGATCCACCAGCAGAATTTGCTGGTTAGGTTACAGCTGACACTGTCCTGAGTGTGCACTTTCATCTGGTGGCAAATATACTGAGTTTGAAATAAAGGATTCAGTACGTCACATCCCCAGGTTTCCTGTTTTGTTGCTTAGTTACTGTATGTTCATTCTGTAGTTCTCTCTAAGTAGCATGTGTCATAAAGGTACCACACAAATGTGAAATAAATAGACTTATCACTTATGAACATACTTTATATTTAACTTACAATATAAATTATTTTAAGGTACCGAGGTTGTTACGCTGCTATTCTCCAAATGTTGCATATTGTTCTTATGTCTCTTTCTAAAAATCTAAAATGTCACTGATTCTTTATCTAGAGCGTGACATCAAGGCTGAACCTGTTACTCCAACGCTCTCCGCGGAGAAGCAGAGATCAGCGCTGCTGACGTGCTCACCGTCATCCCAAGTGATGCTCGCAGAATAAAAACAAATCGCTTCAGAAGATGCGTTAATCTCCCCCGAAAAAATGCCTTAGCCCTGAATTAAGATGTCATTTTTTTTTTTTAGCGCAGAAGTGACACCTGTTGATAATCGGGTGCCTGGAATGACTTACGTTGCCTGTTATTTTGTGTCTGTGAGCAGCGAAAGAGAAGGGAACTTGGTTAATGTGTCTGGCCTTGTATTTCATTATTATTAGAGTTTGAAATGATGTCATAGGGGAGTGCTGTAAAATTTTATCATAGAAATTAATGAATTCAAACAGTTAGATTGGGATTGCATTAGATGTGAGATACCTCAGTTCCCACAAGTTCCCCGAGTTCTTTTCATGCCATTTGTCATAATAAAACCTTATATCAACGCTTAACCTAAACTATAAGGCATGTGAGAAAGCCCTCTAACGATTGTATTTACCACGCTTCATTTGTCAGGACTTGGCTTGGTTGACTCTAACACAACAGTACAGTACGTACACACACTAGCACACACAGCCACCACCATCACCGAATGATCGGAATCAGCTTCCTGTGTAGCTGAATGCTTCGGCTCTGCTGCTGTCAGACTAAACTGTGGGGAGTCGGGGCATGCAGACCAGATGTGAGCCAAGGTGTCCACCCTCTTAGGCTAATCAGATTGATTAGGGGCAATAATCTGGCGGGCTGGCACTGGACTCTGTACTTCATGAAGCTAAGCATTGAGAACTCACAAGATGGCTGGATGTTACACAGTCCAGAACAGCTTAGGCCTCCAGCACACTGACATGTGAACGGTTAGGTAGAGTGGGGTTCTGACTATGGTATTTTGTGTCTGTTTTAAATCAAAACCGCAGACTAAAAAAGATCCCGTCGCATTGGGCATTCTCAGACCAGTCCTAAGCATATTTTTATCCTGTTTTTTGATGTAATATTGAAATAATCCCTGCCTTTTCAACTTGACTTCCTTCCATCGGATGAAACTGCCCAAAACTTCAAATCAAAGCAGTCAGCATATAAGAGCGGAGCGGAGCTTATAAACAGGCACAGCAACAGGAGGTCTCATTCAGCTCCGGCCTGAATTTAAGACTTTGAATCAAACCCATTGAAATGATTTGAGAGGGATGTGGGAACCAAGATAGCAGTGCTGACAAGCTCACCCAACGATCAGAAAAGGAAATATTGCTCTCAATGACCTTACTGTTACCCTAACAACACCACATAAGTCTCCTCTTTCTGATACCGGTCTGGGTCTGAAACATCCAGTCCCATCCCAGGAACCAGCCTTCCTCTCATTTCCTGTCTGCGCAACAGCCGTCGCCTGTTTAAATTACGCCCCAGTGCCTCCCCAATTCCCCTGCACATAGCTGCCCTCTCTCCTGCTGCCTTTCTGTCCTCTCTCTGTCTCTCTCTCTTCCTCGCTCCCATCCTATTGGCTCCAGCTGCCTCCCAAGTCATGTGTTTCTGGCAGCTAACAGGGTAGACTGCTGATTAATGCAAGCACCAGAGAATAGCTGATAAAGAACAAATGTGTGTGTGTGTGTGTTTTTATTTATTTATTTTTTTTTTTTTTCTGCCTAAAAGTACACAGAGGGTCTAAAAGAATAATTGGAAATGTTGGACATGTAATAGTCTTATCTCATTTCTTGCTGACGGTAAGATGAGATTTTTGGTGCTGGGCCAACGAGCTGAAACCAAGAAATAGCCTGATATGTACATAACTCCCAGTAAAACACCAACTATCAAACTTTGCTTTTTGTAATACAATAGAGGTGGGCAGACTTTTTTTTTTTCCATTGGACAAAGATGAAGTTAGTGTTTATGCTAAGCTAAACTAACTGGCTTGTGGCATATTAACTAGAGATATAAAAGTGACTCCCATCATCTCACCTACTGTAATTCCAGATATGAGCGATCATAATCATATTTCCCAAAATCTTTAACTATTAATCCTCAATGATTTCTTTATAAAAGGTACACGATTAAAACTGTAACTTAGCCTTAAAGGCCTCAGTGAACATTTCTTCATATGTGCATAACATGCAGCCAAAGTTAGGGTTAATTTACACATCCGTGACAGAAATCCCTTCAGTCTGACCTGGTTCAGCTGGTCTCCCCTGAGATGCATATTAAAAGGTCATTGCTGAAAGCTTTTTGCCGTTGTGATCGTCTCTCAGTGAGTGCACAATCAGCAGAGACCAAAATGTATCAACAATAGCAATAAAAAGGTCAATTTTGGAAAGTGTTGGGAGACACTGGTGAAAACCAATGCACTCATGTTTTAACCACAATGTCTCTGTCCACAGATGTTATCACACAGTTTCGCTACACATTTGCTGCAGCTTCTGTGAAATGGACATTGTTACTTTAACAAGGAATGATGTGGCTTTCAATGAAAGTATGAGAGGTCCAGACCGTGTGGCTAATTCTCAAGCAGGTAGTTAAAAATGAATGTATGCTTCTAGTTTAGATGTCAGTGCATGTCCCAGACAAATCAGGGAATTATGAACCACAGGTCTATTTTTCTCTGCATAAATGCGAAGCAAATTGCAGTCAGAGTTTTACATCTCCCCCGTTGCTCTAAATGCCCTCTGCGGATGCGGAGGGGAGGGTGCTCTGTATCGCTGCATCTAGCCTCCGTAGCCATCCCACACACCTATCAGACATATTCTACTGCATAACAATGATTTCAGATTCCATGCTACAGTACCACCCCCTGCTGCCTAGCTAAAATTATTATAATTTGTAGAACAAATACTGCAAAGTTTTGTCTGTAAGTCACGATATTTTGTTTTCAATGCAGATTTATGTGCATATGTGTGTATATAAATGCCTCCACAAATGGTTGTATGTGTATACAGGCTCAAGGAATACACGGGTGGATGCAGAGTTTTGGATATGTGGGAATCATATTCCAGTCAGTCTACACAAAGCATCAACACATTAGTCAGGCTGCACATAGGCGGTTCTCCCCGCACAGCATTTGTTAAGAGACCCACCCTGGTCAAACCGAGTTTGTTGGTCAAACCACCCACTGGCTGTGGCTTACTCATCAGTCATACAGGGACAAGATAACTGGTTGCTAACAATATCAGCTTTACACATTTGATACTTCAAAGGACAGCGAGAGGTAACAGTGTGAACTTGAATTTCAATTTGAGATCCCAGAAAGAAATTGTGTTAAATTATGTTTTTATCAGGCGTGGTCAGTCTAACTTTTCTGACCACCAGCTCTTTAGGTTTCCGTTTTCTTTTTTCCTTTAGTATTTCATAAAAAGCATATATTGAGCACATATGTTAAACTATATAGATTTTATCTATTTGTATCAGTGTGTTCAAGGTATTTTTCTAGGTGTATTACCGTTTTCCCTGGCAGGAAAAATGTGTGGATTTTGGTCATTAGTAACATCGCTTGGCATTAGAGAAGTGTGAAAATAATATACTGTAGAGATGTTGTAGTGAGGGGTTTGGGGGTATATGGTTTCTTGCACAAAGCATTGAACTTTGGTCACAAACACATGTTTGGTTTGGTTTGTTCTCGTGAGTACTGATAAATTATGCTCCTAATGTGACTGTGGTTGGGACAAAGGTTCGCTAAATATTGAGAAAACATGCAAGCATGCTTCAAATCCTCATTCTGTATATGTGTATCCTGTGAATATTTTGTGTTGGCAGTGAGGATTTTCCTGGTATGATGAATGGCAGCATGACACATTTGAGACAATACTGTTTTTAGTCTAAAGCAGAAAAGCTTATAGGTTTCTCCCACTTTCTAACTCTGTACACTCTAGAACAGACGTCAGCTATCTGGGTTTATGTGTTTGCAAAAATACACGAAAAGGTTTTTCAAGAATGGCTTTATAAGGAAACAAATACTGCACTAGTGACTCAGACAGTAGTGATAGATGGCAAACCCACTCAAAGCACAAAGATGGGTTAATTTTTTAAAGAGGGGTGGCCCAGCAACCACCAATCATTATCGTAACTTCGAATGACCAAGGGTATAATATTCTATATCACTCTGGTCAGATGACAACCATATGGGAAGTTCTCTGTTTATTGTTGTCTCTACAAATAGGGCAGGAATTTATTTACTAAACCTAACATGTCATTGTGCTGTTGTACAGCAGTGTGAGCAGTGTGCATGAACAAAGACTTACATTGCAGCAATGCAGGTCTTTATTTATACAAAGAGCAAACAGCCTGACATGGTGGCTAATAAAATCAAAAGTACAACAACCCCTGTTGGGCTTCTTGGTCACATTTGACATCAATCACCTTTGTCCCGGGTCAGGGGTGAAACTTTGTCTGTAGGACGCCTCTGATCACTCCCTCACATATTCACACAGCAAAACAGGCCTCTACATCAATACTTCACTGGGAGGGCACTTACTGGACATGAGGCCGTTATTGCCAAACGTAGGAAAAAAAAAGAAATCTTGAAGCAGTAATGCTGCTGGAGGTCTCTTTAACGGCGTTCCTCAGTCTATGAGCATCAAAAGGGCCAAACCTGCGAGTGGGCTTTTTTTTTCCTGCAGAAAGGGAGAAAATTGTGTTGACTTTGGAGTCTCCCTTGTTTCTCTTCATCACAGGAGTGATGGGTCCAGTGATTTTTATAGGGCATATGGATGACATTTTGATTTCTGCTGTGTACTTTTGACTTTGATGTCAGCCCCTGCAATTTTCCTTACAAAAGAAGGTTATGACACATAAGGGTGGTATGTGCAATATTTGCTATATTTCTCACTTCACCGTACCCTCTGTCCTGAGAGACCACTTAAGCGTTTGAGATTAGAATGGAAATGATCAATCACTGAAGCTCCTAAATCCACACACTTATACTGAGGGAAACACACACACACACACATCAGATTGTGGTCACACCCTGCCTTGTCTTCCACCCCCTTCCT
The DNA here is from genome assembly GCF_033026475.1 of Channa argus. Taxonomy (NCBI): domain Eukaryota; kingdom Metazoa; phylum Chordata; class Actinopteri; order Anabantiformes; family Channidae; genus Channa; species Channa argus. The sequence goes on along the minus strand of NC_090210.1, from coordinate 2,965,082 downwards.
TGACCTTTTAGTTATGTGGTCCACGAACAACTTTCCGATTCTTCTCTTAGTAGCTTTAGATGCACTAAATTTGTTTTGCCTGTAGTCAAGTTTTGGAGCCATGCCTGAAAGTACGGGGAATCCCCAGCATGCTCTGTGAGTACAGCAACAAAATAGCGTGTCTCAATCATCAACAACAAAAAAAAAAAAAGCAGGAACTCTGCTGAAACTTGACTTCACAAGTCTGTACATCTGTAAATCACAAGACTGTACACTGTCATACAGTAAACATTGTTCTTGTATGGCACCATAAAAAGTAGCTACAGTTGCTCAGATGCAGGATTCATAATTCAGATTTGACATTTTATGCTCTGGTGCCAAACGTCTGAGGCCAAGCTGTGCCATGTGTTTTTGTTTTTCTTTTCTCGTGCATGTGAAAGACCATTTGGAAGCAATTTTTCTTTGTTAATATGAGTATTATTTTAATTGTAGTAATTATAGGTTAAACTGTTCGACCACTTGCAAGGTGTTCACCAGCTTTTGACAAGACGACAGCTTTGCTGTTCAGTCCATTTCTCCTTCACTACCACTTCTTCCCCTAAAAAACACACATTCATAATCAAAATTGTAAGATACTTTATTATTGTGCGATTTCAAAAGCTGGACCATTTTGTACTTTGTGTCTTCCCTCACTCAAACAATTAATATCATTTTTGAAACAAAACCTAAAATGACATTCATTTTTCTGACATTTTGGCTTGTTTTGCAGGCAAAGGCTGCAGCTTTAACATGACCTGAGCTGTGACAAATCGGCATGTGATGGGAAGCAAAATTTTGGGGAGAAAATTTTGGGAGTTCAGTTGTTTGCTGGCTAACCTCTTTGTGGTTTCCTCTTTCTGTGACCCCTCAATCACAACAGAGGTCCAGTTTAGAGTCTGGCAAAATGCAACCTTCAGCAGACCTTAGAGGTGGGTGGTACAACATGAAGTTGTTAAAACTCAATTAAGTAAATGAGCTGCCCGGTTTAAGTAAAATTATGTGAAAAAAAAAAACCCAAAACATTTTGCATAAAAAGTAGCCTCCTATTTTGTTTGTCCTTGCTACCAGAGAGCTTTACAAAATGAGAAGCAAATTCTTTATCTGCTTGAACAAACCCTGGAGGCTCATAAAGCCCTTAAAGTAGGATTTTCAAGGGAACAGTTTATGTAAACTGTATTTGGATTTTTGTGAGACAGTGAAAGTGGTAATTGTCTACATTCCAACAGTTTCAATACATAAACTATGGGATGGTCAGCCGTGAATAACCCAGCTGCTAGCAATTTGTGTAGCAGATAATAATCAGGCTACATGCAAAGCAGCGTTCTTCTGTCAGGCATTAAGGCTCTGGATCATGCTGTAAGGGATTTGAGACATTTAAAGGAATGGTGGGTTTAGTTTGAATAACCTTGGAGGAGAAGAAAAACGAGACCCTCTCTTGCCACATTAACAGTCTTCCTCCAAGAACAATCCTGATCGTTATTGAGATGAACCAAAGTGTGGGTATGTTCATACTGTAGTCTACACAAAGAGCACATGTGGCATTCAGGCAAGCTCTCATATCACATACTACTCTGACTGTGTAGTCAATTTGCAGACTGGCAGTCAGCAGTGAAAATGAATTACAGACTTGTTGCAGAAATTATCTGAAACCAATAATACGCTTTTGATACATTTGTCAACAATGATTTATTAGACATTATGGTCAATTACAGAAGTGTTTTTTTTTTATGGGCAACAAGCAGTTAATCAGAAGAGACACATTTACAAAACCCAAGTGTGAGGAAAACAATAATGCAGACATGTCTAATGACAAGTCCTCAAAAGCAGCTATGGCAGAAATCTCTGTGCCTCCACCACGTGCAGACACAAGCGCCAACTGCAGTGTCCTCTACTGTGATTTATGTCCCTGCTCACAGTCTCCCAGGTTCATCCATAGCACATGGTCATCTCCTCAACAGCTGGGTGAGGTATGTGATTTGTTGTCAAGCAGGACTTATAGAATGTATTGTATGTCTATACATTGGTTGTCTATTCTGACAGGAATGATGTCGTTTCATTTGGGTTCCGGTATTTCTTCATGACTCACCTCAGACAGGGGTGATGTAGCGATTTACATATGGAGTCAGCAAAGATCAGGTAAGATGGCAAAATTCTAAAATTATACAGCCAATCCTCATCTTATGGTTTAATGTGTCCACATACAGTTTCAATCCATCATTTCACAGGCCTGTGTAAATTGATGAGTGGTTGTAAGCACCATCTGATACACGGGGAAGTGTATCGGGTCAACACAGAGCTGCCAGTGATCTGGATATTTCTCCCCGCTCCAGTGCCGCTTTAACAGGTGCTGCTTCAGTCTGAGAGATTAGGTGATCACTGTCCTCAGATTCCTTCCCACTTGGAATGTTTCACATGCAAAAGAGCACAGGCCTCGCCTGGCTTTCGGAGTGGAGGTGAAGGTTGAATGGGCAGTTTGTTATGTCATGTTGTGAGAGAGAGAGCTAAAAAGGGTCATTAATTGATTAGTCCTTTTGTTCAGGTTTCTTGGTTTGATGCTAAATTGATGACAAATATCAAGGGGACAACTTGGGATTTTCTGGTTGGATATACAAAGCAGAGGAGTTGTAATATATAATTTCTTATTGTATCTGGTGTCAAAGAGGTGCAGTTTCAAGACATGGCGTCTGGTAAGGGGGCACTCAACAAATGCTTCTGTGGGTCGTATGAGAGGGTACGGACAAACAAATATATATGAGCGTTTAGGCTGAAGGACAATTGGGATAATCTGGTATTTAGTATGAGTAAAAGTCTGGCTGTCAAAGAGACAGCGGTGATACAGTGAGGGCAGTGAAGGGCTGTGTGTAGATGAGGTTGCAGGGTGTATAAAAGGAGGTCACACATGTTTTGTGTCCCCCAGGGAGTCGTGTGGGACGAGACAAGAGTGGTGCCTGCGACTGAGATGCAGCTCCTGGGCGCCACACAGATGAGCTCATGAAATGCTATGCTGTCCGCCTAGGCAGGGGTGGGGCACGGAGGGTGAAAAGAGAGGGCATCCCTGCCATCAATCAAGCGGGATGGAGCTGAAACCCACTGCTCCAGGAGCACCGCGGCAGGCAGTAGAAACATGGGGCCAAGGCCACATTAAAGGCACTGAGTGTCCACCCCCTCAGCATGACAGGGTGGCATTGGAGTCAAAGGAGAGAGGCTGAGAGGATAACAACCAGGAGGTGTGGTGCCACGTAACTGGAGAGGTGTAGCTGAGCGTGGAGATAAAGTGAAGAGTGGAGACATGGGCAAGGGGAGGGAAACATCTGAGGGACAGCAGCCTGTGAAACTTGAAGACAAAGGCGAAGCTGGAAAGAGACAGATATTGTCAGAAACCCAGCTTATGACTCAAAGCTTAGTCCGTGAACTCATCACCTTTGGTCACATGTTTTGCGGCTTGGAGAAGAATGCTTTCTATTTCTTAAATGTGTCCCTGCTTGCTCAGGGCCAGGAGTCAGTCAGGAGTAATTTCAGGACCCTGTTATGCCTCTAGTGTTCTGGGCAGGAGCGTGATCCACCCCTACATTTTGGCAGCAGTTACAGACTGTGGGTGAAATGGTCTGCCTGCACACAGGCTCACGCTCAGGGTATCTGGTGTTGACAGACAGACAACAGACCCACCAGGTACCAGTCAAAGTCTATCAAAAGGCAGTTCTGGAAAATTGTTTGAGTACAGAGAATCCTTACAATGTGGAGAATGAACACTCATATTACTTTGAGCCTGAACATTCGGCGTGGAAGCCTTTGCAAAAATGTATTTGACAAAGTAACACACAGATTGTTTGAAACTGTTTTAAAATCTTTGAGGTTACAGAGAAAAAAAAAAACGCTTTACTGTGTTTACAATGTATGAGCAGTTAGCAGAAAGAAAGCTCTTCATCAAGATATTTATCTTATATAGTATATAAATAAATAGATTCAAAAAGATCAACGGCTTTTAGCTCGTCGCTTCAGGGGTCGCCACAGCGGAACATGTTCTGCACATTGATTTGGCATTTGCTGGATGCCCTTCCTGTTGCAACCAGACTAGGGACCGGCACCAAGGCGGGCCCACACCTGGTGGTGTGGGATTTGAACCTGCAGCCTTCTGGATCCCAACCCAATGCTCTACTACTGAGCCACAAGGCCCCTTATATAAACACGTAGACTGATGAATGTAAATAAAATGAACTGCATATTAATATTGGCACAGATCCAGAAACACATCAGTTCTTGTCATTTATGTAAAAGCTGACACGAGCATGCATACAAGACCCTGACATATACATGCTTTTTTAAAGGGAACACCTGTGACACATGTTACATTTCTAATAAGCATCACCAAACAGGGCAGAGGGTGGGGGAGAGGGTGGGGGGGAGGGGGGGGGGGAGAGAGTGAGTGAAAAAAAATGGCTACTGTATGGGTTTGTAATAAGAGCCAGCTGTGGACGGCCACACGGGCTTTGCTCTGGAAGCATGTTGCTGGAAGGTTTGCATCAGAGAATGTGCAGGCAGATTGGTGAAAAAATACCTTCCAAACACAGAGCAAATGATCAAATTGGATTTACCTCTAAATACAAAGCCTGTGCACATAAGACAGTGAGGGTCTGCCTTACCCCCCTAATACTGTTCGTGTGTTGGATGCTTTGTGACTTTAAAGAAATGTTACAAATCTGACTATAACTTTTAACAGTGACAACTACTTAAGATGCACCTTGCTGTTAGTAATATGGTAGTTAAAAAACACAAATACATGTGCACTGAAAATATGAGTCATTTAAGTATAATTAAGGCCGGTGCACTGTCATCTGTCTGGGGTTACTCCAAGAAGCAACGGGTCACAATTATAGTCTGAGTAATATTTCTAGAAAGTTTACTGTGCAAAGCCTGAACAATGCATCTTTCCACTGTTAGAATAATTGAACCAGCAAGAGCCTGAAATAATCTTCTTCTCTCTCAGATCCACATGCAAACCAAATTGTGCATAGGTATGATAAGGAGAAGTTTAAAAAAAAAAGAAAGAAAGAAAGAAAGAAAGGAAGAAACATTTCTGTCCGAGCAATCATTGTTAGCACTACATCATGTTTATTAACAGCACTAAATCAGAATCTGTTCTGCGGAGGGGAGCTACAATACCCCTGAGGAGCTTCCAGAATGATTCTGCTTGGGTGAGCGCACCGTCACACATTTGGCGTATGTAATAGGAGGAGTGGGAGTTTTAAAGACAGACATCTTTTCTGTATTGCACCCCCCTCCTTATACCTTCTATTCTTCCTCCCTCTCTAGCTCATTCGAAAACATAGTCATTTTAGGAATTTCCTCTGAGAACAAAGAATGTGGAATGGTATAAATAGTCGTGGCCTTCTGTCAAATCCAGTGGAGCAAAAAAGATACATAATCCCCCACACTGAGAAAAAGCTAGTGGGCTAAAATTGCATCTTCTCTATCCCTCTATCCCTTGTAGACCATGCTATGTTTTTCTCCTTTTCTCTTACTTTCTCACCCTACACCATAGACCTCCAGGTCCCCTTGCTCTCTGTGTGGGCCTGGGCCCAGGCAACCAGGGACACAGTGGTAAATTAGCACACATGCCCCCATAGTCCAATGATTCCCACTCTTCTATAATTACTTTATTCATGCAGTGCTCCACTACCAGTCAATAGCATCAAGACCTCATACTGTGAATGCACGAGTTAAAATGTGAGATTTCAGTATGAAAAGATATGCAACTTACTGTAAGTAGTTGTTGGATTACTGTATTATCCAGAATTACATTGCAAAAGAAACCTGAGTGTTTAATAGCAGAGATTTATAGATTTCTTGGTCAACTGTGAAACATAAATGACTAGTCTATTTTTATTCTAAGTATATTTATATTCTTATATATGGAGTCACTGAATGCTTCTTCCATGCACTGAGGTAACCTGGGTACTCTGTGAGGATCTTGTTGAAGATCTCTCCTTTCATTTAGTCTTTCACTCAGCAGCTTGTTCCTGCATGCAGCCTTTTGTCACGCACATATGCAGCTGGAGAACCCCAATTAGAAACTGTCGTTTCCCGGCAGAAATCTAACTGGTGAAACCAGGTTTCCCTAATCCCGCACCCTGATTTCAAAAGTCATCTCTCCCGTTTACATGACAGTTAAGAAATCAGCTTTCCCAAGACTGCCGACTGTAGCCTGGTTACTTAAGTCAATGCAAACACAATCCATGATGGATGTAAAGAAAATCGTATCTTCATTTGAAACACGCCTGGCGTGAAGTGGTACCTGGCGATCGTTAAAGGTAAAATGTAGATGAGACTGGGTTGGAATGGAACCATGGACTAGACATATAAACAATTCTATCATCAACATAAAAATACATAGTGATTTGGAATTATTTTATCTTTGTGATAATCCACTTATAATGGACCTCTGTGTCACCCTGATTACTGATGGCAAGAAGTTTTAACTATTCATGCGTATAAGATCTGTTGCTAATGGCAACACTTGCTATATGTCCAAATTTACCTCACAACCTCTGAACCTCTCTGCCTACAAAGAAGCGTGATATTCATGAGTGTGGTGGAGTTAGGGCCATTGTTTTTCGTGGAACCCCAAGTGGGAGAATATCCTTCCTTAATGAAGGTTTGTTTTTAAAGAACAAAGACTCATTAAAGTACCTTTGAGATATTCAGACAGCCCTGTTTTTTCCCCTTCTGGGTGGACAATGTTCTTGGCAATATTTTTTTATTTTTTTTTTTTTTAGTTTTACTGATTTGAACAGTGTTCTCTTGGTGGAGTTTATTTTAAATGGCTTCCATGCTGTGACATAGTTTGCAGTGCTGTGCAAAGGATCACAAAGCACAACACACTCTCGTCCCACAGCGTCGGATAATGACACTCCTAAGGCGTCACCACTTTGACGCCACAGGTACCCTTTGGCAATACTATTGGACACTCCAGGAGTGTCTACTTTGGACTCAAGAGGAATGACTTTATTATACAAAAAAACAAGTGCTTTGGTGTGAAGGTGGGGCAGAGTTTGTCTTTACAAGTCAAATTGACTAGTCAAATACAAATTTCTGTAATTCAGGAAAAGTAACAATGATGCATCTGTGACAAACTGCAATATGGTCACACAAAGACATCAGCTCATTTGAAGCATGCAGCATCATTTACAAGGGATGGCTGGGGGCAAGTGAATGGTGCAAGGGAGATGTGGCAAGGCATGGGTCTTCTTGTAAGGCCTTCAGGCCAAGGGATACTGAGTACTCTTCACCCGGGCAAAGGTTCACTCCGATCATCTGGGCCAATCTGTTCCAGACGTGGTAAATGACACATTATTGGATCCAGACCTGACAAGGGCTTTGTGTATATTACATTACCAGACACCAGTCTCACTTAAGCTTCATTACCTACATCCCTCCTCCCTACAAGGAAGAGAGCAAGGGGAGTGAGAAGTGAGGAGAAAGGGTAATGTAGATCTAACCCCAAGCCACGCACAGAGGTTGCTTTTCTCCAGGTCGGGTCGATTCTCTGTAGTGAGTTCACTGTGACACAGCCCTCTTTCTCCCTGTCTTTTCCCCTTCTTTCTTTTCCCTGCTTTCTGCACCGAGAGCCCGTTAAATATAACAACACAAGAACACCCAAGACGGTCCTGCCCGCAGGGGTTTTTGGGGAGATATTAGAAACACACCAGAGGGTCACCCCACCCTCCTCTCTTCCCACACTGATGGAACCAACCACATGGGCTGATTCAACAGTTGAAATGAAGTAGCGCAGATGCAGATCTTTTCGGTCAGACTTGGAGTCTGTGCATTTGCTGCTGTGAAAAACTGCAGTACTCACTAGACCAAGGCGTGTTTATGACTAATTGGTGGACAAGACTGTTATATCTACCCTGTGATTAAAGATTGACTCCCCAAACCGAAGAAGGCCTGAAGACTGCGAAGCCAATGCAGCAGCAACACTCAGAATAACATCTTAACTACTGCACGTTATGGTGGGAGGTTTCTTGCGGCTTGGATACCTCGAGGGGTTATGTGTGCCATAAGCAGATGGTGGATTTGGCTAAATCTTCCTGTAACAATCACACCGCAAATTTCTGGCAGGGACAACTCTTCCATGCGTTGCTTCTTAAACTATAGACAGGTGTGTGTCCCCCAGTAAAAGAGAGCATCAAGAGTATTCATATCCATAAGTGCATGTCCACGACACTACTCAGGTATACATTCCACAGTGCGGTCTAGGTTTCAGATGCCTTATTTAACATTTGGACTCCAGTGATTTACAGCTTATACAATAGCTTTCTATAACACACAGGCAACCGCACCCTCTTGACCTCCAACCAGAGAAGCCCTAATCACGTAACAAACGCATCTATTTTGCGAACAGCAAGAATTTAAATGACAATCGGCTTCCACAGTTTCTCGATTGCATCACCTGCCAGGGTACAAGGGCAGGTGACAGGGCAACACAAGTGAAGATATATGCGTCTTTCAGGACGATAACTGAAATGTGCACTCACAAGCGTCAGTTTAAGATATATGTGCCACAAGGATTACTGTTACAGTGAGAGGCCCACAGCTGTAGCTTCCTCAGTAGCCAGAGAGAGGTTGAAAAACCGCATTATGTATGCTTTGCCATATGTAACATGGAATAATAACAGCTGCACCGTTTAGGACCTTAAAAGGAATGAAGTTTTTATTCTTTTTTATGCTTGCGCCACTATGTTCCATTTTTTTTTTATGCCACGACGAGGTATCAGGCAGAATATGTACCGTAAAAATAGAGCTGTATAGGGAGACATGGAGTTTTTGCTCACACGTATGACACGGCATGACTTTCAGCACTGGAAAATACTTTAGAGTATATTCGTCAACATTTAGTTGATACTCCGTCATTCATCGCGTTTTATGTGACATCACTTATTTCTGTTTTCTTCCTTCTCTCATTCATCGCTCTGCTTTCTTGTTTGCTTAAACTCTGTTCATTATAACCCACTGCTTGTATGGGTCACTTTGATGCCAAGAACTGTGAATACACAATAAGTAAGTTTGAATTTTTCCTAACATTTAGAAGAAAGAAAGAAATTTGACAGCCTATTTTTTTTTTTTACTACAGTTTCAAAAACTCAGATAATACAACACGGTGTTTTGTTTTTTACTAGAAACGTCAAGATACCAATTACATTTCCATTGTAATTAAGGTATAATTTTATGGAATGTAAAATATCTTATTCAAACATAATCCTAATATAGCATATGTTTCTTTTATCAGCCACCATGTTTAAAAGTAATGGTAAGCTAACACTACAAGTAAAAATGTGTCTGTTATTGTGCCCTTCACACGTTTGTCCATGTTTGACATTGTGTGTGTGTGTGTGTGTGTGTGTGTGTGTGTCTGTGTGTGTGTGTGAGAGGTTAGACGGTCATGGAAGGCAGCTCAGGCTACACTGTTCCAGCTCATTAGCCGTGATTAATCAGCATGTGAGCTTTCCCATGGTCCCTTTTGCCGGGCTGGAGACAGAGCTCACCTTGGAGGGCACAGGGAGTCCAGGCTGCGCCACCACTACTGTTAACACTCTGCCACATGTAAGAATGACTTGTTTACTTTAAGCCTTACTTGTCTCAGACATTATTGTATTTGCTTACATTTGTACCGCTTCTGTGGACATGCAGGAATTTTTATGCATTTCTTTTGCTTTTGCTGGATCATTGCCACAGAAATACCTTTGAAACAACCAAAATGTTTCAGAATGTGTGAGAGGCTGGAATATTTTCACAGCATATGGAATACGCCGCCTTAAGCGCAAATACAAATATGTGCATATTTAAAAATTTCAAAGGATATTTAGAAAATCAGGGAAGGATATGATTTATTTTAACAACGCAACGTTATCTTTCAGAAAGAAGAGGATTCAGCATATTTGCATTTGACATTAAAATCTAATATACAGTGTCTGTATATTAAGTATTAAGATCTATGGATGCAAACATATGGTTGCTCTCACATGAGATTACAATAATATGTACACTCCATGGATAGTACTAGTAATTAATCACAATTCTTTTTTTGTAAAATGTGCATCTTAATTGATATCATAAATATAAATATTTTAGATAAAAAAAACTGCTGAAGGTAATAGTAAATATAAATATCAATTCAGATGTAAAGGGAACCTACCTGAGGCAAATGTTTCTATATACTGTACTCAGTCTCCTGTAAGCTCCACTGATAAAAATCCATTAGTTTATAACAGCACAAAAATCCAGTATGGTTCACACACAAATATACATCGATGTAGGTGTCCTCAATTAAGACATATTAAATTCGGTGGAGTCTTTGTTTTTTTCACTTACTGAGGAAATATGCTCTCAATCCAGGGAGAGCAAGAACCATCTGTGTAAACTCATGCCCATGGAGTCTGGACACTTGGCTGCACTATACTTGCAGTGATTGGATCAGGACTTTCAATTTTTTTTTCATTTAAATTTTTCCTCTTATGTTGCAGTGAATCAACTATATTGTGTGATTAAACGTATGTATTATTTAAATGTCGGCTATATTGATATTCATAATATCGAGGCAACACAGGAAACAAACCCAAACATATGACAAAAGAATTCTTTTAAAATATAAAATAACTTTAAAAGAATACATTTCACGTTTTAACCGAGAATTTGGGTAAACATTTTAAAGAGTACGTCGACTCAGCCAAATAAAAAACTGCATTTACGCTGAAAGCTGTTGTTGACCACACATGTCCAGAATGAGCACATGTTGAACCTTGTTCCACTTTTGTTTAAATCCACTGTTCCAAGATAATTCAGACACAAATATGCTTAAAGCTTCAGAGGTTTCTTAATTTCCTGTGTGGGCCACACACAACTACACAGATCTTTTGGCTACAGAATGGACTCTGAAACTAAGACACAAAATCTGCTGTCATTATTTTTACTGTAAAAATAGATTTCAGTGAGGGTCTTTGTCTCTCACTTATGAAAAGTTAACAAAATAATTAATGGATTAGTTTAACATGTGCTTCTCTGTGACTAGCAATTTTCTGATAAATATAATTTTCCCACAAGCTCTGTGCAGGATACCAAAAAAATGTTTTTTCTCATATATAAATAAATCCGAGTGAATTTCACTGTCCAGTAAATTGGAAAAGTTAGATGTGACATTTACTTCTTATTTCATTCAAGAGCAACTAATAATAGTTTTTTTTTTTCAAAATCAAAATATTTGTTGTGCAACTTTCTCACTGATCATTAATGTTCTTATTTACTGTTGTACACAGTTAAGTCATTTGTGACGTGTCTGGTTCTGTGATGTTACCCACTTCTTATACATTGAGCCAATTAGTTGGCAGCTCATCGGTGCAGAGTCCAGGCCTGCCTGCTAAGACGCATCTCATAGAATAGACTGTCTTGTCCAGTAAAATCAAAGAACATGCTGAGAAGAGAAAATCAGTGCAGCAGGGGAGAGGCCATGAACCTCGGATTACCTGATCCACACCAGCAGAATTGCAGAGCCTTACACAGAGCACTCATTGTATGTGGCAGACACCACTGAGCTCTGCTCTTTGTCGCTATCCTCCCACCTCCACTCACACTGTCCTTCACTATAGTAAGCTGGAAAAAGGAATGAATATCGTTAATGTCTCTAGGGTTTAAGGAAAGTGAAGTCAGTTTGTCATGGTTGACAAACCTTTAAAATTCTAAAGAAGTTCAAGTAAAACACATGATCATTGGGAATAAACTCCAAAAAGCAACAACTTTCAATGCTCTCTCAGTTCATTTCAGTACAAATGCTAGATATAGAGTCAATGACACAACTTTAGAAATACTTAGAAGCACACACATACACACACACTCACACACACACACACATGCAGGCAACAGCAACTACTGAATAATTCAAAAGTGGAAATGCATGATTGATGTGGGACGTTTCATTTCCACACCTTTTTAAAAGGTCTCTTTTAGCTCCGGCAACAAACAGAACAAGTGGCCCTGCAGTTCAAAGCCTGGCATGGATCTGGCCTTCCTAGTCAGTCTGTCGGGGACAAGAGTGCCTTTATTCTGTGGAAGGGGTACCATTGGTAGTGGTTGGGATTCCACACCTGTGTTTGCTCCTTACCCAATAATTGAGAGCTGCATGCTATTTTGAGCTCAGAGCACAAAGTGCCTCACTCATGAGGAGCTCGGGGTAAAGAATCTTGGCTGCCATTCTGATGTGGCTAGAAAATCTAAAGGCCTGTGGATTAACTCAGAAGGGATATATATAAGCATATAAGCTTATAGGACCAAGATGATTAAAACATTTAAATGGAACTGTGACAAATTAAACAAATCTAGTTAAAGTAGATGTGGATATGCATTGAGTGTCAAAAAAATTTTCCTTTCAAGGTGTTGAATAGAATCTGATTATTATAGATGTAGCGCTTTAGCATTGTGCTTAATCCTGCATCTATAGCTGTGTAATGTGTAGGACTCAATGTTCTTCCAGAACTGGATGTTACTCCAGTAACCCAACATGTAATTGTCTATAACAATTACATTCTAAATGCTGATTAGTTTTGTACGTAAAATCTTGTTGTAGCTGTAGAATAAATAAGCATGAGAGGCGATAAACTGCAAGTATAAAACGGCACAAATATACTCAAGTGCAAATTATGGCAAACTTTAAACTAAAAGTAATTTTTGAGGGAACCTACTTTCTTCCTCTGTTCATTTGCACAATCAAAACAAACCTCCTCAGTGCAGAGTAACAACATACACTTTGCCACATAGTAAAAAGATAAACTAAGGTAATATCAAAACTCATACACAGGCTTAAGAAGCTGACTAATAAAGGAAATAAACAAAAGCAAACGGTTTTGAAAAGCAAACCACTTTTGAAAAGGGTCAGTGCAAGTGCAAAGAGAACTTCAAGGTAAAACAAACTCTCACTTTGGTTTCTGATGTGATGGTGTGCTGATTTTTTTCCCACAATTCTCCAGAACAACCTCATTCACAGTCTAACAAACTAGGTGGTCATGAAACTCATCATAACAAAAATATTTCAGATGTAATTTAATTTCCATGAAAATGTGATGCATGTTTTTTTTCTCCTACACAGTAACAGTGAAATTTCATTAAAGCTCGGTGCTGACAGTTCATCATGATATTAGTAGGGAGGGTCAAAAATATAAAAACATTACTCAGTTGTCAAGCAACTTTGCCTTAGTTTAACCTTTTAAAAAAGGAGATGCTGTTACCAAGTAGCAGCATCCAAATGAGACCCATTTTTTTTATTTAAAATGTTAACTGGCTGGCCAAGATGGCTGGGTAATTTATTACCAAGAGACAGGAATTTTGACAAATCATTCAGCTCAGCAAACAGCTGTGGCAAAGTTCAGCAATTAGGCTCTTATGTAAAGAAGGTCTACTCCTCTGCATCGGGTGTGCTGGATTTATGTGTGCTCTTGAGTTAGCAGACAGGTTCAAAGCCCTGCGTAGGGGAGCTGGAGGTTGACACATGGGGAATTTTACAAATATGGTGGAACACACACATTTTGCAGTAAATCTGACCAGAGAATAGTGGTCTTTTTACAGGGGGAAGGAGGTGGTCAGTGAGGGGAGAGAGGTGGAGTGTTGAGTGAAGGCATAGCTAAATAATCAACCCGAGATGGGGGTCAACTGTGCTCAAGTCATGTGTGAGATTAAAGAGACAGAAGAAAGGAGAAGAAAATGTGACGACAGTGATTTTTCACAGCCTGAATGCGAAATAATAGAATTTCAGATCGCTCGCAGAGGTTTTATAACTCCGTGATAAAAATACAAACTCCTACTGCAGCTTGCACATGTTAAATTTTGACTTCCAGTCAGCCAAGTCTAAACCCTCTGTCAATATTTAGCTTTCTTTTAATGGGGTGTTTTTATGCTACTGTCTGACCATGATGGCCAATGAGTAGCTCCTTGCTCAGTGTCATGTTCATAGTTTACCTGAGAAAATCTCTAGGTAAACCATTTATGAACCCTAGTTCATAAAGCACAAAGTCGTAGAGGTTTACAATTTTGAGACACACACACACACACACACACACACACACACACACACACACACACACACACACACACAGCTAAATGTTTCTACACACTATACAAGAAAGAATCATTTGGTTTCATTGTGAGTAAAATTGTTTTTGTTATGATAAAATCTGATTCAAATGATACTATATTTTTCTCTCCCTTAAATCTTTTAAAATTTGTGGTAAAGAGTTTTTAAACAGCTGTCACTCTTATCCATTTACAGTATTTACGGTAACTTCTAGGCTTACATAGAAATAAATTTGATATCATAGTTGCTTATGATAAAAGTCAAAATGTTTAAAGATCCAGGAACATATCTGTGTAAAACTCTAGTGATCATCTAATTCAAAAATTCCAAATAATGTCAAGTAAATAGTAATAAAATGTGATTTAGATGTGCAATAAGTGTTTTTTTTTTTTTTTTACTTCTCAACTGCAATAAATGACCACAATATACAGTATCTGCAAATTTTTGATAGGGTTGTAAGATCTATACATTGTGCCATCGAGCAGTTTGCCAGGTGTTGATATTTTTGGCGTTGAAATCACGCTTTTATTTCTGCCCTTGAAAAAAAAAAAAAGTTGCATTACCAGAACCTGCCTTTTACAATGAATGACCTCTAATCACGCATAATGTTGGTCAGTCTGCGACCTCCCTCACCTTAGTTGTTATCCAAAAAAACAATTAAAAACTCATCAGCCAGACAAACTGCTCGACAGTATTTTTTTCTTCATTCCAAACGTACTTGTTCGATGGCTTCAGAAATGCACGAAATCCCAACAGCTTCTACCAGTGGTGGGAAATTGTTACAAAAAAATACTGAGAAATGAATGTAAGTTAGTAAAAAAAAAACGTGAATATTTAGTAGAAATCATATTTTGAACATACCAAGAGGCTGTGCAGGGAGGCCCGGTCTTGGCATATTTCCATTTTTCATTGGTTCTTGTTTGACTTTCAACTGCATCTCATCTGTCAGTTAAATCAATGTGCATTTCTGAGCAACCTGAGTCTGCCATGCCTGGCTGCCACCAACCAACCATGTCATCGGACAAGAACGCCTTTCAGTGCTGGAAATTCAATAATATTTGCCTTCTGAAATCAGCAAGGGAACTAACATTACTGTACAGTGTAAAGCCTGTTTACCAGTGGTGAAAATGCTCAGTGTCAAACCCTGAGGAAACCTCTACAGGTATTGTAAGGTTTACAGTGCCTGGTTAAAACAAGAATGTTTTTAAGACTGAAAAGTAAAGCCGTTCGGTGGGAAAGTATTCAAAAAGTATCATCACATTTAAAAAGTTACATTACTTTGATGAAGTAATTAAATTGGTTACATTACATTTTAACAGGGTAAATCTCTAAACTGTGTACGTTTCTAAAGTCCCAACCTTGGCTCTTACAGAGGTCACAAATAAGCAAAGGTCAACTGCAAATGCACAACTTTCATTGGCGTTATGACAGTTTTCTCAACCTTGACCACAAGTATTTTCGGACAACAACGGAAATCTGAGGCAGAGATGAATAAGCTAAACCAGGCTGCAGACTGACAATACGTGAAGAGAAGTCATTGCTGGCTTTGGTGTCTGTATGAGAATGTCGAAAATATAATTAATGACAAGGACCAAAATTACCATTTTATACATTCATGGAACTCAAATCATGTCTTGTTAGGGGAGCACACAAAATCGAATGGACTGTTTGTATTTTTGTTAAAATGACACACTTAACAAGTTTCTTTTTTGACTTTCCCTATGTTAGTCTAACAAACAAATCCCCTCTTCGCCGGCATGTATGGAAAGTGTTGGTGTACACATATGCACACCTGTAGCCAGTGCAGAGGAGCATATGCACCATCTGAGTTCCTGTTCCACCTTTATTGTTTCTTCTTGTGACACTGGATCATTTACATTTGAAACAGGTTGTGGGTTCCCAAGAACTATCTACTATTTTATTCATTCAATCCCACATTGAATGGCAGTTGCAGTGGGGGGTGTGATTGAAGTACTGTGTGTGTGAGTAAAACACTGCAGGGCTGCAGTGTTTTGACACTAACTTGCTAATGGGCTAATTCATTGTGCTTGAAATTCAGTTTTTGGTGGTAAAGTTGTGGAATCTTATGTCACAATACATATGTTCAAAGCAAAAAGACAATCTAATTTCAGATACAGTAGGGTGACATCCATTTGACAATAAAAAAAAAAAAGTTAATGGGAACGTTGATAGAATCACCAAAACAGTCAGAGCTACAGGACAAACACATCCTCATGTCTGCAACAACTTTTCAGTGAAAGAACAAATCTTGCGAGTTGACGTCAGTCGTCATTTAAGTTGTCAGGGACTGAAGCTACATAGAGGAGAAAGGAAGTGCTGGGACTGGCCTGACCTTGTGCATGATTGCCGCCTACATTGCTGGAACTGAAATTGGGCATTTTACACCCTGGCAGCTGCCCAAGACACAATTTGCCATTTAGATGGCAACACAGACTAAGAAGCATGACACATCGAATGGCAATTTCTTGGGAACACTTATAGCCCACTATGACTTGAAGGGAGGGGAACAAATACAGATTTAATCAGAAAATTACATCAGACCGACAGTGAAATCAGTGACTAATGACTGTGGGCTAGACTGTTTACATATTCAGTACCTAGTTTATTCTCTTTGTCAATATAAATGTCAGTCCCAACACAAAACATGCCAATAAACATCTAATATTTTATTTTTGATATAAATTTTATGCAGTTATTGCATCCTCTGTACCACCTATACAACCTACTAGTTTTTGTCACATACAGCGAGTAAAAAAATATACAAACCGCAAGTTAACTTGTAATGCAGTAAATCTAGTTCTGATTTCTTACAACCTACGCTGCTTATTTATTAACACAGTAGAAACCATATTTCTGCTGGGTTGTATGAGGTTAAAGAACAGGCAGACATGAATCTTGCATGCTGGCACAAAAATAATAGCAGCAGTTGTACTACATACTGATATTTACATTTTCGTGGTGGGACAATAAATGTGTCTGAGAAATTCATTTTGTATATGCAAACCGTTGTAGCTTTGGGTGTATTTTATTGCCTTTGTACAGAGCCAGTAAAGCCATTGTCTGAGCTAAGCCAAACTGCTGTAGAATGCAGCTTAATGTTGATGATGTTGATATTAATCTTCTTCAACTCCTGGCCAGAAATCTCATAATTTATCTCCCAAAAGGTCAAACTAATCTTACCAATCAGGGTTTGTAAAAATGGATTTGTCAGGTCCTGTTCTCCTTTAGCACCGTTCTAACAATCTGCATCAGTTCATAAATTGTGTTGCCTCACTTTTTATGGGTTGCTACTGTAAAGCGTACAGTGTGTAGCCCTTAGTTTTAATATTTTCAAGAGTGTAGGAACCTTATCCAGAGGTCCACCTCAGTGGAATCTGCCTGAGACTGCTGGGTTTAAGACTCTGAGTAGAGATCAGTTATAACGGAATTCAATCCGTAGCTGTCTGTTTGGGAAGGCTGGAACTAATCGATCAGAGGGGAGCATCTACGAAAGAGATGTTCCAAGAGGCAGTTTTGACTCCACTGGAGCCAGGGGGGCTACTGTCTGATGCCCCCAATTCTGTCATTATAGTGCACTATTACCACTTGATACACCCGTCAAGCTTACTTTGATGCATAATATGGTGAGATGTGAAATGGTGAAACGGGCACATTTCTGTCCCGACTTCTAATTTCGTGATCTTGCTCTTTTATGAGTTATCATTTCTTCCATTTGATCTTTAATCCTCTGTCCATGTCCCTCTCCTTTTCGCCCTCTTGCATATTTTATATCAGTTTCTGCGTTAAGTCCTTCCCCTCTGAACTCAATCCCCAGTCTGGCCCTTTGCTTGAGCCCCTCAGCTGCTGGTCTGCTCTCACACTAACCCCCTTGTTTATATCGGGACGCAATTAAGTCGAAGCCAAGTAGAGGAGTCCCAGAGAGAGAGTCAAGAGTACAAGCTTTAGAGTCAGATTTCAACTTCTACACTCACACAACTCCTCCCTCCCCTATTTCACTCATTTTCTCTTTTTCCTCCTTCCTACTTGCTCTGCCTCTTAATTTTCTCTCTCTTTTTACTTTGAACATGCAAAAAAAAAAAAAAGTTTATTGTTCTTCTTGAAAACAAAGGAAATTAAACATAATGCATAGTTTAATTAATGCCCAAAAAAGTTTATTCTTCTTGGATTTATTTGTAAATGGTTCACTGAGAAAAACTTGGCTCAACTTAGCCTGATGTTCAGCTAACAAAGACTAAAGCCAGACAGGATCTCATGTCTGTGTGACATACGTTTAGACCAGTGCAATTTTATTCTATCCTTTGTGGACCCAAATTTAAATTGTAATCCTCGAATGTTATGTCATTTTAGGATCTTTTGTATAGAAAAACATTCATTTTAAAAATGTTTGTAATGGAGAAACTGGTTTGAGTGCGGAGTTCTCGTTCTCCTCATGTGTGGTCCATCGGCCCAGGGGACCTATCCCAGAATCCCAGACACACGTGTGCAGGGAGAAGCAGTAGTGCAATGCAGTAGAGTAGATAAACAGTGCTCTTACTGGCCACTGTACACATTCCATATCTAAACAACACCAAGTTAACTACTTTGCAGGAGTTTATAGAAAGAGCAACCCAAAATAAATGCATGTTCATCTGTGGAATATTATTTTTGAAAAAAAAAAAAAAAAAACCAACACCATTCACCCATTTACTACTGTGTTTCATGTTTTGCTCAAACTATTCTTGAGTCATAAATTACATCAGTGTCACTCATGATATACACTGTGGGTATTCAGCGTTCAGTTATTCTTCATTGAATTCAGTGTCAAGCTTCTTCTTTGACCTACTCAAGCATTCCAGCGCAGCGGTGTAAGTGTGCCTCACTTTCACGGGGAGATGCAGGAGAAACTCCAGGGATGTGCACAGCGATGACAGACAGGGGGATAAACAGAGGGATTGTCCCTGACCTCCCAACACCAGTCTGAAGGAAGACGAATAGGCCCCCAACGGGTCCTGAGCAGATAAAATACACCCTACCGTCTTCAACACCAGGTGTGACAGTCATCAGGGGTGGCCTATCAGCAGGAGGTACCGAGAAGGGGAGGTAAGGGTGAGGGGGCACATTAGGAACATATCAGCAATTACTCTCAGGGTTTATTTTTCTTCCTGATTTAACGCCTGGATACCAAGTTACATTGATTGTGGGTGTTGATTGTATCTCGGTGTCTAAATGCAAAGTCATTTGTCGATTATCTGATAAAACAATGAAACACGTTAATGTTTTGTTATAGCGGGCATTTAAAAGCCTTGCAAGTTTGTTTATGTGGCAGAGCTTGAGTTTTTCTTTTGTCGGTGACATTTGAGGCTTCAGTGCTTATCTGGGAGGTTTAGATCCATCTTTGCTGTTAGTGTACGCAGAGTTGCAAATCAACTTCTTTATATTGTGGAATTCACAGGGTCGAGGACATGTTTGCCTCTTTTTCCAGTCCCATTAGGCACCAAGCGACTATATCATAACTGACACAAGAGAATGGCCTCAATCTGTTTAAGCCATGATCTCTGACTGCATGGGCCCCACATTTTCAGACTAGCCTCGGCAAGCACAAATATGAAGAAGAACGACAGGTCATTTATACCTCCTGAACTTTAAACAATAAATGTGTTATGGGTACCGACATCCCACAGACCAGACAAATAAATGGGCTCCGCTGTGTGTAGTTTTAACTGTGGAACTGGACAAAGGTTTTGCAGGCGCTCGTGTGACCACAAAAAAATTTGGTGGAAAATAGCTCTACGGAGGTCTATGGGGGTCTATTTAGACTACAAAATGGCCTATTTTTTTTCATGAAACAGCATATGCTAATTCTGTCAGAGGAGTCTTCTGCGCATTCTGAAGTGTCAAAGTGTTCTGTAAAAATACAAGAAAGAGGCTGTGTGGAAGTGAAGCTCGTGTGAAAAAGGGAAGCCCAGACCTCCAATTTCCTGTGTGTGCATTTGCCGAAGAAGGAAGGGAAGGCCAGACAGCTCTGTGGCTATCAGGAATCAGCCCAATAGTTCCCAGAGCCACCCCTGCCCTCACGATACCCTCTCTCACTAGCCCCCCTCCTTTTAAGCCCAGGCCCCAGGGCCACTGTGAGTTAACCTCACTCAGCCATGACCAGAAAACAGAGTGATATCTTACTCATCTAATCCCCCTCTCAGTCATCGTGCAATAAAGTATGCCTCGCAACCCTTGACCTCACAAGTCAGAACAACCCCACCCCCCTGTCTTCCAGCAACACCACCCACCAACCCCCTCCTAGAGACCTGTAAAGGAGAGGATAATCTCAGATGGGTTGGAATTGCAATTAACAGCCTCAGAAGCGTTGTGATTTCCAAGGAAGAATAAGTTTACAGTGTCAAAAGACATGGCACGAATTTTGCATTTGAAATAATACAACTGTGTGTAGGTTGTGCAGCAACATGTAGACTCTAGATAATTCCCCAGTAAAAGGATACAGTATATAATGTGTTATAATTCTTTATTAGTCCAGCATGGATTATAAATTTCTTTTCCCCTCAGCTCAAACTATAGTACATCAGAGGTTCAAATAAGAGTTGCAGCAAGTTCCGAGTCTGAAAGTCAACTCTACTGCATGAAGGCTTTCTACATCGTTTATCTTGCCAAAGTTAACTTTTTGTCTTATCTTTTGTACTGATAATTCAATCAGGAAAGGGACATATCCAAGCCCCGGTCAAGTGCTGGGATTGAAATTACATTTCTGCAGCCTGAAGTCAAAAGAACCCCAACACTATATTACTACCTCGATGCCTCCACTCGATTATAACTCAGTTACACACACACACATTTCTTACCCTGCCTCTTTTTTTTCATTGGATAGTAGCAACCTTCATGACTCACTGATAGACGAAGATTTAAACGGACAAAAACATATTGCAAGCACATCTCCTGTAGTCCCACCCCATCCCCACCTCTACTGTTTTATTGATGAACATGACATAAGAGCAGAGGTGTTCTGACAGTCAGGACATGAGGGTATCGCGAGTGCAATTTGATGAAATCACAATTACAAGAGCGACAGGGACACATGTGGAGACCTTACTGTGTTTTTTTATGCCTGTTTGTGAACGTGTGTGCGTGCTTGCGTGTGTGCATTAGTGTTTGTGTGGTGCGACGTGGAAGATGCATGCATGCTGCCTTTGGTTACATTGTGTGTGAACATGTTGATGTGCAGTGCATGCATAAGAGAGAGAGAGAAATTAAAGCTGCTCAAGGGGTTCATGGCTCCCTTGCTCCAGCACATCTGGGCTTTATATCAGGCCTTTAATTAATCCTGAGTGAAGGCCAGGCAGTGACAGGCTGACTAGGCAGGCTCCAGTCCAGGACAGGGCCTGATTTATTACAACTGAGCTCCAACAAGCATTGATTTATTTCAGACTAAGAAAAGGGGAGAGTAAAGGGGTGTGTTTAAGGGAATTGGAGGGTGGACACTGAAACAGCACCGTTAGGCTGGAGGGGGGGGGGGGACACTGAAAGTGACTACAAGGTGAGGAACAGACTGATAGGCCAGGAGTGAAGATACAGTAAGTATTGGTTTTGTGATGTTTGGTTTTAAAGGCAGACGTTGCACATCACCAGAGGCTCTTTTTAGTGTGCGTAAGATGACAAGCAGTCAAGCTATGGAGAGAGAGAGGGGAATGATGAATGTGACGGAGGGAAAGGGAGAGATTATGAAAGTTGAAAACCTCTCTCCATCAGGTGGGGTACGTTCCCCTCCCAGGCATGCGCTGTCAGTCGGAGTGATTCCTCTCGCCCTATCTCCCCACATAGGGGGACTGTAAATCCTCCTCTGCTCATTTAACTTAATCATGACAGTCATCTGAACTCAGCAGAACACAGGAAAGCATATTCCCTTTTCCTTTCTCACCTCCCCCAAAGCTTGTTGCTGGACGGCAGGAGGAGCATGTTAAAAGGATGTTCTTTTTATTATCTAACATGCATCAAGTAGCCACAAATGGTGCACAGTGTTGTGGAGTCTGATAGATGTGTATGTGTATATGTGCGTGTGTGTGAGTGAGTTTTTATGGCTGAGTCAGTAGTTCTCGCTGTATCCTCACATGCTGTGGAAAAGATGTCAAGTGTGACTGTGCTTTTATGAGTCTCCATCAACATGTGCCATCAACATGCTTCCTCTTGATAAAAAACAAACTGCAGAACACATTGGTCTTTTCCATATTTCACACAATATACACACACAGCCGTGTTCAAATTTATAGTCAGGCATCTTCAAAAAGATGTTCGAGTTTTAAACTTCAGCAACCTCCATCCAGCTCTGGTGTTGTGCAAGTGGAAGATGTTTTTTTTTTTTTTTCCTTTTTAAAGTAACTTCAGGGGCAGATCTTAGACTGGCACACGCTCAAAATCGAGTGGCACTTTTGGAAAATGATTTAAAAGGGTTTAAATTACATTTCTTTGACATAATAACCTGTATAACTATGTCTTCTACTTTTTTAAACTCCAAATAAACACATAATAATAAAAAGTTGGGGAGAGGTAAAAAAATCCATCACTTAAAGGGATAATCTTCTACCAGGGAGGCTTCAAAATTATATGGTACCAAAACTTATGAAAGCACTTTAAATGTACATAATAATTGAACACCATTTATTTTTATTAATCTGAAATTAATTACTTCAGTTCTCCCTGTGTGGAAATTTCTACAGCAGGTACCGATCACCTTCTTAGCACTTGGCTTCTAAAACATTTGCCTGCAATTTTAAAACCTTATTTCGTTAAATTACGGAATCGCTTCACTGCCATTTGTGCATCTCTGCGTCCTCTTAGTGACTGGGTCTGAATCCAGCTGTCCGCTCTGATTAATGGACCTTTTTAGCACTATCGTCTAGACGTCAAGTCCCAAAATACCTTGGGGCACCAGGACACATCGTTGCTGTTATAGGGTTGCCACCACCCCCACCCCTTCCCCTTCTGTTCACTACTGCTAAAAATGAAACATATGAGAACTCAATAGTTTAGTTATCATATACTGTTATTGCCTGGCCTATCAGCCTATTTATGAGCAGCAACTGTTTCAGTGCCTCGTTGCCCTTGTTTCTGTTTCTCTGTTTTTGTGAACTCAAATGATCTCAACCATGTTTACAGGGCTAGACATTGTAAAATGATTGGTATGTATCGAAAAACTGCACTTTTGTGAAAATACTGCCATAGCATTGATAAGAATGGCTAAACCAGGATAGTTTTACATAGATTTACTCAATATGAAATCAGAAACATTTATACTGTAGAAAATTGATACTGTATAATAATTTTTTTCATGCATATTTTACTTTTATTTCTTAAAGAATTCAAGAGTTAAGAAACATTTAATTCTTTCCATGCAGTGCAATTTCAATGGTGACTGATATGTCTCCTATAAAGGCCGTTGTATTTTTGTTTTGTGCTGTCGATGTTAGTATATGTTTTGAAAAAAGAATCAAATTCAAATGGACCCAAGCATATTACGATTGTCACTGACTGTAAATGGCTGCTCATTATAAAAAACATTGCTTGTTTAAACCTTGTTTTCCTCAGAAATGTATGTAATAGTGTGAATGATTTATAAAGTGAAGTGAAGAGTCTGTGTGTTGATCATTTACTTACTCTTATATGCTTTACATGTGTTTCAGTGTTTAAAAAAAATCTTGGCATGAAAATTTGAATCCCCAAAGTGACTTATAAATGCAAAGGTGCAAATAAGATTATTACTATATTAGCTACTCAGGTTCAGTGATGACATGACATCTCTAAAATTGTTGATTTGCTGGAAACACACAATAACCGACAATTATGTATAGTAAATAACACTGACTTAAATCGTCCCACTGATATCTTACCAGTTCTCATTCAGCAGTTATTTGTGCAAAAACCTCAACGTGTGCTCTTCAATGTGTGAAGAACTCGAAAAACTCAACTGAGGTACAGTATGTAGACCCAAACCTCAGTTGAGCATCTGAAAGCCATAGACACAGTTTATCGGTGGGTGTTGTTTTAGAACTCAACGTGGGGCCTGGTGGATCAGCGGTAGGGCATTGGGTTGGGGTGCAGGAGGTGTGGCCCCACCCAGCCATTAAAGGAGACCCTGGTGCCGGCCTTGAGCCTGGATGTTCTGCTGTGGCAACCCCTGAAGGAACAAGCCGAAAACCATTGATCTTTTGTTTTAGATCTCACCATTGTAAATTATCCTCTTTGTTTTTTTTGGCCATTACTTGCTGTACGAAGACCAACTGATTGGCAGATGATTGTCTTGTGTACAAGGCCATCTTAAAGATGTCCCATCAAATGTCCCGAAGACTCTGAATCTGGAAAAACATCTTTTAATATTTCTCCTCCTGCTACTTAATGCCTCCAAAGAACTATGAGTGAATTTAAAAAGATTTTGGATTCTTGGAACTTGGATCTATTGGGAAGTGTTATTGTTTTTAACTAGTAATTGGTGTCTTTTGAAGAATTGAAACACAGTTGTTTGAATCAAGTTTATATCTATCTAAAGGGTGGTTAGAGGATAGACTGGAGATTCATGGGAAAGATGAAACACCCCCACTAAATGGAACCGATATGTTACTGCTAACATCTTTCAGTTTCTGCAGCAGCGCTACAATGAAGTGATCATGTGTGACTGGTTAAACATGTAGCCGTCAGTGTCAGAATCAGAGGAGGTCACAAATTGAAGAAGAAACTACAACCCAGTGGTCACAACTTGAATTACTACATAAATCTGGTCTACAAGCCAGCAGGGTTCATGTTGTCCCAGATCTTCCCGCCAGCACTTCACTGTTGCCAGAGGGGAAACGGTGCAACAGAGTTTAAGCTCTTGCCAAGAGTGGAATGGGACTGTGCTGTTTGTGAGGTCGAGGCTGGGGCTTTTGAGTACCGCAGACTAAAGTCTCCCTCCCTATCCCCTTCCCTCACATAGGCCAGAGACGGCCACTTTCAGTGTGCCCATGGGAAATGGGGAATTCAGCCTGCCACCCCCTAAGAACATATTTTTAAGCAAGACCTCTTTTCATAGTCATATAATCACTAATATCACAAGGAATGTGCTTTTATAAATAGAAAATGCCAAATAACAGAGCTTTTTAAAGTTTAATCTTTTGCTCAAATATCCTTGTTTAGATTGTGGGGGTTTGTGACAGGAAAGGCAGGAACTGTGTATGGCAGCACCAAAATGAGACTGAGATCCATAGGGACATTTTCGGAATACATTTTTAAAGACACCCAGTAAAATGTATCATGATACCCCAGCAGCAGTGGAGCAAACGTTGTGAGACTGCTTAGACCAATAATTATGAGAAAAAATTACGATTGCTAATCTACGGTGACAAACACCGAGGCACAGGATGGTAAAGCTTTGCAGCGGGTATGTCAAAGCAGTGTGCACCGTACGAGGCTGCTGAGGCTGTTACACAATGGTTTTGGAATCAATCCAAAACCAAAAGTACAAAAATACAACTGAAAAAGTTTAAGGTATGCAGTAAACAATCGTGTGCCTTTGCTAGAATGCGTGACTATCTAATGATGGTGCCAAGACTTTGTTTAAGCTTTGCGGTGTTTCGGGTTGCGTTAAACAAAGTTATGTTCATGAAATGTCCAGTGTGTAGTTTTCACAGCAATGTAGAATTTAGGTTAATGTTTGCAGCAGCCTCAGCCAATGTGAGCCTGGATAGTATTACAATATGTTTGCCAAACAAATTAGTTAGTCCTCATTCTTGATAACATATAAAATTCACTTAATGTCTGTTTACTTCTGCTCAAAATCAAGTATCCATTTAAAAATAGATTTGACCCTTGGGTGGAAAATCTTCCACACCTATAGTAGCCTTAATGTAAACTGTTAGAAATGAGACAAAAAATACGTTGTAAATATTAACTTACACAGATCATTATCTTTATCATTGCCGTCATCATCATTATCTTAATCATCATCTACATTGTAATTACCAACATGATCATCCCCAACATCGTTGTAATTATCTTCACTGTCATCACCATTGTCATTAGCTCACTCGTAGTATCTGAAAACAGGCCCCCAAACTGTTGGTCTGCTCCCCTCGTAGTTACCAAGATCCTATTTCTGTTTGGACCATTTCTACATGCTTGAGGAATCGTGCAAATCACATTTAAAAAGCACATATTCCTTATTGAACAACTGAAACTCTAATTGAGCAAAGTGTGCTGGAGAATTTTCAGACCTCATTTGTGGCGTAAACATGTCTTTACTTATCCAGATTAACTCTGCGGATCAGATTACCCTTTCTTCTCCAACATGCCTCCATAGTGCCATTAAGGAAACTAACTTCAGAGCAACTGGTGGCCCTACAATATTTTCTCTTAATTAGATGTGTTTTAAGTCATTACAATCTATTTCATTCCAAGCTCATGTTACAGCAGTTAAGCATTTTTTGTGTATGTTACAGTGAAGTGTACTTGGCATGCTTGCTGGATGTCTAGTGAAGCCCAAGGCCACAAGCAGCGAAGCCCGTCCATCAGTGGCAGTTATTAGGGGAGACCACCGGTGAACCAGGGCCATTTGGTGGGCCTAATAACAACGTGAATAGGAGAGTTGAGGGACAGGAAGCACTGCCAGACAGGCTGGTGCTGAGAAAAGCGCTTTTCAGTGAGGGAGGCCTCCTTCGGAAAAAAAACAATGACAAGGCCTATTTCAGCCTGAAACACTCCTATGACTTACTTCCAGATGACAAGCAAGTTCTATCACTTTAAGCTTTTACTCAGAGACTGAAACAGCTTAAAAGCAATAATGGTGAAAAAAGCCCTTTTCTTTTTACAGTAATGAACAGAAGCAATCGAGAAAACAACTGCAAACATATGAGTGAGTCGAGGATTTTATCTGTCTTTCTTTCCTGTAATCCAGGTGCTTGGTTGGAACCAAAGTTGACAGTAAAGCTTTGGGACCCCCACGTGTTTTAAATGCCCATCAACATGGGAGGCTTTCACTTTACAGCCTGTGGTTTATGGTGCGACAGCTTAAACGTAGCTCGGGTTTCATCCAGGACTGTTTCACTGTTCTGCTTCTCCTCTGTCCTGACTGAAGTGCAAAAAAGAAGGAAAAAGAGACATCTTGGCTCAGACAACCACCATGAATTAAGTGCAAAATAACACACAAAGAGTTGCCACTTTTTTGACCTAAAAACTTGAATAAACTGTAATAAGTCTGAATATTTCAATAGTCATAAAGTTACAAGAGACAACCTGAAACATCTGAAATACATAACTAATTATTCCTCAGTTCTTACATTCTTAAACATCCAGCATACTGTATGAAACCCCTGAGTACAAAACAGACCACAAAATTCCCTTTTTAGGTGTCAAAATAAGGGAAGTTCAAATAAAGTGAAGGCACAAATTCCTTTTCAAATTAGAAAATTCTTAATGTGGTTTGAACTGTTTTGCACCTTGCACAAAATTAAGGATCATATTTGGCCATAATATTTACAGTAACTCAAATATTACCAGCCTATAAATATCAATGCTTTGTAGGCTCCTTTAAAAGTTTTTATCCTCTGATATGTCTGTGTAAAAACACTGAAACCCAGCAAAGTCATTAGTGGCAGTGACATCAGACTTGTGTGAGGCCTGGAATAACTCCTTATCTGGTTATATGGACCAATGGCTGAGACAGATTTACTGTTCAGCATAAAAGCAGCCTTGAAACAAGAGACATTGTGCTAATGTTTTTCAGTCACTTTGAGCGCTGTAATTGCACAAAAGGGAAAACGGAGCAAAACAACACCATTGAGGGAGTCACAGTTTAGGAATTCCCAAGCTGTCATTCTAAACAAAGGTACATTAATCTCTGTGTGTATGTGACACAGGAGCATTTAGCTCGTTTGCAGATTGTAAATATCAAATATTGGTTGTGGAATTTTGCATTACGGAAGATATTACAAACCTACATTGTCAATAATTGTACTGTTTTCACTTGGTCGCTAAGAAACTGTCTTGATACAGTAGGTATCGCTCCAGCTGCAGTATTTGTTATATCTGGGGAGCTCATTGGTCCGATGTCAAGTCTGCTATGAGAGACAGAGGAAAGATGAAATGAAATGATGCTTGGCAGGACCCAACCTGCAAACTTAGTTCTGACCAGCAGCATCACCCACCATAAAAACAGACACAGGTTTTTTATTCACCATGAAACCTATAAGACAGAGGTGCTGCGTCAAAAGAAAAAGTTACTTTTTATGGTTAATCCATTTTATAAACTACAACGTATATGGAAAATGTAAATGTTTGATTTCGCTAGTTTGATTTTTCTACAGATTTACCAGTCAATGAAAAGGTGCTGTCCGGTCGGCTTTAACACGGCCAATAGTCAGTGATTCATGTGTTACAAGGCTTTCGTGACCACCTCCTGGGATGTGTGTTTGTGGTGGCTGTTGAACAAAATGGAAATTTTGTATATTTCTGCGCTCAAGAAGTGCATGTTATTAGGGACTATTTTCAGTCACAGATTTGGCCTGCGCCAGAAATGTTCTACAGCAGGAGAGTGTCCAGAATATGGGATCGACTCAAAATGAACGACGGTGTCCGCAATTTTAACGAACACGCCGCGTCATACAGCTGCTTGGCTCCTTGGTACAATTGTTTAAGGGCATTTAATAATAATGACAAATACCGTATATAGAATTCACCAGATTTATGCTTAAATCAACAATACACAACTTTACTTGTTTGTGTCAGTATGTGAAGAACAAGGTTCATTAGAAAAGCAAGCCTCATTCAAACGGGCCACACCACTGCCCGTGCTATCAGGGAGTCTGAGTCACGGGAGGCTTTAAAAGCACCGCTCCACATAGCCGTGCATATCTCTACAAAACCTTTTAGTTCAGAAGGACAGAGAACGCATCAGAACATATGTTGTGAACCGACAACTACAGTTTTGCAGAAAGTCTCAGAAGAATAAAAAAACAATAACCTTTTGTTGACCTTGTTAAGATAATGGCTTTATTTCCATTGTGTCACACTGTATGACGTGAACCATCTAGCTATTTGACCATTTTTTTGGTTTCCTGTGCAGTGTTACTATCTAAAACAAAAATGGGCGTTTTTTTTTTTTTTTTTTGACCCTGGTGAATTCTGGGAATATTGCAGTTGTTGTCTGAGGGTCTCAGCAGTTCTGTACTCTCTCTTTTGGCAGAGCTTCATAAGCGGATTCATGCAGCTCAAATATTTTGGCTTCAAATGAACTTGAAAAACACATTCCCACTGGGTGGTTAAAAGTGGGCGTGTACTCTTGCCAACGATGGGATTCTGTGTGTGTGCGTGTGTGTGTGTGTGTGTGTGTGTGTGTGTGTGTGTGTGTGTGTGTGTGTGTGTGTGTGTGTGTCAGCATATGTTTTTGAGCTGTCCTATGTAAGACTTAATTTGTCCGTACTTGTAGTGCAGAGGGATTCAAATCTGGCTGATACTGGATACTTGCACAAACAACTTATCTGTTATATTGTAGTGATTTTCCTTATTAAAACCAAATGAAGCTCTCTCATTTAGATTGAAATCTAAATATCTGAGAAGCCATTAAATCATAGATAAAAGATTAAAAAGCCATAGAAACCAACTACTATCCCTTAGATCAATCGTGAGAGAAAGTCCAGAAGCCTCATCATGAAAAGTCAAAACTTCATCCAACCACAACACATTTGTATAAGGTCAGAATCAGCTTTTGGGCGTCTGGCCAAAGAAAATCTAATGGAATTTAAGTTTATCAACGGAAAATGTGCAAAGTTACACAAATGGCTTTGTGAGGTGGGTGAGTAAATCAGAGGCCATATTGGCCTGTAAGACCACCCTGGCTTTCAAGCTCTTAAAGCCTACCCACAAGCTAGAAAACAACAAAGCCGCCCAGCCACCGAACTCCTCTAATTCTTACTAGAACAAAAATCAAAAAAGCAAAGTCCACGCAGCCCTGAACCAGAAAAACAAGGTGATCCGCTCTGCACACTCAGACTGCTCCTTTCTACCAAGCAGACGAACCATCACCAAAAAAGATGATTGTCCCTTATTAAATCCATGGGTGCTACCTTATTTAAGATATGAGTGTGTGAGTATTACATTTATCTCAGTTACAAAGTTAAGGAAACAAAAGTCAGGTAAGTCATTTGCCAATCATTGTAATTAGGGACATTACTAGGTTCTGTAATATGAACATAGGTAAAATGTTTAGATTTGAAAAGATTTATATTATTTATTGTAATAAATATATTTAGACAAAGATTATTTAAAACTGCTATGTTGATAGGACACAATATGCACTAATTCGGACGTAATTATTCAGTATCATTATATCACTCAGCTGCGTTTTGATATTTAATGTACGTCTTTAATGTACATGATATTTAATGTATTATTTCCTATTTAACATCTTTCAAATACGTATCCGTAATAAAGTGTTGATGTGTGTGTTGGAGAAATCTGGTGTGGTGTCAACATTATTTAGAATCTAATTCTCTAGACTTATTTGTTATTGCCTTGGGTCAATTTCCGACTTACATACACGGGAATTGTTGCGTCAATTCCTCAAATACTCAATAGTTTATATACACGACTAATATACGTGAATCAGGCTGAGTGAGTGAAATACTGAAAATATTACGGTCATAAATAAGACACAGCTCATTGATTGTTTAAACTGCGCTAAAGCCAAAACTATTGAACTCAACACACGGAAAAGGACCTTTGGTAACTCGAGTTCATTCTTGGTCAAACTTTTTAATCCACCACAATTCCTATATAAAATGTATTCGAAACAAGATAAGAGTATTAGAAATTTAAATATGACCAGGAAATTCCTATAAAATTATATTTTGTCTATAGCATTGATTGGGACCTTTATTTGTCTGCACACTACACACTTCACATAAACTTGCCAACAAAGCCTCACTGTAATTTACTAATTTACTACTAAGTTACTAAACACTTTGATTGTTCTACACTGGCCGCTGGTGTTAATTTCCCTCTTTTCACAGGCCCCAGCTGGTCACCATATTTACAGCCATACGCACAAGCCTATACAGATACAATAGGACTAAGAGCATTGACATTTACAAGTGATGATTTTTTTGTGTGTGTGTGTGTGTTTTGTACTGTATTCTTGAGGCCAGAGCAAGCGTGACACAGTATTGATGTAAAAATAAACAAATGTATTTCTCTTACGTAAAACACACGAACAGTTCCTATAGCAACCAGGTGTTGTAACAAAAATACAGGTGTGGAGACCTGGGGAGAGCTCACAAAACTCTTAAAGTCGCCCTTTACTTGGGGTAAATGCCTCAGGCCGTGATTGAATGTGCCAACCCCATGCTGACCTCCTCCCACGAGTAAAACCGGTAAACAAGGCTTATGCGAAAACTGAGAGGATGAAGTAATTTCCTACTCATGTGGGCTATGAAGTCTGGCATTTGTGTGGCACCGTACCTCCCCAGCATTTCTGGAGACAATGATGTCATGCCTGTTACCTCAGCCCTACAGGCTAAGTGCTGTAAAGTACCTCTGAGGCCACAGGCAGGTGATTCTTAGCATCACTCGTTGCTCCAGCCAAGCAGTAATAATATCCTGACTTTTCATAAATACTTTCCCTCAAGACCTGTATTTCTCAGATTGAGATAATTATATGCTTAAAGTTGTCCTACGATGTATTGAATCTTTCATAGCTTTATTCATACTGACACATTTTGTTTACGAGTGCTGATTGCAGCTTGTAAAAATATGTGAGGTGTAAATTTGGACATTTACAATGTTATAGACAAATCAACATTACAATTTCTTAACGTTTTCACATTTGTATTTTCTGCAAGCTTAAAACAGATGCATAGGCTCAGTGAACTAACCAAACAACAGAATGATGGAACTCTTACTTTTCTGCTTCTTTCATTTACAGTACTGGCCATGAGGTATCGTAGTGGCTGGATTGAAATTAACAGGCCGTTGAATAGAATAAAAAATATTCCTATAATTAATTCGATTTTGCTTTTTACTTTTGCTTTTTGGGGGGGGGGTGTAGCTAATATTTAAGGCAGTCAGAACGTTGCACACTTATTTCCAAAATGTCATACGTTGGTCGTCTAAGAAGTTTCGTTACTTTGACAAAAATTCGTTTCAATGTAGTGAGATTAGAAATCCTCTCAACGACAATGCGTGCACAGGCATGACTCCGTTTAACTCTGCCCACTGATCCAGGCTGGTCTGCTATTGCTATTATTTACAGTGGCTCCACTCTGCTTGAAGGGTGCAAAGTGCTTCTAATAAAGGGTTTAGGGTTTCCTCATCTGCCTGCTTCTTGCCGGCTGCTGTACAAAAAGAGGCTAGTGACAGTAAACGGGCAGTGAGACCCTTCCCAAAGCAGTACCAAAGGGTTGGATGGGGTTGGAGGAGACAAGTGTGTAACTGCCTCAGGAAATGGATGCATGTATGTAAAGCGAGACAGACAGACAGACGTACAGACAGAGTATAAATAACAGGCAAGCCATGGCATCCATGAGTAAAACGAAAGAAATATGATTCCGCGTTGAAAGAGCTCTTATGTGGAGACAAGCCAGGCGATAATATTTCACAGGTAGAGACGTCCACATGATGATAGCACCCACTAGCAGAGAGGATGAGTGGGAGATGAGTGAGAGGTCCCAGGCCCTTGCTGGACCACCGCCCCCCCTCCCACTCCTCAACTCATGGATGAGAGGAGATACCACAGGAGCAGGGAGGCTGTTATTCTCATGGCTGCCTGGTTCATCAGCAGATTCTTATCATGCCTACGGACTCGATCTTTAACTCCAGATCAACGATACAGTGCCTCCGAATTCCTAAGGAATGTTTAAACTGTGACCGCCGGTGCCACTCCAGGTCACATTTAATTAGTGGGGATGTCACAGATGAGATTGAAGTGCGGGAAAGTGTTGTACGGCCACGACTGCTTAAAGAGGGTAGAAATGTTATCTCTGTACTACACTGATGTGTGACACGTCTCGTATTGCCGTCATGCACTGCCGTTCATGATGCATTTAGCCTGCAAAGAATATGAAACCCAATCGTCTCCTCGGTTTTATCTCCTTAAAGCATCAGTCAGCTACAGAATTAGAGGTTTAATATTTGATAGCGCTGGCGTAATCTCCATTCACGAGAACCCCGAACTTTTGCCCTTTTTAATATTTTCATAGACACGTCCAGAATGTCCTCTCTGTTCCGCCCACTTGGCTGGTTTTCACATGAATTTCTTATGGACAAGCTGTTTATACGGATGAAAACCTATTTCAAACAGCACAAAGAAATAGCTGCACACTGCATGTGCTCTCTCGGTATTAAATGAGAAAAGCCACACTATTCTCAAGCCTGTTGTGGTGAATGTGATAAACACTGGAAACAAGGGCAAGCAGCTTTGGTTTGTGTGAATTAAAAAGGGAAATTTGCTGAAAAGGTGAACTTTTATATTAGGCCAGACAGGTTGCTTTCCCTTGTGTTCGGGCTAAGAAAACATGGGAGTGGCCTCTATCTTCTCGTCCAACTCTTTGCATGAAAGATTCAGTACTTTTGTCCTGTCCCATTGTTATCACATGGTAACTAATACTGTATGATGATGATTTTAGGTAGTTTGACATGTTAAGATGCTAAAAATTAAGCTGGTGAAGTGACTACTCTGGCATCGTGTCTCCATTAGGTCCTTTCTGTGTAGCCTATGGCAATTTTAAGGTTTTGTCTAAGTCAATATATGGATTGAGCTACTTGACACTAAGATGTTTTCCTTAATATACAACATACGTTAACAGTTCTTTGGTCACTATACTAGAAATGGTCAAAGTTTTATTGCCCGTAGGTCCATTATTATTCGCCCTTCACAGTCTTAGTTTGGTGATTTAGAACCATCCCAGCACAGTGAAATTGTCCAGGACATGGGGAGGTAACTTGTTTCAGTTTTAAAAAGTGAGTCGGGATGATCTGTCGAATCGCCCCCCCCCCTGAGAGAATTGGAGTGGGACGGAGTCGCCTGTCTGGCTTTGAATTAATCAACCACATCTCACTGGTCAGTGAACTGTAGCTCATTACCACTGAATGCTAGGAGGAGAAATGAGAGGGGAGAAACCACCATGGAGAGGAGAGCAGGGAATGTGAAATGATCAGGAAGCCCACTTAAATTAACCGTAGAGGATGTATCATAATTGTGTTACTCTTTAACTATTATGTTGTCATGTAGACAATGTAGACAGGGACAGGATAATAAGTACACAATAAACTTTTCATATGCGTCATGTGAGGCACAACACGATAAAACAGAGGTGACCCTTATTTGTTTAAAAGGTCTCGTTATTAAACAGGTATTCATGTGTAGTATACTTTATGAGGTACTCGAATAGAAACACAGCATGAAAAGCTTGGCCGTGTTTAAAGGTGCGTTTGTGTGTGTTTTCTGGATGTTAGCATTCTACATTTCATAATACACACGGGGTTCATTTTGTTTTGAATGAAGAAATTGTAATTAGTTCATCCCTCCATCCTGCCCCCCTCTGTCCCAAAAGAAGGAATGTGTAGATATATTACTGATAAAGGAGGCGGTGAGTTGAGCAAGGAGAGAAGGGAGAGCTTAAGCTGTTCCATGCAATAAGCAGAGCCGTAAAACTGTGTCAGAAAAATGTTGCCCTCTCGTTCTTCTTCTCTCCCCTCCCTTTATTCTTTATGGGTCTGTAACCGCATTTGTTACTCGTTTGATGGGCTGGGGGAGCCATCCGGGCCCTGGAGTACAAGATATTATTCTTCTCTCGCCCCCTCTGCCCCTCAGCTCTCCCAAAATAACAGCCTCCAGCCTACTGTTTAAAGTCTCTCACCAGAGGGAGTGAGGGGGAGGAGAGCAGAAGGGGTGAGGGGAGGGGGAGTGAGAAGAGGAGCAGCGAGAGACTGAAAGATGTCTCCCTAGCTCTCCACTGTGGAGATCAAAGTGGACCATTCCCTTCAACCCTGTGGCACCATAATGGTTTGGTGGAGTCAGAGCGAGAGCCCTCGCTGCTCAAGATGTTGTAACATGGATGATTACTGACAGTCCAACACTTTGAACAGTCGCCGTACAAAGGGAGAACCCAGCTGAGCATGCGTCTTTAAAGTCTTCTGGGGCAAGGAGGGTGGAAATATGAGGGTTCCTCAGCCACTAGAGAGCATTAAGAACTCCGATGTAAAAAGCTACAACATTAATTTTTCCCCTTTTTATACGCGTCACGGGAATAAAAGACAACAAACAGAGTGTGGGAGGCGGCGTGCATGCCTGTCATACCTTCCCTTATTAGAAAAGGGATGTTCGGGACATGTTTTTCAAATGTCTCAATGACACATTTGTACAGGGAATCATACTTAGTTGATCCACACACATTGTTTAAATACATTTGTAAGATTGTCACTGGGATGATTCTTCACTGATGGCAATGGGAGACTTTTTGCTTTTTGTGTGTGATACACACTACCACTACACATTTTAGGATTTACTGTAGCTGCTCAGGTGAGTTGAGGAGCAAAAATAGTCTAGTCAAGTAAATGTACTGTTATTTTAAAGGTGAATAGTATACTTAACAGAGGATCAAACTCCAGGAGCAGTTAGTTTTTAAGCAAAGCTTTCCCAGGTTTATTGTACGTGCATTGTTATAATAAACAGAAAAACACAAAAACTTTAGAATCTACTATACTGTTAAGTTATGTCTCATACAAACAAGAATATGTAATGTTGACATTTGTAAGATAATAATGTGATGCTTCACCGTGAATTGTTCAATAATTTTAGGTTTGCTCACTAACATAAACTGTGTTATAACTGTGTTATAATATAAAGGATCACATTGATAACTTAGTAGTTGTTGTTTATACTAAAGAAAACACACTATTCCCCGAAGATGAATATATTCAGCTGAGTGATTTAGACTGAGGACCTAAAGGCTGGGTTACAGGACAGCCTCAGCTTCATCACTGAGTCTTCAGTCCACCCACGTGTCTGTCCAACTGGTGCCTGGCTTGTGACTTTGCGCAGTCTTGTTAAAATCTCCGAATTCCCAGGTTGTGACTAAACGAAAAGTTTTTTTTTTTTTTTTTTTTTTTTTTTTATTAGTCGCTGAGACCCTTATATAGCAAAACAAGTCACGCTGCTCTTACTCATTTTAAGGCAACTGCAGCAGTGTACTGTATATTTAAAAAAAAAATGTTTTGCTTTTATTTCAATTTATGAAGAAAATTGCAAATAAGTGAATGGAATGCGAAAACCTATCTGTATGACACTAGCTCCATTTGTTCCATCCACTGCAGAAATGATCCCTTCTGCACTTTCACTCAACAAACCTCTTCTTTTGCTCACTTTATCATTTATGGAAAGGCATCGCGGGACTATAGCAGAATGACAGAATAATTCGATCAGTACTTAAGGAGCTGAAACTAGAAATTGCACATATTTTTGCATTCCACATGTTCATGTGGCAGTGAAAATAATTATTCTGGACTAAGAGTCTGAAGAGGTCACTGGTGCATTTCCAAAACAAACTTCACTGGTTTCCCCCCAACCTCCCATTTTGCTCATTTCTTTTAGCTCGGAACATTCCCTCCAGTTGTGCTCTTCTCTTGCAAGCATGTGTTAGGTTGTTCATTAAAGCTCTTCATGTTAACATTGGATCAAACGGCCAGTGTGCGCATGTAAAATTTACTACTCCGACTCATGGACCCAATGAGAATTACCGTCTGACTCTGACTCAATTTCGCTCCTTTCAGCTCATTGCCTTGGTTTTCTGTTTACAACACCCCCTTTTTTTTAACTGCAAATGTGTTCTGGCATAGTGGGGGCATAGTGATCACCAAACAATAATCAAAATGTTAAATGATAAAATTATTCTCAATGCCACTGCGTCAGTACAAAAACGTGCCCAGTGGTGTCTTTAGTGTTGACTGATACGGTCACTGCAAGGCCTAAGATATAAGCTATGTAATCCACTTATCTTAAGTGGGCTTTGCCTGTCTCACCTGCGCAGCTTTAAAGAAGAACAGGAAAGACAGAGAGGTAAGGAAACATTCATCAGGCCTCAGGCAGCCATGACAGAATGAACCTCTGCACTCTGCTGCACAGCACACAAAGGGCACCCACAACTATTATCACACGATGGATCGCTTCACAGGTGGAGGTGTTTTGATGGTCGCTTTATCGTTGCAAAGTACAAAGCCGGATGTTTTGATATCGTCTTTGGCATGAGACACAGACAGTTGTAAATGTGCGATTACCGCCTGTGTGCGTGCCTGTTTAAAACATCCGCACCTAATCCAGTGAATTCCTCCTTTTCGGGCTCCTGACACTTTTCATTTAGTCTAAAAATATTCAAAATATTCTTCTCATGAATAAACAGGATTAAAATAAGAAAAGAAATGAGCCTTTTATGGCTTAGAATAGACTTGTGGCTTTCCGTGTTGCTTTCATGTTAGAGGAAGTGCAAAACAATCATATTGTTACATTGTTACATTTCCTTGTCTTGCTGTGAAAGCCTCTCATTGATCTTTATGAGGTCACAGACAGTCGTTCAGGCTCCCTGTAGGTTATCTTAACACCATACTTATAAATAAGTATGGCTTGTGTCTTTTTAGAATTTACTAATGTAAACAGGTACATTTATAGCATGGAAGCAAGAATACTATTCTCAGACAAGGAGAGGGAGGCACGGCCACTGTAGAAATGGTCTACGTTTCATAACTATCAGCCTAGTTATTTGCATTAATCCCAATATATGGCTGTAGTGATTAAATATCACAGTAATGTCCCATGTAGTAATGAAATTAAATCACATATATTGATCGCATTGATTAGATATCATACCAACTTTTATCATGATATTAATGACAAATCCCAATTAATCTAATGCCTCCTCTTCCCTTTAGTTTTGCAACATGTGTGTGCTGACTTTGACTTGCTTTTATGTATTTTTTTGGTCTTTGGTCATAGTTATCTTTTAATAAGTGCATAGTGGAAGGTGGTGGAGAAGGAAGTTGGATCGGAGTCTCCTCCCACCAGTGAGCCAATCATCAACAAGGAGGTTGCAATTCATAATTTTTTCACATGTATGATTTATTTTTATGACATAACATAAACGTGAATAAAATATACACAAACTTAAATAAAAGCTAATGGTTCTAAAATATTTATTATTATTAGTGTTCTTGTTGTTGTTGTCTGCCTTATGAATTATTTTTGAGGTGGCGGTGTTGCAGTAGATATTTGGACTAGTGGAAAATTGTGGTGATGGTAAAAATGGTAAATGAGATGCAAACTCTGGTCTTTTATGTAACGCAGTTCTATTGCAACTGCGATATTTTGTCCAGTAAAACCCAAACATTTATTCGATCGATTCTGTAACTTCTCTGTTGAGGGCATTCTCATCCAGCAATGTACTCTAATCCCCTCAATCGGTTGACTAAACATATGTAAAAGAAACCCCGTAGAGCCAGTTTCCCTCTTTTATTGTCTTGTAAAAATGACTTGCCTTAAAATGTCTCTGCTGCAGGATTGTGTAAAAAAACACATATCTGAAAAGCAGAGGGAGTAAAAGTGACGAGAGGAAGAGACAGAGGCAAAAAAACAAGAGTGAGATGTTGAATTACATTTACATTTACAAGTGAGGTACAAAGCAACAAGAATCTAAGTCAATGTTGAATGTTGAGTCATGTATAACTTGGCAGGGGAAGTTAAGAAATGTGCTGAGCTCAGATGAGGACAGGATAGAGAAAAAAAAAAATACTTGCTTATCTTTTAACAGTCACTGGCTCAATCTCACCGCCAGGACCGATCGTCCAAGGGGAGAAAAAACAGCATTCTTTAACTGCAGCTGGGATTAATGAGCTGACAAACTCCATTAGAGCCACATGATGGGGCATCTGTGAGGGGTAACCACGGATAATGGCACAAGAGAAATATGGGAGGTTAAATAGCAATGGCAATTCCCATCCGAGCAATTAGCAATCAGCCTTTTTGTCTCGAACACATAATATGTCATACAGATACTGGAGAAACAGTAAATTCCTCCGGTCTCATCGCGGAATTCTGAGGATGGATGTGAAAAGTATTCTGGGAAGTCCTTACACGTGATTGCTCCCTTTGTCCCCTTCACCCTCGTCATGGTGTCTTCCATTGCACACCCTCCACCTCCAACCCCCCACAGTGCTGCAGGGCCCAGCTGTCGGTGCTGCCGCTGGCCCATTTGGTGGTAATCAGGTAAAGGCCAGAAGGCCCACATCCTCTTCCCTGATTAACACTTCTCAAATTCTAACACAGCTCCCAACTCCTCCTGTCTTTGAATATTCAGCCTTAAAGTCCAGATCTGCTCACCTTCTGAGAGATGAATAGCCCCGATGTTGAAGTGGAAAACAGCTCCATCTTTGTTACCCTCATACACTCCCTCCTATTTTAGTTTTTGCAGAAGGAAAATGATTGCCCTCTAGGTTTACCACACAACTGATGGCTCTCTGTGCCATATTTGTTTATTTTACCAAGCCAACAGTGGAAGTGCTCTACTTTTTTGTAATCAGCTGAGTTTCTGAAATGTTCCTAGCCTGAGGTTGTCTACCTGTAGTGGAATCTGGATCATTCATACGCTCCATTACCAGTGCTGTCAGGCCCAACGAAGTCAACACGCAGATTTATTCCCGACCGCCCTGTTACACGACATTTCATTAAGACATTTTTGTCTGGCCAGAAAAAGAGTCTGAAGTAAGAGGGGAAAAAAGCCCCTTGAAGTAACCTTGGCCAATTAAGATTTTTCCCTCTGATCTCCGACTAACTGAGGCCGACTCTGTGAAGGTTCATTTTAAAAATAAATAGCTGTCTGTAACTGTAAAGTGAAACAAGGTTTGTAGTGTGTCTTCATTTTGTTAATATAATCAAGACTGAACAGTAATAGATAATATATTGTAAAATTTTACTTTACTGTCAAAAGTAACTTGTTGCATTACTTTTCCAAAGGGTTAGGGTCTGAAAGTCAGGGAGTCAGTAGTGGAAATGGGCAAAAATTCTACAATCAAATATGGAGCCACAAGCTTCGTTAGTTTTTTTTTTTTGTGCTTGTTGTGTAACTGCTGTCGCATTTGAGTTGTTAAGTTATTGACAGCTTCTGTACAGCCATCCTCCACTGCTGCAGAGGGCTCATCTTTGTTGGCGTGTATCTCCACGAGCTTTACATTGTTGTGCAGTTTCAATAAGCGAGGTTTTGTTTTTCACTTCCATCTTCCAGGGCAGCTTATGGTTGCTGCAAATAGCGTGTAAGATCAGTGCAAGTACAACGACTCTAAATATCAAACATCGAATTTTGATGTGGTGACAACAAAAGTAGCAATGCAATTTTGTTTATTGCTTAATCGAAACGCATTACTGCCCCCCACTAATGGGGGCTGTCTGTGATTGTTTAAACTATTTAGCAGTATACCCTTTTTTATACAGTACTTTCCAATTTGCAGTTCACTTACTAACTTTAGTTTGTGTGTCGTGGGGCAATCGAAAACACAAATGGACACAAATCTCTCCTATCTCATTTTTATGAACACACCAAAGCCATTTTTTAATCAACATGATGTGTGTCATGCATCATCCTGAATAAAGGCAGTCTGATGTCGTGCAGCACAATTTAGTGTTTGCATTGTTTGAGTCAGGTTGTGATTCAGTTACTGAGCATGTGATTCCTTGTGTATGAGCGCGTATTTGTGGGACATTGTTATTAGGATGCAGACTGCTATCGAAACTGGAGTAAGCTTTGTGGTTAAATAATCACAAACTGCGGGGGTCTTTTCCCCTCCTCGGCTCGGGCTGTGAAGTTTACAACCTTTCCATCCTCCTTTTATTTATCAGTTATTTTCTTTTGATACATTGAACATGCCTGAACACACTTCCCTCCGGTGACATGCTTCTTTTCATTCAATCCCAAACATGGTCTTTTGTGGCAAGGCACCCCACTGCCAAATCTACTTAGAAGTTTCTTTGAAGTGTATCCCCCTCTGTCTTTGGTTTATTAACCCTGGGTCCAGGGTGACAACATTTTTAACTTCATAGTCTGGCAAACTAACAAGGCCACTGACTTTTAAACCATCTTCATAGGTGATGACCACAAACGATTAATTGTATTATTGTTGCTAGTACTGAAATTGTGGCAAAAAGTTGTGTGACAGAAAAAAAATAAAATCAACATTATCTTTTAATATTCTTTTTTTAGATTTGAAGGCACAGAGTTTTAATGTATGTCTTTACTTCAGTGAATGTATTGTAAAAACGCGTACGTTTAAAATGGTTTGCGAAAATGTAATTCTATGTCAAGCATGTTATTTTAGCTTGCTACCCATTCTGGATGTTACCTGGCATTTGCTGTCTCTACTTCCCAAAGACAGCACCACCCACTGGATGCTGGGGGAGCTGCCATGTTTACGCTGCATTGTAACGACATATAGGTGACAGCATGTGGTAGAGCTTAATTACCAGCTCAGAAAGTGTGACCACCTGGCACAAATGAGCTCCCCTAAGAAGATTTGCCAACTCCTCATC
Organism: Channa argus; assembly: GCF_033026475.1. Taxonomy (NCBI): domain Eukaryota; kingdom Metazoa; phylum Chordata; class Actinopteri; order Anabantiformes; family Channidae; genus Channa; species Channa argus. The sequence goes on along the minus strand of NC_090210.1, from coordinate 2,923,365 downwards.
CTCAGCCCCTCAGGGGGCGGCTGTAGCTCATTTGGTAAAGGCAGTCGTCCACAGAGGTCAGTGGTTCCATCCCCGGCCCTGGCTAAATCTCAAAGTGTCTCTGGGCAAGACACTGACCGGCAGTGCAGTGCTGGTCCAAGCCCGGTAGAAATTGGGGAGGTTTGCGTCAGGAAGGGCATCCAGTGTAAAAACTGAGCCAAATCAACATGCGGACAATGATCCGCTGTGGAGACCCTGAACTCACCCTGGGATAAGCTGAAAGGACAAAAAAAATAAAAAATCCTCAGCCCCTTAACTTTCCTTCTACAACCTCCTGTCACCACCCCCTGTTTAGAGCCTTACTGCGAATCTCACTCTACTATAGCAAAAAACCGACTAAATACAGAAAAACGCAGTCGACCTCCTTTGCATGTACACAAAACATAGAAGCGTAAAACAGACAAACTGGGTTTGATAGATGAGCTTTTAAAGATGCCGAACGTTCCTGGTCCTCTTTAGCTTCCGTGTCTTTAGCATTCGAGTTGAAGCATGGGTTTAAAGTAAAAATCAACATTGTTCAACCTTTTGGCAAAAGTTCAGAGAAGTTGTTCTGCATCGTGTTACATTTATATTCAGATCCTGCATCTGAATATAAATGTGTCTTACTTTGTCAGAAAAAGCAGAGCAGCTATCTGGCAGTGAATTATGATGCAGCTTCAACTTAAAAAAAACGAGTCATTTAAATATTTACAGTATTTTCATGATTAGATGTTTTCAAAGAACAAACTCCTCTAAACAATTTAATGTGTGTATAAATGATATTATACGTTTTTTTGCCGTATTGATTCGAAAATGGCCAAGTTTAAAATGCCCCTTGAGGGACACATATAAGTAATTAGACGTGAACTGAAAACAATGAGTCTTTCTTTGCATGAAGTGAGCCACAGAGAGGCAGAGAACGTAAGGAGAGACTGATTTTTTACACTTTCTGCACAATTTCCTCTCTATTTCCTCCCCGAAGACCCTTGTCTGCAGAATGTGCAGAGTATGCTTTCCATGGACAGGAGGCTATGGAACCTGCCAGAACAAAAAATTAGAAAAAAAGGAGAGACACAGAGAGAAACGCTCCTCCTCCTCCTCCTCCTTGCACTGCAATACAGAAAGATGGAGTTATTACCCAGAAAACCTCACCGCTGTGTTTTTTTTTTTTTCACTTTTTATCCTAGAGTTCCCAGAACACTGAGCTACTATTACGACCAGAATACTTGGACCGCACACTAGTTACCCACTCTGAATCTGGGAGAGAAGAAAAACCTCTGCTTCTTGCAACAAAGTGCATTTGCCTTTATTTCTGTCCTGCATCACGCCTAATTTGTTTTCATGTGAAACAGCCAATAGCAGGCTGTGGCTCACGTTCATCTGCGGGCAGAACGGTGGGATGAAGTTCTGTCTCAAACATACATTTTCATTTCAGCAATTCACACTGAGGAGGATGACTGTGGACCACAAAAATTAATTTCAGCTAAACCCTGATGTGAGGCCATATAACTATGACGTCATGGATGAGAGAAAAGTGCATTTCTTCTCTCACTGTAGTTCAGAATATAGGCTTGCAGAAATATGTTTATCCAATGTATCCAAAGCAACATGTGCTGCGAGCCAAGTGGAGTCAGAGCAACAACACTGAAAGCAAAGAACCATCGAGGGAATGTGAAAGAAACATTTATTGTTTATTTATTTATGCATTTCATAAGAATGCAAAAGAGTTCCATCTTCAGTAGGTGTTGTAACATTGCAAGAGCAGCTGCTGAGTGTGCAGATCTATAATTCCTTCTATGATGGTGGGTATTAAGCATTTAGTTTATTTATAGAGTCAGTTGTGCTACTTTCATTCCTTATTATATAATAAAATAGAGACAAGAACAAAAGAAACAGGACAGTATCTTTCTCCATATAGAATTATTATTTTTGTATTCACCATAGCTTGCCATTGTACTATAAACCTATTTTCCTAATATATGGACTTGTTGTGATCTTGTTGTGGTCCGTTTCAGTATGGCACTCCTAAAGGAAAATATTATATAGTGTCCCCACCATCAGAGTTGCATGCAGAATATGGATTATTAATCAACTCACGGAGTCGATCCTGTGTGACATGGTTTCGAAAAACATGTTTGCCCTTGTAATAATCGGTGAAATAACATTTGCATCCTCTAATTCCACCATCCTTGATCCCCTTGTCAGCAAGTCATCATCCATTTTGGTGTATTTCAGGGAAAACGAAGAGTACACACCGACACCAAGTATGGGAGACGGGAGACGGAGACAGGGAGACGGATGTTTACTAAATGACGATGACATTTGTCCTTTAGAGCCATGGTCAATGACCAGCTCTCAGGGACATTCTTTATGTTGTTGACTCTGAAGGCAGGTGAAGAAAATGGCTGCAGTTAATGGCCATTTGTCCTTAACTACTTAAAGTAAAAGTCCAAGGACTACATGAAGTACTTTCGAAGCTACACAGGGAGAAGCTGTGAAGCAATGATTTTGCACAATAGGTGATAGAGCAGAGGAAGTTGGATTTAAAGAAGGAAGGATGCCCTCTTAAAAACCAGGAAATGAGATTCCAGGATGTTAACTGCTCACCACCAAGGATCAGGTCGGACACTGAGATACTTACTAGTCGGTCTGCAACGACTATTTAACCTTCTGCTGTGGCAACACAACTCATTTCAACACGCAAATGCTACTCTAATTAATATTCCTAAAATAGCATTTTACGTGTGTGTTCCCATCATGGCTCTGGCAGGTGGGTTTTTATTTGCACCCAGTTTGTTTCTTAGACAGCATGACACGGTCCCTTTGCTTTGTGGGGAAGCTAACGTCTAATGCTCTTCAATCCCACTTCACTGCAAATTGTAAAGCAGCTTTAGTAGTAACCTCCTCCCCCTTCTAGGGCAAGACACATGGACAAAAGTAATAGCAGGAATCAGCGCTGGTTATTTAAACAGTGGGAGGATGCAGGAGCAAGGCCAAGGGCTGGGAAAAGGAGAGGAAGGAGAGGGGAGATGGGTAGATAGACATAGTCATTAAGATAGCTTGGGTGTCAGTGCAATTCATCAAGTGTGATAAGGCCATGGCCCATTGCCAAGGAGCAAGGTGTGGCACTTTCCCTCACCAATCACTGTCAATGGTAATGTCCCTCACAGCCACTTTGTTGTTCCTACTCTATTAATATCACTTATGATGAAATGAAAATGAAAAGAAACAGCTGGCACATGGATCAGTCACCCTCTGATTACTGTACTTCTCTTCATACGTACTGTTTACTGTCCCATAATATATATATATATATATATATATATATATATATATATATATATATATATATATATATATATATATATATATATATATATATATATATATGATTTCTGTGGATAACATCATCACATAGTTATGCTTAAACTCCAGGTTGAGTTTGGTTGAGTTTTAAGAATTCTTTTTCTTTTTTACCACTTTTAACACTATTCTCACTGTCAAATATATTCTTTTTTTTTTTTCAGCACAAAGCCAAGAAGGAACCAAAAACACACGGATAAAAAATACACAGCTATTGTGATTTTGATAATCACTCTAAACATTATAAAATAGTTTAATGTAAAAAAAAAAAAGTTATTTAAATTTCCAAATATATCAGAAAGCATAAACAGAATTATAATACAACGTATTTACATAAGATGGTAATGAATTCCAAATGCATATAAATGATATTTATAATAGCTTTGTGAGGTCTTTAAAAACTATTTCATGGGCTACGGACATAAAGGAGACACAGTATGAAAGCCCATGCCAGAACTTTCGCCTTCAGTGTTGTATGAATAAAGCTGTTTTACGAAAACATGCTCAGTCAGTCCATCGTGTCATTGATGGTTAGAAAAGAACCAAAAAATGTTTGATAAAACTCGCGCATGTCCGAATAGAAGTAGCACTTATTGAGATATGTACATAAACACAGTGGCAGACATTTAGCAGGTTTGCCTTTTTATAATCTTTCGGTAATGGTAGATAAATAATGCAAAGAATTGTGTCTGCACGTGTTAATTCTCCACCCTTGACTGAGATCTTTGGAAACCAGTGTTGCCTACTTGCACCTGGAGAAAAATTTGTAATTGCACAATCTGTCAGACACCCATCCGCACACAGTAAAACCCATCAAACAACAGATCAGTCAAACATTTAAGTGCTGCATCAAATACAATCTGGCTAAACCAAGAAGGGATCAGTGTGTTTTTCCTATTCAAATTACCCAGAAAATGATGTGTAATCTATCGCTGTGAGTACTGTCTCTGCATGAGATGATGGATGGATCCATCAGCCATGTTGTCTCCTGATTAAGTGACTGTATCTAAAGTGCAATTATCAATTTGACTCAGCAGTGAATCACACAGCCAGTTGTTCTTTTGTACAGTAGTTTCTCTCTCACCTCATTTAACCATGTGCCCTCTCGCTCTCCCATCAACCCATTCCGCCTTCACCCCTGTTGAGCACCATGCACGCAACGCACGCAGTGCACTGCTTCATGAGTGACCTGGCATGCAACAAGCGCTGTACAGTTAAAAGCTGCACAAATGCTTATTCATATCAAACACTAAACACCATCAAACAGGCCTTCTGGTTCCTGTGGCATTGAGGCAAACACAACCAGTCCTGTTCTGAAATGAAAAGTAGCCTGTGACTAAAATTCGAGGTCACCCTTACTGCAAAGTGTTGAAACCCAAAGGCGTGTTTCTCTCTGCAGGTTTTTATCAATGTTGTGGAACAGAAACAGAAAAGATTTTTTTTTTTTTTTTTTTTTTTAATTTTCAACACCTCCTTGATAAAGTTTTCTGAATATTACATATGGTTTGCAACGTATTGATGAAAGAGAGCATCATGCTGATCTCCAAGTGAGGGGGGATGAACAGAGCGTGCAAAATATTAAGTTGGGGAGAAAGCTAAGGGCTCCTGTGGCATTTAGGAGGTGTGAGAGGCTACGTAGGTTTCAGCATTCAGCATCTATCCCCTGAGCAACAGGAGGCTGTTCGGGGGGCTACCTTACCTCGTCGCACAAAAGATATCCTGTGCTTTTCATGCACACACAACCCTATTCTCTTTGTCACAAGGCACACATTTCTGCACCCCAGCTTACAAATACTTGTTTGCTGACAGCCTGCTGGTTTTCCGAGCTGCAGAGCAGAAGAGTGACGAGCTCTAACCCTCATCTCTTTCCCCTCAGGCTGATAAAGTGCTCTGATAAGCTGCGAGGTGCTGGTGAAAAGTGGCTGGCCCTCAGCCCCCAGGGCTACAATATGAAAGAGTGGCTTGTCTGGAGCAAAGCAGAACAGAAGAGAAGGGAAGAAGTATGGAAAATAGCAACAAAAAAAAAAAAAGTCCAGAAGAAAGGAATTGGGTTAATGATGAAGTGGTCTGGGTGTAGTGTGTGTGTCTGTCTACGTGATTGTAGAGGTCTGTGTGTGAGTGCATGCACACACATTTGTGAAAGCTTTCCTCTGCCACCAGCTGTGGGTGAGGAGAGCGGGGCAGGGTGTGCAGAAACAGGGGAGCCCTGCCATGTGTTTATGTTGACTAATGAGCTAATTACCCAGCCCCTAATCTACCTCAACTTGTGTCATTTCACAGGAATGCTGCAGCAGTCAAACGCTTGCAGATTATGGGTCATTTCCTGACAGTTAAAGGCAAACTACTGCAGCAGTAATTCCTCCACACAGCAGGCATTAAACCACAAGGGCTGCAGCCATTTGTCTCCTTATGAATTTATTGTCTCAAAAATGCGACTGCAAGATTCAAATTCACTCATTTTCACATTGGTAATAAACACGTTGAAATTTTATTAGATAAATGACTTGGCGTCTACTGCCTTTGTTTATGTGCATCTTTCATTTTCTTCCATATCCATCAGCCCAGCTGCATTATTTGTACATTTGTAGTGTTGTGTGTGATAGATGTGGCATGCATGCATTAGTATGATTGCATTGTGCTTATGTTTTATTGAGGATGTGACAGTTGTATATTTTTGCTGGTAACCACTTTCGCATAGGGACAAAACAACAGGAGCAAGTGATTTTAATCTGCTCAGAATTGTCCCACTTCCTCAGCTAATTCACTGAAAACAATTTGATTTGTGAGTAGCTGCAGGTGGCAGGACTTTCGAGGTAGTTGGTTAAAAATGAAAAAGGCTCGATAAATGCTCGACAGAGTTTGGGAATGGCTTCATAATGGGTCACGTGTGTTCACTAATCTGTGCAGTTACATGCCCTATAAGCTGTTGCTTGTTTTCATCCATAATGTATTTTGAGAAAATATGACTGCAGCTGCTGATGCACACAGCAACGGTCACAACTGAAGTAGAAGTCATTTTTACATGTTACCAACTCTCTTCAAAGTCTCTGTTTTTTTTTTTTAACTGTAACCATGTAGATGAGATTTACAATTACAAACTGAGGGGGCAAATGTACTTTGGCGGATCAAGTCAATCAAATGTCTAAGTAAGACAGCATGGGAGGTCTCTATCCCCTCCACCCACAGCTAGAGGTGTGAGTAGGGATTCAGTGAACTCTTGCCGGCCCCACCACCCTCCCTGTTCATCATCCCCCTCCCCTGGGGTGTATGCAGCTCCACTCCCCCTCAACAGGCTCCCATCCATCACTCCTAGGATTTCACTTTAATAGGTGGTCCTCTTCCTCCTTTCACACACCCTTATGGGAAAATTTGGCTAAGAAGAACAAAACAACAAAGGGTGAAATGCAGGACCGGGTGTTTGATACCAATCATTTCACTAAATTAATGGGCGCTGTTGACACTGTTCCTGCAGCCTTTTAATGTCTTTTTAATTATATTCCTTTTTGATGTCCAAATTTACTCATTAGACATATTTTTTCTCTTGAAAATGGTACAAATTCTTAAACTGTGGGATCGTTGGATGCCCTTGATAATACTTGCATTTCATTGTCTTTGTTCTGCATTCTGCAGTTTCACATCACATCCATCTTTTTGATGTTGTTTCTCAAATCGATTGTACATCCCTAGCTGATAGTTTGGAGAGCTAAGCACGTAACTCCATGCTGGATAAGCTCGGGCCAAGCTGTGCAGTAGCCCCTGAATTCAAACACAAGGCAGGGTGGTTGATATTTAAACGAACTGTGTTTATTTTTCTTCAGGTCCCGTGTGTGCATGTGAGCCCAGTATAAAGGACCGTGTCCTTTTGAAGGGGATAGCACCAGGAAAGTGGGGGGGAAGGAAACTCTGCTTTGGTGTTTTATATATCAACGAAATGACTTCCCTCAAATAAAGACGTGTTCTATTCTGCCGGTCGGTCTGGAACAAGCTGCTCGTTTCCTGTCCTGAAAAATCGCAGTGCGTTCGAACAATGCCTCAGGCCCGAATAGAGGAGATGTCACGTCTTGACGATATGGTGTTGTGTGCTTTTTCTTTGACCGCAGGTTCAGACTGAATCATATGTTTACAGTATTTGTGACATTTGAATGAACTAACACAATTGCGCCATTTGGATTCATATAAATGCTGAGACAATAGACAGCTGCAGCTTTTTGAACTGTCATCTGGAGCAAAAGGCAAAGATGAAAGTATTTCCTTGAAGGCTATAAAGTCACTTCAAACTAACTTTTCAGTCCTAAACGGTGGCAACACAAGGCAACAAATCGAAGAATGGAGATAAAGAGACTTGCGTTAATTAAACAATCAGAGTTGAATCCATCTTCCTCCCAACTTTCACATTTCTGCTAACTGCCGTGTCCACACCACAGACAAAGGCTTCCCTTTGCTTCTCTCCGCTGGGAGCTCGCCATAGTGAGTTTCTCACTCACGCTGCCCCCTCATCAAATTACAGCCCTGCTCCCTCCTGTCATGTTGGCAAACAAAGGTCTTAAAGCACACTCCCAGTGTAATTGCCTCTAATCTCAGACATAATGTGGTCTTTCATGTCAACTGGTCAGAAAGAAAAGGGAACTGTTGTTCTGTCTCTGCCGTTTTTTTTGTTTTTTGTTGTTGTTTTTTTTTTTTTTTCAACCTTTGCACTTGCCCACTTTCACTGTTCGGATTGTACCTGAAAAATGTTTCCTGATTTATGGAGACGGCACATTTTTGACATTGTAAAAATCGATCTGCTTCCACGAATGTGTGCATGGTGCTAAGAGTAAAATAAACATGAAAAAGCATAAAACCTAGAGAAATGTCTCTGAGTGAGCAGTGGTTCTCCTCCACCTTTGGCCGGAATTCTCTCCGTGGTGAGCATCAGGCAGTCTGCAGCTGGAAGTGTTTCTGTGGTTTGGCCAGGTGTCTCTCTGCCCTGCCTGGGACAAGGCCTCAGCGGGGCCTGGGACTGGAGTCTGGAAGCAGGCTGGAGGCACTGAGTGAGCTGGCTGTCCCTGTGTGATCTAAAATGTCCCGCAGACCCACCTGACTGCTGGAAAGCAGTAATTGAGACAACACGATAGCAGTGCTGGAGGGAAAAAGAGAAAATGAAGATGTGTGTGAGCATGTGGGTAAAAGACAGACAAATAGGCTTGTGGGGGAGGAAAGAGAAGGAATGAGGGCATGATGGAAATTTTGGACAAATTCTTCAAGTGAAGAGGCCCTTTGGTTAAAAAAAAAAAAAAATATGGCACACAGACTTTAATATGGTTTCCAGGGGCTCTGGCAAGCAAAGATGAACATATTAAGTAAAAAACACAGTGTGTGTGATATCTGTGCGGTGCTCAAGGGGGAGCGAGTAGGGAGAGGATATAGGGTAAGAGGAGATGCAGTGTTTCTAAAACCATTCAACTGGGCTTTTTTAAGGGACCCAGCTGTGCACCCTGGAGGTCCTGAGCTCTACCTAGGGCAGAATCAGTGCAGTTAGGCCAGGCTGCAGCTTCAGACCCCGGTTAGCCATGACCTGATGTTCCAGGAGCCTCAGTGAATTGATGGGCCCCAGGAGAGTCGTCACAGTGCCCTCGAACAATCACCCATTCATACCTCCAGCCACAGCAAGTGGGTGGAAGCTCTGCGCTCCTACACGCTTTAAAAATAGCTGTTTTCAAAATGTGCAATCTGGGGAAACGTGAAAATTGTATGCGCTTTTTTAAAAGAAATTTAAGGCAAATGGGATTTTGATGCTTATTTAAATTTGAGAAGTTACACAAACGTTAGATTTTGCAACAAGCTGGCGTGAGAAAGACGGAGCCAGATGGTTATGGGTTTTTCCTCCACCACCTAATTGGAACTACTTGCTTGAGCAAATTCCCTTTTCAATTGTGAAATTTTTATGAAGAACACTGCATATTCTTCAGTGGATATAGCCAGTATATATTTGGAATGTGTGGCTGAACTGGCTCTAGCCCATTGTGCCTCATTGCCGGGACTACACTCTGCTATTACATAAGACAGCTGAGCAAGTCCAGACATCTAGACTAGCCCTTATGTGGACAAAAACGGGTGTGCTCACTGGGTCCCCAAGCTCAAATCCGTCTACCATGACGGTAGACGGATTTGAGCTTTTTAAACCATTTTTAAATTCACTCTCACTCGTAAAGACGCAAAGCCTGTGGGCGAGCTGCACATTGGTTACATGGGTTTCTGTACCTTGCCAGTCAGTTATTAATAGAACAAGAACAAATAGGAAGGAGGGGTAGTGGTTTGGGTAGGAGGCAGGTTAAACCCTCTGTCCATATACCAAGGAAGACATCTCTCCCTTGGTATGATCAGAATCTACTCCAGGGGTGGTGTTACTTCCCTGGTAGTCAAAGAGGTGGCATGCTAGTCATAACAGAGCTGCAGACGGGGGGGAGTGAAGAACCTCATGCAAACCCAGTCTCCCATATCATCAAGTAAAGTACATCCTCCAAATATTCACCTGACTCCTCACTAATTTATAGTGTTCCTGAACGGGGGGTGAGACCGAGCAAAAAGGGCAACGTGTGAGAGGTGTGAAAGGAGGCTTAGTTCTTTACATATTTTTACCATTTACAGTTACTGTTTTTGAGATGAATGTGTATTTTGGGCACATAGAGAAAACTTAGTCATAGTCTAACTAATATTTACCCATTATTGTCTGTTGTTTTTAAAAAAAATCGTACATCGTGAAGCCAAACTTACAATAGATATGAATACGAGTTTATTATTGAATTATTGGTCAGTCGCATAAGGTCTTCTCAGGACCAGAACACAACAAACCTGAAGAGATGTGTTTGCATGTGTGTGTGCGTGTGAGGCTTGAAGTCTCTGTTTAGTCTGTCTGCGTCAGAGATGCTTCATTACACGCTCATAAATTCAACCACGCTGACACCCCCAGTCTGGCCTCTCACTCTCTATTTCTCTAACTCTTTCTGATGTGCACAAACACACACACACACACACACACACACACACACACACACACAGATCCACTCAAACACACATATGGCAGGACATGGTCAACTTATTTTCTAACATTTTTGCAATTTTAATAGGCCTATACTTACAGCCACAATGCACATCATTTAACAATCTCTTTAATGGCTAAAAAACCCCACTATATTAAACATTCAACATAGAGGACAGTCAAACAAAGATTGTATTTTTTGATAAAAAGTAATAATATTTCAATCAGCAAATTTACCAATTGTATTTATTTGAATTTTTGATTTATAAACAAACAACTTTTAAATAAATGGTAACTGTAACTTACATTCTTAATAATTGGAATCGTCACTGCATACATTTTTCAAGATACATTTTTATAAATTTTTTTTTTTTTTTTTCAATTTATCAAATCTTCAGCTGATCCTGTTGTCACCTGTCCGCAGCCCAGAGCCTTAAGGTGCGCATGTTTACGTAGGCCTCTGGAACAAGCGTCGATCTGAGAAACTTATTTACCTCCAATATGTTAGTGTTGCTTCTGAGAATCTCAGCATATAATAGTATGTACAAGTATAGAAGGTGATAAATCGGAGTGCACCATATAATAACAACAAAACAAATTAATTTGCTATTTCGTAAATCAAAATAAATAAATCAGCGATAGATTTTGACATATTATTTGTAGAGCTCAATTGCCAATTTTCAAAGGGGGTTAAATTACCTATAGTCTTCATAAAAAATCTGCTCTTCACAACAATCTACACAGAAAGACACAATATTTTAGACTTTATATATTTGCGTAATTATATATTCAGCAAACTTCAGCAAAGTTTTTTATATATAATAATAATTTATCGTTCCTCTAAAACTTCTTTTTAAGGTGTAATATTATATATAATATCTGTTATATAATATCTGTTTTTTGAAGCTGTTGCATTGCTGCACTGATGATAATGAACATAGGACATTTAATTGCTGTGCAATAAAAATCAAAATTAGGGACCAATTTAACGTTTCATTTTATTTATCATAAAATTCCCACAATACCGAGCCTGACATGGTTAATCGTTAAAAACTCAAATCAACTATTCGTTGAAAATGTGTCTGTACTGCATTAAAATAATACAGGGTGACTTTAAAAGTTAGCCTCGATTGCGTGATACATCTTCGAAAAAATATTATACCAGTCAGTTTTTATGTAAACAACACAACTTACCGTTTGATATTTGTATGAACGGGATGCTGAAGAAATAAGAAAATACTTTTCCCTACAAAAATAATACATCGCTACAACCACTTCAAGCAGGTAATGTAGCAGCTTTCAGAGAGTTTATTTTGTCTGCTGTTCATCCTTATCCTTACTTATGCTACAATGCATGAATGAGAAAGTAAACACACCAGGGGCACGGGAAAGGAAAAAAACTCGATTAATATTAACTGTTTGTTAAAAAACCCCAAAAAATCAAGAAGCTCTCGTAATAATTTTGTGCAATTACTGCGGCATTGAGCGTTTGAAATGTTATTTTTAATTTTGTAAAATGCAGGATATTAAAAAATAAAGTCGTGACATGTCTATAAAAATCTTTATTTATTTGTGGTAGAAATGAGTGTTTAAGTCGAACGAGCAGACAGTTAAACCAGTTTCCGGCGTTATTTATTGTTGTCAGGGGGGAGGAAATTCGTTTTAATTGTTCTTGTACCGCAAACCAATCTCCAGTTGCGTCACGCTTACAACCGTCTGCAATATTTCCCATCACAGAGCCATTACACATAGCTACTGTACATCCTGTAACTCCCCAGGCAAAAATTATAAAAGGTTTCTGAGGGGTCACAAATGCAGTGCATCCTGGAAAGTGCATCAAGACAGCAGTGTGTGTTATTCACTTGTTTTCAGTGCGTGGACTTCAGCCATCAATTAAATTAATTAATTCATCAATTTTACAAAACAAGGGCAGAATCACATGTCTATAAGGTTCACTTTATTGTGCCTAGTCTTTATGAACAGCAAATGTCGTCAGTTTCTTAAATGTGCACCAAGTGTTTAATATTTGCAAAGAAAATAAAAAATAAGAGGAAGCTGCTAATTTTATTAAATTTCATTAGATTATTATTTATTAAATGTGATTAAGTTTTATCTAATTTTATTAGAAACAATGTTTAATATTGGGTTTAACTTGGTGTATATTTACACTGCATCATAAATCAGCATATCATAGAAAGAGAAAAGTTGAGTTGTCAAATGCCTGTGCAGGAAAGGAATCCCCTATAATTACATTTAAGAGCAGAGGAAGCTTTAGAGCTGAACCCCATCATTTAGTCAGCATTAAATAAACACGAGTCCCATCTGCGTCAGATATGCCCTCACACAGTTGCACTGTAAATAATGACTTTCATGGCCCTGATTAAAATCCAGGGTCATGATCAGGGTAGGAACACTCAGTGTGATTGAAAGCTGATATTAAACCGGGGTTAATCACTACAACACCCAAAATGCACTGCATTCTGTGTGTTTAATGTGTCATAATTAAACATTGAACCTCTTGTTAAGGAAAAAAAAATAAAATAAAATCAGTCAGTATGCCAATTATTCAGCGTGAGGAAAGATCAGGAAGGAGCGTGTTTTAACTCGTCCATGGGCTCAACACAATCCAGTGTCAATAGACTGTGAATTCAGTAGCTTTCTTACAACCGACAGTTACACAAGAAAACCATCGTATAAAGAAATATTTTTACTGGTCAAACACAATGGTATATTAATCAAAGAGAACCCTGTGTTATATACAGGGACATTTGTAGGATTTCTACAGAGCTGAAATGTGATATCTAACACATGTCATGGAATTTCTATTCTTCATCTGCCCCCGCTCGCCTTTGATGCCGAGCCAAAAATGTCAGTGTAATAAGCCTTTAAGAATCTATGAAGATATGCGTTAAAGAAAGGATTACGCTGATTCAGTGACAAACAATTACTGTGCGTGAATTTAAGATCAAAAGCAAAAATGTGTTGGACAGTTAAAGAATTGTCAGACTGTGATTCGTCGGTGTCGGTGTCAGTGTAAACGGCCCCTGCAATTTCAAGTCCAACTCGTTTTTCAAAAGTGGTTGACAAACTTGTATGTACATTTTTGTACTTGATCTATTGAATTTCGAATTATTAAAATAAATTGTCAACAATATTGGTATTATTTTAGCGGGCAAAAAAAGTCTGTCTAAAACCCACATTTATAACAAGCCATTTGGAGCATGGAAAATCCTGGTTTCAAAGCAAAGATGATTTTTTTTCCCCCCAATCTTTAATGTTGATTTACAGCTCAATCAAATAGACATAACATGCCCCTGACGGGCTCTGTCCCTCTCCAGTTGTAGCTTAGTGATTCAGGTTGACCTCAAGGTCAACGTCAACATTGTTTCAAGGTGCTATAGCGCGGCCGAGCAATGCAAATGCTGTATGACACAATAAAGCATTCGAAAACACAGGATCTGCCCATTGAATTGAAAATACGACTGGCCTTAAAATATTTCTCAGAAACTTGTCATAAATTATCCCTTTATCTACTGAGTCCCACTTAAAAAAGAAAAAAGAAAAAAAAATCTCTGCCCAGTGTAGAAAATTAAATCACTGCAAGCGTTCAAAAAATATAGATTGGGCTAGAATTATGACAATATTACCAGAAGTGACATTAATAAGTACATTTAGACTTGTTTTCAATTTTCCACCCACTAATGTGCCTCCACAGATCCCACACTCAGCTGTGCAACGCAACAAATATTTAGACTAATAGTTGGTTACTGTGCTATCTCTGCCACTACAAGCTGTCAATCTCTGCCCTCCGGCTAATTAAAAAGGCCCCAGTGCTTTATTTGTTTGCACACACTCTGAGGGCAGACTGGAACAGTCAGGCGTGGGGGCATGACAAGCACGCCATGCCCCCTTAAATCACTCCCCTGTGCCAAAACGCTGACACCACACCAAGAAGCCTGACAAAACATTCTCCACGTCCCTAGTGTGAGTGAGACACACACACACACACACACACACACACACAGACAAAATCATGATAGGGGTGTTTTGTGGCTACTTTGTTCAACAAGTAATTATGCAGAAAACTCCGTACTTCTTTATTATTATTTCCTCCTGCTTTAGCTGCAATTTTCCCTGTTTTTGTGCTTTTTTTTTCTCCCCCTATAATCACGCGCAGATTTCGACCTTGCTTGCAGCCCATCTCTACATTAAGTATGGAAGAATTTTGGCAAGGCAAAAATGATATGAAATAGCGTCTAATTACTTACCGTATTGACTCAGGCCTGCACCTCATCATCAAAGCAGCTGGCCTCACGCTTTCTTCCCCTACTTTTCTTTTTCTCCGTGGATCATTGCTGCTGCCCCTGAAGCGCTGCCTTCTGGAATTTGGATGTCCTGAGAAGTGACACTAAGATGGAGCTGGCACTGAATAAAAGACACAGACATACATTTTAATTGTTTTGCAGAGGACCCTGGGGCATGGGCTGCTGTGGCCTCATGGCTCTCTGCTGCCACCTGTCTGCCTGTGCAGGAGCATATGAGGAGCAGATGGACCACCAGAACGTGCTGAGTAATGCTCCGCATCATGTAGAAATGGCTAAACTCTGTCTTAATAATGTTATGTTTTGTTTCCAGTAATTTAAATGTTACTGGTTATTTTTTCCCCCCGACTGATACAAAGGGAATATGTTCAGACCATTCTGTTAAACATTTGGTTTCACTGTGTCATGAAAACTGACACAAGGTTTTCTTACATTAGAAGTACAGCACGAGGGCAGCAGCAATCATCTTGTTTCTGATTAAATCTCTGTAAATGGGTGAACCCCTACCTTGCGTGATTTGATAGCTCAACAGGAAGCTGTTGAAACTCTAACATAAATAGCAATCAGGACATGAGTAAACCAATCAGCAGCTTTGTTTCAATATATTCATCAATCAATTAGCAAATGGGTCTCCTTCCAAATGAACACAGCGAATCAAACCATCTCAGGAAACACATTACCGACAATCTACAGTTTGTTTTGCTTCATTGAGGACCTTGGGGCAATTCGTACTCTCAACTTTCTACACTTTATTCTTTACTTTAATTATTGAATCGATCATCCCTATATTCTGTTTAATGAGCATCTTTAAAACGTTTTATTTTGTTGATTTTGATTTCAATGTTACCTTCGTGGCACAAATTTGTAGTACAGTACACTGTGTGGACTGTAAACAATAGCTGCTTTTTTTCTTGGTCATTACTACGCCTGAATGACTTTTCCTGCCTTACAAGGTTTTTCTGACTTTTAAAGACAGCCTGTTGGCCTCGCATGTACTCCAGTCCTACTCAGACAGTTCCACAGCTGTCTTCCAGGCTATAAGCAGAGCTCCATCACCTGCATCCAGCTGCAAACCGCAAACAGATTGAAGTATTCCCCTAAAGGGGGATTTTGTACAGTCAGCCAGGCTCAGAAGATGAAGAAGCAAAAAAATGTCTTCACTGCCGATCAACAGGGGACATTTTGCGCAACCTTAATCTTGTATGCCAATAGGGGGCTGATACATAGTAGCTGGGAATGTTTTCTGAGCATATGACAACATTTGCTCCGCCGCTAAACCTTGAAAACAGACCAACGATGCAACATATTGCACCGATTTAGTCATTTGACAAATAGCTTTGGAATGAGTCTCCACATCCATTCATTCATGGGCAGTTACAATATAAGTAGTGGATCAAGGAAACATGGTTTCTTATTTTAAGGACAGGAAATGAAACAATGACAGGACACAAACTTATCACATATTGAGATGATTGTGGTAACTGTGGTAAGACATGCTGTGTGCATATGTCTTTATTGTCTCTCTATGCTGAAATGCTGCTGTGGTCATCCCATTGACAAGATTTTCATTGTATCTGTTGAACGGCTACAGCTCATGTTTGCATGTCTACAGGACCAGAACATGAAACCCTATATGACTGGGGGCATTGTTCCTGAGATTTATAATTTAGCACTTAAAGCACTTTTTTATTTTGTATTTTTTTTACTGTGGTTTACCATGTTTTTATACGTGAGACCTTTGCCAAATCTCTCTCTTGGTATTAGACGGACAGGATCGGTCTTCTTTGGCAGCAAGCGTTTGAATTCTAAAGTTACGAAGCTTTTCTTAATTCTTGGGACTCAGGTGTGCAGCCAAGCCTGTAAAGCGAATCGCCCAGATCCATTGCGTTCCCAAAAGTCAGTTTGTAAGAATCTTGGTAGTGTTTTTAATTTTTTGCCCCCCACTATGGAGAAACTACTGATCTTTAATTAGTTTCCCACTGTGCGTTGGATTATATAGGAAATATTTCAACTTTGTAAACATCCCATATTTGAAAGTTGTTAATTGGACAGATTTCCATATGGATCTTCACACACTTGCTCTAAAGTACAGCATTCGATGTAAGAACAGCTCTTCTGTGTTTTGGACAATTAGCACCCAACAGCTATGGAGGCTTGTTAAAACAACAGAGTGATTGCCCTCCATTTAAATTTTCCTAAACCCGGCAAACTCCAGTGTGGAACGTCTGTCTGCAAAAGCAGCACAGTTGAGAAAACAGGATTACTCACTATGGCAACACCTGGAAGTAGCATGTGAATGCAAGAGAGAAAAACGATTCTGGTTAACTGCCACAGATAATGGCACTGGTATATTTTGTCTTTGTCAAGGGATAACACAGTTATTCCACTATTAACCACAACCAGCTCGTTTTTTTTTCCCTTTTTTTTGGGGGGGGGGGGGGTCTACTAGCGAAACTTTTGACACGGTGTTAGAGTGAAGTGTAACACAAGAGTTTCCAAACACTAACAGGGTCAATGGTGTGGAGTGACTTATGAGTCCTCAGAGTTTTTAATTACTCGAAGAAGCACAGCATGTCAGTGAGCCCAAGCAATAATGTGATTGTAAAAGGAAAGACATGAAAGGTGAAGACAGTTGGAAGTGTTTCATTATAATAGTGACATGCTGATTAGTCCATGCATTCTTCTGTGGAAACATATTAAAGACACATTGCTTGAACATGTTCTAGGCCAAACTCACTCTTTGGGTAAAAAGAAAGACCTGACAGACATTAATTTGAATTAGAATTTGCTCCAGCTAAAGAAAAGCTCAAAGTCCAGTGTGTTGCCACAGAGACCGAACACAACCTGATGCACTGACACATGCAGGATGGAGAACACAAATGCATTAGTTGCATGTCTAAAGCAATAATATCCCAGGCACAGTGGTGACGTGTGCTTCCCGATGATAGATTATTTCCTCATGTATTAAAATTGTTAATAAATGACAAATTCACAATGTTGCCCTGCTAATGTAATCATTCAATACAAGAGGTAAAGTGTGTGATAGAGGTGTTTTGACAGTTTGTAGGTCAATAACATAGGGAACTCTGGCAAATATGTTTACTTGAATAAACTGGAGATACCACTAAAAAGTTGGGTGGGATCTGTAGGGTCTGCAGTGTACAACTATTCCAACATTTTACAGAACCATATTTGGAAGCACACAGTACTGCAGTGTTGTGTACATTGTGTACCAGTGTCCAAGCCCTTAAAGACAAGACAGGCATTATTTGCTGCAGTTTAAAAGTTGGAAAAGTGTCGTATTAGTTTTATGTCCATGGAAAATCCATATTTCTCATGTTGCCACAGGCTTTTTGAAGAGGATGACCCTCTTGATTTATCCATCATTCCCCCAGGCTGCGGGTCACATTCAGGTGGAGCTTCTGTTTGACGCCACAGGGCCACGATCCCAAGTCAGCAGTCCTCTTTTTTTAATAACTCTGTGACCCAAAGGTCCCAGACAGTACGCCAGCCTGTGTACTGGAGCATGTGCTGCTTTCAAAGAGGCTTTCCGGTCCATCACTGGACGCGTTGTGCCAAAACGACTGCAACTATCAAAAGAGACGGCGAGTCTGAGGTGAGAAAGGGCAAAGAGATGTACAAACAAAGCGAGCAATGAAAGATAAGGTGTCAGACAAAGAGATAGTGAGAGCGACAGAGTGAAAAATTAGTTATCGCCTGGTCTATTCATCACACACTCAGGTCAGAGGGGTGTGAGACGTAAGTTGGCAAGGCTAAGAGCAGAGGCTAGTTGGAATATGTGTGGGGCCATAGGAAGTGCTGTGTTGGGAAGATAACAGTGTGTGATTGTATATGTGTGTGTGTGTGTGTGGGATGGAGGGGACAGGAGGCAGTGGAGGTGGGGAGGGGTTGAGAGAGTAACAGTGTCCTCAGCCCTGCCCTGCTTTCCTCTATTCACTACCCACATCCTGTCCGTGTGCGGCTTCTTAATGGCTTTTAATGAGCCACCGATGAATCTCCCTCTTCCTGCATTCGCACCATATGCCAAGCCAGCAAGCAAGTGAAAGGAAAAGAGAGGGAAAGATGGACAGAGAGAGCTAGAGGAGTTGAGTTAGCGGGGATGAAATTCCACGGGATGATGACCGAGGGAGCGCGTTATGATGGAGGAGTCTCACACTACTGCAAATACTGTGCAATTCACCAATACCAAAAGTCATCTTTGGTAAATTATACATAACAATTTGAATCTTTATATTGGTAGAGAAAAGTATCCAGTGGTTAAGTGTATTCCACCTCACTCAAACAAATATTTCACAGAGACATTTTTAAAAGACCACCTGAAGAGCTGTGCAAATTGTGGCAGAGTGCAAATGGTCTCTAGCTTGTTTAGAGTTATGAAAGTCTTAATAGCATTTCTTGGTAACCACTTAAAAGCTTGTGTGCTGTCTCTTTCCTTACTTTTATTGCAGTATATCTTGGTTGGGTTGGTTGTGTCTCGTCATTGCGATAGATGACAGGTGAGATGGTTTCTTTGATCCCACTGACACTAATTGAGTTAATGCTACTGAATTTTGAAATGGGCTGACATCAGGTTTTGACTTTGCCTGTTGTGTGTGTGTGCGGGGCTTCAGACGGCAAGAAAAAGGCCTGATGTCATTGATTGCAGGAATGCGTGTGTGCATCTGAGAGAGAGATAGAAGAATAGAGACAGAGGCAGTTATACGACTTGTGGGGCCTCGAGGCTGCTCGGGGGAATAAAAATTAAGCTTTCAACAAAGTAGAACTGACTGTTCACTAAGCTCAAAGACAGTGTTGTTGTACCTGTTGAGCTCTCACAGGGTTTATGATTTACAGTACTATTTGTTTCCATTGGCAGTTTTTTAAACAATATCCCCTCGACTTCACACTGAGTCAATGCTAATTATAGAAAAATAGAAAGAAGCGGGCTGCACAGTGGTTAGAATAATAATGTTATTATGTTCTTCACATATCTTAACTATTATTTACTGGCAACTTTTTTAAGTTTTATACTGTATTTGTTTCTTTAAGAACATAAATGCGTGTGGAAAAGCCTGAAGCCTGCCAGGTCACCCCTTGGTTGTTTATGGTTTCTAAGTCATGACTGAACCATCCCTCTGCTATGTGATCACACGCCATTTCCGACCAAATGCAGACCATCTAATGCAGTTAACCGCGCATCAAATTCCTTGTAAATGCATTTAAATTCCTCTGTCAAATAATCGATCACAAAGGAAGATAGAAAAACCACCTCTGCAGGTAAATGTGTAGACTACAATTGAAATGCTGAAAGATGGAATTTTATAATAAAAGATTTCAAACGCTTATGTGAAACAGCTACCATTTTTAACTTACGGCACAAGTTTTATTATTACGGTTGCAGTTTAAGTTCGGGCTTTTGTTGTTTTGCGTCATTTCAGGTGTTTTGGTTGGAGTTTCTGTGATACCACAGTTGTCTTGAAACTATAGCAGTTGGAGAGGTTAGAGTTGCAAACTGTGCACTAGTAATTTATCCTTAACGGCAACATTTGTAGTGACAGCAGACGTCCTTCCAAAGGTCCCAGACAACTTCTCACAATGAGAGGTTGAGGCAAGCAAAGTATGTTTTACCAGAACAAGGTGATGCACGGTGAAATGTTGTTGTTGAAAAGTTGTCAGGCAGTTACAGTTGCCTTGAAACTGCCCCCCAGCCCCTGTTCTGAAAAACATCCACTGTAGACTCTCCATCAATGTAGGAAAGCATCATATTATAAAGTATGATATCTTTTAGGTAAGAAAAAGGTTTAGGAGATTTCTAGTAAGTCTACGACTACAAATGTAAAGCACACAAATGCTTGTGTGCTAAAATTAACCCACTGAGTTTTCAGCGTTTAGTGCTTTTAGCAGAAGATGAGTAATAGAAGAAACAGTTGCTTTTTCATTCCTTAAAAATCTGCAATCATTTCTTTGGGAATAACTATAGTGGTGACAGCACCCAACAGATGGTGGTTAGTTTAACATTAGTCATAATAGTCACAGCAGCAATGATGTGTATTAAAATACAATATAATAGCTCCAGCAGCAGACAAGTACAGATTCAGGTGGGGAAACAAGGAGAAGGAAATGTGTGTGTGTGTGTGTGTGTGTGTGTGTGTGTGTGTGTGTGTGTGTGTGTGTGTGTGTGTGTGTGTGTGTGTGTCCATGCACCTGAGTGTCTTGGCAACCCTCAGAGGAAGGGTCCCGGTCATCGGACATCCCTGTTGCATGGCCCACTCCCTGCAGCACACCCCCTAATCAGAGGGAACAAAGGGGGGAGGGCGTGTTGCTGCTCTAAAATAGCACGAGGGGGAGGAAGACTGGAAGGATGTAGCTTTGTGGTGCACATATTAGTTACTATCAACTGAAGAAGCAGTAAACCAAAATAATATGGCTGCTGTCCTATAAATGCAAATTCCTCATCTACAGGAAGGCAAGAGAGTAAAAGAGGACAGAACGTAAAGCTTGAAATGTTGTTCATAATGCTGGAGCATTCATAGTAATAATATCCTAATCTGTCTTATTATTATTATCACTATTCGGATTCTGTCTTCTGTACATTTTTTGGCGCCTAACTGCTTCTGCATACTTTTAACTGAAACACCGTTCAAACTTCAAAAACATTCAACGTATGAAGGACATTATTGCTTATATACAGCTTTTTAAATATCGTTTATCCTTTTTAAGATTTCTATACTTTTAAAAAACCGATGACGTTACCGATGACATCATCAACGACGTAACATAATTACCATTGAAGCGATGATGACATTGATGACAGCGTCGATGACGTCATATAATTGCCTTTGACGTGTTTGCCCTTTTTTTAAGGCTATCTAGCACTGAAGTTTGCCTGGCATATATGGAAGCCATCGTTCGGTTCTCTTCAGGAATGCATTTCTAGTTTTTTTTATACTTCATAATAAAACCGCTGAAAGGAATTTCTGTTTATGTCATCAAGAAAAAACTAAAGAATCCACTCAGTCGAGCAAAGATCCTTACTAATAAGGTGTTTTAAGTAATCTGTTAACAGTATACGTTCATTTGCTAGCTTTTGAGCAGATTCATTCTTGTTTATTAATGTATATCTGAAGGGTAATTTTGTGTGTTTGTCTGCGTGAGCATGTGTGTGTGTGTGTGTGTGTGTTCCGTTCTGTGCAACTTCCTTAGCTTTTCATTAAGAAGTGACAGCCCGATAAACTGTGGCTCTAGTCATTGCATCTACTTCCTGACCCTACAAGCGAGTGTTTTCCCTGATCGACTTTTCCTCTTAGACACCACACAACATGGGAGAAGAATGGACATAAAGCGACATAGTTTCTGGGGAGGACTGATTCACTGACATGAATCTGTTGCATTAACTGCAGTAAAAGCACAATAAATGTGTCCTTAAGCATGTTTCCGCAGTGATTTGTATTTGCAACCCTTGCTGTGATGTATCTGTTGCATGTTGTAAAAGTTATTGCCCTTGGATGCTCGCAGGATTTTCCATCTCGACGACACGTGCAAGCTTTGTTGTAACTTACTCTGAGCAGCCTTCTTCTGTCTCCTGTTGCTCTTTGTCATGATAAGTCACTACCATATGGAATATGGAAAAAAGGCCATCAAAAGCAAGAGATGATAAACTGGACAATAAGCGGGGGCCACGTGGTCCCCCTCCTCTGTGGGCTACAGATTAGGCCTCCTGCACTTCCTTTGGAAAACAGGCACCGGACCCAAAGGAAGCTCCTGTCATCTGCGCTCCCTCACCTTCATGGCCTCTCCTGTTCCAATTCCTAACTCCCTTTCTCTACCAATTTCTATCTCCCTCTTTCTCTATCTCCCGCTCCCTCTCTTTCGCTCTCTCAGTCTCGGAGATGAAACACAGGCCTCTCCATCCACAATTTGCCACTATACTCCACCCAGATACCACAGGCCAAGATTCATCAGGCTACTGCCGCATGTCACGCCGACACTTTTTTTCCTCCTTTTTAATACCACGTGCTAGATGGTAAATGGATTTTTAAAAGAACCGTCTTTGTGGATAGACTTAATGTATGACATGTGTGTAGGAGGGCGCACTGTAATTAAGAGGAACAAATCTGTGCACAGCACAGCTCCTGCTGAGAATATCCTACCTTCTGCTTCCAGGGCCGATCGGTCAGTCAGTGAAAGGTGGTGGGGGTCATGTGTTCAACAGTGATTGAGCATGGACACTCCCTCGACTCCACAGCCAAATCACAGTTAAAGTCATCGCACAGATAGTCTTTTTGTTGCCTCCACCCTTCTGCTGTCTTGGGGTAAATCCAGACTATTATTTTAGGGCTTTTAATATCAGAGTAGTACTGTGTGTGTGGTTGCATCACACATAGACTGTGATACACTGAAATGTTTCATTCGGCAAATTTGTTGCTATGTAACTTTGAATTGTCAAATTGGCTCTAGCTGCTGCAGATGGCTTCAAGCAGCAATCACAAGGTCATAAGGCAAAATCCTCTTTTGACACAGCTAAATGCAGCATTTTCTGCTGCCTCGATGCCTTGGCTTTTCAAATACTCACAAGCCTGAATTCCATTTCTAAATTGATCACAGTTTTCCTTGCAATTCTCAATATAAATAATTGCTCCTTTTCCAAAGTTCTAATGCTGTATCTTGTGTCATAATATCATTTTATTAAGTCATATGCTGTGTTATGGTGATTGATGGACCTTCAGATCTGTTACTTAATCTAGACTTCCTGGACTGTTATTCTGAACATCCACTTGCTTGCTTTGTGACCAGTTGCTTTTAGTGGTTAAATATCCGTGGTGCCATTTCAGTCAGTCAGAAATCTGACAGCAACTGACACAAGAGGAAGTAAAGAAATGGAGCTACCATCCTGTAGTTACTTCTTTTGGCCACAACGCTTCTGTGCAGCAAGCAATACGATGTCTCAGGACGTAAGATTGGTCTCAAAGATTTCTCTTGTGCATTTCAAATGTGTTTTTCATAGTTTTGCTTTTCATATCTGTCACATCAATGCTGGTCTCACCAAATTGCTGAACTCTAATAACAGACGGGATCATCGCTCACATACAGATCAGTCGGATTAAAGACGGTAAATCTATTTTTAGTTTAACTTTGGCCTACTGTACTAAACATAGCAGTTGCCACCCACATTTTCCTGCAATGAGAAATTAATAGCCACATTTTGGGTGGCCGCATGCTGGCTATTGGACCATTGGCTTATTTTCAGTCCATTACTATGTTGTTAAAAAAAACATAGTTTTCCTATAATCATTTGAAACAGTCTTCATTTTGTTGAATTTGCACAGTATTTTCAAATGTACTCATGAACAGGCTTTCACTGATTCATGTGACCGTACTTGAGGCTATATCCTGTCTGGCATACACAACGCCAAAAATCATGCTGCAGTCACAGACCAATAGTGATTGACATGCTTAGTGTCACATGTGTGGTTATTATTCCATCCAGGGGTTGCATTCTGGTCTTTGTAGACATGACAGGCATTTCAGAAGACTGCAGTACAGTGGGCTCTATTTCCAGTAGAACCGCCACAGACAATTTTCATCTCCCGCTGGCCAAGTAGTGCGCCTGGTGTGGGTGCACATGGAAAGCCTAAGTAGGTAACTCTGTCAGGCTTCCCTGCAGACCCAGTGGCCACTAAAGACTGGCACAAAGTGCCCCCTTTACCACAAACACTGCCACAGGTAATGTTTTCCTGAAGTCATGCCAGTGTTTTAAGAATTTCCATGCCTTGAGGGAAAAATCCCAGTTCCTCAGTCCCGAAATACAAGCAGTCTTTTCAGCCAAGACCAGCACTAATGTAGTCCGGCTTTACAGACAGCAAGCAGACTAAAGCCCTCCTGTCTTAGAACCAAAGAGGTGAGAGGATTAGGGCTTGCCACAACATTTAACGACACTGAAGCCTGTTTGATTCAATCAGGTTTGGTAAAAAGCAGGCACCGAGGACTCTGATCTTGCCACACAATGTGTAGTTGTGTTCATGTGTACAGGCGTCCATGACTGATCGGGTAGGGCTTGCTTGCATTGGTGTGTCTGCAGGGACCCTTCTGGCACCTTGCCACACATCAGCAAGTAGACAAGACAGATTGATCTTGAAGCAAATGTCAAAATGTCATCATGTTTTCCCCTGACAAATTTGACAAATTAACAGGAAAAGCCCATCATTTGTAATTAACCTGCACCTCTGATGAGATTAAAGGTGATGTAGTGGCTCTTTCTCAGAAGAACTTACATAATGTCTAAAAACGCCGAACCACCCTTTATTAACATATACGCTACATGAACAAAGCTGTTTCAAAAAGTTCAGACCTTGGTGTCCCTGACTGGAATATCACACATGCAAATATCTACTGTATATGTTTAAGAGTAAATAAAACTTCTCACTAAGATGTGTCTTGCTATCATTCCTTCCATTTCTAATGAGGCAAAAACCAGACCTCAGCCAGACACCTATACACCCTATCCATGTGGAACAGGTTCCATAATTTGACAGGGTCTGGGCCTCAATCTGGTCAGGCCAGAGCGGAGAGCAACGTCATGTGATAAATGGGTCTTATCTGGAGGTTGTGCCATTGGGAAGCTGACTCTGTTTCCCTCCGATTACATTAGCAGGCAGGAAAATGGGACGAAGGGGGAATGGCTGGAATTCCATAGAACGAGGGGCAGACGCTGATTTTCACTTGTTTGCCGACTGATAAAGAGACCACAAGGAGGCAAGGGAGAGGTGCGATACATACAACCTGGGTACATTTGAGGTAGGATTTTAGTTGATTTTAGTTTTTGCTGACTATGCATAGTACCAAGCACATTGTTGAAAGATAAGGTCCAGTTTATCCGAGGATACACAACCTATTCACTTTTATTTACTAAAGCGGGGTTTGTATTCCTACCACTGAAAAGGAGATACAAAATGTGCTGCCATCCCCTGGCCTTTGACCCTGGGATAACACCCTGGAGTGTTTCAAGCCAACATCCTGGTGACAGCAAGAATTCCTTCTGTTGATTCATTGCCAGGCACCAAATATATTGTAAGTAGCATTCACCCAGGTTCATATTATTAAGACTTGAATCAACATTACTGGACTAGAGCAGCTATTGTCAACAGCTTATTTGCACCAAATTATGTTTAGCAGAATGTTAAACTGTTGCTAAAACTAGCAAAAAAGCATCAAACGCCAAACAATTTTGACTGACTTACAGAAATGTTACTGGACTTTAATGAAAGCATAGTTTTATTTATATGTTTTAGTAACAATCTTGTCCAAAGTCATGAGCATGGTGGTCATGTTAACCACCCTCTGGCACTGCTTTTCCTATCCTCACTTCCTCAAACATTGCCTACGACCTCGTCTGCCTCCTTTACCCAATGGCTGTAGGTTTCGACATGCTATACATGGATGTACTGCAAAAATACTGAGCTATGCAGCGTTGTGCAGTTATTATAAAATGTCTAAGTGACATGACTCCAAACTTCCTTAGTCCAGTACAAGAGAATCTAGGCAGGCTGTGGATTTGGCAGAGAAGCCGTTTACAGTTATTGTAAAAAATAAGATAAGATAAGATGTATGAGCCTATAGCAGCAAGCCTACTTAATACCATTAACATTTTCAGAACTGGTAAAAATTGAGCATGTGGGGCCCTATATCTGGGCTTGCCTGGACCCCCAAATCACTAATTCTGCCCCTGTTGACATGGTAGTATGGGCAAAAAAAGTAAAAAGCAAAAATAAAAGGGAAAAAAACTTTGCATTTAGTATAACTAGTATTTATTTTAAACACAATCATGCTTTAAACTGTGGCACCATGTGATCCCATCTGCACTGCTAACATCTACATTACTACTCTTTCAACCATACATATAGAAAAGGAGAAAGACGTATGTTTAGAGCTTTTTGTTTAGTTTTTTTTTTTTTTTAGGAAGATTGTCTCGTACATACTTGACTGTTGTTGTCACTACGGTTTATTGCAGCCTTTTTGCTGCTCTCTGAGAAGTCCTCCTGCTTTTTTAAGACTTTGGACAGATCTAGAGATATACACAGAGATATCATTTGATACTGAGAGACAGGGAGAAGAAGGAAGAGAGCGATTGTGATAAGAAGTAGCCAGCAGCCCAGACAAACATGGTGCAGCCCTTCCTTGCTGACATCCTGAGGAGGAAGCTGCGGTTCTCTGGCCCCTCTTCTTCAATCCCTCAGAGACCCGCTCCTCCAACAGGTCATCAAAATGAGACAGGATCAGCTCTTATTAACACTTTCCCTTCCTCTTTTTTCCTCTTTCTCTGACTGACTCTCATGTAGTCATTTTTCTATTGAACTCAAGCTTAAATCAACATCGGTGTGCTGTAAGCCTCCGTCTGTAGTAGTAGATATGCTGAACTTTTTTCTCCCAACATTGTCTTTCTGCAAAAACTTCAACATACCCCCATTCCTTTCCTTTCCTTTCCCGTCTCCACATCACTTATTTTCCACACCTGCTTGTCATGATTCTAAGTGTAAACCATCTACCATATAACAGCAGATAACCACCAGACACACAGGAGAGGAAGCAGAGGGAAAATCTTAGTCCCAGTTCCATAAATCACCCTTCAGACAATCAAGTTAATTGCCGCTCAAATGGCTCCTAACGAAGTTCTAATTGAATAAGGTGGCTGGTGCATTTTAGCAGTGCAGTAAACTGAACTCTGGAAAGGATATCTTGGAGTGTGTGTGTTTAAGCAAGGCAGGCTTGCTGGCACCAGAGACACAGTGGTAAACGGCTCAGTTTAGCATTACGATGGTGGCTCCCTGTGGGCCTGTCCTCCACTGTAGCAGCAACCTGAGGAATTGCAGGCACACAGAGAAAAAGGCTGGAAAATAATGAGTGAGACCAGAAAAGAACCAGGTTGTGCCAGTAAAATATGTACACCACAAACACCCAAGAGTAAGCAATTTAGACACAAACTCGCAAGTGCATTTTTTTTTTCCTGCACAATACAAACGTGTCTGTGCAGTTTATGTCATAAATGTTTATAGATTTCTTTATTTATTACATATTTCTTTTTGCTTTGAGAGAAACAAAAATTTAGCTTTCAAACAGTGAAGGGTTGATAGACATGTTTTTGAACAAGGCATAACCGGCCAAAACATAGAATAGATCAAAAAACAATGACCAAACCTTTTTATTTTTTTTTTATTTTTTTTATGTTGGGGAGGTATGACGGCCATGTGTTGTTTTTCTCCCTTCATTTCGTTCCCACATCTAATGTATTTGTCCTCAGGCATGGTTATCTGCCCTTTGCATGCCTGTCCAACACAGCAGGGGTCCCCCGGGAGAACAAACCCACACAGGCGAGTATGGACCAGTCCCTTTCCCTCCCCATTCCCTCTCCCTCTCTGTCTGCCTCCTCCTGTCCCACCATGTTCCTGCCTGTATGCCCTGCCAGTCTGCCTTATGACCTGGTCACTGATAAGACTAGAGGCCCCGCAATGCCCAGCGCCCGGTGCCAGCATTTTCGTCTCATACAAAGCCAGTCATGCTGTGTCACAGGTGACATCAGCGATCAAAAACAGCAGCCTAGCTGAAAAAAAAAAAAAAAAGAGTAACAATTGAGAAAAGGTAGTACAGTCCACTTAACCCTGTCTGTGGCTTATTTCTTACCACAAAAGACTTTTTTAAGATAGGCGGTGGTTCTAATGCAGTGCAAATCGTCTTCCTGGCTTACAGAGGGTAAATCTTTTAAAATATCTTCACTTTTCCTCGTGTACCACCATCACATTCATATTTGTGGTTTTAAATGAAATGTGTTAACAGTTAATAAATGGATTTTGGCGCCTACATTTATGCCACCCCAGAATGAATTATATTAGTTTTCCTTAACTGTCCCTTTAGCACTGTCAGGTCAATACGCACTCCAACGGCAAAACTAATGGTTGCAGGGTTGGCTGAAGCCTATTTTGCTCTAACTAAACAGTGGCATGCTAACATGCTAACCTACAATAAACACTGGTGCATTGATGTGTTTGAAGAGATATGGTGCTGTAACTTTTATCCATGTGACGTCTTCCCAATGTGAAGTCTGGATTGTGGAGCTGGAGTGTGGAGACAGGGCTCACGCAGAAACACTAGTGCACGTGCAGGCCACGCAATGCAGAAGCAAATCTGGGAGCCAGAAACATTTGTAGGTTAGGCACCAGGTGATCAACATTGGTCCGAGTGACTTGATGACTTGATGACTCCCAGTTCCCGGTTTCTCATAATACACCCATGACTTATACAGTACCTGCTAATGTTGGCATTGTTAGTTGGATTATATTAGTATGCTGATGTTAGCATTTTAGAGCCACTGGCCTGGCTGTAGATTTTTGTTTTTTCTCCCTTTCTCAGTGATGTCATTGTGACATACGTAGCACTTGTCTGCTGCAGAGCGACACCTATACAAGCAGACACACACTCTTACTCAGACATGTTAACATACAACCCTTTATTCTCTCCCTCACTCAATCACTCAATGGTTCGCTCAAGCGCACACCTATTAAGAGAAAGAGTGTGTGGTGTACATCTGGTACAGTTAAGTGTAGTCCCTGTTACTATTTGGCTGGACGCATATAACAAGGATCATCAATCTTCTTCAGGGACTATTCAAAATTTGGATTAAAAACACCTGGGCTGACTCATGAGGTGGAAACACGCTCCGAGCCTGTCAGAACAATGAAGAGTGGCCAGTCTAACACAACCTCAGACTGATAGAAAGGGAGACCTGGGCAAGGTACAGATACAGGCTGGTGCTGCAGTGCTCTGGGAGCTGTCTGAAACTTTATCCCTTCTTGCAGAGCACCACTGGAAAGGAAAAGAGGAAACGGGATAGCACATGAACCTCTTAATTTAAACCCATAATGATTCTGTTGGAAAGGGAAGTAATAATTGTGCGCCAGCAGTCAAATATGCACAATTATTGATGATAAGGCTGTATTTACTGTGCTCCCTGCTGTTCCACAGTCGAAGCAAAACATAAAAAAGCAGTGAAAAGGATATTGCCATCATTTGTGGTCTATATTTGCCTTCCACCCTGAGCTGTTCTTGGCTCTCGCAATCACTAAATCAACTGCAGAAACAAGAAAGGTGAGACCTGAGTTAGAGTTTAAACTGTGCCCATGTTGAAAGGCTGGTATGATCCACAGAGGAAGGAAGAACAGGCAAGGTGTTTCATGTCAACCCTGTCGCCCAAAAATTGCGTTTCTATACCACTAAGCTGTATTCTTCATTAGGTTTTCTAAAGTCAACATAAAGTTAGCCGGTAAAATGGCCACGTCTCACTTCTTCTTCTTCCCTTCTGCATGTTTATCACCACCAACCAAAGAGTAGTGACACCATGAGTGTCTTATGGTTGCTGGTTGCAAGTTTCAGGCTTTCAGCTAGTGATGGGAGGTCTTTTTCAAGATTTGGCTTTTGACTCGGCTCCTTTAAAGAGCCGGCTCATTCGTCTCCAAAATGGCTCCCAAAAAGCTCTTAATTTAGTGTCACTCTGATCCTTATATTTTAGACTAATTTAATAAGTATGAACGTGTGTTGTTAAGCAATGATTTATTCAGCGTTTTCATAAAAGCCTTATATTTATTCTTTTTTTTGTTGTTGTTGTTATAAAAAATATTACGATTATTAAACATTTTAACCAAACCTTAAATGAACAACTGAACACAGAACCACAGCAAATAAATATATAATTTACGTAATGGTATGATCCTGGTCCGGTCCTCACATGTGATTGGCCGCATGGTGTGAACATCAAAATAAAGTCCCGTCCGGATGGATTATCAGCATGGCTGAGCAGGAGCAGCTGAAGATTTGGCCCTCCCCGACGGCTCACGCACAACACATCAATACTTTAAGCTTTGTTCAGCACAAGACCCTTTTAAAGGTGTTTCAGTGTCATCTCCAACTGTGACTCAAGGTTAGGAACTTTAACAGTCACAAAGGTTCGATATGTGTCCTTGAGCAAGACACTGAACCCCAACTTAGCTGCTCCCGGTGAGTGTAGGCCAGATGCACAGCAGCTCCCCCATCGGTTTGTGATTGTGTGTGTGATTGTGAGTGCGAATGGGTGAATGAGAACCAATGTAAAGCACTTTGAGTGCCAAAAAAGTGCTTTGCATTAAGTGCAGACCATTTACCATTTATCATGCCCATTAACTGTTAGAACATTTGGAGACGCAGATTGTGTCCCAATTGAAAGCAATGACAAACTGCAATTCTCTGCTCAGCCGGAGAAATAATGACGGAAATGATCAGAAACAAAACCCATTGATTCAGAGTCAGTGAGCTTTTCCGAGCATTCACAGAGAAATCCAGAGCCTTAACGTGAGACAGAACCAGCGCTGTCTGTCTGACATTTTTGATTCTGATCACAAATGTTTACTCTTAGTACAATTGGACAAAAGTAAACCTGAAAAATATCAATGCATCTATAGAACTAAATGTACCTTAAAACATCTTTGAGACTGGTATCGGTGCAAGTTCCGCTTCTTCTTCAAGTTACATCCGTGCACATAATCTGTTATCATGTCGGTATGACCTGAAACACATTGGTTCTCTTTTTAGCCCATAATTAAAAAACAATGAGGCACAGGAAAAACATGAAGATTAGGAAATCTGCCTATCAC
Source organism: Channa argus (assembly GCF_033026475.1). Lineage (NCBI taxonomy): Eukaryota > Metazoa > Chordata > Actinopteri > Anabantiformes > Channidae > Channa > Channa argus. The sequence continues at coordinate 2,891,971 of NC_090210.1, read as the reverse complement.
TTGCTTTAGACATGTAGTTTGTGGTTGTTGCCACACGAGACAGGTAAGAAAAGATACTGTACTTTATCTTTTTTAAGTTCAAATTGTCATAAAATGTAATATACCTGCCTTAATTACATTGTTTGTTAAAGCGCCTGGCTTTCTGAAAATGGACAGTGTGTGTTAGCAACATGCACGCTACAAGGTTTCACAGAGACTTTTCAAACATATTCTTTCAACAATAAATATAATAACCCTATAAGGTTGTTACAGTGCCAAGTGCTGGGACAACTTTGGCTTATACTGCATCCTCTGTAGTTCCTCCTTCAGTCCCTGGCATCTCATACTCTTTCTTCTTGATTTTCCTGTCACTTGGAACAGTTAAGTCTATCATCACTGCCATTTTTTGTATCTTATCTACTACCACAACGTCCAGTTTATTTGCCAGTACTTTCCTGTCCATCTGGATCTGGGAGTCCCACAGGATTTTTGCCTTGTTGTTCTCTACAACCTCCTTAAGAGTCTCTCATCTGGACTTGGAAGGGTCTGGCCTATACTTGGTCTTGGTGTTCCTGCACACAATGCCAGCCACTTGGTTGTGCCATTCTTTATATGTTTTTCCTGTCAGCATCTTGCAGCCAGCCACTATGTTTTGGAATGTCACTGAGGCTTTTTTGCACAGTCTGCACCTGGGGGGTCCTGTCTGGTGTGGTAGACCCCTGCTTTTGTGGCTTTGCCTCATGGTGCCCTTTCTTCTGTTGCTATAATCAGTACCTCAGTGCTGTCTGTTAGTCCATCTTTTTATAGCGCCCGGTACGATTTCTTTTCGTCAGCCACCTCAGCTATCTGTTGATGGTACGTCCCATGCTGGCCCTGTCCGCCTGTCTCTGGGTGTTGGACTACAGAGAGATAGATAGATAACACAAAATCTCTCTCTCAGAGAGACAGAGCTAGAGGAAGTGAAGAGGATCAAGATGAGGACAGACACAACATCCAAGTCTTCAAAGTCAGAGGTGTATATTTCAGAAAAGAGCTACTTGTATTCACTAGAAACAAACAACAATAATACTTTAATCTAGTTTTAATTATTATTCTCATAACACTAAAAGTACATGTTAATACTAATTTTTTGAAAAATGCTATAAAACCAAAGGCCTGATACTTGTTAAAACTAATAATTAACTTGTTTTTATTGTATTAGAAAACAATTATACATATGTGTTTACTGTAGTATTCGCAATGTACAATACAAAATGTCAACAAAGGCATCAATTTCACACAGAGTATTTTTTTATGCAAAGTGAACATCAGCCAGACTCTCTACTCTTCTACTCCTGATATGTTGCGCACATTTCTTACTAGGGACATCGTTAGTAAACATGTATCTTATATTGCACAATACTCATAAAAAGAGCAGTTAACTTTCTATCACATCTAAATGCATTATAATGTAATAATTTTTTTTTTGTTTCTCCAAAGATCAGGGAGAAATTTTTTTTGTCATGCTCGACCTCTGTGACTTTGGATGAGACAAATACATAAAAGATGGACAACACACTCAATGCAGATGGACAACCAGAGCAAGGTATGATATTACATTAAGGTGTAGCTGAAAAAGACATAAGCACAGTTGATATTACGGGGACTAAAAACTCTTGGAAACAGAGAGAAGAAGCACCTAAGAATATAGGTGTATTTTTTTTAATAAAAGGATTTCATTATGAAATGCTACACTTCATAACTTTAAAAATTGAAAAGCCAAGTGAAAGTTAATAGATTTTTAAAATCATACTTATCATACTACATATTGTAACCAGTGTTTTTGCAGAATACCAACAGCTGGATATCAAAGGGTTTAATGCAATAGAGTCATCAAGTAATGCCATGGAAGATCTTGGACAGTTTTTTTTTTTAATTTATTTTTATTTTTCAAATAAAGCTGAAATACTGTAGTTATTTCAATCTTTACATTTTAGCAAAAAGTCTTAAGCAGGTTATGGAGGTGAGGAATAAGACAGAGTCAGCTGACATGTCTCATTAAAGACACAGAAAACCACTCTTCTGGATTGTACTTTTATTTGTAATAAAATTATTGTTACAGTGACGGACACTATGAAAGCTGAAATGAAATTTCCTCTGAATGTTTTGTAGGGCCATGGTATGGAAGCTTTGTGGACGCAGCGGGGCAAGGTTTGCATTCTGTCATAAAAAGTCAGGACAGTAACAGTTTGAAATACAGCATTTTCAGCGAACTGTCAACACTAACGAACAAAAATACATCTAACTTTGTTCGTTTCACTAATCTGAAATACCCAGTGAAGTTTGCCATTAGCTAAATATATGTAAAGCTTTCAGCTTTTCTCTTTATCAAATTGCAGCATTGCATCTTAACCCAATGATAAAATCTTTTTTAATCGAAGCTGTGGAATTCATTTTTGGAAATGACAGAACCTGCATGGTTAACACTTATTCTATAAATCTATCCTATTTTAAGTGTAGCTCCCATAAGGAACATGGAAGGATTCGCACAAGCCTGTCTTGATCAAGAATGGAAGTAAGGGTTCAAAGAGGAAAAGGGAAAAGAAAAAAGGAAAAATCAACTTCCAGGTAAATTTTAAACTTATTCCAATTTTAACTTTATTAAATGTAATAATGAAGGATTATTATGAACAGAATGTGTATGTTTGAGTATTATAGAGAATATATTGCTCCACATTGGTTTGTTACACGGTATTGTTTAAACCTTATAAGCAGCTTTTCCATTTTAAAGAAAAACATTTGGATCACACAGTTATTTCTTAGCTTTTGCTTTAGTGTGGAAGGATGGTATGTAGATGACCTAAAAGTACATTTACAAGTACTGACATACTCCATCGAGATATTTTATTCAGTAAAGGAAACAACACAAATAACTACAACATTTTCAAAATATGAAACCTTCAGGCATTTGTAGATATAGCAAGTTATGGTTAAACAATTATCCCAAACAGGTTCAACCCAAATCATGAAATTGAACAGACAGAGCTAAACTAAGACGTTGAGGTTTCTGCAGGACACATAAATCATATTAAGTTTGATCTTACAGCAGGACAGATGCTATGTAGATTCATTTATTCCCCACCATGCAGCACTACTGTCATGATCTGACCCTCACATTCACTTCCTGCCCTGGACTTTTATTTTGTTCCCCTTTTCTCCACATCCTTTGCCCAGTTTATTTCTGCAGCTTTATCAGTCATCATCAGTCGCAATTGTTTTCACCTGCTCCCCTGCCTATTTAAACCCAGCTCTCCCTCTGTTCATGTTTGGATCATTATCTTTGTTTGCCATTTCCCTCCATGCAACATGCTGTCTTCTAGTTTACCTCACTCCCTGTTTTTGTGGACTCTGTTTGGTTTGAGGTCTGATTTTTAGTTCTCATTCTGTGTTAGTCCTTTCCTTTGTGTGGGTTTTGATTGGGGGTGTAATTTGTTCCTAGTGTTCATTGGTTTAGTTTATAGAGTTACGTGAATGTTTAGCCTTTCCAGTGTTTTTGTTATTTCCCAGTGTCGTCGTTTTAATCCCCGTTTAGATCACTTTCTCCCTCCTTCAATTCCTAGTCTGAGTTTATTCCTCGTTTTCTAGTTTTTGAAGTATTCTCTCCGAGTTTTGTCCTCTGTTATAGGAGCAAGTTTTTGTTAGTGGTTTTTCACTGCCTTGTTTGATAATCTTAAATATAACTAATTCTTCTAACAGAACCCCTCTCGCCTCGTTGCTCTCGGCCCCACCTAAAAAAACTAACCCCTACAAATAAATCTACGAAACTAACAATCCACTTGATGTTTCAAGTGGATTTGGAGAAGTCGTCAACAACAATGCTCATTTATCACCACAAGCACAGTACTGAAACATGAACATTTAGTTGACAATTGTTCAGGATGCACCAACAACTTGAGATTTTAATGAAGACCGGAGTATTTTGTTTTAAATCGAGTTGCTCAATGTGTGAAATTGTAGGGGGGAAAAGTGGATAGGACTGATGAGGATAAAATGACCAAATGGGATCACACAGTGGATCATACAGTGGCCTTCCAATAAATTCATTCAGAAATTGAATAGTTATAAAGTATATTTCAAAAATGTCTTATTTACATTATACATAAACTTTTCACTTATAAAGTCACATTGATTTCAGCATTTTAATTTCCCACTGTCTAAAACTACGAGCTTCAACTCAAAAAAAACAAAAAAACAAAAAAAAAAGTCACTATATTTGCTGCTTTGGAGCTTTGAGTGTCTAAAAGAAACGGACACTTTTCTAGGAATAGTCTCCTACATGAAAGAAAGAGGTCTAGTACTGGTATGCCACTGACTAGGTCAATGTATTTATACTTTAATACAAATAATCTAGTGTAATCTTGGAAAGTCTTTAATTGTCCGTTGGACTGGGAAGCCAACATATGCACTGTGAGTTCAGACATTTTATAAGTGCTTTTTGAAAGTGCCTGTCATAAATACAGGGTGTACAATGAATTGCGTCAGATGGGGAAAAAGGATTGTTTAATCCAAGGACAATAGTAGCTTGGAATGACTGGTAATAGAAAAACTGGTTTTATAGACGATGGAGTCTAATGGGACATTTGGTTGCCTTGTATGGAGAATTTGTTTTTGAGGTCACGTCGTGCCGAATGTTTGTTTTTGTGTGGCATGTTGTGAGGATCCCCTGCCTTTCTATTGGGGAGTTGGAGTCTTGGCTTTGACTTTCTTTCACAATTCAGAAAAAATCCACCACAGTAGGTCCATGCTGCCACCAATTTAAATAACATTTTAGCCAAAGCAAACAAAATGCAGGTAACCCATTATAACCACTGTAGCAGGATAAGCACACACCTCACAACATGGTTCCTCTGGCCCTCAACAGTCAACATGGTGTAACAAACTGTCACAGTCTCAGTGCAGTGATTATCATTAATGCTATGCACATGTCTCTGAATGCAGACCATTAATATTGCTTTTCTTAATACTGCAGAAAATGTGCATCTTGCTCACATTGTTGCCCTGCAGACAGGACTTTATTTTGATGGGCACACCAAGCGGCCAATCACATGCGAGGACAGAATAGGATCGTACCATTAAGTGAAAGTAGGAAGGGGGGGGGCTGACATGTCATACTGTTACGACTTTGGCCTTTATTTATTTGATTTGTTTGCTGTGGTTCTGTGTTCAGTTGTTCAATTAAGGTTTGATTCAAATGTCTAACAATAGCAAATGTGTATTTTTTTGTAACAAAAAAATGCATAAAAATAAAGCTTTTATGATAACACTGAATAACATATAATCATAATTGCTAAACTAAGCTAAAATATAAGGCTCAGAATGCTACTAAATTTAGTGCCAACTGGGAGCCATTTTGGAGCCGTAAGAGCCGGGGCTTTTAAGGAAGCCGAGCCAAAAGAGCTGAATCTTTGAATCAATTCCCCCTGAAAGCAAGATGATGGTGGAAAAACAGTCATTAGATATACAAGTAGTGGGGAAGCTAGATGCAAACGTACGTGTGTGTGTGGGGTTGAGAGACATGCTTTGACCCCGGTCAAGTCACTTGACTTCCCGACACCTCTGCCTACCCCAGCTGTATCAACACATTGCTGTGGCAGTGGGCCGGGGGTGTGTCAGGAGGCTGGCTTTAGCCCATCACACAGAGGCTGGACTGACTGTTTGTGTGAGTATGGGTGGAGGGGATCGAGGGTGGTCGAAAAGGACCTGCACCCCTCTTGACAACACCGCTCTATGGAATTCAAATTATTCCTCTCCACACCTACAGCCCCCACTGGCAACTGTGCCCTGAGACAACAAGCATCTGGGGTCAAGGGCAAAGCAATCATGACCACTGCATAGCTCTTAATGGGTTGCTGTGTTTGGTAACAGGTGGAATGGTGCTGCCTCTAAATTGACATCAGAGCAGGTCTTTAATGTGCAAGGTTGTAATGCAATATTACAGCAAGCTGATGTTGCTTTCTTCTTCTGGACAAAGTTCTGGTCTTTAGGCAAGTAAATAAATTCTAGGTAGGGGATTTCACTGAGTTACAGATGGAATCAGTAGCTACCCGAAAGGTGACTGCATGGCAGCTCTGTATAATTTGTGCTCAATTGCTTAGTTTTTAATGCTCAATTTATGCTTATTAATACTTGCTAATCATACATTCTTTGCATCAGCATTGGCAGGTAATATGTTGCATGACCATAATTCTGTGAACTCTAAATCATAGATAAAAGGCTGCGGATATTATTTGTCCCTTATTGGAAAAAAATGTGCATAAATTTGCACTTAGTACTTGAACACTCAAACAAAAAGCTGGAAAGTAAAATGACAGCTAATTTCGAGTGAATGATTTGGAACATAAATCATAATTTTCCTCTTACCCATCTGAGACCTGAGCAGTTTATAGTATTCTTTGCATCCCGCTTTCATGCCAGACTCACTGTGGACAGTAGCTGGAAGAGGATGTGGATATGGGTGGAGGAAGAGAGTGGAAGAAGTGGACTCTGGAAGGGAGGGTGTTTGTCTAGACATATAATATGAACACCAGATATCTGTGGCATATGGTGTATCTCGCCTTTGGATGACAGTGAGGAAAGACACAATGTCACGGCTGGTTTGGTTAAATACTGAGATTTAAAAGGAGCTACGCCATTTAATAATCCAACTACCTCGTCTGACCTGCCCATGGAATAACTCCTCTGTCGTTTTTTATAAACAGATTAGTTAAGATGATAAGACTTTGCCTTTAGTTCCAAGGGTGTCACAAATGTGACACCACTCAAAGACTTTCTGTACAGGCAGCTCTGCTTGAGCAGCTGTTAAAGACATGATGTGTGTTTGATTTCTATCCACTGGGTCCCTTTTCAGATGGATTTAAGAATGTTGGATGCCCTCAGCTGTGACATTTAAAGAAACGAAAAAAAAAATCTGCTACTTTGCTAATCCTCTCTGAAACTCTAATATCATTACTGCAGTAAATTCATCTTGGGGGAGGAGGAATGAATGGGCCTCTTTGTTTTATTATTATTATTTCTGGCATTGAGAGCCACACACATGTCTGTGCAGCGCTGACCAAAGGTCTATACCCAGATGGCAAAGGTGCTACAACTTATTGTACAACAAACACATCTTTCAGGCTTTTCAGCCAGCGCTGGCCTTACTACGGGCTGGGACAAGGGCCAAATAATGCATTACCTCTCACCGCCTAACCTCCACCGCTTCCATCCCACACAGTTAGCCCTCCTCTGAACAGGAGCATCCTAATTCCAGTGATTTACTGTTTAAGGGATACTACAGGTTTCCTTGTCCAGAGTACACAGAAGCCACAGTGGGACACAGACCTACTGTGGATAAATGCTATAATGCAATAGCACAATGTGTAGGGAAAAGGGAGCATTCAAACTTATAGTTGCTTATCAAATATTGCTGTTGGGTGACAAATGACTATTTGGACTTGAAAGCGCTGGTGGGGCCTTGAGTTCTTGGGTGTGTGGTTCTTTACAGTCTGTGTTCTGACATCTGGCAGAGTGAGAAATTAACCTGGCAAAAACCCGCTCTGCACAAAAAAGCAGTCAATAACAGGAACTCAATCAAACTGCCCTGGTTTCCGGTAAGCTATGCACTCTGGACTGCCTGGTCTGACAGAGGCTGGCTTGCTGAAAGACTGTTTGGCTGCTGGTCGCCCCCCACCACAGCACAGAGAGCTCTCAGTCGGCTCCATTGTACCACATTCATTTATACGTCATCTTATTGAGGTTTTCTTTTATTCAACTTGTTAAAAAAAAAAGCTGCAATGTTTTGCCAAAGAAAGTACTAAGCCCCAACACAACATAAAGATTCAAGTAATCCTGTGCTTTGCTTTTTCAGACATGAGAAGTGATTAAAAATAGAAGATTTTTGGAAAAAGCTTCCTGCTTTGTATGTCATAAAAAATACGTTGGTGGAAGTGCTCACTGTTAAAGTGATATTCAATCTTTTTTTAAATCCTAAATCTTTTTGTGTGTTTGAAAATTGCTTTCACAAAGAACAGAAGTCGTGGTCAGAGTCAATTCCCAGCAATTACAACGAATTCACAGAAAGAAAACATTCATAGAAACTTTTCAAACCACTCCCGTTACGTGATTCTCTTCCATTTTCAATTTATTTCAGAATTTTCCAAACTGCATTGTGGCTTTAGTTTAAGTTTGTTAGGATCCTCCTCTTGTCAATGGTCAAGACATCTGAACTGTTGAACTGTGAGCTGCGATTGATTCCTACTGAACTGTTTGGAATGTAATGTAGATGTACTCTTGATGGCTTTGAAGTCATTTTGCCATCTGCTTTCCAATACGACTTCAGTTATTCCTGTGTAGTTGTTGATATTATCGCTTTCATAAATCCCACACAGTTTTTTTTCCCCACACTACAGTTTGCAATCATTGGGTGAGCAATGAAATAAAAAAAACGTAAGGAGCTCAATGTTGATACAGATACAGAAACAGATACAAAAACATTAAAACACAATGGTGGTGGGGAAAGAGTTTGAGGGGGAAGTAGTGGTACACATGGTACCTAATGTCAGTCATTAAACCTCCAGAGTGACGAGCAGTGTCAGCAGGCTGGGCCTTCCCAGCTTGGATTCCACAGGTCTTGTCATCACCTATTCCATGTTTAGTCTAAATGTCACTGACTATCAGCTTAGCAAAACACAGAAATATTCATCTTTTTCCCCCACAGACAAAAGAGGGGACAGTGATGTGAAAATCAAATCCAGAAGTGAGAAAAAAAAAAAACGTAACAGAGACGTTTACTGGAATGTTGTATATATTGTAGAGATTTGTGTCAGTTTTAAAAAAAAACTGGCTTCCTTGTGGCCAATGTTGCTCACAACCTGTCAAGACGTTCTTTGAATTTGCTCTGAAATGCAGTGTATATTTATTTTTTACTCTAAATTTATATTATATTTAGTCACTGTAAATTGAAAGACGGAGTTTATATTGTTTAACACTACAGACAATGTTTTGTCATTTGTAAAATGGTCACAGATTCTACAGTACAAATAGCATTTTACATTATTAATAAGTTTTTCTTCGTTTCGATTCAGCAACAGTACATTTCTGACATGTTTCAGTGTCTTTTGTTGACATGCTTCAATATAAATAATATGTTAACAATAGTAATAAATATTTACCTTTCACCTTTACATTTTTACTATTGGAATAGCATGTGTCAACTTGTAAACGCAATAGTTGATTTGCTGCGTGCATGAACGTGCACGTGCATGACTATACTGATATCATTTGTATCAAGTACACAAGTACTATACAGTATGTTGTTGCATTTCAAATGTAAAAATTGAAATTCATTTTGGTTCATTCTTTATCTCAACAATTTAAAGACACATTTGAAATGTCGCTGACATCGAACCTGTCAAAAACATGTTAGGTTGGAGATTGAATTTTTTGCTGCCTTTAGCATGTTTAGTTTGTGTTCACCACCTTAAAGAAAATCTATTACAAGTGTGCAATTTTGCTGATTTTGTACAGAAGAGGAAAAGCGTAATGGCTTTGCGTGGAACTGAATTTGAGAGCTGCTGAGCAGAGGTTCAGGTAACTAGACAGCTGCATCAGAGTGTGCGGTTTTGGGCCTCAAGCTTAGCCATGACCCCTCTGGAATGGTCTGCAGCCTCTCATGTCCTTTTTATCAAGCTCCCAGAGTTATTAACACCTACTTATTAGATGTCATAGAGGCGCCACCCGCTGGTAGGAAACCTAATCTACGTTTAGTACCATCGACGCATCCAAAATGTATTCAGTGTCCTTTTATATTCTATGTATAGTGACAGAAACAGAGCTGGTGTCTAAATACTTCACTGAATAACATGCAGTTTCCATAAAAGCCCCACCTCGTTACCTCGAACACTACCACACACACGCACACACACGCACATACATACAGACCACCACCCTCTCTCTGTAAACTTTCTCACACTCTTTCTTGCCCTACCATGTTTAGAGCCACGGCTTCGGACTAATTGAATAAGCAGCGACCCTCAGGGCTGCCTCTCTGAGGGATTAGGATATGATCTCCAAAGAGCACTCCTCTGAGGGCAAACACAGCCAATTTAGAGCCATTTCATGCTCTGCGCTCCAGCACACGAGAGGCCATCATGGTGGCCCCACACACACACACACACACACACACACACACACACACAAACACACACACCAGAGAAAAGTAATTCATGGGCTCTCAAATCAAGCTTGCTTTAAATTCTGGTCTTTCTCTTATGAGACACAGCTGCTTTTTTCTTCTCTTTTTGTGCCTCTCGTTCTCAAAATACCACAGAGAAGATTACGTATCGAAAACCAAATCTACCTGTATAAGTATATGCAAAACACTTGAATTGAACGAGTTGATCTTACATCGATTAATTATAGAGTTATTATTGAACGTAAGATCTCAAAGGTAATGTGTTATAAAACAATGACTTGTAAACATATTATAATTTTGAACATTTCTGTCTTTTCATAGACTGTACTTCAAACTTGTAGTATTGTTGGAGTCACCCAGCAGTGACCCCTCCGATGCTTTCATCCCTCTGGCTCCACACCAAAACTTTGTTTCCTCAAATTAATTGTCTGAACCCTTTTGTAATGATGCTTGCTTCCAGTGCATTTATTAAAGGTCTATCTATGAGCTCTTGTAGTAATGGTAACAAGTACAATGATTTCATTTTCAGATAAGAATCTCTGGAGATCTTATGACTCACTATTTGATTATCGAAAAAACAAAACAAAAAAAAAAAAACCCTGCAGTCCACAGTATGCAGCACAGCAGAAAAAGTCTCAACATTTGCTTCATCTGGAAATCTTGTTTTGTTTTTTTATATATCAAAGTTGTTTCAAACATTTAATTCTTCTTTTATGCAGTTTTTAAACATACAGTGAGAAAAGTCTTTTGATTTACTCGTCCTTTAGTGTTTCCTGCCTGCTCTGGCTTTTTACTCCCTTTCCTAAATATGAAATTCATAAGAATTCACATCACCTGAAACACCATTTCTAGGGGCTCTAGGGTTCAGAGGAAGCAAGTCAAACAGTGTGTGTTTTATTACATGCCTCAGTAATCCAGGAAAGGGGAAGCACATGTCTCAGTGAAATATGATCGAATTCAGATTATCTGTGGATATTTTGCCCCGTTTTAACCTCTCACATAAAATGAATCATATAAAAGTCTCTTTAAATTCGCTATACATTATTTGTTATGCCTTTAGTCATCATCTTTCCAGGGCACCCAGCACAGTAGTTCATGTCTGTCTTTCTTTTTCCAGCAGCCTATTAGGATCGCAGCTTCCCCCTGTGGTGGTATATTTCTCCCCCTGGCAGAAAGAGAAGTATGCCATTAGTTCACCAGATCTGCCATTGCTGTCAAAATATGTGCGGGGAGTAGATCTATTAGATACCTATATTTCCTGGTAGAGCAGCCTCCATCTCTGCCTTTCCCCTTGGCAGATTAAATATAGAGACAAAACCCAGATGACTGGTTCTGAATCTAAGAAAACATGGACTAAGTACACTGCTTTGGATGTGGATTCTAAAAGAAAATAATGAAAAAGCCACTGGTGGAAAAAATCTTCCTCAAAGGACAATTCAATTGAGAAGAAGCAGTTTGCTGTCATGGTTTGCTGTGATGCCAATTTTAGATTTTTTTTTTTTTTTTTTCTACATCTACTGTTGAGTTTTATTTGTTTTTCGCCCTTTGTAACATTTTTGTAGGAATTCAATTTTACAGTAAATTCTTTTTTTAGTGACAGAACCAGTTGCAAATCCTTTGTGCAATGTCACCTCATCTATGTCAAGAGAGCAGAACAGTTGGAAGCCATCTCTGATATTTAGTACCAGGTTTCAGTTCCACAATGAAGCAAGCCTGATTCCTTAAGTAGCTGAGGGAATGGTGCAAGAAAGATTTGTAATAAAAGCCCGCTCAGGTAAATCACTTTTCAACCTGTCATCACCCGCAAGGGTAATATTATTGGAAACAGACGGTGTGTATAACATGTGGATATTGGCTACTCGTTTCACGGTCCCTTAAGACTTGGGCACCGGTGAATTCCACACTTCTTTGTGAATTATCTTTAAGCCCCATTTTGGCAGACATCTAAATGTCTTTTTTCCTCTGACAAATTTTTATAGTTAACTCTTTTGTGTATAAACTTAAATCAAATTGTATAATTTTGATTATCCATTGTCAGTTATGACAGAACAATTCAGATTATTTATTTAAGTAAAAGTAACTAAACCACACTGCAGAAATATGTTTTACTAATGTGAGTCTGCACTAAGCGAAAGTAAACATAATGTTTTGCAAGAAAGACTCAATGCAGAAAATGTTTAATAGTATCACCTATTACTGGATTATTGTTACTAAGGCCTAGTAGCATTTTCCAGTTGCAGGTGTTAAGAAGTTTAATCAAAGCCGTGGAAAAATTACAGGTTTTTAAGTGACCCAGTTTCAGTCAACAGTGCCATTACAATACTGAACTTCTTATTTTGACCCAGTGTTAAAGACAAGTTAAAGGTGTGTGTTACAAACTGATGAGAAACTAAAACAGCAACAGAAAAGAAATGACATGCAAAACAACACATTACAGTCACTGCCAATGAGGCGCTGAAGTGGATTTTAACATTTTCCAATCAGTCATGTAAAAATAACACTGATAGTGTGTGACAACAGCCATATCAACCAAAATGGGTAAGAAAATCAATTATTTATCTATGTTATTTCTTTATTATTTAGTGCCTCCAATTTGTAATTTAGTAGAATATATGTTCTTAGTTACATTGTACCACTGTCCAAACACTAAGTTTGTCAGGTGAAGGAAATAAATAATTATCTAATTTCAATGCTACATTTTAACAAGTTTCACAAACCTAAAATAATCAAATGTAATTAAGTGGCTTCTTGTTTGTGCTCTTACAAAATGAGTTCAGCCCTCTGTCTGGCCACAGCCTTATGCACTAAGCTGAGTCCCAGGGCGGTCTGCTGTTTGTGTGAGCTCTGAATCTACAGGCTTTACAGGCTTTCCTCTTCCCCAGGCAGGGTGGAGAGGCTGCTGACTCCACATTCTCATCTCTCTGTCCGTCTTCCTTCATCCCGCCATCCCCCAGTGTCCTGTTTACTCTCTGCAGCCCTGCGGCCGTGCCACCTCGGAGACACTCCAGACCACCAAGGCCCTGGCGGCCGCCTCGGATTGGCCAGTGGCGGCCCTCACCATGGGAACATGGGTGAGAAGTTCTGCAGTGTGTGGGGGAGTGGCGCTGACAATGGCTTAGTGGTGGGGAGGAAGGAGGATCAAGGTATGATTAAATGTGGCCGTGTCTTGACATTGAAAATTGTAGAGAAGATGTGGGCCAGGTGAGCTGTTGCACAGCTGATCTGCAGCAGTGGATTTTTGTATTTTTGACTTTCGATGTCGATGACCATTAAAAAAAACATGAAAAAGAAATGACATTTAACTGTGACTGCCCAGAGAGAACTGATGTCTCAATTATAGACTCACACAGTATGAACTCGTTCTTTTTGCAGATCATACTGTTACATTTTTTCTTAGCTAGGGCTGGCAGGAGGTTTTTATACCATCCTACTTAAATTTCCTCTATAGCCATGCATGTAATAAGAGATGTTATTTTTGACACTGAGAAATTGAGAGGGAAGGTCATGTTGGCCTAATAATGTTCTGGGATGCTCTCCAGAGCTTTAGTCGCCCTCTGCTGGGCGCATTCTGCACCGTTCCCTCTTTTCTCATCAGCAATAATGTGGTGTGTTTGCCCAGAACTGAGGCCTGCCACAAAAGCAACCACAGCAAGCTCCATCATGACATCTATTTTTACATGGGTGGTCCCCTTTACATTGTTGAACTCAGTGACAGCAGAATGTAAAAAGAAAACGCTGTTTCAATTTCGGGCAGTAAAATGAGTTCTGCTTAGGTCAGTCTGTCAGCAACCCATCAAAGCAAACAGCACTGGCCAAGCTGTGCATGCAGTTATTGAAGGGTTTTCTCAAAACACTCACTGGCAGGACATTGTATTCTCTGGAAGGCTGGCACTGCGGAATATGAGGGAGTAAAGGGGATATTGGGTTCTTTGTTGGAAGCATTGTAAATGAGTAGTACAAGAGCTGTTGGGGGGCAGAGATCCAGATTGGGATAGTAAGCAACTGCCGGAGAAAAGGGAAATGGGGAGGGGAAGACTGGGGGGATACAGGTGTGTATGCATTAGCTTTAGTGTGGAGCCATTAGGCACTTTTTTTTTGCTGAGTTCCTGGAAAGTGGGTTCCTGCTCTGAGGTAATCAGCATAGTGTATTCCCCCCCTTATAGACTACGGGGAAGGGGTCTGCTGAGACAGCATATAGAGAGAAACCGTGAGGTTACAAAGGGTCCAAGCGTTTTTGTGTGTTTTTTTTTTTTAATAAGATGGACCACTATGCAACGTGCGGCCTCCTAAAACGAATTACTGGACTATGATTTTCATGTTTTCTGCTGCTCATAAACCTTTGCCCATAAAAGGAGCTTCCCAGACCAGGCAACAATGTAGCTTTCACTTCCGATGTTCTGTCTCCACCAAGACAGGGCAACAGACAACAAAAACAAGCTTTGAAAAAAAAAGTGCATTTGTATTTCAGCAGAAAAAAGTGGAAAAATGCAACTGCAACAAAACCTGGAACCTAGAGGGAAAGGAGGGGGACCGTGACTCCAAGTGTTTGTGTAGGGTCTTCAACATTTTGACAGCCACAGGATATGTGTGGGCCATTGTTAGTCACTCCAAGTGCTACCTCAGTGGTACAATTTCCTCCTCTCCCACCAACCTCTATGCCCACACACACACACACACTCACACACACACACAGTACAACACACTCTTTTTTGCATCATAATAGTGTAATTTGTTTAAGAGAATTAAAAAATACATTTAATTTGAATACCAAAATATCATTTAAAACTTCTAAGTCATTTTTGTAATTTTTCTGCATTTGCTGCAGTCACTGGACACTTACTTTAAATTTCTTAAATATATGCTCAACTTTTTTAAATAAAAGTTTTATAAAAGTAAGATTTTTACCTTGAATTGGTTTGACTAATAAATTAGTACACAATACATTAAGAATAAAATGAATTAAAAAATGTACTAATATAAATAATTCTGTTCACCAAAATGATATCTAACACTTCTTATATTTTTTTTTTCATTAATTTAAACTCCCAATACTTTACCATGATAATGCGTTTGTTACATAGATATTAAAATTTTGTCTTAACAGTTTAAAATGTAGCTTACTTTGTAGAATATTAAAAGCAGAACTGCACTTACGATTAGACATCAATAATTTGTGGTGAATTTAACTGGTATAACCAACCTGTGGTCAGAAACATCTACCTGTATTTCCCAGCTGCACAAAAATCCCCAGCCTCTACCAGTAAGAGCATGAATATTATCCAAAACACCCCTGAATAGACACAGACATAGTAGATCTTTTTAGCCTGCGCTGGTTACCACACAACACATAAAAACCTCCCCCCTTAAAATGGGCTCTTTGTGTGGTCAAGTGAATATGTCCTGAAGAATGAACCGCAGCACTGTGGCGCTTTTCCTGTTTCCCCTGTCTAAAAGCAGCCGGGCCTGAAATGAAGGGCAAACCAAGAACAAACCAGGCAATGAATTTTTAGCTTAAATATGGTCAAATATCAGTGACTCTCCCCCCCCCCCCCCCCCCCCCCCCCCCCTTTCCCTTTGGTGTAGTCCAACTTAATATAATTGATGTTGATTGACAGTGACACAAATAAAGTCATTTGATTTCTTCGGGTGTATCATGTTCCTCAAAACATGTCGAAACCACATAGAAATAATCGGGACAGAAATTAAACGGTCAGATCTTCTGCATCACCTCAGGCTGACCCGTGTCTCTTAATATCAGGGCTTTGTCATCCATTGTATCCTCCTCTCCTCTGTTGAGCTCCATCGTGGGAAACATTACACACTACAATAGCAGCAGCAGCCCTGGTTGCCATTTGGGTGCCTTGTGCTGTGTTTTTGTTGGCCATGCGAGCAGTTGTTGGGAGTTAGACAGAGAACAGGCTAAGGGGTCTTTTCCCCTCAGAGCAGACCCTGCTGCAGAGTGACTGAGGTTCAGCTCATCGATCACTGTGCACTAGGAGGGAGGACAGACGCTGTGGGTGGTGATGGGAGATCACAACTGAGAGCTGTACAGTATAGATATGTATGATGTTTAAGTATGTCGACCATTTGTTATTCTGTATCGCATTAGCATTCTGCAACCATGTGTGTGTGTGGGCGAGGGTGACGTTGTGGGAGTAGATAAAGGGCGTACAGTAAAACATGACAAGGGTATGTTGTGGACAGGAAATCAGACGTTTGCACGGCTAAGGGGTCTTGATGGAATTCATCTGTCTGGCAGAAAAGATCTGCTGTGATAAAATATGTACACAAGCAATACGTTTGTAACTGCACACAGCTTGTCTTAAGAGACTAACCTCAGACACAGAGCACATGCTCCCTTAGTATGTTTGAAGAAGATGCTTGGCTCCATTAAGTTCCCTCAGCAAAGACTCCTCAGCAAGAGCTAAAGCATTAAAGAGCGAAGCACGTACACGCACACACAGATCTGATGGATTATGGCTCTTTCGACCACAGAGGCCTCTCAGCAGGGTGGGCAGACTGAACAGAGACCCCGTGCAAGCCATGAGGTGAGCCAGAGGGATGAGTAAATACAAAGTTGATGGAAAGGGCCCCATTGTGGGATGGCCTGACCAGCAGTAGGGCCCAACGTGGAGATGATATGGAGCCAAGCAGATGACCCAACAGCAGGGAACCTCCAAGATCATTAAAGGCTTCAGCTTGGCCATTTGATCAGTGTTGAAACCACCGTCTGTAAACACAGCAAGCTGCTGTGTTTCCCCCTTGTCTGGAAATCAATCTGCGTGTGGGTGGAAGATGACTGTTTTCATTCCGAAACTCATGTTGTACTGTTACTGAAAAAGTGGTCACAGTATGCAGCAATATATGCTTCAATTTTCGGATTACGGTTGAACATCGGCAAATAGATATTTTTTAGCAATTATAGAATTTAATGAAAAGCCGATAACCCCTCGCAAAGAGAAAAGTTGCTTTGAACTTTGCTTTGAAACTGTGATAAAGCTTTTCTGGCAAGGTGAGAGCAACGAGAATAAAAATGCAAACACAACACTGAAATTATAAGACTTGACTTCCAGTTGACTGATGATGTGCTTTTTAGCAAGCAATTAAATGTTCATGCATCCAGCAGTTACAGAGCATGAACATTATCATTCATGTGGTGGATCCTCCTGTGATCATTCTCCCTTATTTAGCAGAGCTGTAGCATCAGGAGATGCAAACCAGGCAAATGTTTGGGCCCCCCAAAATATTTAGAACAAGGGGCCTCAACTCATACTGCCATGTTTTGCAATGACAACTACAAAAACCCTTAAACCTTGAATAAAGACTGCTGCTGTTCCAAGAGCTCCAGAAGTGGAGGATCTTGCAGCTGTGTGACAGCTGGATACTGTTAGTTAGAACGGTCAGTTGGTTACCAATGTCTATCATACTTACACAATGAGAACTTTTCTGGTCACCAAAAGCTAAAGACAAAATGTGAAGAAGAGGAAAAAGGCTGCAAAATAGACCCATAATCTATTATTACTGTTTGTAGGTTTTGGTTTCCACTAGCTCCTGAGGAAAATATCTGTTACTTCATTTGCAAATGCTCCAAAATGTTCCCCAGCTAGTTGCTTACCTACCAACTTTGGCCAGTTGATGAGTCAGTGAGATGAACAACTGCTGATTAGAGGCAGGAGAACGAAGCAAAACTGTAGAGTTACAAGTTATCTAGCACTTGCTCTAAAGTTCTGTAAATACAAGAGGGCTGCCACATTTTAACACTAGTTCTCTGTACACCAAGAATTACAAGAAGCCCCTTTCACACTGTCACTAAAATCTCAATGGATTTGCACTTAATCAGTAATATCCACAATGTAAGAAAGTCATAAAAGGATTATTGGACACTGGGTTCTTATTGGTGGCAAAGCTGAGCGCTGTTCAAAACAGATCACTCACCCAGCAGGTTCCCAGTGCTGGACGTGACGACACATGTACTGACATTAACTGAAGATAAATGTGGTCTGTCCTCCCCTCTAAGCAAATCAGAACCACCTGCCCCCAGGCCCTGAGAAGTGGCTGGTCCTCTCACTGGACTTCCAGAGTGAGAGAGAGAGTGAAAAAGGGAGAGAGAGAGCGGCTCTTGTTTGGACAAACGTCAGGGCCAGCTCCAGGGCTCAAACATGAAACAAAGAATAGAGTCGGGGATCTTACCCTTCACATAGCCTCCTACAAGCTCGGGCCCCATCCCCTCCCTTCTCAGCGTGGCCTAATATTTTTTAATTACGTTCAGGAAACTCCTGTTACAAAGGACACTTTCTTACTGAATCTGCAGGGAAACTGTGAGGAGATCTGGGGTCACCCTCCACTTTTTTCTCCCTTAGTCTTTACTTACAGAGTTGGTTGTAGCTGTATCGACTAGCAAGCTGGAGTGCACGCCACCCAGAGAGTGGGGTCCCTGTTGACAACCTACTTTCCCAAAGCCAAGATGGTACCTGATTCTTAAATGTCAGCCCCCTTTTTATAGCACCAAAACTACAACCAGCATCCTTAGCCCTTATAGGCTCCTAAACCAACATCAATAGCAGCTTCTGCCTTGGTTTCATTTCCATATATCTTATAGCAATGGCAAAGATTTAGAGAAATCAGTAACCTTTTTTTTTTTAGCCTTAGTTCTTTGCTCCGGTGGTCTCTAACTGACAGGAACTCAGGCACTATTTGTTATCTTTGGGACCAATAAGTCCATCTGGTTTTAGTTTGGCTTCTCGGGATTGCCCCTGGAGATGTGGATGGAGGGGACTTTAGATGGTGGAGGGGCAGCCTTCAGGAGATTTTGTATTTTTTTTTTCTCCACTAAATTGAATTTCTCACCATTCCAACTTGGGACTTGGACCGGGAGTATAGCGAGAGCTTACGTTCAGCTTCCAATGTTCAGGCTCCTGAAAGGCTATGCAAAAAAAACTGAGAAAGAGTGAGAAAAAAAACTCTTGGAAGAAATCAGTATCACCTGTTTTGTTAAATGACTCTCATATTTGCAGTAATGGCTATTACCTGACTCCGATTGTGTTTTTAATGGAAGAATGTATGAACTCTCTCTGAACCATTCCTCATATGAAGCCTTTTTTTTTTTTTTTTTTGTCTGATAAAATCAAGTGTGAAAAATAAAGCAGTGTTCAAATTCATGTTTAGAATGTTGTATTCACTTACAGCATAAAAATGTTTATGGTTAATAACTATACATTAGATTAATGCTCAAGAGTAGTCATAGCAGTTTTGATTTAGGGAACTTTAAAGAAATAGTGTAGGTTTAAAAAAAAAAACGCAAATCAAACTCTGGTTACCTGATCTGATAGAACCCAAACCCTGTTATTATCCCTTATTTACTTTCTATGCCAGTTTTTTATATATAATGTTCTGGACATTTTCCTAAGGTGGTTTTGCCCTTTTAGCCGCACGTCTCGGTTCTTGTCCATTTTCTAAAAAACGATACTCCACAAATGAAGACCAAGCTCACATCGCATTCAAGTTTTCACACAGACTGCGTCTCGTTAATCCATCTTTCTTGTCGCTGTCCAGTGCCTGCGACATAAATTTAAGGGAATGAAATTGTAAATAACCCAAAACTGTCAAGTATTATATTGACCCTTACAATTGTATGGCCATGATAGTCTCAAACAACTGGGTGTAAATGGGTTTGGTGGTATTTCTGTACAATTAAACACATGTTTCCCATGGTACTCGCCCTTAAAGTCTGCCCTTAACCCCACGCTAACTCTGTGGGTTCACTAAAATAACACCTTAGGGTCTTTTAAGGGATAGAGCAGGCTGAAAGTAAAGGTTTACTTTGTAGACATGTAGCTTGAAAAGGAAACACACTCTTTAAACTCACATTACCTTTTCCTCACTTTCATTCTTCTTAATTTTTTGGTTTCACTTGTATAAAAATTCCTCCGTATACACTTTCCTCTCTTCAGTAACAGTCACTCAAGCCCCCACTCCCTTGGGCCTAACATCAGTCCAATCATTCAGTTTATTTTCTCAGGTGAACAAAACAGTTTTGCTCCCTCCGAAGCTCTTTATTAGGCTCCTGGAATCAGCTGTACTTTCATCTTGAAAGTACAGCTGATTCCAGTGCACTCACGTGTTTGTGTGTTTAAGGGTTAACTAGAGCCAAGTTAAGATTGTTACGTTCTAACAAAAATAGCTTGTCGCATTGTCATAGATATAAAACCATGTTTTAAAAAGACTGTATCTAATCACACAGAGCTTTTCCCTCCAATAAGCCAACAAGGATTTAAAAATGTGAAAAATCTTAACTGGCTATCTCCGACCTGATATCCCCCGGAGTAAACTGAGATTCCTGCTGAAAACATTTGGCCGCGTTTAGACTTGCATTAAGCATTGGGAAGCGAATATTAAAACATTAAAACTGTTCTTGTTTACAGATTATTTCAAGATTGTCAATGCCTGAGAATAGCAAAAGGGCAAAAATTTAAATCCCTGTGGTCAAATCGAGAGTGAAAATCTCCACTCTTAATCCATTTGAATTACAAATTCAGGTCACACAGAATGTTTTTAATTCCTCGACCTGTACTGTATCATGTAAAACCAATAAAAATAAACAAACCCTGATTTCATTTTGGTTTAATAGCATATATACTTTCAAAAATACATGCTGGATTTGAAATAGTCAACACTATATCAGGACATCTTAGCACTCTGTGTTCAACAACAGTTACCTTAAAAATCTATCATAAAGTTCAATTAACACAACTTAATTAACTTAATTAACACAACAACACTTTACAGGCAAGGTTAGGAAATGAGTGTATTACTTTTATATATTGTATAGTGAACCTTCACAGAAGGTATTTCAAAGAAAAGCATCTACGGTAACATGAATGTGCAGCCTGAGTGGCAGTAGAACAATATGACAGATTGAACATACAGTACAATTAAAAAAAGGTTTTAAAATGTATTATTCTGTGTGTCAAGTTTAATTTCTATGGCGGATTAAGCACAAACACACAAGACATGCAACAATTACAATAATACACTTGATAAGACATTACCTGTGTCACTGAAGTGTTAGTTATAACGTGAAAACAGAAGATGTTTGGATAGAATAAATGGATATATACCGTAAATATATATATATATATAAACACAAGGCTAAAGTAGATGTTGTAGGCATGAGGAGATCTGACCACACAATCCTTGTGCATGGAACTAAATGTGTAATCTATGCTTAAATAAATTATATTTTAAAGTGCACGTACAGTACCGCAGCTCATGACACACAAATTCTGTTCTCCATACATGCAGCATACATCCACATTTTTGTAGAGTCAACCTCATAATATATGAGGAAATATTCATTTAATCTACAGTTTAGCATCTATTTATAACACAGATTAAAACAGTCACATACTATGGGTCATGCTGTAGCAGTTAGGATACTTTATGTATCTAAACATATACGTTCTTATCAAACCTAAAAGTAAAACAGCAGCAAACAATGACAGTAGCAATGTGTGTGAGGGGGAAGCACTCACTGGATATTTGAAGGTGAAGTATACGATACAATGTTTTATTTTAATTTTCTTCATCTGTTTTACTAGCACTACAGTTTTCCTACTTATTAAAGGCAAAAGCAGCAAAGTATAATGTTCAGTGGAATTAATCACTCTTATCTTCTAAATAAATGAAATTTGACATTGCATTTTTGCTTTAGTGATGTAAATTGGTTACATGAAACAGGGGATCACATGTCAGGAAAATGGGTGACGAGGTAGCCAGAATTTCAGCCCACTGACTAATAATTTGGGTCATTTATATGGACATGAGGCTTGGTCCAAACTAGAGCCGTCACAACACACCAAAATCAAAAGACAGAGCCGGACGGTTGATTCTCAGATGACTATTATTGTATGTAGGCAGGTGCTGAATCCCTTGTTTCTGCTGCTACTCTGCAGAAAATTTAACACATGCTTCCCCCTTGTGGATGTTTTAACCTGATTCCCACGTAGGATTGAATGTGATACTTTCATCTCTTCTGAGGAGCTTAAAGACTTAAGTTGGCCACAACCGGGAAACACAGACCATCCTCAGCTATCAGTCGTAGGGACACATGATGATCGCCGTGATCGGCACATAGTTTTCTGTAAGAATACTACAGGTAAATAATAGTACTTCAACAAACGATCACAGGAAGAGAAAGGTTACAAACAAGTATTCAGAAACATTACACAATTTGAGTGTTTTACCTTTGTGTGAAGTTGATGATGAAGCATTGGGTTAGCGAGCCAAGGATGTCTTAAGGCCTCCGACGCACTCGTTCTCCAACTGAAGACAAACACAGTAAATACTTTTCAATGTACATTGTAGGCTGTATGTCGCTGGTAAGTGTCACCAGGCCTTACTCTCAGTTTGTGACAATAATACAGACAGACACAAAGACACACCATTTGTTTGCAACAAGTAGCCTGGAGATGAAATCTTTGGCTTCTTCAGACGTATCCACGAACTCTTGTTCCTCAAAGTTCCACTGACAGGCCAAGATGTTGTTGAGAGTCTCGTTGTCGTCATCGCCGAGGAAGGGGGACAGGCCGCTCAGACTAACAGGAAGAGGCAAAAAACTTATCAACAGAGGTCTTTAAAAACACGTGTGTGTGGGTGTGTGTGTGTGTGTGTTTACTTACAGCATGTAGGTGATGACGCCAAGGCTCCACATGTCCGTGTTGAAAGACACAAAATCATAGTTGATAACTTCGGGAGCGAGAAACTCTGGAGTTCCAAAATTCACTCGCAGCTTCTCCCTTGGTTTATATCTATGTGAGGACATAATTTCAATTTGTATATTTAATGTACATTTTATTGTGTATAATTACAGCAGTCGATAAAACTATCACCAAGTAAAAGAGAGGCTATTTGCAGTACTTACATCCTGGCAAGACCAAAGTCGATAATTTTGATCTTGTTTGTGACTCTGCTCACACAGAGAATGTTTTCTGGCTGAAATGTGTAACAAAGCCAAAAAAAGAACATTTTGTTTTACAAAAGGCCATAAAATACAATACGGTGATGACCCCAGTGTGAGTGACCATGTTACCTTTAAGTCCAAATGGAGGATGTACATTTTGTGCATGTACTGCAGTCCCTCACAGATCTGCTTGATGAATACAACAGCATCCAGCTCCATTAAAGTGTAGTTTTCATCAATGATCCTGTCAAAAAGCTCCCCTCCACCAACACTAAGGTTGAAAAAAAAAAAAAATGCATTCAATCAAGCATCTCATAGTATAAACTCTTAGTATACTCTCTTTGTTAAGAAAATTTAATTTATGTGACCAGAAATTCTGCCGGACTTCAGTTACGTACGTCTTCAATCAGTGATTAAAGATATTCATCAAGGTGTTTGCAAGTTAAAACATGCTGAAAATATAAAGAAGGATCATACTATTCAAGCACAAGGATGATGTCATTCCTTGACTCATAAGCTGCGTAGAGCTGAATCAGGTTGGCATGATCCAGGTTATTCATGACCTGGATCTCATTTTTCACCACGTCCTACCAAAAACACAGGTGCGGACAGACAGAAAGACAGATGGATGGAGACAAACGCGGACACCATAGATACACAGACGTGCGAGCGAACACACACAGATAGAATCGAGAGGTGTCAGCTGTTCTCTGATATGAGACAATGCATCTTCTGTTCAAGGTCGAATATTTCTCGCCTAGGTGAGAAATATTCCTTCTGCTCCTGTTCTAAGTGTAGCTTTGCAGTAAACTGGTTTCTGAAAAGTTGTAACTAGGCCCCTCTCCTGCTTTTTATATCACGTTTCTCTAACTGCAATATTCAAACTATGACTAATTCATATACAATTACACTGTGCACTGGTGCTGTACCTTTTCTTTCTGATTCTTGGCTTTGATGACTTTTGCTGCCAAAGTGAGACCTGAGGAGTTTTCGACACATTTGTGCACCTGGCCGAAACGGCCCCTACGACAGAAAGAGAAAGAAATTGGAAAAGCCAACATCTGATAATATACATCCAAGAAGACTCGATGCTGATGTGAAACAGGACAGAGATGGTGTTTTATGTAATTTTCCATGACAAAGCAAATATCAATAATGCTTCAAACAGGATGTTTTAGGAGAGTGGTGTGGCTTTTCTGCTATTTCATTAAACCTGAGCTCGCCTGTGTCTCCTCTTTGAAGACTTGGATTAACACTTAGTGATTAGCTACCAGCTGGCACAGGGGATACAGTTTCACATGCTGTGCAGTCCTAAAGTAAAAATAGCTGCCACGACTCTGAAGTTATGAACCAGTGGACAGGAGAGAAGACAAGGGGAGGGTTACACAATTAGGCTTTGTGGAGAATGAGAGTCTCTTTCTCAGGGCCTTTAAACTGTTTCAGATCAACTAAGCATCACTTCCATTTTGTTATTTTTTTACACTGAAGAGAGAGCTGAAAAGTAAAGCACTCACCCCCCCAGGACCTCCTGCCAACTGATGGTGTAAAAGTTGGAGATCTGGTTGGGTTTGGCTGACACAATGCGATGATTGAAAGGAGCCACTGGAGGAGGAGTGGTGTCTAAAGTAGGATTGGGGGGACAAGAGTAAAGATATAATCTGTCTAAAAGACGGGGAGGAATGTGAGAACACACAAGCTTGAGTGAAGCTTGTCAAAGCATACGTGGCAGCCACAGTCACATTTCCATTAGATAAGAACATTAGATTATTTACTGCTATTATTAATGCACTGGGTATGTTCTATAATTCTTCATTAAGAAAAAAAGGCTTTTGTTCAGGCAAGTTTTACTTTAGGAGTTTACTCATATTTATGATCATTGACAGGCAATTACTGCAGTTAATATCAAGATAAAATTTAAAAATCACAATGACATTTTGACTGATACTAATATGTTTTTAGTACAAAAGCTTACCAACATATTCACGAATACTGTGTGAACGTAGATATAAGATAACTATAGGTTGGAAGTGGATGAGCTTCGACTTACCAATAAAGTATTGCTCAGCGATGTCATCATCCTCTTTTTTTACATCATTTTCTTTCCACTCTACCATTTGGTTTTGGTTTAACTCAATTTCCACTCCATTTGCTGTGAAGATGGCCCAGCCCTCAGACTCAAGCTTCTGCTCGTCCTCCTCACCGTCTTGCTTCCTGTCTTCCTTCTCTCCCTGCTCCAGCACCACATGGCTCATTATTTGCTCCTCCACTACAAAGTGTTCCTCAGTCACAAACGTCGTGATAGCTGGGCTGTTGACCTTGGTTGTTTGATCTTTCTGTTCTTTGGTGCTGAAAAATAATTGATGGATTTCATTATCCGTATTCATGTAGAATCCCATGGCAAATTTTTCCTAGTATGTCTTTTAACATTCTGTATTTTTGTTTTGAAAATAATCAAAACTGTAAATTGTCACTTTAATAATCTGGGGCATCTGAGGGGTTAAACACAGACTACCTTGTAGGAATTGGCTCTTTCTTGTCATCACAGGCAGGTACTTCAGCTGCTTCTTTGTCCTTCTTTTCCATTTTTAACTTTTCTTCCTCTATCTCTTTCACTGCATCCTTCAGATTTAGTTTGGGTTCCTTCTCAGTAATCACGTCAGGTGCTGTTTCTCCACATCCCTCTTCACTAACCTGCCCGGCAACCTCGTGTTTTTCAGTCGCAGCCACTTGGGACTCTTTAGGCAAGTAGTCCGCCAAGGTGCAAGCAGGAGCATCAGTTTGGTGATGTTTAGGGGACTTTCCAGCCTCCAGATCCACATAACCAGAGGTGAGCTGGTGACCTGATTTCTCTGCATTTTGCTTGTTGAGTTTCTGCACCTTTTCAAGAAGTAAAGTCTGCTTCTTCAAGGAGATAGTGTCTATAAAACAGAATTTGGATTTTAAACATTTCTCATCATTTGTATTGTGTGTGCATGTACTGTAGCTGCTGCTGTTTGTCACTGATTCCATTAGCTGGCAAAAAAAGGTAAAATAAGCAGTAACATACTGTGGTTCTCATGCAGTTTTCAGTACCCACCAGCTGTGTCTGGTGGCTTTGTCTTCTTTTGAACTTTCAGGCCCTTAGAGCTCAAACAAGGTTTCTCTGCTCCATCGTTGCCTTTGTGGTCTTTCAACTGAGAAATGCAAATGACAACAGTGAAAACAAACTCTGGACACTTTCATAATATTAATGTTTTTTTCCATTACTAAATTATTTCATGGAATGTGTTATAGAAGTTAAATATAGGGTTTTCTTCTTGATTTGGACTTTGACTTACTCCTGTCTAAAATAAACAATTGTGCTTATTCACATGGTGCTATTTACTATTCCAAAGCTAACATGACAAGCAGCAATGTATTTTCAGTTGCCAGTGTAATTTGGCACGGGTCCGTTGTGATCATGTAAGAAAATTGTACATGTTGGGTATGTAGATATTTCTCACAATATTATTCACAGTAGGATCCTGATGCATTAGCTAAAACTTAAGAAGCAGGTGCCAGCCTGAGGCAAGAAATGCAGAAGTTGGTAAAGTATACATATATTATTAATCAAAGACACATTAGGCACAAACATCCTACCTGATTGCCACTTTTGCAAGAGGCGAGGAAATGCATTGGTCCATGGAAATGTATCTTGTGAGAGGGCTTCAGAGTGCTGGGCACACATGCAGAGGTTATGTCTTGAGTCCCTTTATTGGCTTTATTAGGGGCGGTATGCTAGTAAAAAGACAAGATGGTAATGTTTAGTAGTGTTATATGAATGCACATGGAATACAAGTAACACTTGATGGAAAGGATGAATGTCAATGATGCACGATGATGGAGTAAGGTTTGCACATAATGCACAGAACAGATGGACTGACAGCAGCAGGGCAGTGAATATATAGCTCATCACTTGTCACACTCTACAGTGGAATGCAATGCTGACCCTGAGCGGAAAATTACACAAGCGACAGGAGGCTGTTGTTCAAATTTCTCAGCTGAGGAAACTCCCTAAACACTCTCTGATCAGGTTTAACATGGAAAATACTGTCTTGAACCCCCCCCTGGGGGTCTCACATTTGCTCTCTGAATGATGTCGTGAGGTAAACAGCCCGTGAGATATTTTAAGTGCAATGTGACAGCCGTGTTTTAGAGCGTCCAGATCTCCGATTGGCACAGTGGGCGAGACGAGAAGAGGGGGAGCACAGTCAAGACAAAATGCTTGTAAGGTATCTCAAACCTTTGGAGGAGGAGACAGATCGAGCAAACACCTGATGGCAAAGTTAGTAAAATGGGAATTATGTCATAGCCATTCCATTAATTTGGGGCCATTATTCAGTATAATCTAGCCATAAATGTATAAACTGAACACTTAATTTGATCGATTTCAATAAGTGATGACTTAATTGGACACAAAAGAGGGTTGTACTACTGCACACTGTGCATTATGACATGTGTAAATATGTGACAACATTATCACATGATGCCACAACTACTCATGCAAGTGCATTCTTTGCTTGGTGATCAAAGAGGAAAAAATGATCTGCAGTTACGCAAATGATAGCTGTGTGGTGATGTCTGTAAGTGCAACTCACCTCTGATACCAAGCAGCACAACTGGCCTATAAACAATGTTATGGTCTGTCTTATGCTGAGAAAAAGACAAAGGTCTCATGTTTAATTTTAAGTGGCTTTTGTGTCACGAGGAGGCTTTTAAGTTTAACAGGCTTCAAGAATATATACACTTTTGGAGCTTTTTTGCTGCGGGCAATCCAACCATGCCAAAGTCACAATTCTAGAAATTAGGTTAAAACTGAAATGAAAAAAAAAAAAAATGAAAAAAAAAAAAACTGTATGCAGTATTGAACGTCAGTCTTTAATGTAATCTGTAAATCAAAAAGAATTTGAGTCGAAATAAAACTTTATGAAGAGCTATTTTGCATTGCAGGAAGTTCCTCAATTTGCCAAGTATTAACATATCTGAGTCTTTATAACACGCACTTTCAGACAGAGGTGTAACCACTGGAAAGTTGTGATGAGATAAATCCCAAATAACTAGCAGAGAATGGAAACTGAGAGGAACAACACTGCAGCTGATCCACAAACGCGCCGAGCTTGTGAGAGAAACAAACAGCGAAAGGGAGAAGGGGAGAAAGACTGACTCATTAAAATTTGATGACACCTGACTCCTGGAGAGCTGAAAGGGTTGAAGCCCCTTTAAGATCAAAAACACGGCAGCCCTGATCCAAAAACGGCATTTCTAAACTGGGCCGCTCACATTTCACCCCTGACTTTACACCGGCTCTCTCGTGCTCTGCCCGGGGGCTCCCAGACCGAGCCCCATGCCAAGGAACGCATGTTTCCCTGAGCGGGGGCAGATATCCGAGAAGTATAAATTTGAGTTAAATCGGGACTTTATATTAGTTACAAGTGATATCATGACTGTGCAGTAAGTTCCTAATTACTTTACCTTCAATCAGCAGTTGGCAGGTGTAAACATGCCCAGACAGTACCTGTTAACCCCTGACTCATTAATGGAGAATTACACACACACAAGCCAAATTCCACTCATAGGCGAGAGAAGAGTTTGAGTGGTCAGCTTTGGTGCTATGATCATTTTCACATGTTCTGCCAAGAACTGCAAACTCATAGTAAGACCTAAGGAATCACAGTCATCACGATAAATACACTGCATAGTGTCTTTTGCAATGCTGACAAGGTGTAGATTGAGTTTTAATAGTGACGGATGAGCTGCGGTAGCCGCCAGCACTTTTGGATGCCTCAAAATGATAAACGCGCTCTTTTAGATATCAAATACAGTTTTCCGAATGTGCAGTGTTTTAAACTTCAGACGCTAAACTTTATAAAACAACAACACAATATGGCCCCTTCACTGCACACAGAAAATATATTTTAGATGTTGAACATGTTACTTCGGGATCTTAATCTCACCTTATCAGAGGATTTCCTCTTAATTGCTTGCTTTCCTTTACTGTCTTTGGGTTTGGAGCTCTTCTGAGCTGCAGGGCCTTTGAACATCAGCTCCATCACCTTTGAGCTCTTCACTGTCTTGCCAATAAAGCTGATCACTTGCTGCATGCTGAGGACCAGCTTTTCCATCCCTTCGATCTTCTTGGCCTGTAGCTCAGATCTCTGATTCACTACCGACATGATGGTGCTCATCTCCTGGCATATCCCCCTCACCTCTCCCCCTATGACCTGAGTGTGGTTCACTACCCTGGGTGATAGACGAACGTCCTCTTTGTCAATCTTCAGATTCTCCATATCGCTTTCAATGTCATCAATCTCCTGAGACATCCCATCTAGTCGACTGAGGACCTTTTGTTGAATGTTGATCAGTTTGTCCATTTTGCTGCTCAACGACTCAATTTGAGTTTGGATGAGGTCAAAGCTTGTGCTGTTGCCATCTACTTCAGTGTTGATCACCAAGGCACTCATGGCTTCAAGTGATATAGAAAAATGACTTCAAGACACCAACTTGAGACAAAAAAAAATTACCAATAAAGTCTGTGAAACAGATAAAAAAAACGTTTACAAAAATCGCAGCCAGCTCTGTCCTTCAGTGCTCATTAAATACAGAAATGTGAAACCGACTTCAAAAATAAAATAGTCAGGATCAAAAACCAACCAACTACCAGCAATGGAGCTGAATATTTTAAACCTCAAAAACCATAAAGCTGAAGTTTACTGAGCTCTGACTTGATTTAAGACAAAAATCTTCTCTATGTGTCACTTTTTCCCTGGCTCCTGGTTCTCTCCACAGTTGAAGTGACATTAAGAATGGAGTGGGCCAGTGTAAATGGACAGCCTGAATGTAAATGGACAACCTACGTCAGCAGGGGTCAAGTGTTGAGAGTGGGGGCTTGGCACTGAGTGGGTTATGAGACATTTGAGAGCCTTAAAGTGTTACGCTCACCACTGTCTCACCTGCTGACTGTCAAAATGATTCCTGTACACAGTTCATCTTCATCATATCAGGTTATGGGGGATAATGCTTAATTATAAATGTTTCCACCCACAACAGCATCTGTTCCACATTCTTGAGTGGACTGTGCACAGGTGCGCAGAGGAAACATTTGGCATTTAAAAGAACTCATTCAAATCGCTGTCGTAGCACTGAAGAGTCCGAAGGATTCGGCTGCAGGTTATTTTGTACACTGGCTGTTTGTGTACAATTGTGAATGAGAACCATGCTGCAATGCAAATACACTCCTTATCGCTTGGATGCCTGTAACTTACACTCAGCATCAGGGGAAATGTACGAAAGGCTGTGGTTTTTTTGCTGAGAGAACCTATAGCAAGTTGTTTAGCCATTCTGCTAGAAGAGATGGGCGATGATACCAACAAAACCTCCACTGATAACCTCCTTAACTTAGATCATGTAGTATGATTATAATGCATGTTCCCTGTATGACTTATTCTACAGTACAAACAAGTATTACATTCCTAAGAAAGCACTGAACTACATCAGGGAATACATGCTATAGTCCAAATTATTAAAAAACGTAGATGTTGCAAAATAAATGTGGTTGCTTGAATCAAGCTGTTTCCTGATAGTTCTACGAACTTTTATTTTCTTTACCTTCACAAACTTCCCTAACTAATTTTGCCTCCGATAATTCACAGATGATAGACCTGAGAAGGAATCCAGCTTTGCTCAAGCCAGCATGAAATACTTTTGACAGAGGCAAACAGAGGCACAGACTGGAAACCAAGCCAGTGTGACCCCAGCCAATCTTGCCTCACTACAGTCACCCAAGCCAAGATCTGGTTTCATGGGTGCAGGGACACGGAGGGATGTGAACTTGGCAGAGACGATGTATTGGAACTGAGTGGGGGAAGGTGGTAGGAGGAAGTAAAGGGAATAAGTTTACCTGTCAGCTCCTATTTCATGACAAGTAATCATTGCATATTATAGGTTCTCTTTCCTATTCAGATAACAATCAGTGCTGTGTTGCACAAAGGCGTTTTTTTTTATTTTCTTATACTGGGGGGCTGGGTGACCCACAACATTCCCTTGTAAATGTATTCACATTTGAGTTCACTTGCACATGTTGGCTACAGTAAAAAAGATATAGTAGCTCTGACAGGGCAGAAACAGACAGGAGCGAACCAACCATCAATCAATGTGGGAGAGACAGGGACACCCACACCTGCCCTTGGATGCTAACAGATGACAGACGATGTACTATGGGTCATTTGCAGCTTGTCATGTCACTGGCTCACGCAGTATCGTGCAAGGCAGACAGTGTTTTTTTTAATGCTGGAAGAGAGAAAAAGACACGGATTCTGCAACAGAGCAGTGTTAAAGCCAGTTTGCATTGTCTCAGTGTACATGGGTGCCTTAAGGTTATAAAACCCTGCAGGGGATATAAACACCCCTCGGGCCTCTGAGGTTTATGACATAAAGCAAATATCAAGTTTATATCACTTACACTTTACAGCGAAGCTAATGCCAAGAAAAGTAACAGCAATATGACCAGTACTAATAGTCCTCTCTCACCTTCTCTGCCAAGTCCAAGCATGTGTACACACAGCTGAGAAATCACTGCCCTGTCTACTGCTGCGTGATGGAAATGTTACTCAGTAAATGTCACAGCAAAGTTATCAGGATGATTGGAGACATTGTCAGCTGCAAGAACGCTCAGAGCCTCTGTGTAATATATATATATATTGAATAATTCTAAGTTTCTGGATGTGTGGAAAACATTTAAAAATAAATTGATATACAGCAGAACACACAACAAAATAAAAATAAAGGCCTTCGGGAAATTTTAATTCTGAACTTGAATGAAAATGCAGTGTTTTTGTATTTTAAAAAGAACATAGCTAAGTACTCTACTGTATATGCATTTAGAGTATATGTAGTAAGAGAAACAAGGCACGTTACTAAATAATATGACCTGCATGACCCTATGTGTTTGTCTGGAATTCAGGGTAAGGTGACTCATTAAAAGTGGTACAGCACCTCAGTTTCAGAGAACACAATGTCCTGTGTGATGTGGCTGCTCTCCAGTCACCTCTCCAGTGTCCACTTACACATTGCACAGGCTGCCAGTTCTGGCTACGCTTTCTCTTAGAAACTCGAGGGCTTAAACCATGTGTGGCAGACAGGAAACTTCACTCCTCGTGCTAATGTCTAAGACATAGTAAATGGTCTGCACTTATATGGTGCTTTTCTACCATTTGGCACTCAAAGTGCTTTACACTGCTTCTTATTCACAATCACACACACACACACACACACACACGTCAAGCTGCTATGCAGCTGGCCAACACTCACAGGGAGTTGGGGCTTAGTGTCTTGCTCAAGGACACTTGAGACACGTGACCTGGAGGAGCCAGGGATTGAACCAACAACCCCGCGATTGGTGGACGACCACTCTACCTCCCTGCGCAACAGTTGAACACATCTCTTGTGTTGTTCTCCACATCATCTCAGCTTTTTCTATTTCACGAATACATTTCAATGATGCATTTTGACAGACTATTTGTTTTGTTTATACAGAGCAGGGTTATGGAACTGCAGGTTACATTAGGCTGAGTAGGAAACTATCAATAAAAAAATTCTCACAAAGGAATAAAAAGAAATTCCCCCGACCACAAGAGGAGCAGGTGTTTGTCTTTGTAAGCAAGCAGAAAATAATTGCATCGCAGGGCCAGTGTTATCTGTAACGACTGCCCTAATTATTATGTTCTCCACAATTATGTGGTTCATGACTGATCCAAAAATAGTTTGAAAAAAGCTGACATGTTGTTTTGTTGGACCAATTCCTTACCATGGACATGACTAACTGTTTCCTATTAGACATGGTTTGAGTAAGGACGTCACATTGAATCTTATGTCACTACGTACTGCTCAGAGCATATTCAAACAAGCTGTAGTATTTTTGTTTCCTTCTCGACTAAGTAATCTAGATGTGCTAGTACTTAAATCTGAGTCCCTCTGGGTTAGGAATATATTCATAGATGCACTATTATGAGTATGGAAGGAGCGATTTACAGTCAATTAAGAGTTACTAACAGAATGCAAAGAACTCTTAGCTGGATACTCATGGACCCTCTCCGATAAATGTCAGTGCTGATCTCCTAAATACCAAGAAAGGAATGGAAACAAGAGATGGTGAAATAACTTCAGCTTATCTGAGGTAGACTATCAAAGTATTAAAGACAACTACAGAATGTGTCTATTTATACCATAATGCTAACATAGTATATAATAAATAGGCAGAATTGTGTCTGTATAAATAACAAGCATCTTACAGTGAAATAGCATTCAGTCATTTCTCGTGGTTTGAAGGTAACAAATGTGAGATGCAGACATTAAATGGCAAAAAGCTTTTTGCATCAGTCGATTACAATTTCAGGTCTCTTGCATTTCCAGCTTCATGCTGTTTGACACTAATGTCACCACTGAAGCAATGTTACATTAATGTTACAGTATTAGCAGCCATGTGAAATGTTCGTCACTAGATGGCAGCAAAAGCAAGATTTTTCAGCCTGTCTTTATGAAAACACTGCAGAATTCCTGCCATATCTGCCTCAAGAGCTCCCAGCTTTCTAAACTCATAACCACCACCCAACCTTTAACTCATATAATCTATCCTGCTATTCATAACATGACAAAGAATACATGCATCATTACTACTAGTCTTTTACTCACATACTAAGAATCACATTACTGCTGAAAGGATAATCCAGCATATGTTGAACTACTAATTGAAAAAAATGTGGTACTTAGCAGGAGGGAATATGAGCAAAAAGCAAATCCTTAATTACACAGATTAAAAAGTACTGTAAATATAACACAGAATGACTCCATATGAACATTAAGATAGAAAAATACCAGGCCAATTCCATAAAAGCTGGGAAGACGTGAAAACGTAAATAAAAACAGAAGACAATGATTTGCAAATCTCATCAACCCACATTCACAATATAACATAACAAACGTAAAACAGATGTCGAAACCGAGAAATTTGACCATTTCATGGAAAATATTAGCTGAGCAGAGCACATGATTAATAGAGTGTTGTGCATCAGTTATGAACAACGGCTGTACATCATAGCTTCTTTCAAGGCACCTTAAAATAATAGTCATGAAACTAAAACTAAATGAATTGCAAGCAAGGACACTAATATTAGAACTCTAGGTACATCTGATCGGTGATACATTAAATTATAGTAATAGCATAAATTATGCTAGACAGTAAAAATTATATTCTGCTTAAAATGCAGAGCAGAAGACCAAGAAACAAGGGCAATAGTCCTAATAAAATGATTATTTCTCCTGCCTCATAGGACATTCCTAGAACAGTTAAAGTTACCAGGTAAGGAAGGTTATTATATGTTCATGCTCAAGGCTGCTGCTGCCATTACAACTTAACACAATAAAACACACAGCATCTATAGCTTGATTAAGTGACCATTGCGTGTTGTGTTTCCAGTAAAAGGGAAACATATTATATTGTTTTGTATTGTAAGACAAAATACTCACATTCTAATGGAAACATGCCCCGTATACTTTTCCTAAATGCGATTAATGCTCACAAGCTGTGTAAGACCTACACTGATAATATCATGATATAGTTAGAAGGATTCTTTGTCAATACACCATGTAAAATTTAAGCGGTAAAATATTGATAGCTGTACTAAACCAACAAGTTTAAACTAGGTAAAACTTCCTGCTTCATTCCTTTTCTAAAAAAAAATATGATTGTGTTCCTTAGCTTTCATTATTTTTTAACACGTCAAGTATCCTTGAATATACCTGTACGGTAGGTGGAGTGGACGCTCTGCACCTCCTCCTGTAGCAGAGTAAATTATAAAGCCTGCACCAGAGGTAAGAGGCAGCCAGACACATGCTGTTGACAAGCCAAATATCCCAGCCTGCAACAGAGGTCTCCCTGGCTTTCACTTTATTCTTCATGCTTCTTCCAGAGGCTTGTGTTTCCTATCTTTAACTACAAAGAACCTCTTGTCTCAAGTGTTAGAGGAGATGACAGCTCCTTCACCGGCTTCGGTCCGCCCAACCACTAATACCACATCATCCACTACCAGCATCTGTTAATTCAGTCAACCCTCCATTCCATCAGTGCTACAGGACAGCCAGTTTGTCCTCATGACAAGAGTGACAGGTGCTAGCAAAAGGTGTTTGAGATAAAGTTGAAACCAGATGTTTACACAGACTGTTTAAAAAGACACATAACCTTTTTTTTTCTCACGGTCTGACTTTAAATCAAACTAAACTTTTCCTGTTTTCATTATTATTTTATTATTTCTATTTGCTAAATGCCTGAATGATGAAAGAGAGAATTTTTTATTACTTTCTCTTCAAATTCAGAAGTTTACATACTACTACACTAAGATCACTAGGCCTTTAAACAATTTGGAAAAAAACCCAGATGATGATGTCATGGCTTTGGAAGCTTCTGAATTGTGGACCTCCACAAGTCTGGTTCAACCTTGGGAACAATTTCCAGCCTGAAGGTGCCATATTCATCTTTTTAAACTATTATTCGCAAGCATAAACACCATGGGAATGTCCAGCCATCATACCATGGGTTCTGTGTCCCAGCGATGAACATGCACATCGCATTTGGTGTGTAATGTGTGTATCCACCCCAGAACAAAAGCAAAACAACCCGTGAAGATGCTGGGTGAAGCTGGTAAAAGAGTATCATTACCCACAGTGAAACGAATCCTGTTCAGACACAGGCTGAAAGGCCACTCAGAGAGGAAGAAGCCATAATGATAATGTTCCATAATGTTCTGAGTCGGTGTCTCATAATAACAGTGCATTACAGAGTGAGTGTAGAAAATTGGTTTCCAAAGTCACAATTAGTTAAATGAAGATCACCCAAGTGCAGTGAGTGTATTTGAAAGATAGTATAAATGCACCTTGCAGGTCCAGTTACTGATGATTCAGTATCCCGGACAAAAACCACACAGGAAAGCAAAAGAACACTTCAGTCAACTCGGGGAAAAGATTATTGAAAAGCAGAACTAAGGATATGGATACAAAAAAATGTCCTAGTCAGTATAGATCTTGTAGAGTGCAGTTATTACATCAATGAGAAATGTTTCTTTGTTGGTCTCAGCAGATCTTAGAAACTTCTTTCACTTAACTTCAGAGTCTTCGCCATAATTTTTTCTCTTTGCCACCCTCCCATATGGCTTTGCAGCTGATGAACCCCCCTCAGCTAGTGAAGCTTGCAACTGCTTCAGAGGAGCTGTAAGTGTCTGGGTGGTCTCCTTATATAGGCTCCTTCTGCACAGTTACTCAGTTTTTTAAAGAAGGTCTGCTCTGGGCAGGATTACCTACAATTCCACTTCCTTTATTTAATGATGAATTTATTGTCTTTCAAGAGATAATTAATGACTAGGAAATGTTCTTTTATCCACCCCCCACTGGGTTGGTTGGGATACTTACTTTGTCTCCATTTCCTAGTTTTTGGCCAGGGTACTTAACAATAACTGGACCTTCCAGAGACCCGTGTCTTTATGTCCTATTTTTACTTATTCTTCTCTCAGAAACTGTTTGTATAAACTATATGAACTACAGCCTACATGAATCAAGATTCATCTTCAGCACAGTGCTGACATTAAAAAGTGTAAAGAGGGGTTTTAGTCTCACTGTCAACATACACACTTGGATGTGGTGTATAAATAAACAGGCTGTGCTATTGAATTACTGCAAATGTCATAGCCAGTATCACGTGGAGACTCACAGTGAGTGTTCACAGCGAAGGTAATTTCATATCAACTTGTTTGCAAACCTCTTGGAGCAGCCAGTGTAAACACAAGGGTATTTCAAGCAAAGACATTTAATTGAATGCCAAATTTGTGTGCATTATTTATTTAATAAATAATTACAATTACGTACTTTATTAAGTAAGAGCTAGATATCTGTAAACTCAACAACACACAGTATGCTGTGCATCAATCACACACTTTGGTTGTGAAAGCCAAATGGTCACAAGGCCAAGAATGCATTATCTGTCCGTCAGTGACCACACAGAGCAATGTCCAACATATCTGAAAACCTCCCAGGCCTCTTCTGGCTTCACCACTGGCTCTGCTAAGCACAATAATGACCTCACTTTTCGATGGGAGTTGTGCTGCCACTACTTAAAAATAATCTGTTGGAGAACAAATGCAAAACTTGATTTACTCACAATCCCTCACTATGTGTTGCAGTAGACTGTTTACAGTTTGGATCATCAACAATAATTGCATACATTGACATTTCCGACTACAAATGTTTGATAAAATAGATGTATCCAAAGCTATTTGGTGGAAACATGGTGGAGTGGTTTCTGTATAAATTTGGTAATCTTCACTGTAGTGAGCTAGTAGTGTGGTAAAGTTTAGGAGCCTTAGTGGTAAGTAAACTTGTATATTCTAGGAGCCTTTGTACTATTTAAATATTTCAGCATCCTCTAATTCCTAAATCCAAAAGGTTTATTCTTAAAAAAGATACCTATCAGTACACCCTCTTATAATATAAATATAATTACTAACAAATTCATAAACTTCTTGGATGCCTCTCTTTCAAATTTCATCTTCTTGAGCAAGACACTGAACTCCAACTTAGTTGCTCCCGGTGAGCGTTGGCCAGCCGCTCCGCCATCGGTGTGTGTGTGTGTGAGTGCAAATGGGTGAATAAGAAGCAGTGTAAAGAGCTTAGAGTACCAGTAGGTAAAAAAGCACTTTATAAGTGCAGACCATTTACCATTTACATGGTTTTCACTTTCCACAATTAAGGGAATAAAGCTTTGTCGTATTTCAGCCGTTGGCACATTGATGAAATGACTTCTGCAGGGGCATTCTCTCCGGGAGGGTGACACTTGGACACCAGCCTGTTCCTTATGAGCTTTTGCTCCATCCTCCCACCCCGGTTGACCTCTGTAGTGTTTCTCTTGGCTGGACATTTTATCCGAGATGGAAAGCAAGACAGAAAGAGGTGGCACCAAAGTACCAATAAAGGAAGAAAAAACAGAAGCATTAAATCATTTCAGATCTTTGTTTTCTTTTTAAATTTTTACTTTCCAGTATCATTTTTTACTTGGTCAGTATCATATGGACATCTACTCAATAAGACTCAATCTCAATCTAATGAGAATGAATGTCTTTTTTTACTATATTGTTATTTTTTGTGTATTTATGTATTAATAAATCTTTTTTTTTTTTACTTAGTTGTCCCAGCATCACACAGAAGACACCAAGCAAAACTCTTCAGCTCTGTGATCCTACAATAATTGAATGAGCTATCAAACTCCTGACGCTCAGCAACCTCACTCCCAATACTCAAAAAAACGGCTGATAACAGCTCTTCCTACTGCTCTTTCTTGCACTTGCATCTCATGAGACAGAAACACTTCTTCTGAAAGCACTTTGCTTTAATGTTTTTTTCTTGACTTAGATTTATACTTGCCTTATAACTAACTTCTAATTCAGTTTGGATAACAGTGTCTGCCAAATGACTCAATTTAAATGTAAATGGTTAACATATTAAATTGTGTAGTTATTTTTTTCAATTTTTATCTTTCATGTACGGTAAATATCAATTAATAAACATTACATTTAAAAAAGAGAACAACAGAGGTTGTTATGATGCTGGTCAAATATGCAGCTGTTACTAGACACGTGCTGCATTCACGTACCACAAGCTACAGGAAAAAACACGTGTACCTTCACCCAATTTAACTTTCGAGAAAACACTTGCAGTCATGTTTAAGTGACAAAGATCACCAGACATTACCATTTTACCTATTATAAAATCCAAAATTAAATGGTGTATCATTACGTGTTTATCATTTCTTACGCACAAAAACTTTCGGAATGACAGGAAAATTCATAATGTTGGAACGTCCCATCAGCACTTAAACGCACACAGGAAGTAAAGAAATCAGAGAGGCCACAAAAAAGTAAAATGTATTAAAGAATAAAGTTCATATAGGATAGTAAAGATTGAAAGTCGCATACGATCGTAGCGTTTAACTAGACAAAACACAAATATTCCAAAAAAGGAATCGCTAAACTTTGTTTGGTCACGTGATTAAAGGTCAAATGTTTCGCGGGAATTAACATGGCGAACGAGATGACAACTACAGCACAGGACCTGGTCCAATGTCCTGTTTGTTGTAAAGACTTCAGATCCACCGCAATTAACGGACACCTCGATATATGTCTGCTGGAAAGCGTTACCGACATTAACCCATCCACAGCCGAAGACAGCGGACCTCCTCTGAAGAAATCTCGCATTAGTAGTGCGGAGGCAGCACCGCCCAGCTCCAGTGTCCACAAACCTGTGAGCAGCTCTTCCTCAGTGGCAGGGACGCAGCCGTCTTCGGTCTTTTCTCTGTTTCAGACAAACAAGAGTAAAGTTTCGGCCCAGATTGAACGGAGTGGTTTGTTTAATAATAACCAAAGCGTTGCCATCGCTGCCAACAAGGGGATTAAGCGAAGTTTTCAGAATGAGGCTGAAACTGGTCCAGGCGGCATTTCCGAGACTGTTCAGAGCCAAACATCAGTGTCCTGTTCACAGTCTTTGAAGACGTCAAAGGAAGTGTCCTGTTCACAGACTTTGAAGACATCGAAGGATTTATCAGCGCGAGCACTGCTAACGATGGACAAGCCTTTGGCGGAAACACTGAGACCAAACACCCTGGAGGAATATTTTGGTCAAAGCAAAGTTGTAGGCCAGCAAACACTCATCCGGTCACTTCTGGACTCCCAGGAAATACCATCTCTGATTCTCTGGGGACCACCTGGATGTGGAAAAGTGTGTGGTTATAATGTATAAAATACATGGTGCAT
This sequence comes from Channa argus, assembly GCF_033026475.1. Lineage (NCBI taxonomy): Eukaryota > Metazoa > Chordata > Actinopteri > Anabantiformes > Channidae > Channa > Channa argus. Next base: position 2,851,962 of record NC_090210.1, on the reverse strand, counting down.
TCCTCTTTCCCCTTGTCTTATATAAATTACTTTATCATGAAACAATAAAGGGTCAATTTCTCAGTATAACAGACAGATCTATTATCCCTTTCTAAGCAATTAACAATGCAGATCGTTTCATTTTTAATTGCTGGTGTTTTAATATGTACGTCTTTCCTGAAATTGAGCTGCAGCCCAAAACAATGTAGCTAAATAACTACAGTAGAACATGAACTACTGTTTCTTTCTTACATGCACATGTTGTGTTCTTACCTCTGGTGCATCTGATAAAGAAATAGACAAATGTTCAATCTGCGGGAGCAGGGTTGGCGTTTGCTGGGGTTCTTTTTGTCAGGCCTGAAAACAGCATATTAATTACTTTTTAGATATGTCAAGCTAAAATCACTATACAGCACTTGGTCAAGATGTTTTGATATTTATTCTCTTTGATCCCTTTGTCTGTGTTCATGTTTCCAGCTGGTTATAAGGATTTACACTGAAAGCTCTCTCTGTTTCTTCAGACTACTCTAGCTCACATAATTGCCAGTGCTAGCAAAAGGAGTTGCACGGCTCGTTTTGTTACTCTTTCTGCAACCAGTGCGTCCACCAATGACGTGCGAGAGGTGATCAAACAGGCGCAGAATGAACTCCGATTGTGCAAGAGGAAGACCATCCTGTTTATTGATGAGATTCACCGTTTTAACAAATCCCAGCAGGTACAGCACTGATTCAGACAGATGTGTCCTGATCAAAGTTTGTAAAAACATGTAAATACCTTATGAAACAACAGTATATAATGCCACTGGTTCTTAAGCTAATATTTGTATTTATCCTCCATTTCTGTATCAAGTCCCAGTGTCTGAATGCAAAATTAATAATACACACAAATTAAGTTTTCCATTCATCATCCATTTAGACTTCATTGCTTTTACCTTTTCCTTCACTCAGTATGTGTATGTCTCTGTAGGACACCTTCCTTCCCCATGTGGAGTGTGGAACGGTAACGCTGATTGGGGCAACTACAGAGAATCCATCCTTCCAGGTGAATTCTGCGCTGCTGAGCAGGTGCAGGGTCCTGGTCCTAGAGAAGCTCTCTGCGGAGGCAATGGGCTTCATTCTGGAGAGGGCTGTGGCCAAACTGGGGATCAGAGTCGTCGGAAAAGATCCAGCAAATCCTAAAGATCATGACCAAAAAGACGGACATGAGTAAGTGCTTCTCTGGAGACTGAGCCCTCAGTGTCACACACATTATGACCCAGTGTCACAATACAGTTCAAAATCTTTCTCCCCCCTCCTTTTCTTGGTTTAGTGAATTCAGTTAGATCATATATAGGAGGACTCTACTAGTAGATGTTAAAAACAATGCAATCTCTCAGACTCTGGTCTGTGCTGATATGTTGACAGAAAATATTCCATGAGTGGTAGATAGTCAGACAACTGCTACTGTTAACTGTTGGCAGCAGATTGTGAGCCTCAGGGAGATTAGATCAAGTATCTGATATCAGCAGGCTGTAACACGAATTGCGATTAGGGATTGACTTAAGTTGAAGCCTTAACCAGAATCAAGCTGGCTCACTTTTAACCAGGGTAAAATAATATGCTAACATGAGATACATAGCCAAAATGCTGAAGCAGTTCAGAGGATTAAATCAAAACAGATAAACAATTTTCCTGTAAACCAATATATTCTGGAAACTTCTATTATAATTACTAAATGTTTCAGACATAAATGAAAAGAATGCATTTATTTTAAATGGATATTTAATAAGTAGTATCAAATTCTTTTTAGTGATTATTATATCAGTGATTTAAGATATTTTTAGTGGCAATATGATTTATTGTATTCATCATTGAACTAAATATTCAATAATTTTTGGTAATAAACAATAAGCGAAATTTGCTTCTTTATTTATATATTAGTATAGATAGGTTATACGTATGTTTTGTGGGGACCTGGTGGATCCATGGGTAGAGCATCAGGTGGGGATGCAGGATCATCCCCACCAGATCAAATCCCAATCCACCAGGTGTAGCCCTGCCCAGCCTTGGTGGGCCACCCGAGCTCAGATAAAATGAGAGGGTTACGACAGGGAAGTGCATCCGGCATGAAAACACCAAATCAGCGTGTGGAATAGGTTCTGCTGTAGTGACCCCTGAAGGGAGGGAAAGCTGTTGATCTTTGAGGTTATATGTGTGTTTTAGCATTTGTTACCATTCATTCACTTTTAATCCTTTACTGATTATAGCAAGTAATTACCATAGCCCAAACTATTGTGATTTCTACTTTTTCTTAGGCCAACAATTTGCATTGAGCAGAAAGCTCTGGACACCATAGCTTACCTCTGCGACGGGGATGCACGAACAGGACTCAATAGTCTGCAATTGGCTGTTCAGGCTCAGGTGAGCTTGACCCGGTCTGCAATGTTACAACAAGATGGTACTACTCAAGAAATTCTGGTTAAGGAGGAGCATGTCAAGGAAGGTCTTCAAAGGTCCCATATTCTCTATGATAAAGCAGGTAAGGCCATAAAATCCTTCTAGTGTTGGTACAGGGATCTTATCATATTTTATCATATTTTTACCATATTGATTATAACAGCTACTCTAGTAGCTTCCACTCAAGTCTTTTTCTGAAGTATTACTAAAGAGGAAACACTGTTGAAGAGCAAAAAAGTAGACTAACTTTTCTAGACTATCGTAATTAATTAATGCATAAATAAATGACATAATCGCTAACAGAACTGTGTTTGCTTGTAGTTTCGGCCTCTCCACTTATTCATACCTGCATACCCAGCCTCCCTCCTTTAGGGTCACTGGACAACTCCCATCATAATCCCTTCAATACTGCCCTGTTACATAACACATCAGCTGTCCGATTTAGATTTACTGTTCCGGGTTTCATGAGGTGATGAAACTGTCCCTTACCTTGAATGATAACCTTAATGGACAGTATTCATCCCTTCATTAAGACTTTTCTTACTCTTCATTTATTATATTTTTCACTGGATTATATTAGGGCAGCTTGGTTTTATGAGTTGGACCATGGTGAAGGCTCAGAAAATGGCTGACGTAATGTCCTCTCTTCTTTTTGTACACATTTGTGTGTGCATGTGTTATTCAAAGGGGAGGAGCATTACAACTGTATCTCTGCTTTGCACAAGTCTATGAGAGGCTCCCACGAGAATGCCTCTCTGTACTGGCTGGGCCGCATGTTGGAGGGTGGTGAGGACCCCCTCTATGTGGCACGTAGACTGGTCCGATTTGCCAGCGAGGACGTTGGTAAGTGAAATGAAATCACACGTCAGGATTTGTAAATTCATATTTTTCAGTCAGTTTGCGGCTGCCGTGTTGCAGCCATTCTCACCTAGTCCTATAACACTGTTTGCCTGTGAGGTTATGATTAGATATTACTGATGATATTTCCATATTTATTTAGTTGTGGTCCTGTCAAAAATCTGTAAATGTTTTATAAACTAATAACTTATTTATTATACATTTTTGGCCACATCGTGTTATTTTATGACCCCAATTCCAAAAAAGATGGGACGATGTGTAAAACCTAAATAAAAACAGAAATGATTTAAAAATCTCTTCAACCCATATTTTATTCCCAATAAAACAAACAACATATCAAATATTGAAACTGAGACATTTTACCATTTCATGGAAAATATTAGCTCTTGTGAATTTGATGGCGGTAACACGTCTCAAAAAAGTTGGAACAGGGTGACATTTACCATTGTGTAGCATCCCATCTGTACAGCATCAGCATATGTTGCTCTAAACCCTCTATGTACTTTTCAGCATTGATGGAGCCTTTCCAGATGTGTAAGCTGCCCACACCATAGGTACAAATGCACTTCCACATCATCAGAGATGCAGGATTTTGAGCTGTCCGCCGATAAGATTCTGGATGGTCCCTCTTTAGTCCACATCCATGGTTTCCCAAAATAGTTGAACATTTTGGTATATCTGCCCACGGGACAGTTTTTGTATTTTGCCTCAGACCATTTTAAATGACACGCCAGCGTTTCTGGATGGTTCACAAATGGCCCTTTCTTCACATGATACGGCTTTAACTTATATGTGGATTGCACAGCAAACCATGTTCACAGACAGTGATTTCTGGAAGTTTTCCTGAGCCCATGCAATAATGTCCAATTGAGAATTGTGCCTGTTTTTAATGCAGCGCTGCCTTAGGATGAAGATCACATGCTTCCAGGTTTGACCTTTGGCCTTGTCCCTTGAACACAGATAATCGTCCTGGTTCTCTGAATTCTTTGATATTGTTATATACTGTAGATGTTGGGGTCTTAGCAATTTTACTTCAGGGTCGCCACAGCGGAACATTGTCTGCATGTTGATTTGCATGTTGACGCTCCTACATTGGTTTTTGATTTGCAGTAATTACTTTTCCAGCCTTTTGTTGCCCCTGTTCCAACTTTTTTGAGATGTGATGCTGCCATCAAATTCAAAATGAGGTAATATTTTAATAATGTCTCAGTTTCAACATCTAAAATACGGTTTATGTTCTATTATAAATAAATTATTGGTTGATAAGATTGCATTCAGTTTTATTTAGGCTTTGCACATTATCCTAACTTTTTTGAATAGAGGTTGTATAATTTAAAGCTTTGCTTTAACATTTTACTATTTTGTGTGTTGTTTTTATTATGCCAATATTTTTACTATGTTATTATGTGCAGCCCACTCTTTTATTTGGTGCAGAAGCTCTTTGTGAGGAAAGTGAAATACCACATAAAGTACAAGAAAAGTCATAATAGTTTAGTAGAGTTTAATAATTTAGTAGTGATTACAGTGTTTTCTTACTGTACCGATAAAATTTCTTTCTTTTTTATTGTAATGAGCCCAGTCAGTTTCCCCCTTTTAAGATTTTACCTCCATAGTGCAGATTTTGGTCAGGGCTCTGATTCACCAATATGTAGATCTTCAAGATACAGGTGTAGTTATACTACCATCCTTTAAACACATTCACTGCTCTCAGCTAGTTTCCATTTAACCAACTGTGTGACTTTTGAAACCAACTGGCTGTACCAGTGATGATTTGGGAGTTATTTTAAACTCTGTACAGATCTGTTTGCACTTTGACATGTTCTTTAAAAAATATCAATTAAACCAATTTAATACAACTGCAAATCAATGTTTTAAAAAAAGTAAAAACATTTAGCATATACTACCTTTTATGGGCACTGTTTATGGAACCATGGAAATGTACTATTAATTGATAAAATAGAAATTTGAGTGGATACTGGCTGTCTCATATCTCTTATAGGTTTGGCAGATCCCGCTGCCCTTCCTCAAGCTGTGTCCACTTTTCAGGCCTGTCACTTCATTGGGATGCCTGAATGTGAGGTAGGCTAACCTGTCCAATCAGTGATGCTTCTCAGTCTTTGATCGAGACGTGTATCCAGTCATATGTTAGTTACATTCTACTTCTGCTTAGCTCCTTCTTTTCTTCTTTTGGCCAACAGGTGATCCTGGCTCAGTGTGTGGTCTATTTGGCACGAGCACCTAAATCTGTAGAAATCTACCAGGCCTATAAAAATGTGAAAGCATGTGTGAGGAACCACAAAGGCCCCTTGCCTCCTGTCCCCCTGCACCTCCGCAATGCCCCCACCAGGCTGATGAAACAACTGGACTACGGTAAAGGCTACAAATACAACCCAGCCTTCAGCGGCCCTGTGGAGCAGGAGTACTTACCTGAGGAGCTGCAGGGCATTGATTTCTTCACCAGGACACCCTCAGAACCTCAGTTCCTCTTGTAAGGGTTTTTAGTATAAATGTTTTGAAACAATGATTATGATCAGTTCCTGGGTTATGATGCCAGTTACTGTAGCTTCAGATTTACATTTGAAAATTTAATAGGCATTTTTATAAAAGGTATACAAATTACAATCTCACCAGTCATGTAATCTTTAAAGATGTGCACAGTTTTACTCAGCCTTATTGTTAAGTACATTATAAAGGACACACTGGAGAATACACATTATATAGTTTAATTTCTTGTAGATACTGTATATTCCAGATAACTTCTTTAATCTGTTCAAATGAATAACAAAGTAATTACAGTATTCTGAAAATAGTATGCCTCTGTCTTTCCATAACTGATACTGCATGTAGATAAACAATTTTTTCCTGTGCCCTTGTATAATGTTGCTAAGTTGTTCAAACTGATTAAAATGTTTCTTTATACAAATTATATAATATTTCTAATATCATCTGTATATATTTTGATAAAGTACATTCTGCATATGTCTTACGAAGGGTATCCGACGTAAAGCTTTCTTTACGTCTTCAGGACAGGAACGTAGAAGGACAGATAGTAGTAGACTTTGCAAAGAGGATGGAAATGGCTGTAGTGAACACTTTCTTCCAGAAGAGGCAGGAACATAGGGTGACGTATAAGAGCGGAGGTAGAAGCTCTCAGGTGGACGACATCTTGTGTCAACATCATAACCTGAAAGAGTGACAAAGGAGTTCAAGTTGGAGGTGGGTCTGCATCAAGGATCGGCTCTGAGCCCCTTCTTGTTTTCTCTGGTGATGGACAGGCTGACAGATGAGGTTAGACAGGAATCTCCATGGACTATGATGTTTGCAGATGACATTGTGATTTGTAGTGAGAGCAGGGAGCAGGTGAAGGAAAATCTAGAGAGGTGGAGGTCTGCTCTGGAAAACAGAGGAATGAAGCTTAGCCGCAGCAAGACAGACTACATGTGTGAATGAGAGGGACCCAGGTGGAACGGTGAGGTTACAGGGAGCAGACGTGAAGAAGATGCAGGACTTTAAGTACTTAAGATGTCGAGATTCTCTTTGGAAGTGACGAGGATGGACAGGATCAGGAATGAGGACATCAGAGGGACAGCTCATGTTAGAGGTTTTGTAGATAAAGTCAGAGAGAGGTGGTTTGGACATGTTCAATTGAAAGATTGTGAATATATCGGTAGAAGGATGCTGAGGTTGGAGCTGCCAGGCAGGAGGTCTAGAGGAAGACAAAAGAGGAGATTTATGGATGTAGTTAGAGAGGACATGAAGTTCGGTGGTGTGAGAGATGGATGCAGAGGACAGGGTTAGATGGAGGCACATGATTCATTGTGGCGACTCCTGAAAGGGAACGGCCGAAAGGAAAAGAAGTAAATTTTGATAAAGGATTTTTTCATGTCTTGTACTTTAACAGTTTATTAATCACTCACCTCTTCAATTATGTAAAGTTTTGGGCCATTGTCTGAAAGTGGGGGAAGAAGAGGAAGTTGATACATTTCACCATTGTCGTTTCTGCTTGCGTTTGTATTTTTAGTCGTTTATGTGGTTTCCCTCACCTCACTGATCCAGGGAATGAAAGGCCACATGGCTGAAGACGGTGGGCTTCTGAGACGTATTACAACTGTGTCCACCTACAAAACTGGCCCCTCCTTCAACGTACCATCTACTGTTCCTCCGTTTACAGTTCAGAAGGCCACTGGAGTCACCCTGGAAGATGATACCGTGTACTGGAGACCTGGAATTTGGTATTGTTTATTTCACACAGAGGACGGGGCCTGTAATATGGCACCATGCTGTGACAGACAAGGCACTTAAAGCTTTTCAATTATGACAAAACTCTGTGCCAAATGTTTTCTATTGGTGAAAGGTCTTGACTCCAGGCAGACCAGTTCAGCCCCTGGACTCTTCCCTATGTTAAGCTATGTTGTGATGGATGCAGTATGTGGGTTTAGCATTGTCTTGCTGAAATATGCAAGTCCTTCCCTGAAAGAGACGTTGTCCTGATGGGAACATACGTTGCTCTTAAAGCTCTATGTACTTTTCAGCATTGATGGAGCCTTTTCAGATGTGTAAGCTGCCCACTCCATAGGCACTAATGCACCTCCATACCATCAGAGCTTCAAAGTCTTTGCAATTTTAAGTTGAGGAAGATTTTTCTGAGATTATTTAGTTTGTTTTTAGATGCAGTTTGACACAGATTGGTGAGCCTCTGCCTACCTTTACATTCGACAGGCTCTGCCTCTCTGAAATGCTCCATGTAACATACCTGTTGCCTATTAACCTAATTAGCTCTCAAATGCTCCTCCATTTGTTTTTGTTTTTTATTTGCAGCAATTACTTTTCCAACCTTTTGTTGTCCCTGTTCCAACTTTAATGAGATTTAATGAGATTTTCATGAAATGGTAAAATGACTCAGTTTCAACATTAGATATATTCTTTATATTTTATTGTAATTAAAATATACCAAAGATAAGCTTTTCCTCCAGAAGTGGAGAAGAAGAATATTATACATAGATCAGACGAGTAAATTTGTGGTGCATTTTGGTAAGTTATATCTTTTTAAATGAATGTACCCGGTGTTCATTTACTGGATCAACTATATGCACATGTAGATACTATAACAAAACTAGCAAAATGCACAAAAACAAACATTCCTAACAATGCAATGTATCACATATATGATACTTAAACACCCAGGTCACAATAAAGCACAGTAAACTGATAAACAACAGGTTACATTTTTTTTGGGAGAAACTGCTTAATTACTTAACATTTAATACAAAATTAAGATGTAGACCATTTACACAATCTCTAAATAATATATTATGATTTTTATTACAGCATTTGCTACTTTGTTATTTCAGAAATAAATGAGGGATAAACTGAGGAAAAACAATTGTGTGTTTTTGTTTTTTTTTTTTGGTCCTTTCAGCTTTATCCTGTGAGTTCAGTGTCGCCACAGCAGATCATTGTCTGCATGTTGGTTTGGCACAGTTTTTACACCGGATGCCCTTCCTGATGCAGCCCTCCCCAATTTCTACTGACCGGCACTGCACAGCTGGGGAGGGGAATGGGGCGCTAGGGGTTCAGTGTCTTGCCCAGGGACACTTTGACATATAGCCAGGGCTCAGGGATCAAACCACTCACCCTGTGGTCCGTGGACGACTGCCTTTACCAACTGAGCTACAGCCGCCCTCCTAAACAATTGTGTGTGAATAACATTATACATTTTTTTATTTTGAGAACTTTGTTTTACTCCCTCATGTTACATCAGTCATGTTTAAAACAAAATTCTAATCAAGAAAAACACCAATTGGCCATAACATTAATACTAGTAGTCTTGATGAGATCTTGAAGGTCAGCATGGCCACTTTGAGCAGTCTGGAGCTACACAGTCCTATACACAGTTAAATGTGATTAGCTGTGTGCAGAGGTGGTAAAGATACACAATTTTAAATCGCAAGTAAAAATGCAAGTGGCTGAAATGGCTGAAAAACGTTCTCCACTATAAGTCCTACTTCAAAACTTGTACTGAAGTAAACGTACCAAGCAGATTATCTAAATTTTACAGTACAAAAGTAAAAGTACTCCACTAAGAAAGCAACGTATATTACTCAATAATAATTATCGTAATTGTGATAAAGCAGGTATTTAATATAAAATAAATATAAATAGGGGTCAAAGATCAGTGCTTGTAAAGTTGTAGCTGATTTTGACTAATTTATGTGCCACCCATCATTATGGGTGGTTAACTCATAATGATCCATCAGCATTTATTAGTTCATTTTATTAAAATAACAAAAAAATAAAATGAACACTATTTTATATTAAAACCACCAGGTTGCGTAAATGTTGTGGCTAATCAGTGTAGGATGTAATCATAAACGGCATAGTACCCTTCCCATGACAGAAAATAAGTAAAGAAAAACGATAAATTCATTTGTTAAAAGAGATATCGATACACCGTAATATATTTACAATTAAGTAATTTTTACTATTCACATTTTGTTTTCTTTTGTAAAAACAAACAAATTTTGAAAACAATTCAAAATTATTTTGTAAAATATCCCTTAGAATTTTAACGTGTTTATATTTTTGAGAATTCCTTAAATAACTTAATCCTGACTTGTTCAAGAAATTCGAAATTTTTCAAAATCACGCACTTGTTAAATCTCAATCTTAATTTACATTCTTCATTCTGTAAATGTGGTTGTTTTCGGTGATTTTGTGTTTTGTTGACTGATTAAATACATTTTTACGACAAAAAAAAAAATTAAACTGATGATTAACAAACGAGACAATAGTGTTAAAGGGAAAGCTAAGGACTGCGATAGCTAAGCAAGGGGTAATTGTAAATTTAGAAGGTGTGTTTCAATAGTTCTTAATTCTTAAATTTAAACAATTTATACATAATTTGCCAAAGGATGTCGCTGCATCATTGAGGTTGTTTGTTCCGGTGCAGAAGAAGAAATTGTAGTTTAAAGATGGCGCTACCCGGTGGTTTGCTCGTGCGGTTTAGATCGCTGTGTAATATTGGAAAATGTTTCTATAAAGCAGGTCAAACACCATCCAACTGTGGCAGAGACATGCGGTGGTATAGGACAAAGGCTGGAGGTTTTCAGAAATTTAGTACATCCATATTCCAGACTAAACGAGGTCAGTGAAAACCCCAGTTAGCTAAGTTGGCTAATTTACAAGCGAAACCTCGCTAAACCTCAAGGACATTCATCGTATACGCTGTTCATTATGACATTTCAGGATCTTTCGTCCCTGATTAATTGAGTTTAAAGTGGTAGTATAATTTTGTTGACCCTGCTGTGTTTCCTAACTTTCTTTGCACTTTGTTTAGGTATCGTTAACCCAAACCTCCTTGAGGAGTTTCCAGAGCCCAAAAGCCTCCTGAATAATACTGTCTCCCGGTCACTGGGAGTCAGCGACCTGTCCCAGCTCATCCAGTACAGTTGCACAGAAGATGCGGGGGTCAAGGTTAGAACAAATTCATGTTGTATGTTGAAATGGCTTTCTGCTGGGATGTAGGGATGTAAAAATCCAAGCCTACCCACCAGGTGTGTCCCTGAGCCAGACACTAAGCGCTAGTTCCCCGGGCCGCCCACTGCTCCTCCCAGGGCGATGGGTTAAATCCAGAGAAGGAATTTCATTTTAACATGTATGTGCAATAAGTATATGTGATCACTGACAACTGATGTGTCTCGTAAATTATGCTTTAAGTGTTTTAGTGTTACTGTGTTTGTTTAGAAAGCCACTGTCACAGTCCTGTGGCCCTGCAAGATAAAGGAGGAGGGCTACGCCTCCAAGAGAGCCGATGCAGAACGCTTCGCTGCGGCTGCTGCTTGTCTCAAACTAAGAGTAAGAATCCAAAGTGAAACAAGTGAACGTGCATTTCTTTCATCATATTTCTCTCTAGTTACTTTAGTTTTTCTGCCCCCCCCCCCCCCCCCCATCTTTGTGCAAAGGAAATGGGTGTGATCGGGCCGAACAATCAGCTTCCCAAGAGGAGGGCTGGACGGGGAAGAGGAGGGCTACACACACCCATTTATGCTATGGAGAGTGACCTGTGGACTGATGATGATGTCAATGCTAAAGCAGATGGAGAAAAACAAAACACATCTTGTGTGGGAGACGGCAACAGTGTCTCTGAAGATCTTTCCCAGTTTCCTCAACCAAGATCTCTGCTGACCAGAGTCATCCAGGTGGCAACATCATCCAACAGAATCAGGGTTGGTAGCTCTCACCCCTCCCGCAATGACAGCATGTCACTCTTAGCTCATCACTTACTCTAAATGAATTTCTTGCGGTCTGTCAATACAGGAGCTAATGCAGTTCAGAACAACAGGAGGTAAGCTGAAGAAGTGTGAACTCACCCTCCATTGGCCTGAAGAGATGACATTCACGGCCACGGCAATCAACCGAGTCACAGCAGAGAGGAGAGCTGCAGCTCTTGCCTGCATGAAACTGAAGGTAGGACAAACTTTGGAAGAATACCACTCTTACATGATAGGGCTGTAACAATATGTGTATCACATTTCACCTGGTTTAGGAGCTGGGGCTGCTCGATAAAGACAACAACCCGCTAAGTCATGCCAGGTACCACCGTGAGAAGGTGAGGGAGGCTGGAGAGAGGGAGAGACGCCCCATTCCAGTGGAAGTCCCACAGTACTTGGAGGAACACATGAGAACGTATCTCGAACAGGTCACTTCTCATTTCATCATTACATGGAGAATCTATATGTATAATTTGTTGACAAAAGTTTGTGGACTCTTATTTGAAATACAAGCAGTCTTGTGTTGTTTTTCAAGAGTCATTGAAATGGCCAATTTAGCGAAATTGCAGTGCTTTCGGATAGTGGGCTACAGTGAATGGTTATTCAATTATTAATTTGTATGATGTAATAATTGGTTTTAAAATGGCAGATAATGCACATTATAATTGTTGGCAATGTTTTTAAACGTTTCTGTTAATCCAGCTGTTCAAAGATTGAATTTACTCATGTGATAGTAAATTTAAAAAAATAATAAAAAATCTTCATATTTTAGATGATTAGGTCAGATGGTTTAGGCATTCTTGAAATATACCAAAAGATTAACAACATTTTTGCCTGTGATCTAATCAGATTATTATCACAGGATAAAGTGATGTATTATTAGTGTTAGTTTTGAAAAATATTAGGTGAGACTTTATTGACCTACACTACTGTCCTAATTAGTTCCCATCCTTGTCCAATATTAGTGCCAGTGCTTGTGGCTAAAAACGGGGCCTTAGGCCATGTAGTCACTTTTATGCAAAACTAATGCTTAATCTTTCTCACAGTACCCCGTGACAACAGAAGTCCAGAAACTATGGGAGGAAGAAGAGGCAAAAGGACAACAGCTAAACCAGGAGGATGAGGATGAAGAGATAGACATTGTAACAGACGCCATCACAGGCAGGCCGTACCGGCATTTGTCTAAAAAAGAGGCTGAGGAACACAGTGCCCACTTACTGGAGGAGTGGGAGAGAGCAAAGCCGGGGCTGAGTGTGGAGCTCCCGGTCGATGCCCACCGTCGGCACGTGATCTCGACGGTGCGATCCTCCAGGGTAGTTGTTATTGCTGGTGAAACAGGATGTGGCAAAACGACACGGATTCCCCGCTTCCTGCTTGAGGAGAGCATAAGAGGTGGGGAGGGAGCTGAGTGCAACATCCTTGTGACTCAGCCTCGACGGATCAGTGCTGTGTCCGTGGCTCATCGTGTGGCCCATGAGATGGGTTCCGATCTAAAACACCATGTGGGATATCAGGTAACTGAGTGTTCGACAAAACTTTTTAGATATCATTTTAAACATTTTATTATTTAAATGTGTTTAATTTAAATTAATACAATTAAATGTATTTTAGAAATATAAGTTATTTAAGCAGGAAATCCTGAACATTACCTAAGTTTTTTTTTTTAACGTATTTTCATAGTTCTTTCATCAGAAAAGCTTTTTAGCAGTGTTGTAGATGGGGAAGGTTTTTTTAGTTCTTTCAAATCCTATTTCTTACGCAATATTTTTAGCTCTGTTTAATATTATTTATAATAATTAGCAAGATAAATTGTAAACAGTCTTTTTCTGTTGTGATCATTTAATCACGTAAATCAACAAATATACAAAATATTCCATTTGTGCAGAAAGTAATTTCGCTCTGTACATAGGTGCGGCTGGAGAGCCGACCCCCAGAGCAGAGCGGAGGAGCTTTGCTCTTCCTCACAGTGGGTGTCCTGCTGAGGAAGCTTCAGTCGAACCCAACTCTGAAGGGAATCAGCCATGTGGTGGTGGATGAGGTCCACGAGAGAGACATAAACACAGACCTGCTGCTGGCCTTACTGCGAACCAGTTTAAACGAGAACCCTGACCTACGAGTGGTGCTCATGAGCGCTACTGGAGACAACCATAGGCTGGCTCAATACTTTGGAGGCTGCCCAGTTGTAAAAGTACCCGGGTTCATGCACCCAGTGAAGGACCGATATCTGGAGGATGTGCTGAGAGAGATGGGACGTCCACCCGTGCAAGAAAGAGTGGAGATGAATAAGCAGGTGAGATAGAAAGTGGAAATTTGGTCTTTTTTTTTTTTCTTTTTTTTCCTGCTATGTTTTCAATTCGCTTTATATCTCGTTTAAGGGAGGAAGGGATGAAGTTGCACCAGATCTAGATTTAGTAGCTGATGTAATCGAGCACATTGACCGACATGGAGAGCCAGGTAACTAAAACACAGGCAATCCCACAATGCAATGCTTCCCGTTTCTACCATTGCGCAGCTCAAACAACTGTTTATGATGATGCAACACAACATCTAAGGATGCCTCTTATGACAGTGTTTACGATGATGGTGTCAGTCATATTTTTGTCTTTCTGCCACGCTTCAGGGGCAGTGTTGTGTTTCCTACCTGGATGGCAGGACATCAGAGCAGTTCAGGAAAAACTTGAGGGGAAGCCCCACTTCTCCTTAGGTTCACAGATGATTCTGCCATGTAAGGAAGTACAGACGCCTACAAAATCAGATCTGTTAAATATTGGTTTGCAGAGGACTCCATTGTTTAGATATAACTATTTTAATAATTTCTCGCATTTTTCTTTCAGTACATTCTAGTTTATCAGTGGCAGACCAGCAGGCAGTGTTCCAGCGCCCCCCAGTGGGACAGAGGAAGATTGTGCTCACCACAAACATTGCTGAGACGTCAATAACAATAGATGACGTTGTTCATGTGGTAGATGCAGGCACTCACAAAGAACAGAGCTATGACCCACAGACAAAGGTTGTTGTAACATGACTGTTCATGGTTAAACCTTTTCAGAACAACCACATTTAGAGTTATGGATTAGTTAGTTTCTGTTGGAATTTTGCAGAACAACAAATAAGTGATGTGATGCATCATTTTTTTTTTTTTTTTTTGTTCGATTTTGAAGGTATCTTGTCTCAACACCGTTTGGATATCTCGTTCTAATGTCACTCAACGAAAAGGGAGAGCGGGGCGATGTCAGCCGGGCCAGTCATACCACCTTTTCCCTCTAGAACAGCTGAAATCCATGTCCCCCTTCCCAATCCCAGAGATACTGCGCACCCCACTAGAGAGTTTAGTAATGCAGGCCAAAATCCACAGTCCTAACTGCAAGGTATCCAAAGAGAATAATGCCCTTTTTTTTTTCTTTTTTTTTTAAATGCATTGTGTTTTTTGGAGGGGGGGGGGGGGGGGATTTTTGTATATTTCTCAAACGCTTATTATTTTTTGTTTGTATGGAGGCTGTAGATTTCTTATCCCAAGTGTTGGACAGTCCAGAACAAGAAGCTGTGAGAGATGCTGTCCGAAATCTACAAGATATAGGTGAGGGACTCCCAACAAGTTATGTTCTATTATGTTTATGTCTATACATGTTCAATCATCTACATGCAGGATTAAACTGATGTCAGTGTTCACTTTTTTTTTTTAGGAGTTCTAGACAAGACAGAAACCCTGACACCTTTAGGGGAGCATGTGTCCTATATTTCGTGTGACCCTCGGCTGGGGAAAGTGCTAGTCCTTAGTGCCATGTTCAGATGTGTTCTGCCCATGTTGTCTGTAGCTGCCTGTCTGACCAGAGATCCCTTCCTCAACAGCCTGCAAAACAGATCATTAGTCAATAAGGTGAGATAGGTTTGTTGATGTGTGCAGTTTTGTAGCACCACATTTCCTAAATAGGGCTGAACGATATGTGAGGAAATCATTGCGGTCACTTGTAATTACGTTTTAAAGAGCAATATTGTTATATTGCTATTTAACATATTTCTTTCCTTTTGTAATTGTAAAAACTACTCTTTTGATTTGGCTGTGCATTTACAAACGCTTGTGTGCATGCACACACACACACACACACACACACACACACACACACACTTAAAAATATCACTTACACAAACTTATTCCTTAAACCATTCTGTTCTTAACTGGGTCTCTTTTTAGTTTTTCCTACCAACTCCATTTCTCTCTACTCCCCTTTTTTTCCCTCTTTGTCCCACACACGATGTTAGCCCCTCTCCCACGCTGAGAGTAATGTTCTCCACAACAAAGACGGTGAACTTAAACCACAAATTTTAATGATACCCGTCTCGACTGACCCAAGTAGCATTTAAGTTGAATTTGCAGACATGGTTTTTAATCAATAACTGGTCAAACACAGCCTGATGGGGATTTGTTTAAATGCTGTTGTACATATGTGGTGGTGCCTTGTCTGGTTGCATCAGCACAAAAAACTTGTTCCTGTCGCACATCCTCTTCTTTTAAACCATAATGAATCTGAACAACTGATGTGACTTTACTGTTTTCTTTGACACTAGCATGGTCTTTTGCTCATTGATATGAGAATGTTGTGTTTATAAAATATTTTTAAAAAATTGTGGCTTTTATGATTTTAATTGCAATATCAATTTATAAAGAGCCCCAGTTTGAAATATGTTACACTAATTAGTGTTCAATCATATCTGTTGTGTGTTTAGGCAAAGGAGACTCTAAGTAGCTCCAGCTACAGTGACTATTTGGTGCTCAGTAGAGCTGTGTTGAGCTGGAGGAGACTTCAGCAGGAAGGGGACAGAGAGGAGAGAGATGAATTTCTGGACAGATACACTCTGTCAAGGGCCAGCCTTCGATTCATCAACGGTAAGTTGGGACCATCGCTCTCATAGACAATGGGCCTAAAGAAAAGATTTGTTTTCAAGTGGCTCATGCAATTGATTCAGGGAAATTTGTATGTTCTTAATTTCATGTAATCTTCTTTTTGCATTCAGGTGCACAGATATTTCTACTTTTCGAGTTATGCTAATGATGGAGTGTCACAATTGTGCACCTCCTCGTGGACAGGTGGTCTTTATTAGACTGGATTAAAAAAAAAAAGAAATTTCTAAGTTTTATGCATTAAGAGTTTGGAAAAACGTGACTTTAAATATTCAACTCTCAAAAAAAAAATGATAAGAGATAAGGATAAGAAACGATAATGTTCTTATCTGTCATCATGCTGCAGGTCTCATATCTCAGTTCAGTGAGAACTTGCATGAAGCTGAGGTGGTTTCTCGTGCCAGTGAGTGCCAGCGTCACTCTTCTCTCTACAATGAGCACAGCAACCAGGATGAGCTGCTTAAAGCTGTGATGCTGGCTGGCTTCTATCCCAACCTCATTCAGGTACAAGGCAGCTTCTTCTAATTAAGTATACTGTAGCTACGTATGGGCTGTTTCCTGTTGGGGGTGTTCACAGAAAAAGCCGAGCAATGTATGAGCTCGTGGAGAATTAGTAGTTTAGGTCTTTCTTTATTTCTGTAGTCACATAATTCCTCGGTTGTACAGTAGCATTTAGTAATGTTAGTTTTTTTTATGGTTTTCTTATAAAAGTTTCCTAAGCTTTGACTCAAAGCTCTTATTAGTCGTGATGTGACTCGCTGTGCAAAGGCTTTTTAGCACATGTCGGGTTATCCAGGAAATATATTTAGCAAAGCACGTGTCAAAGCTTGTTTCAATGATGTACATGTGATGACATCTGAAGCCTTGCGAGAAGGACGTGCCGCATGACTGGTTTAGTAAGTGGTTCGCGATTTGGCGCACAATTCGTATTTATATGGAAAAGTTCTACAACTTATTAACAAAATTAACAAGTCTTTGCCGAGTTACGAGAGCAAATTCGCTGCCTCGCAACCAGAGTTAACACTAACACATTCACTGTCCTCGCCCCGTTTTATTATTTCCACTCGTAACTTTTCTAAAAGTTGAGGTTTAAATCCCAGAAGAATACGCAGTATACTAATGTACGTGCATATTTACTGACATCATGCAAAAGTAGATTTATTAAATTCAGTTCAAGCAGTACAAAAACCATATAACAATGACCATGAATGTCATCGTAATAGCTTGAACTATTTGATTATTTTTGTCTAGTAGTTGGCTTAGTAGAGCAAAGGAAGCCTTAAGAAGCTTTGCCCTTGTGTGAACCAATTTGATAAAAACATTCGATGCTTCATGTCACTATCACTACTTATTAGAAATCCTGGTTACACTAATATAAATACAGTGTCAGGGTACATTTTACCTTAACATTTAAAATTTGAAATCTTTTTTTAGATAAAGAAAGGTGTCGTGACCAAAGGAGGGCGCTTTCGCCCCAACAACATGTCTTTCCGCACACTCAGTGGACCAGTGCTGCTTCACCGCTCTTCAGTGAACAGGTGTGAATACGCTCCATAGTTCAACATCAGGTGTTGACTCATATGACGTGTGTGTAAAATTTACACATCCCTTTGAATTGCAGAGGCAAACTTGACCTTCCTAGTCGCTGGTTGACCTTCTTTAGTGCAGTTAAGTCCAATGGGAATGTCTTCATCAGAGACTCTTCTGCAGTTCATCCACTAGCCCTGCTGCTGTTTACAGACGGTGACATCACGGAGACAGGTAGGGTGTTTACTGCTGTCCATATAAGGAAGATGACAACAGTTACAGACAATTACAGTTTCCTAAAAAGTACGTTTTTATTTTTACTGGAGTAGAAAACAATTACTCATATCAATGACTATTCAAATGCTACAGGTGCTCCTCCAAATATAATCATGGTCTTATATTTCCCATAATAAATGCTCCTACATGTTTCTCTTGTATCCTAGTGAATGGGGACAGAGTGCAAGTGTCTTTTCCTGGACATTCTCTGGTGCGCTGTGAATTATCAGTACAGACTTGGGAACTGCTGTGGGAGCTACGCACATCCATCCAGACCATGCTCTACAGAAACCTCAGTGACCCCAACAATGCCATCACTAACTGCTCTCAAGATGGAAAACTCATCTCCCTACTCGTGGAGCTGCTCAACAAAACAGACTCTAACCCTTTAGCTCAGAATCCAAACAGCGACAGTGAAGTGGACTCATGAGAAATGATAATCTATATTGATCTGGTGGCTGGTACACAGGAAGAGGATCAGAGCTTGTCTTTGTTTTTTGTGTTGAAAAAATGTTGAGTACTTACGCTCAGTGCATTAAGTACTAGCTTGACTAGTTAAGAACATAAATCCACAGTGGAATGTCTTCTGTTATTTTTGAACTAAATAACAATCCCTATGTGTGAGCTGTTAAGGAATCCAATTATATGGATTTTGGACATTTGCTTATTATTGATGGTTATTTGTTTTTGGAAAAGCACAACTTAATTTTTACTCGCAGTGAAGACAAAGGATGACACAGACTGCATGCAGAAATTTATTGCAATTAATATTTAGAACCCGCATTTAACCACTGGACTGCAGAAAACTTATGAAAAATCCTGCATAAACTGTGTGTGAAAGGTGGTCAGACGTTTCAGCAATTCCTCCATGATGTCCATATGTGTCATAATGCAAAATCTGCACAAAGAAGATTTATGTTTAAGAGCTAAGGTGTAAAATCTTAAATAAAGTACAGTGTACAGTTTCATTCAATGTCCCTTCGAAAACTTCGAAAACTGACCTTTTACTCTTATTAAACTAGAGTTTACTTACTTTAAAACAAAAGCCTTGTGTCACTTAAAGGGTGGTATTTTATGCTAATGATGCTTATACCTGATGTGATGAGTGCCCTCCTTTTGATTGTACTCGCAACCAGGACTCGCTAACACACCAGCCTCCTCTAGCAGTCTGATACAATAGAATGTGTCTGGCTGTATTCCTGCCTCCTGGTTGGGGAGAGGAGAGGGAGGGGGGGGGGGTGATGTTACACACTTTTTAAAAGCTCTGGTTTGCTTTGAAATGAAACTAACCTTGGCTTTTTGAACAGCTTTGTGTGGAAGAAACAGCCTAGGAAACAGGAATTGCCCTCCCTCCACTGGTTGGCAGCAGAAACCTGGCAGACTGTTTATAACTAAAAGGGCTTTCTTTACATTATGGGCCAGTGTGGTTTGCATGTATTGTGTCTCCTGCAGAGGAGAGAATTAAAAAAAAAACAAAAAACAATGATGAATTGTGGCCTACACTGTCACTTTTAAACTTGTTTGAGACATCTTGCAAAATGGGATACAACAATCTCAGTTCTCACCATACTGTAAAGAGGATAGGAGGGATCTCCTGGCTGTGGAGGGTTCATCATCAGATCCAAGGCAATCTGACCTAACACAGGTGCACAGGCCTGTTTGAGGATCAATGTGTTGGTGTGTTTCATAACAGCACGGTCCAGATTAACCAGCTCCACATACCCAGCACGTAAACCACACCTGCAAGCAGAAACAAATCAGCGTCCTAAAACTGAAAAGAAAAAACTATCTCAGCAATAGGACTGAAAGGTTCAGTCTCGGTCATAGAAATAGTAGTTGGTAAAACCATCTGACCAAATAGAAACACTCTTAAATTGAATTAGTTGACTTTATTTAAGTTATTTAAACAGTTTTAACACGCAATTAAAAAAAACTTAAATTGGATTAAAACAAAACCTTAATTGGATGCAGAAGACAAAGATTAGGTCAATAAAGAACTTTAACTGCCTAAATTACAACTTAGCCTTGGGGTTTGAGTTAAATACCACCCAGCTCACAGTAGTTAACATGCTACGAGCTACTAATCAGGACTGGAAGCTTACTCTCCGAGGAATCCTTTGGAAGCTGAGTGAAAAGATGCCAGCTCCACTGTGTCTGAAAGAGGAGGACCCATCTCTGCCAGAACCCTCTTGTAAGAGACAAACTCCTTGTTTCCCCCATAAACGTAGTCCTGGTAAACCTATAAAGGACAACATAAACCCAAATATTGATTTATACATGTATGTTTTACGTTATGCTTGGCCAGAGAAATACATTTTAGGTCTTATACCTCATCAGCTAGAAGGAAGAGCCTCTTCTCTGAAACAAACTTTATAACATCTTCTATTGATTTTCTGCTTTGTACAAGACCTATAGAAAACACGGTAACGACCATGTGATATATACGATTTTGACAGAAAATATACTCATACACAATACCATCTCAATTCTAGTTGGATTTAACTACCTGCTGGATTTCCAGGGTTGATGATGTACAGAGCCACAGGGTTATAGACTCCCTTTGTAGAGTCCAGTGCTCGATGAAGCTCTTCTATCTGCAGCTTCCAGCCCTGTTTCTCACTGAGGTAGTAAGGAACGACCACTGCTCCCACGGACATAAAGGACAAAATAGCAGTGGAGTAACATGGCCCTGGAGTCAACACAGCCGTTCTGGGTGAAGCCCTGCTGTTCACCAACACTTTAAGAACATTCTAGCAACCACAAGAAAATACCATTTTTGAAGGTGATAACTTAGAGTAGGGAGGATTCTAACATATACAGCATGTCAGTAACTGTTACCATGAGCGACCACTGTGAGCCAGCAGTGGTGTGTATGTTTTCGGGGTAAGATGGAAGCCCACCATCTCGTTTTGTAATGAATCCAGAGATTCTGTGGATTATATCTGGTATACCTGCAGCCTCACTGTAAGAACCTGAAGAAGAGCACAGTTAATAACATCAGTTTTATTACTATTATATTATATTATATTATATTATATTATATTATATTATATTATATTATATTATATGTATCTTATACTTTAAAACATTATATATATATAGGAGATATTATATGATACATTTGAATATGATATTTTCAGTTTTTATTATATTCCCACAGTGGGAATATAATAAAAACTGAAAATATCATATATATCTATATCTATAGATATAGATATAGATATATATAACATCATAACATCATTTTTATTACTATTATATAATATTATATGCATTTGTATATTCTACTATAATATACAAAACATTTCATATATATATATATATATATATATATATATATATATATATATATATATATATATATATATATATATATATATATATATATATATATGATACATTGCATTATATTTTTATTATATCCCCAGTGCACTGTATGCATAATTCCATTCTTTTTATATGTATTATTGCTGTTTGGCATGTAAATATTACATCCTGTTCATATATTACTGAATTGTACTCTATACTTTTATGCATCTTGTATTAATTATTGATACTTATAACTAGGGTATACACAACCTTTTCTTATGTGTGTATTTTTTCAGAATGATAAGGTGATAAACATTTAAACTTAATTTCAACAGCAAGACGTCTTTTGGAATTCAGTGTCCATTTTACTCTGAATAATCTAAGCTCAGCCGTCAAGGGGCAGCAGTGGTGCAGTTGGTAGAGTGGCCGCCTACTGACCGTAGGGTTGGAGGTTTTCCCAAAGACAACTCTGTAATCACTGTTTTAAATGTATTTATGGAAAGTAATAAACACAACTACGTTCACCCTCAAAGTGTTGAAATGAAAGTCAGAAATGTTTGACTTACAACGAATAATAATAAACAAGAGAAAAGGCTTGTTATTCAGAATTTTAATTTCATATTTTCATCACTGTACCACATACAGCGCCCTTACCTATACTCCCTCCATAACATGCCCTAAGCAGCCTCTGAGCCCTCTGTCGGACGTCAACAGGCAGTTTGTTGCTGTTCATAAGCTGAGGATAAATACACGCTGCAAGAACCTGCAAATCATGAAGACACACGGTGGAAGAAGTTAGAGGTTTTAGTTTAAATAAGAAGGAACATGTGGGTTTGCATGTAGCGCAGAATAGCTTAAACATGTGGAGTCTTTGAAGATTACCTGTCTGACAAATGTTAGAGGTTTCACACCTGTCCTGTGTGGGTCACTGAAAGAGACATCAATCACTTCCCTGTAGGGTTTTCTTACTCCCTGTGGAGTCAGAGCAGAAGCTCCAAATATCACAGCTCAGACTGGAAAATTACTAGAAGTAATCGTACTGAACATCTATGTGAATATATCTTGTCTTTACCTGTCTGAGCTCTTCTTTGATCTGGCATGCTTGTCTCGCCAGGATTGCACCCTCTAAGTTCTTCATGTTCCTCACATTTGGGCAGATCTCCTGCAGAACTGACATCTTTTTTAGTACTTTCTCAGCTTCCTCTCAGACCAGCGGCTGAATTGACCTGAGCTGATCTGAAATGTGTCTGTCTCGCAGTTAAACTTGCTGCCGAGAAGTTTAATTATTTGCATGAGAATGGGATTACGAGTTAAAGATACACACGAATGAAATGGGGTAATATGTGCTTTATTAACTGTCTGGATAGGGAGGTTTAACCATAATCAGCTAGTGGCAGTCAGTTAAAGCACTTCTGAAACACCTACAGCCTTCTTTTTCTGTTGTCTGTATCTATATCTGTATCAGGTTTCCCTAGTTCCCCAACACCTGATACGGACCTTATTGACCCAGGCGATGTCCAAGCCGGTGGGACATTTGTGTTTCAAACTGCCGTTACCCACGAGTTAGGAAGATAACATTAGGGCCCTGCTTAAGGGCTCACAGATCAAATCACATTTCATGACTGATTTATGCAGAAAACTAGATAAATGCGAACAACAATGACTTTTCTTTGCAACTTTAAGGTGTTTTCACCAAGGAACATCAACATTTAACATGGAAAACAGTTTTCTAACTACCTCATGGGGCATCATTTCTATAATCTTTGTCATACTTAAATGCCCAGGTGCTGTTCTTTCTGTGACACTCACAACTAGAAGGTTGCGGTTTCAATTCCCTGGCTGGCTGCAGCCTTTCTGTGTGGAGGTTGCATGTTCTCCCCGTGCTTGCGTGGGATTCCTCTGGGTACTCTGGTTTCAACCCACAGTCCAAAGATTTGCATGTTAATTGGTGACTCTAAATCACCTGTAGGTGTGAATGATTGTCTGTCTGTGTATGTCTCTCTGTGTT
The DNA here is from genome assembly GCF_033026475.1 of Channa argus. Lineage (NCBI taxonomy): Eukaryota > Metazoa > Chordata > Actinopteri > Anabantiformes > Channidae > Channa > Channa argus. The sequence continues at coordinate 2,828,399 of NC_090210.1, read as the reverse complement.
GGCCCTGAGATAGACTGGTAACCTGTCAAGGGTGGACCACGCCTCTCACTGGAGCTGGGACAGTTAGGATAACTCCAGCCCCCCCTGTGTCCCATTAACAGGATAAGCTGTTACAGATAATGGATGTATGGAAATTCTTCTCTCCACTGTGAGTAATGTGTGAGTTTAAACGTGTACCAGATGTAAATGGGTTTGAGGAGACAGTTTACAAAAAACCTTAATCAACTTGATTCGATGCTGGTGCTGCTGACCCCTGACACTGGAAGATAGAAGAGAGAAGACCACGAGATGGACGGACGAGGTCAAAAAGGTAATAGTGGAAAAATGGTTCAAAAATTCTTCATTGGATATTCTAATCTTTATTATTATATTTGTTCTGATTTCCGTCTTCCATAGTAAGTTTTTTGGTACTTAACTACTTCAGCCTACTTTCAGCTAGAAACACAGACTTTAAAACATTCAGCTTATTTACGTGCTTTTCCATCCAGCTTTAAAATATCTTTTATACTTTTTAATCAGCTTTTTCAGCAATTTGTTCTCATTCAAATCAATGGATAGACTCTTCAGCTCGTATTCAGCTTCTTCCTCTTTCTGCTTTAACTAACCAGGCATACTTGAGCCTAAAGAGACCAGTCAAAATTTCTACAAATCACAAGCCTTTTAGCCGATACTTTTTCACAACTTGCACATTTTACGAGGCAAAATCTGAGGAGTTCACAGCCGGTCTTCACCCAGCAGGTTCAAAGCTGTTGTTGCCATGCTAATGGACACAGCTGAATTAGGTCATGTGATGAGAGATTTTTTTTTTTTTTTTGTCCTTTCGGCTTATCACGTGAGGATAAGCCACAGGGTCGCCACAGCAGATCATTGTCCGCATGTTGATTTGCCATTATATTTTACGCCGGAAAACTTGAATATTACTTAAGACCAATACAAAGAAAGGATTTTTAGGAATCTTGGCCAACTGAACAGTATGAACATGAAAAGCATGAGCATGTACAGCACTCAATACTTAGTTGGGCTCCTTTTGCCTGTAGTACTGCAGCAATGTGGCGTGGTATGGAGTGGATCAGTCTGTGGCGCTGCTCAGGTGTTATGAGAGACCAGGTTGCTCTGATAGTGGCCTTCATCTCTTCTGCATTGTTGGGTCTGTCATATCGCATCTTCCTCTTCACAGTGCCCCATAGATTGTCTATGGCTTTAAGGTCAGGCGAGTTGCTGGCCAATTAACAACAGGGATAACATGGTCCTTAAACCAGGTACTGGTAGATTTGGCACTGTGTGCAGGTACCAAGTCCTGTTGGACAATGAAATCTGCATCTCCATAAAATTGGTCAGCAGCAGGAAGCATGAACTGCTCTAATGTTGCTGGAAGGCAGACAGGGTAAACAGGGATTGCTGTATAAGCCCAAGCTGTAATGATGGTACAAGTTTCTCTGAGCCAGAGCTTTGATCCTGTTACATGATAAATGCAGCTCTATAGTTATAAAGTCATAGATATTTTGGTGGAGATATCTTTCTTCTAAAGATACTGTATGTGATAATAGTGATATTCAGCACTGAGTTCTCCACAGGGACATTAAAACTGTCTGTGTGGTCGAGCAGTGCATTATAAATATTGATTCTTATTGTCAGAAGAACTGCTGGTACACAGCTGCGTTGACCTTGGACCTCAGAAAACACAGTGGAGAAACACCAGCAGATGACATGGCACCAAACCATCACTTACTGTGGAAACTTTGCACTGGACCTCAAGCAACGTGGACTCTGTGCCTCTCCTCTCTTCCTCCAGACTCTGGGACCCTGACTTCCAAAGGAAATGCAAAATTTACTTTCAACAGAGAACATAACTTTGGACCACTCAGCAGCAGTCCAGTCCTTTTTGTCTTTAGCCCAGGCGAGACGTTTCTGACGCTGTCTGTCGTTCAACAGTGGCTTGACACAAGGACTGCGACAGCTGAAACCCATGTCTTGCATACTCCAGCTGCAGTCCACTCTTTGTGAATCTCTCCCACATTGTTGAATGGGTTTCGTTTCACAATTCTCTCCAGGGTGCGGTTATAACTATTGCTTGTACACTTTTTTTTTCTACCACATCTTTTCCTTCCCTTTGCCTCTTTATTAATGTGCTTGGACACAGAGCTCTGTGAACAGCCAGCCTCTTTTGCAATGACCTTTTGTGTCTCGCCCTCCTTGTGCAAGGTGTCAAGGCTTGTCTTTTGGACAACTGTCAAACCAGCAGTCTTCCCCATGATTGTGTAGCCCACAGAACTAGACTGAGAGACCATTTAAAGGCCTTTGCAGGTGTTTTGACTTAATTAGCTGATTAGAGTGTGGAAAAAATCCTTTCTTTGTATTGGTCTTAAGTAATATTCAAATTTTCTGAGATACTGAATTTGGTGTTTTCATTAGTTGTCAGTTATAATCATCACAGTTAAAAGAAATAATCACTTTAAATATATCAGTCTATGTTGAATGAATGTATACATTATACTAGTTTCACGTCTTGAATGGAATTAGTGAAATAAATCAACTTTGTGAAGATATTGTAATTATATGACCAGCACCTGTATAGTCTGTATACTGTATATCAATGGGAAAAAAGTATAAGATACACGTTTCTCTACGGAGATAAATAATAGACGTACTGCTCTACTTCCTGTTTTGTTTTTCTTTCGTTCCGTGTGTGAACGGGCTTGGTAGATATGGAAGAATTTGCGTTGCGAGTCGAAACCCGTATCCTTCCCGTCGAGAGACGCATCCTAATCAGTCCCCGGCGGACCGTTTAAACCGCACAGAAGCAGCGGGCAGCAGTAACACCTGCCGCGGTTCTACAGCCACCCTCATTGCGCCTCTGGTGTGCGCGACATGGCTCTCAGCTCGGGCGGCTGGGCTCCTCCAGCCCCGGCCACTGCCTCGTCCCAACAGGCTGCGTGTGGCGGGCCTGCTCCAACGGCTTGCTGCAGTACTGTTTTAATGTCAGTCCGCGTTTCAGTGTGTCATTCCGGGATCCGGCCCCTGTGCCTCCCCGGAGCAGGCAGCGAGGCTCTGCGCCTACAGCTCAGCATGGACCCGAGCCGGGCCGGAGAGTTCCGACTGGCGCTGAGAGATACGAGCGGAAACCGCAGTGTGGTGAGAGTTCACACATCTACCTGAGTGTCTTTAACAAGTGATGTCGTTACCCACTTAGACATGTTTGTGATGAACCACTTTACTCAAACATGTTTTATACCAGTATGGGCCTGTACACGCCATTTTACAGAGCACTCGGCCAGAGATGTGCTGCTCCAACATATCCATTCTCCGTGATAAAAATCACACCTGATCTCTTTAAGTGCATATTTATATCGTTCAGGTGGCTACAACAACATCAAAAAGCTCAAAAGTGTGCGAAACGTGCTGCCTTTGTGGTGTTTTTATTCGCGACATTACATGTAGGTCGGTCCCGATACTGTTAAAAACAACAGCCTTCAGACTACATTCTTTTCAAATACCAACATAGCTGTTCATAAGTTGACACGGCTGTAACGTGACAGCCTTTTGTTTCCCTTTCATTTTTAGCCTGACCATAACCACTACATATTCTGTTTAATTAGAATGATGACAGCATGAGGGGGGAAACTTCATTGGTGGTAAACTGCTGCAGAGACACCTGCTCCCTAATGTCGTGACACACAGGAATTTTCTCTCTGTTGTCATCAACTTTTGTCATATGTAGCATGACATTCATCACGTTTCTTACTTATTTGGTTAATTAGGAGGCAATGAAACCAGAAAACCTGCACTTAGACTAGCACCGCTGCTCTGTGACACATGTGGTGAGTGAACACACTGTAGACAAAACATGGTGATTATAATATCAAGATAGGGCAGTTGCAAGCTCAACAGGAAGTATCAAAAGCAGCTGTTCAAATCATAGACAGAGAAAAAGGTTGACTTCTTTGACCCTGTCACCTGGCCAGATTGATTAGGAAAAGACTTTGACCAGCAAGGTTTGTGTGCTTAACAACATAGTTATTATTTTAGGGTGTGTCATTGGCCTAGACATCACGTGGCTGCAGCTTCCTGTTTTACGGCAGGCTGAGGGTCCTTCCTTTTTTCATGTTTTCACCCCTTTGGCCACTTCTTTGTTATTTCCTGTCCATTTATTGATTGTGTTTCTGCACACCAGAAGCAAAAGGTAATAATCAAGAACATATAAATTAATTGGAAAAACACTGATCTAGTATTGTCTGTCTCCACATGTGATTAGTTTCCTCTTGGTTTCTTATTGATCTGGCAGAATGTTTTGTGGTGTATAAACATCATTATAGTCTTTCAGAGCTATCAACCTGTTACCTGAAATGAAGCCCAATCATTTAATAGTCAAAATTATCATTCTTTACTTAATGGTGTATTGCGGTGATCTTTAAAACCTATATCTGGCACAATTTACAAATGTGTTTTTATGTAGACATTAGCCATGTCCATACAATAGCTCCAAACTTGATATATTTAAAATGTACAATCATATAAAAGAGAAACCTGGGTTGTCTGACTTTTCTTTTTCTTCTTAACTGACTTTATTGGTAAATTGACAGAACTGAGATTAATGTGGTTTTGGCTGAGAAATAATTTTTTTTGGAAATGCTGTAGGATGACAAAATCATTTCGAAGTATTACAAATTATGTGTGATCCTTAACTGGCCTCTGATACTGTGGATGATCCAGTTCAGCTCTTTCTCTTTGCTACTGTCAGTATACATCAGATTTGCTTTCTTAATTTGTCCTTCGATTTGGTTCACATGTCAAAGTGTCCTTGAGAAAGACACTGAACCCCAACTTAGTTGCTCCATGTGAGTGTTGGCCAGCTGCAAAGCAGCTCCCCCATCAGTTTCTGACTGTGAGTGTGAATGGGTGAATGAGAAGCAGTGTAAAGCGCTTTGAGTGCCAGTAGGTAGAAAAGTGCTATATAAAGTATTGTTCAAAATAATAGCAGTACAATGAGACGAACCAGAATAATCCAGGTTTTTAGTTTTCTTTTTTATTGCTACGTGGCAAACAAGTTACCAGTAGGTGCAGTAGATTCTCAGAAAACAAGACCCAGCATTCATGATATTCACGCTCGTAAGGCTGCAATTGGGCAATTAGTTGAAAGGGGTGTGTTCAAAAACATAGCAGTGTCTGCCGTCGACTGTACAAACTATTTTGTACAAACGTTTTTGTTTCTAGGATTTAGCATCCTGTGAATCACTAAACTAATATTTAGTTGTATGACCACAGTTTTTTAAAACTGCTTCACATCTGTGTGGCATGGAGTCAACCAACTTGTGGCACCTCTCAGCTGTTATTCCACTCCATGATTCTTTAAAAACCTTCCACAATTCATTTACATTTCTTGGTTTTGCTTCAGAAAAAGCATTTTTGATATCACCCCACAAGTTCTCGATTGGATTAAGTTCCAAGGATTTTGTTGGTTTGGAACCAAGACTTTGCTTGTTTACTAGTGTGTTTGGGGTCATTGTCTTGTTGAAACAACAGTTTCAAGGCCATGTCCACTTCAGCATAAGGCAACATGACCTCTTTGCAAACTGATCCATGATCCCTGGTATGTGATAAATAGGCCCAACACCATAGTAGGAGAAACGTGCCCATATCATGATGCTTCCACCACCGTGGTTCACTGTGTACTGTGGCTTGAATTTAGAGTTTGGGGGTCGTCTCACAAACTGTCTGTGGCCCTTCGACCCAAGAAGAACAATTTTACTCCCATCAGTCCACAACATGTCCTCCACTTCTCTTTAGGCCAGTTGATGTGTTCTTTGGCAGATTGTAACCTCTTCTGCACATGGCCTTTTTTTAACAGAGGGACCTTGTGGGGGATTCTTGAAAATAGATTAGCTTCACACAGACGTCTTCTAACTGTCACAGTACTTACAGGTAACTCCAGACTGTCTTTGATCATCCTGGAGCTGATCATTGGCTGAGCCTTTTCCATTCTTGTTATTCTTCCATCCATTTTGATGGTTGTCTTCTGTTTTCTTCCACGTCTCTCTGGTTTTGCTCTCCATTTTAAGGCACTGGAGATCGTTTTAGCTCAACAGCCTAGAATTTTTTTGCACCTCTTTATAGGTTTTTCCCCTCTCCAATCAACTTTTTAATCAAAGTACACTGTTCTTCTCAACAATGTCTTGAACGACCCAGGTGCTTCCTCAGGTGCTGGCTTCATCCTTAAATAGGGGGCCACCTGATTCACACCTGTTTTTTCACAAAAATCGATGAACTCAGTGACTGAATGCCACACTGCTATTTTTCTTAACACACCCCTTTCAACTAATTGCCTAATTGCACAGGCTTACGAGCATGAATATCATGAATGCTGGGTCTTGTTTGTTTTCTGAGAATCTACTGCACCTACTGGTAACTTGTTTGCGACGTACCAATAAAAAAACAAACTAAAAACCTGGATTATTCTGGTTAGTCACATTGTACTGCTATTATTTTGAACAATACTATAAGTGCAGATTGTGCTTGTCTTCAGAGAACAAATGTATACTTTATTGTCGAATGTGCTTTAAATTCTTTTTTGTTTGAACTTGCCCAATATACGGATATTACTTCTGCATTTGAGATTTTTCATATTAAATCAAAAATGTAAAAAGTAACTTGAGCATTGTGTTTTCCTTCTACTCTGCTCAGACACAGAGTGACATATTTTAGTAAGTACATGTTCAGTATTACGTTGGTCCCAACTGTAGACACACATGGATTATCAGGGTTAAAGTGGCCCTAACGTGGACTTGACTTGCTTTTCTCACAATATCTTAACTCAACTCTCAGTTCTATTCTCTGTTCATCAACTTGTCTATGTGCCTGCTTCCTAAAATTGGACAGGCAGAGATTCAGCTTTTTATCTCGAGTCACAGATTCCCCCCGCTGACGATGGAGATGCTTCTCGATTTGCATGGTTTTACTTTGATCCCAGCTTTTTCCAGCTTGTATGTTGGAGCTGACAGACTTTTGATGCACAGTGATATCAGCGTATATAAAGATACACACACCATCTGGCTGGAGGCAGATCCCTCCTTGCTGCTTTTCTCTATCTATAACAGGCTTTCAGTGCTCAGTTGATTCCCTTTATTACCCCAGTCAATGTACAAGGACAGATCATGTGCTTAAACCTCAGTGCTGCTCAGTCTGTCTGTCAAAATGAGGACACCAATGTTATTTTTGCATCTTTCCAAACCAAAACTAGTGCTAAACTAGTGAGCCTCACAATTTTGGTGATCCATCAATAGTTCCTGATAGTAGTTTCTCATTTTTCAAAGCAGAAATGGCTGAAACAGAAACATTCGCTGTTTCCAGCCTTTCAAATCTGAAGATCTTTGTAGTAAATGAAATACTTTTGGAATCAGTGACATGCACTACATTATGGTTTCCTACAATATGAATAATGCACCTATTGAAAGTTGGTGGTTGTTTTTTTTTTTTTTTTCCATTCAGTTCATTGCAGAGTTTGATCTGCGCCTGGTGCAGTATGAGGTCAAGTCCCCTCGCTGCCATGAGATGCGTCTTGCTGCTCCACCACATGACTGCATCCGCTTCAACTTCCGCTGTGACCGTGAAGCCGAAGAGTGGGCCACCGTGGTGATGTCATCCCTAAGAGAGGCCCATAGAGGTAGGTTAAATTTCTAATCAGCTATCAGTCAACGGCTTTTAGCTTGTCCCCCTAGGGGTCGCCACAGTGGAACATTGATTTGGCATGGGGTTTTACGTCCCATGCTCTTCCTGTGGCAACCCTCCTATTTTATCCAGGCTCAGGACCAGGACCAAGGTCGCCCTTGGTGTCTAGGCAGGGCCACACCTGGTGGGTGGGATTTGAACCCGCGGCCATCTGCATCCCAACCCAATGCTCCTATTTCTAATCTGCTTTCTTTGTAACCCACAGTTTTTCCCCATTCAGGAGAAAATTACACCACATTCTAAATCAATAAACTGGAAAATGTAGTTAATAAATATGTAGTTAAGAACTGTTTTTTATTACTCATGATTTGCAAATAATTTGAAATTTTTTTTTGATTGTAAAAAGAAAAAAATGTTGACACTAACAATGTTGTTTTAAAATATTTTTCAGCTACATTAATTATGTCCTTATTATTATTATTATTATTATTATTATTATTATTATTATTATTATTATTATTATTATTATTATTATGACTTCTGTCTTCCGTAGTATTTTGGTGCCTAACCAATTCGGCATACTTTCAGATAGAAAACATAGAACAATATCACAACTAATGAGGATAATTGGCAATAAGTCAGTATCATGATTAAATATACAAAGAGCATCCCAGAGAAGTTGAGACTGAGAAGAAGGATGTGATTAATCCCTCTGTGAAAACTAAGTAAATAGTTAAGCAACTTAAGAATAATGTTAAACACTTTTGAGGTTTAATCATCTCTGGAACTTAATATCAGTAAATGTACAGGGAGTCTTAGGAAATGTCTACTGTAAAATAGGACAAAGGATGTCAAGAATTGTTGAATGGATGAAATCCTATATCAAGTATAGATCGAAAACATGTTCAAAATGAGTCAATAACAAGCAAATGTCTCAGTTTCAACATGTGATAAATTGCCAATCACAATCAGAAATGTGTTTTGAAATGATGTGCAAATTATTGCACTCTTATATACATTTTACACATTGGCCCAAGCTTTTTTGAAAACATGGTTTCTAATCATTTACTGTATCTTGTTACCCTGAGAGAAAAAAAGACAAACTTATAAAAGCCAACAAATTGTATATTGTTCACCCGAATGAACTTTCTATCAAATGATAATGTTTGAAGAATAAAACGCTGTTGTCAGACAAAATAAAGGGCATTTTACATTGTGCTATTCTTTCGAGCCCGTTACACAGCTTTGAAACACCGTTTCAGTTTTCAAAGTACATGCACTTCTGTGCGTGGGGCAGATGAAGGCTGTGCAGGCAAAAGCAGTAGTAAATATGCCACATGGATGTTGTAAAGTCTTCTTAGATCAAGTTGAGGAACAGTCAGAAGAATAGGAGCAGTAAGAAAATATAAATGGAGTAAACAAAGTAAATGTACCAAAGAAAATGGCTGGCTTTTGTCTGGCCTGAATACAACTGGAATTAACATGTGTTACTCATACGTAAAGGCCTTTATTAGGGTTGTCAAGTGCGGCCAGAATAAATACTGATATGACTGGATATATTTGCATGTTGCCAGCCTCATGTTTTATGCACTTTTGTTTCCCTCTGACAGTTGCAAATATTAGCACATGTGACTCAGATGGCAGAACGAACCACACAGCAGCAGCCCTTGAGCATTGGAGTTCAGCTTCGCTGCCGCTCACAGGTGGGCAATTCTGCTGCTCGTCAATTGTTTTTTTCTTTTTTCAGTATCCAGAAAACTCTTTCAAATGTCGCCCTTGATTCATGACTCTTGTTTTTAGAGGAGCTATGCTTGGAGCTTGCCAGTGCGATTGAAGCAGGGGACACTCAATCTGCTTCACAACACGCATCTGCTCTGGCTCGGCAAAAAGCAGAACTGACGATCCGACCGTCAGAAAAAAACTACGCAGATGGAGAGATAAGGTGAGAAGTGTGGGGTTTGGGATTTAGTCAAGGTCACTTCTTCTTTTTCTTTTCCTTTCAGGGGTCACCACAACGAATCATGTGCCTCCATCTAACGCTGTCCTCTGCATCCTCTTCTCTCACACCAACTAACTTCATGTCCTCCCTCACTTCATCCATAAATCTCCTCTTTGGTTTTCCTCTAGACCTCCTGCCTGGCAGCTCCAACCTCAGCATCCTTCTACCGATATATTCACAGTTTCTCCTCTGAACATGTCCAAACCGCCTCAATCTGGCCTCTCTGACTTTATCTCCAACACATCTAACACAAGCTGTCCCTCTGATGTCCTCATTCCTGATCCTGTCCATCCTCGTCACTCCCAAAGAGAACCTCAACATCTTAAGCTCTGCTACCTCCAGCTCTGCCTCCTGTCTTTTCTTCAGTGCCACTGTCTCTAAGACGAACAACATCTCTGGTCTCACCACCGTCTTGAACACCTTTCCTTTCATTCTCGCTGATACTCTTTTATCACACAACACACCTGACACTTGCTCACAAACCATCTTGCTGCTCACAAATGTTCACCTCTGCCCTTAGCCGAGCTTCCACTACTCTTTCTCACAACTTCATTGTTTGGCTCATCAGCTTTATTCCTCTGTAGTTGCCACAGCTCTGCACATCTCCCCTGTTCTTAAAAATAGGCATCAGTACACTTCTCCTCCAGTCCTCAGCAACCTCTCACCCCGCTCTCACTTCCATACCTCCCAAGGTATGTCATCAGGACCAACTGCCTTTCCATTCTTCATCCTCTTCGACGTCCTCCTCACTTACTTTACTTACTTTACTCCTCTTACTTTGCTACTTCCTGCTCCACACCAGTCACCTCTTCTACTCTTTGTTCTCCTTCATTTTCCTCATTCATCAATTCTTCTCCCTCCATATTCCCATCACACTCCTGGCACCTGTCAATACATTTCCATCCTTTAATCACACTAACCTGCTGCACATCCTTCCCATCTCTCTGCCTGTCCAACCTGTACAAATCCATCTCTTCCTCCTTACTGTCCAACCTAACATACAAGTCCTCATATGCTCTTTGTTTGGCCTTTGCCACCTCTACCTTCACCTTACGCTGTATCTCCCTGTACGCCTGTCTACTCCTTGTCCACTTTCCTCTTTCCCGATGACACACCGAGTACCCTCCTACCTGTCTCCTTGATCGCATTAGCTGTAGTGGTACAGTCATCTGGAAGCACTTCCTGGCCACTTAGAGTCTGTCTCAGCTCCTTCCTGAAAACTACACAACATTCTTCCTTTTTCATCTTCCACCACTTCGTCTTCTGCTCTGCGTTTGTCCTCTTCTTCTTCCTCACCACCAGAATCATTTTACACACCACCATCCTGTGTTGTCTGGCTACACTCTCCCCTACCAATACTTTACAGTCACTGATCTCTTTCAGATTACAACATCAACACAAGATGTCGTCCACCTGAGTGCTTCTACCTCCGCTCTTATGTTACCCTATGTTCACTACATTTCCATCCTCTTTGCAAAGTCTACCACCATCTGTCCTTCTGTGTTCCTGTCCTGAAGACCAAGTCTGCCCATCACATTCTCATCACCTGTGTTCCCTTCACCTACATGTCCATTGAAATCTGCACCAATCACCACTCTCTCACCTCTGGAGATGCTCTGCATCACTTCATCTAACTCACTCCAGAATTTCTCCTTCTCTTCTAACTCACATCCTACCTGTGGAGCATAACCACCAACAGCATTGAACATCACCCCTTCAACTTCCAGCTTCAGACTCATCAACCTGTCTGATACTCTTTTCACCTCTAGAACATTCCTCACCAACTCCTCTTTCAGGATAACTCCTACTCCATTTCTCTTCCTATCTGACCCATGGTAGAACAACTTGAACCTTACTTCTAGCCGTGCTAGCTTTCCACCTGGTCTCCTGGAAACACAGTATATCCACCTTCCTTCTCTGCATCATGTCAATAAACTCTCTATCCTTCCCTGTCATAGTCCCAACATTCAGAGTCCCTACTGTCAGTCCTACTCTCTGGGCTTTCGTTTTCTCTCTCTGCTTACAAACAGACCTTCCTTCTGTAATCGATCTGGTATGATGTCAGATTCGCATGTTTAATTTGGCATTTTCAGATGCCCTTCCTTACATAATCCTCTGCATTTGTCCAGACTTGGGACTGGCACAAGAAGACACTGGCATGTGCCCCCTCGTGGTGGCGTCACTATGATTAATAATTCTTGTATGTTGTGTTTGTCACTTATGGTATTATGTGTTTTGCAGTTTAACTGTGGTGGTGGAGGATGTGTCGTCATCCTGTTGTGTCACAGTGAAAGTGTTCTCCTACATGACTGTGGCTGCCCTTAAGCAACAGGTTGGAAAACCATCAATTATCGAGTAATAAAAATGTCAAATAATATCTTCTACAGCTCTACTGACATCAGCCACTGCTCTTCCTTAGGTGTTTCTTGAGTACGGTTTCCATCCTCGAGTGCAGCGCTGGGTGATTGGTCAGTGTTTGTGCACTGAGCCGAGGTCATTAGCCTCCTATGGTGTGCAGAAAGATGGCGACACAGCGTACCTCTACCTAATCTCGGCCCGGCAGGCCCGCATAACACGCCAGCTATTCCAGCAGGACCTGGAGAGCGCCCTCCTCGCCCCACCTCTCCCCCCAGGGAATGGACCCACCTCCCAAGACTGGAGGGGTTACAGCACCTTGCCTTCAAGACTAACCCACAACAACCAGGGTGAGTTCTCCAAATGTCCGCTTTGTCTTACAATTTTCACAAGAAAATTTGAAACAGTGATATGTTTCATGATCTTTTGTCTCCAGGATATTGGATTTAAAACTGTAGATATGAGGTTGTTGTGTTGCCTTGGAGTTTTAAGGGCATTTGAGTGTTTTTACATTCATACTGGCTTAGTAGTGAAGAACTGAGGCCTTTTTATTTGTAATTTCCCAGAAAAGGCAACAAAACCATGATGAAGCAGCTATGAAGTTTTAAGGCTGTAATGTTTAATCTAATCTAATTCAATTCAATTCAACTTTATTTATATAGAGCCAATTCATAACAAAGTCATCTCAAGACACTTTACAGAATAAAGTCAAGACTATAAAGATGTATAGAGAGAACCCAACAATTTCCCCTGGAGCAAGCCATAGGCAACAGTGGATAGGAGAAACTCCCTTTAACAGAAGAAACCTCCAGCAGAACCAGGCTCAGGGTGGGCAGGAATCTGCCTTGACCGATTGGGGTGAGTGGAAAGTGAAGAGAGAAAGGAAAAGAGCAACAAAACCAACAACAAAACATCTGGCAGGTTGGTAGGACCAGTAGCTGCACGCTGGAAGACACACAGCTTCAAAGCCGGGAACACCTGCAGAAAGGGACGGAGAGAGGGAGACAGAGAAGGACAAAGACAACTACGGGAGAGAACACACAGAGTTAATGACATACAGTGGTGACAATTACGTGGTGAGAGGAGAGAGGGACAGGAGAAGGAAAGGAGCTCAGTGCATTGAGGGGGGGATCCCCCAGCAGTCTAAGCCTATAGCAGCATAACTATAAGTAACAATAGTTATAGAGGAAGGTTTTGAGCCTAAACTTAAAAGTAGAGAGGGTCTCTGCTTCCCAAATCTGAACTGGGAGCTGGTTCCACAGGAGAGGAGCTTGATAGCTAAAGTCTCTGCCTCCCATTCTACCTTTGGAAATTCTGGGAACCACAAGTAGGCCTGCATTCTGAGAGCGAAGTGGTCTACTGGGTTGATATGGTGCTATGAGGTCTTCTATATATGATGGAGCCTGAATGTTCAGAGCTTTATATGTAAGCAGGGTTTTAAATTCTATTCTAGATTTAATGGGAAGCCAATGGAGAGAAGCTATTGAAGGTGAAATATGATCTCTGCTGGTTCCAGTCAGCACTCTTGCTGCAGCATTTTGGATTAGTTGCTGGCTCTTTAGGGAGTTACTGGGGCATCCTGAAAGTAGGGAATTACAGTATTCCAACCTAAAAGTAACAAATGCATGGACTAGTTTTTCAGCATCGCTTTGAGACAGGATGCTCCTAATTTTGGCAAGGTTCTGTAGGTGGAAGAAGGCTGTTCTAGAGATTTGTTTTATATGCGAGGTAAAGGACAAATCCTGATCAGAAATAACTCCAAGGTTCCTTGCACAGTACACAGTACAGTTCCTTGTACAGTAATCTAATCTTATCAATGACTTAAACGGAAAAAAACACAAGCAAGAAGTGAGGCCCAGTAGCTCAGTTGGTAAAGGCAATCGTCCAAGGACCACAGGGTCAGTGGCCCATTCCCCTCCCCAACTGTGCAAAAAAAAAAAGAAAAAGTGATTGACTTGGTTTTAAATTAGGTGACTTAATTTAGGTTTAGGTATATAGCTACAGTGTAAGAACTAAATCCAGTACTTTATTGTAGAATTGTACTTCAGTGCATGGTTTGAGAGTAATTTGATTTTTGTTCTAGACATGGTCTAAAAGTTGTTTGGAGGTTTTCTTCATTATTAGACTTTTTGTTGTCCTTGTTTTATCTTGGTAAAAAACACAAAAGCAGTCTGAGACTGAAAGCAGTTTCATTTAAACTTGGGTCATTTTATTCGATTTCAGGCAGCGCAGCTGGAGGAAGTGATAGACCAGGGGACCTCAAAGATGTCCTTGACATTGATAATCTGCAGCTGAGTGATCACACCAACAAAGTTAGTAAAACACAGGTATGTCACCAGATCGTACTTTGGGAATCTTATATTTTTTTCTGGCCAGAGGGTAATTCACAGATGCCAGGGTTTTGTAGTGTGTGTGTCTGTTTTTCTAGTATATGTCTCTGAAATCTAAACGATTCTTCTAAATCTGTATCAACTTTTGTCTACTCAGCAGACAGAGTGGGCCTGTCCCTCATGCACTTTTATTAACAAGCCGTCACGTCCAGGCTGCGAAATCTGTGCTACAGCCCGACCTGACGCACACATCCAACAGGTATTTCGCAATATCCCACAGGCACTACCTTTGCTTTAGCCTTTAACATTACCCCTCAGTGACAGTTGCTCCTTTTTCATGTCTCATAAAGGAGAAAGGAAGGAGAGAGGACCGAGGAGAGTCTGCTTTAGGCGGCAGCTGACTGCCCGTCCTCACTGTCTTGTTGATATTTCTCACTCCCTCTCTCATTCTCTCTCTCTCTCTCTCTCTCTCTCCCTCTCACAAACACACAAAATAGTAAATCTGCCACCTACATGCTGACAGAATACTCACACAAAGACTGTCAAATGCACTGATAGTCCTTTGATAGCTGGCTGCTGAAGATCGTAGCGTTCAATGCGCTGTAGCATGACAGAGTCTCAGACGATGATCTGCAGACAGAACATCAGCTTTGAACTTTTGACATGGACGTGACCATGACATGCATCTTAATTTGGCCAGATCTCTTCCTTATTTATTTCACGGGATGTGTGTATGCGGTGCTTACAACAGATGGCCTAATATTTATTTTAGGGGAGAGAGATGTGACAAGTTCTCTTGACTAGGGAATTTCGTACTTTCAGTTTCTGCCAACTCTGAAGTGAGCAGAAAGGTGAAGCTCTGTGCAGCACCTTGTTCTATTTAAATGTCATCTGTTGGTGCCAAATTTGTATTGGAAGGTGAAAAAATGTTGGAAGAGAAGGAATGTCACTTTTACAGGGTTGTCAAGTGCTTTTATTTTTATAACATTGTGTATTATTTTAAACAATATGCCTTTAGTAACTACTGTATATTT
This sequence comes from Channa argus, assembly GCF_033026475.1. Lineage (NCBI taxonomy): Eukaryota > Metazoa > Chordata > Actinopteri > Anabantiformes > Channidae > Channa > Channa argus. The sequence continues at coordinate 2,813,019 of NC_090210.1, read as the reverse complement.
TAGCAGTTCAATCTAATTTTACTCAATTTTCTGGAAGGCAATGGATTGATCTGTTTTCAGTACATAATGTAAAAACTTGCATTAGATCAATAAATAAACTACCTAGCTCCTGTTTGTCTATAGATCTGTTCTTCATTCTATCGCAGGTTCTCAGTACAAAGTGTAACTTTCAATTTTATTAGTTTTGTCAGCATGACTTGGTCCAGACTGAATTATTACCGCATTCCCCTGACATTCAGTTCTTACATTCATAACACCCTGAGAAGGACTTTAATCAACTTTGGTGATTGTAACTTTACCTCTTGTGTAATGTTTTTATCCACCAAATGGATTTACGGATTATAATCATATATGTTCATTGCTCCCTTTTGGTTTATCCCAGTTACTGTAGCTCAAATGAGGTTAACATAATCAGGATTAAGTACAACCTTTATGCATCCGACGGTGACAGGTTTGGACTGAGGCATTATATTTGCTGACTGATCATGCATCCCATTGTCGTGAACGTGATTTTACAACAATGCCTTGAGAAATGAATTACACCTGTCGCAAACAACCTCTTGGACAACTTAACCGGTTTGTGGAGGCATAAAACTAAATGTAGTAATTCTTGTTTTAGATTTCCGTCAGAAGATTTTGAACTACTAAATAAACAGCGAGACCAAACATTTCCAGTTTTTTTTTATTTTGGCATTTATAAATATGAAATAAAAAGGTTATCAAAACAAGTATAAAAATATCAGATGTAGTGATAGCTTTTTCAACACATACAGGTATGTCTATCAACTATCAACCAATGAAGTGGCTTACTGATTTCCATCCCACCCAAGAAGTTGACGTTTTGTCTTTTTACCAACATAATCCTGCCTGATTTAAAGGTTAAAAACAAAACTAGCCATAATTTAACATATGTGCCACAAAAAAAGCTCATTAAAGACATTTATACAGACATCAGTAAGCCAAATTATTACAGATCGCAACTCAGCCATGACCTTCAGTTATTTGTGTAAAAGTCAGCTCCTCTTCACCTTAATTATTAGTAACTGAGATGTATAATAAAGTCTTCTCTGCTCTGTTTAACAAGAAAACCTGTTTTTTTTTTCACTCCAGGGTTTTAAGAATGAAATACTTGTGATACTTGAAATAATATGTTGAAATACCAACAGAACATGAAAACAAAGGGAGTCACTGCACTCTTTTTCAAGTCAACTTAAAAATATTCCTGTTCATTCATCACATTCTCTGGTAAAGACTAACCGGAGAACATCTATGAAGGGTTTTTCTCCCAGTGCAAGTTAAGTGATCCTGTGTGAAAGGTGTTTATTTCCAGAAAAGTATGTTCCAGAAAATCAACCAGCATGGGTAAACCAGCAGGGCTATGAGTGGGTAAACCAGAGAGCCATACAGGGAGTGGTCCAGTATTCCTTGTGAGATGACTGACAAGTACAGCAACCAACCGTCCTGGAGGCTGACAGGCATTTCCTGCAGCTCTTGGAAGAAAAAGACAGAAAAGAGGAGCGTGCATGCAGGGCTGAGAACGACCAGGATGAAGGCAGACGGAACCCTGAGAGAAAAACAAGAGTTAAGTGTACGATAAGTGTCCAAATAATTGACGTGATGGCACAGAGCAAAAAACTGACACAGCATCTGTATGTGTCTTACTTTGGTACGTGCGGTGTGACAAATGCGGCCACAGGCACCAGTGTGAGAGCCAAAATGAATCCCAGGGAAAAGTTGATGAGGGCGGTGCAGCCCAGCAGCACAGCCAGGTACAGCACTGCAACCAGCTTCAGCACTCTCCAGCCCTGCTCGGTTCCCTCATCGGACAGGAATCTGCAATTAACAACAAACGGGGCTATTTACTGTATCTTCAAGAAAAGACTTTAGCAGCTGCTGGACAGTCTTAAGACGAAGTCAATAGATCAGACCGAGAAACAAAATGTTGTTTTGTACTGATTTCATCTACACACAATCAGTTCATGTTTAGGAACGTCTTTGTTTAATATGGACATCTATCATCACAACAGGTAAGTCACAACTAAAAATATTTAAAAAAAGGACTTGTCCTCTCTATGTATAATGAATATTTAAAAGAACATAATGTTCTAAGCATTGTCAGAAAATCAGAGGTGCTGAACACGTATTGTTGGTACCTACCTGTGTGTGTTATGAGGCAAAGCCAGACCTGCCGTGTAAATAGCAATAGCCGTCAGGACCACGGCCTCTGTATCAGATACTGGGAAGTGTTCAACGGCCATCTCCTGAAAACAGACTGGCAGCATGTACAGAGCTACTCCAGTCAGATGACTGATGACCAGAGGAGTCAGCACAGACAGCACCCCGGGACTGGACTGCTGGGAGGAGGCAGATGTTATTAAAGTGAAGGCTCATCAAGTCAAACTAGGTAAATACTTCAGTCTCCAGTTTCTGCCTCATTGTTAGTATGTGTGTGTCTCACCTGGTCAACTTCAGCAATTCCATCTTCTGATCTTGGTGGTGGAGTCACAAGTTGAACCCACAGGTCTAAGGCCTGTAGTATAGTTAGGGAAATCTGATCATTTATAAATCAATAGTATCCTCAATGAGATTATTTATACTATTTATAAACAACAGCCTAGAATATCAGTGAAAGGATACACGAAGCAGCAGGATGACAGCAAGCAGGCCAAAGGCTGGCATGTAGTAACCAATGGAGACAAAGTGAGAGAGTGACGGCATGAGATAGAAGAAGTAGGACTGGTGCAAGCGTTCCAGGAGGTTATTCAGCTTACGATACATTCCTTCCAGAAGCCTAGTGTATATTTGTTGTGACAAAAACAGTCGTAAGTCCACAGTTTGACAAGGTAAAATCTAAAACAAACTTAAACGCAAGAACTCGGACCTGCCAACGGTGGTAGCATCAGTCTTGTATTGGCGGAAGCTATTAATGCCCTTGATGGTGGCAGCCTCAATGTGATAGCGTAGGAACAGGCCATGGTCTCCCCAAGGCCGCCCACTGGCCTGCTTCATCACCATCAGCATCATGGTCTGGACTGCATGACTATAGCCTGATACAGTGTCCCAGTCATTCCTCTGCAGCTAGAGAAACAGAAAAGCTGATCACTAATTACCCCGGACAACCTCAAGTATCTCTCAGGTTCACGAGAAGAGAAATGTGCCTTTACCTTGCCCTGGATGGTGCAAAGAACTCCTATCTTCTGACAGAAGGCATAGAACAGGTTGGCTAAATCCAGGTTGGGTAACTGGCCATTGAGACCTTCTAGCACCAGGTCCAAACTGGTGATGACATCACTGCTGAGCTCCAAGGATAGAGCTGCCTGGATTGAACCACCACGGCCCTGCAGTGGAGACCAGTCCATACCTAAACAAACCATTACAATTGGTATGCGTTTTGAATGAGAAATCAATTCTTTAAAAAAAAGCACTTGAATGTTATTTAATCAGCACTTCCGCATATATTTTTGAAGTAGCCTGTAAATTGGTGTAAGCAGGTGATCACCTGTAGTATTAGTGTGGTGGTAGCCTTCCAGCCATGCCTGCATACCAATCAGATCATGCTCATTGACCAGGAAGATGATATCCTTGGCCCAGTAAATCTGATCTGTTGAAGAAGTAGCAGGCATTGAATCCACAAATACAATGTCATTCAAATGCTGCTAAATTATACTGAAAGGCAAATGGACTGTGGGCTCACTTCTGAAGTACTGTGCCAAACCAAGCAGCAATCCAACAGCCTGGTTGTTGTTATCGCCTGGGCTGCATGGAGCACTCAGGACCAGGGCTTCAGTCCTCGGAGCTCTAGGGGCCCGTAGAATCCCATATACATTTGTACCTTTTACTAACTAATAGGAAAAAGAATAGCAGGAATTAAATAGAAGCGACAGAATATGCATACACATAATGTAAAATAATATAAAAATAGCCTCGAGACAATTGTCTTCCATCACAAACTCACATATCTTTCCCTGTTTTCATCAGGAAATGGCAGAGTACGAGAGAAGCTCTGAGTAAATACTTCGAGCCCTCGAGCCTGCATGGTTTTCACTAACCAATCCACGGGCATCCCACTGCAGAGAAACCACTCGTCATTTGTTGTAATCGGAAAGAAGCTCATTTTGCTCAAATTCCCCTCACAAATGTATGTAACAATATTTCCACTCCAGACTTTCACTAAAGCTGCAGGTTACTTACTCCACTTTCTTCTTATGAGCTGCAAACTCCCTGCCCGTAGCCAGTGCTCTCTCCCCTGCAGGAAACCGCTCCTCCACCATGGTAGAACCCATGGCATTCTCAGACATGTAGGTCCGCAGAGTGAACGGTTCAAAGGCTAACCCCATGAACCAGGCCATGCCTGCCAGGTAGCAGACCACACTGAGATAAAAAAAAAAAAAAAAAAAAAGGACAAAAATCATATAGAGACAGGTGCACATTGGGTTTTGCAATAAAATGCATGGCAACATGTAAAATGAGTCAGTGTTGCTATTGAGAGCTCAGTCACAGACAGGTTATAAGACAATGTGTCCCTGGGCACAGTGGGCCCACAGGACTCCAATAAAGGAGCAGGACACCCAAACTGATAACTTTCACATCAAACAAGGGCTCTGATCTGTAGGTCACCTAATTGATAGGGTCAAGAGGCCTGTGTCAGCTTAGTCCATTTTACAATACTTAGTTAGTAGTATTAAAAACTCACCAGATTGGTGCATTAAGGCGAGTGAGCAGGCTGATCAAAGCCTGTCTTCTGTTGGGGTCTGACAGTAGTCCCATGTTGTTGTGCGTTTTGACACAGTCCTGAGGCCTGGATACACTGGACCCTGAACAGAGCATTCATACTGTAACTGTAAGGGTCTAGTTACTACTAAAATATATAGTAACATGTCTGACACAAGGAACAGCAATATTTAAAATCATCATATCTATACATGACAGTCTAAACATCATACACATATAATTATATGGCTTTCATACAATTCAAAGAGAGAAATCGTTTTTCTACAATCCATTGTTAAAGCATCTATTGACAGTTAGCTTGCTGCTAACCGTGCGTGCTGACTAGCAGGCTCGCTTAGCGAAGATGGTACAATCATTTTAAACAGTTTTCCTCTGTAAAGACTCTCTGATTACCAGTTATGTGGTTCATTAATAAAAAGTTCACATAATATGTAAGAGACATACCTTTTTCCAGTGTACAGCTGTTCGCATCCACCTGCAGAGGTGGGATTCCTAGCAGCCGCTGCTATATGTTTTCTACTTCCGTGTTGCTGAGGGAACATTAATGCTACGGACTGAGTTCCGGTTAGGTTATTGATAAAATAACAACTTCCACACTGCTGAAAAATCTCTAATACAAAATACCAGTATATGAATTAAATATATGAAACTGCTTTCTTTTTTGGTTTGTCGTGGACAAACTCCATCACCATTATCATAACTGTTTAAAAGCAACTTTAAACAGCTGGGTGATAACATTTTAATTATTAATGCCCATTAATAATTAATGAGCATTAAGGTTCTAGTCTTGTGGTGTTGCTTTGGTACTTTTAAGGTTACTTTTAAGTTTAAGGTTGGATACATATCTGATGCCAACATCAAATGATGCCCACAAAGGCAATAGCATATTTATGTGTCTTTAAACATTAGCTAATGGACCAGCCAATAAGTGATCAATTTTAGCCTTTTGGACATAAGGATTATGCCTTTGCTACTTGAATAAAATAAACACACAACAAAGAAAGAATGCGGGGTTTATATTTATTATTTGCTTATCCACATACTGCACATACAAAAGTACACAGTGATGCTATGAATAAAAATAAGATTCTCTATCATTCCTGTCCAAAGTCCAAAAACACTCCTGACTGCTCCCCAAACCAAAGTCCAGATGTCTTCCCTCCTTCCTGCATCACTCCCCAGTGAGGACAGATACTTCTTGGAGATGCTGCCGAACCACCTCATCTAGCACCTTGCTCACACCTTTACAGGCCGTCATAGCAGATTCAATCAGAGTCTCTAGGTGATCCTGATGTAACCTGGCATCCATCTGCAGCAGAGCGATCTGTCCACCTCGGGGAAGCAGTGCTAAAGCCAGAGAGCTCACACCTCCACTTTCCTCTGCATAGCAAAGGTCAGCAAGGGGTGTGTCATCCACAAACCCAACAGTGCAGGCACACACATAGTCCCTCATAGGGATACCAGCATCAATCACAGCTAGAGTGGCAGCATTGACACAGACACTATAGTTCCCACCGTCTGACTGCAGTATCTGTTTAGAAAGAAAAGTTTTCATAAATCAATTCACACTGAAAAAAATCAGAACAAGTAAAAAGATCTACATAAAATCCGTCCCCCTGTTTCAACAGTCTAATTACTGGCCTTGACATAGATGTCTATCTGAGAGCGCGGATAGAGTTGGGTCATCACAGCAGCTTCAAATGTCTGTTTCAGGTGGAGGCTCATCTCAGTGGACTTTCGGTCCCCATGTGGTCTCTTCTTCCTCTCTGCAGTGCTAAATGTGGCCATGCTGTATTGGCAGTTAATAACTGCCCGATCGTGAAGAGTCCGACTGCGTGAACCTCGCATCTAACAGTGAGACACAAAAATCTCTTTAGACCTTTATTATTTATGTGCTGTACCTAAATTATCTTTGGAACATAATTTATATATATCACATATGTAATGTATGGGCATTCACACAGTGCTGTAACAGCTTCTACTGTTGGGACACAATATTTTATATTGATTTAAGACCCTGGATACAAGGACTTTCTCCTATTGAAACCCCCAAAAAAGAAAAGTGTGCAACTGTGTCAGGTGAACACAGGTGAAGGCCAAAACAACTGAGTAAGATTCAAAAAACATTTTGAGTTTATTTATTGAAATCTTTAGACTACAATGGCCCATACTCTACAATAGTAGAGTATGTAGATACAGCACTACATTAGTGATGTCTGGCACTGATGTTGGGAGATTAAAACTGGCTTTGTTCATCCAGTTCATCCCAAAGGTCTTGGGGTGAAGGCTTTGGCCAGGCAATTACATTTTATCTACACAAAAGTCAGAAACCTGCTTCTTTGTCAACCTTTACGAGCATCACCAGCAAGGTGAATAAGAAAATGTTTTTCCGCAAACAAAGTTGACTGTCTGGCCTATAATGTAATTGTGTGTGGAAACATGAAAAACAGACAAAACGTACACAAGTAAATACACATGTACAATCTAATGCAATCAAATGCAGCAGCTCTGCCACAAATTCTACTTAGGTTAGAATTTCCCTGTTAAGTTGAAACTGCCATAAAGATGATTATTTCAAAGCACCTTAATTCAATTGGTTCTAATGTTTTGGTCCCTTTCAGTTTAATAGTGATTAATTTGTTATGGTCAAACATAAACTGGACTGTCCAACAATGACAACAAAGGAACCTGCTGTCAAATGGAAACACAGATGGCAGCTTTTCTGTTATATTGCAAAACAAAAGTATAACTTGTGTTTAAATCTCTTGTGTTAATGCTGTAGGCTGAGCCTCCACTGCTTTCATACTTACTTCATGTGGACCGTAAACCACAGCGAGAGCTTTTGTGTTTCCCTGCTCTAAATACGCGGAACCGTCGGCCTGAGCAAACACGCCCATACGGGCCTGAACTTTCCGCAGCTCGGTGGGTTTTCTCCCATCCAAACGGTATCCCTGGTCAGACAGCAACTCCAGACCCGCCATGTTCTCCCGAAGCTCACATGAACGGAAGCGCAACGACCCACGTGTTTGCCAATTTACTACAATACCCATAAGCCACCACACTGCATAACTACGGCAAACCAAACGGCCCAAAATTTGTATTTTGAAATAGCGAGACATGCAAAATAGATTTGATCTTTATATCTATTGCAAGTCTTTAGATAAACTATAAAGTAAGACTTTTAATAGTCAAACCATAATTGTTATTGACAAAGTCAAAAAGCAAGCAGCAAATATACTGTGTCATTAATTTATCGTTTGCTAGATAGATTTATGACTAATAAATCTATCATATTCCCCCCAATCCCTCTATATTATGAATTATCTGGTTAAATTCAGATCTTGTTTACGCAAACATGCCCGTGAACTCAGTGAGTGTGTCACAATGCAAGGGAAGTTGCACAACTTCAGCACTTTTAAAAATAAAATTTATTAGCATCTCTAATGTGTATAAATAAAAACATATATGAAACAATGCATATACATATAATGAGCTTAACAATAACAGGGTTACATGTGATACAAAGGAGCAGTCATTATTTTAGCCAGTGTATTGTGAAGAAAACTGTTCTTTGAAATCAAGCTTTCAAAAATGCATACCTATAAGTTTCAAATCTACATTCTTTGACAAAAATTAAACACAGAAATCCGTTTGGGTGTGGCAACAGGGAAAGTACAGGACATTGCAGTTTTGTGTTCCTCCTCCTTAAAACCTCTGATTTAATACATTAGAAATTATGTACATTTTAAAGGTTTTACTAACAATGTTGAGGCAGAAAGCCACAACACTATTCACACCAAACTTCTCAAATTCACATTACACTCAATAAATATCCTAAAAAGGATTTCACTTCATTTTTCCATTTACTGGTCATATTTTTCCATAAATTTGTTTGAAAAAAAATCTATGCAGATCTGACTTCTAGGGACAATACATTTATAATGTTAGAAAGTGCAAAAAATAAAAATAAAAACAAAAAAAAAATCATATGAATATAATCATATAAAGATCGAGATCCAAAAACATGAAAAACACAACTGGATTTGCATCACACTAATGTAACAAGGTTTGTCAATTTCTGCGATGGCTTGCTGTGCCTGGCTAATAACACCAAGACAGAAAGAGATGTGGGGTCTCAGGACTTGACTTTCTAAGGCAAAAAGCAAAAAAATGGAACAAAACTCTCTTCTTTTGTCACCCAATATTTTCTATTTGGTCATGATTAAAAAAATCCAACATGTTCAAATGTTGACAGATATGGACATAGGACAAATATGACCTCTGAAAGCTGGCCAGAACTTGTGGACCTGTAACAGACCAATAAATTTACACTGTTGACAACTGGGGTGGAAATACCCCATAACCCACGCAATTGGGTGTCAAACTGCTACAAACATGTCAGTTCCAAAGTGTTACACTATCACTGGCCAATGTCTCAGTTTTTTTTTTCGAACTGAAAATCACATTTTTAAAAAAGGGAGAACAACACCCAAAACTAACAACTTGAATGTAAAAACCTATAGGTACCAAAAAAAAGAAAAGGAAAACAAAAATTGGTGTGTCTGCTTTAATATGCAGGTATATGTGACAGTGAGAGGTTATCGGCACCCAAGGATCCTGGCGACCTCATTCAGCCTTGTGGAATGAAGGGACTATGTAGTAGATCTGAAAAACAATGATATCTGCTCCATCCCAAGTCTTTAGAGTTGAGTGCAAAGATCCAATTTTTTTTCCCTGATATATCCATGTTCTCGCGTCCTAGAACTCAGCAAACTCCTTTGCACATTTTTCCGTTAAAGAAACACGGATTTCCTCTTCCTCATAGTCATCGAAGTTACTGGTGTCCCCTGGGCCTCTGCATTTTGGTATGAACGGGGCCTCGACCTGCAAAAATAATATAGAGTATGTATTTTAACAGTGAGCATTTATATTTATATGTACACTGCGAGTTAGGTACAAAAAAAAAAAACACAGAGAGAGAGAAAGCCATTACTTATCTGCCAATGTTCCCTAGCATCTTTCTGAAAATCTGTGTGTTGTTTTTAACATTTCCAAACTAACAAGTTAACAGATGCACAGAGACGGGGCAGTATGCTAAATTTATTATTGTTTTTCTGTCCGCTTTTTAAAAATTATTATAAACACAACCCCTGTCCCTTTTACCATCACTGTAAATTTTTTTAATAATTTTTTTTAGCGGGGAAAGTGTCCACCTCACTGCAAATATAATCACCTCATCCTCATCTCTTTGTGCTCTTTAATAGCAGGCTTTTTATCTCACCTCTAAGTGTTGCCATTTGGGATCAGCCATGTTATAAACACTTGTGCTTTTAGACACAGTAGGGCAACACTTTGTACAGACTATTTCATCTCAAGCATAACAAAGTCTTGAAAATGTATGTAATACTGTGAAATTTGTTTATGCCTGTAATTGCTGATTTGGAAAAGCACTTTTCCAAGTAACCTTTTAATACATTCACTTATTCACTCATCCTTGTTATTTTCTTGTGATTGCAGCCTAGTTCCTGTAAATTTACTTACACATAACTACTTGACTTTCAAACACCTTAAACAGTGAAAAGCAGAGCATGTGAATGAAGTCTTAGCTCTTTTTAAAGGTTTTATCAGTAAAGATGAGTGTTGCTTTAATTTCTTTTGCAAGTTTTGTTACTTTTTTAACAAAACACACAGAATACAGCAGTGATGTTAGGCAAAGTTTGACACGACAGTAATGTTTTTTCTATTATTTCCGCAAAGCTGGCAGTCTGCCTCCCTTAACATAAAGTGTATATTCATTCGCTCTTCTTCTTTCAGTTGCTCCCTTTAGGTATTCCCACAGTGGATCATCCGTTTCTATCTTAAACAAATATGGATTTAGTCAGGATTTAAAAACATGCCAGATTGTATTGTGTAGACCAAGTCAACTAAAAGCCTTTTACCCTGAAAATATCATTCACTGTTAAAGTGTCAATGAGTATTGCAGATGTTGACCTTTGTTTCATTCACTGAGAGAGAGAGAAAAAAAGTGTTTAGTGTTTCTAAATCACAGAATTCCACAATGGTTTGTCCAGTTGTTTTTGATGGTGATGACACTAAAATGCAAAATATAAATAGTTAATGCTATGAAGCAGAGATTTAAGGAAACTATTAACAATAAAACGCCATCCATCTAAAGTTTTTACATCGTGATATAAGAATCAACATATCAGTGAGATTCAAGTCCAAGTTAAATATCTGGTTTGATTAATCGAAACACTCCTGCACCTGGAAATAATGAGCTAAGCTATGATATGTTTTTGGAAGCAAATCAGTATAAAGTAATACTATTGTTGCATCGAAGCAGGCAATTTCACAAGCAAACACACAAAAAAAAATCATTATAACAAATCAATATGCAATTAAATTGTTTTTTTACAGGGGTTACAAAGTTTGTCATTACAAAATGTGTTTGGCATCTTGCCTTTTTTTCATAGATTGCAATCCAGTCTGTTGTAGCAAACCATTTGTGGCCTTTGATGTCGTTGACTCCGTTCTTCAGGTTTCCGTAACGTTTGGTCAGATCTACCTGCAGAAGGTTTCTCAACAGATCCTTCAAGTCAGAGCTGAAGTGGGAGGGGAATCGTACCTGAAAAAAAACACAAAGGAAGAGGTTTTTAGAATTTCGTTCTAACAGTTAAAATATAAATTGTGCTTATGCAGAACTAAACCGAACCCATTTTTAAAACAATGGGTTGACTGCACACTTTAAAATAAATGGGTTTTTTCCTTTATGTAGAAATGTCCAAAAACAACAACCTTCTTACCTTCCCAGACACAATCTTCTCATAGATCTGAATAGGTTGATCTGCAAAGAATGGAGGGTAGCCAGCTGCCATTTCATAGATGAGAACACCAAGGGCCCACCAGTCCACAGCTTTGTTATAGCCCTAAAAAGCACAATCAGCACAAACTGTTTCATGTCTTACAAAATCTTTCCTTGCTCTGGTGTAGTCATTACCTTGACAATTTCCTGAAAGATTAGCATGAAAACCTCACATTTCTAGTGATGTTTTCTGATAAAATGAAAAACTACTTGTAATTCCATGATACAAAAACACTGATAGTTCCTTATGCAAATTCTGTAAAACCTAAAACTGGTTGCTCTTCCACAAAACTTCTACATGACTATGGTCCAGTGAAGCTACGGACAGCTGAAAAATTGGTATCTCTAACCGCTGCAGCGTCCAGTTTTTCATATCACTGCTCCAAAGAACCTGACCTTTACTATAAATGTTTTATGAAGCTTGATTTTTTTGGTGAAATCCAGAATCCAAAATGCAATCCATGACTTTGAGAAGGTATATGTCCATAACACAGTATACAATGGCCATACTTTGCTGAGTATGATTTCTGGTGCCAGGTACTCTGGTGTCCCACACAGCGTCCAGGTCCTGCCTTTTACCCTCTTGGCAAATCCAAAGTCTGTCACCTAAAAGTGAGGAGCATTTAAACAGTACAATTCTTAGGGAAACTGTGTACATACAGTCTGGCTCAAAAATATTGGAACAGTGCTATATTTTGTTGCATTTGCACACAAGCACATTGAATTTGAAATGAAACGCAAGGGATGTCACTATGAAACACTAAATAAAACATCTCACATACTGCACCCAATACCTCCACAGGTTGGGGGAAGTGGAAAAATGTCTGTGGTTTAGATCTGTTTAAAGATAATTAATGATGACAAAAGTATTGCTGAATGCAGTGCTATAAACACTTAAGATCGAGTTAGTATCAGTCCTACTCACGTTACTCAAGAATATTTGAAAAAAGTTTAATATTTGCAACTGTCAATAACAACAAAGGTATATATAGTAGCTAGAATGTTACCTAAAGTTCACTTTGTTTTACAAAGTTATTTTTACCTATATATTCCTGTGTAGACTCTATAGTCTACAGTCTATATATGCACCATGTAGGTGTGCGCACTTTCCATCCAGGATCAAAAGGCCAACGACTTTCAGCTTGTCCCTTCAGGGCTTGACACAGTGGAAGGTGTTCTGCTCGTTGATTTGGCAAGTTTTGAGTTTTGGTTTTTTTTACATCAGATGCCTTTCTTGCTGCAACCCTCCCATGTTATCTGGGCTCGGGATCGGCACCAAAGTAGCCCTTGAGTACTAAAATGTAAGTACTTTTACGTGTAGTCAGTATGGTAAAAAATGTAACATCCTCATAAAATACTAAAAGATGTAAGAGAAGTCAAGAATTTCAGCTTTAATTCAAGGGGATGGACAAACGTGCGGCCTTAACCATTTAGGAATTAAAGACAATTTAATACACAAACACACACAATTTTTAGTGGCTTATAAATAATGGACCAAATGGCTGGCAAACAGATGCATGGCCAGGTGTGGCCTGTTTCCTCATTTCTTCATGACTAATGAAGCACATAAAATGCCTGGAGGTGGTTCTAAAAATTACATTACAATACAAAGTATGGAGAAGAATCACCACATCATCTGTCAAACATGGTGGAGGCAGGGTTATGGCTTGGGCATGTATGGACACCCGTGACTGAACTAGGTCGCTGGTGTTTACTTCTGATCTGACGGGGGATAAAAGTAGCAGGATGAATTCTGATGGGCTATACTCTCTACTTGGATTCAATGAAACACTGCAGGACAAAAAAAAGGATACAGCTTTTCATTGAAATTAGATAATGATACAAAATATACAACAAACGCTACAAACTCTTCTTGGCCAAGTGAGTCATCTGATCTTAAGCCAAAATCTCTTCACTTACTGAAGACAAGACTGAAGGCACAAAGACCCACAAACAAGCAGCAGATAAAGATAAAGGCCTCTCAAAGCATCTTGAGGGATGAAACTCTTTGCATGTGTTCATGTCCAAAGTATTAAAGTATTGAAGGCAATTTATGTCTGTAATCACGTTAGTTTGTTCCATAATGTGTGTATTAAAATGGCTGTATTCCTAAATAGTTAATTCCACACTTTGTTTAAAGTCTTAAACAAAAGACTTCACTCACATAAAGTGCTCCATTTCAAATCCATTGTGGCAGTGTACAGAAGCCAAGTGCCATGTTTTCCAGCATGTGAACCTCACTGTAGAAGGAAACAGCAGCGCTGCATATTCATTTGTTGCACTGTAACTCACCTGAATGTAGCCATGGTGGTCAATGAGGAGGTTCTCAGGTTTCAGATCTCTGTATATGAGATCTAAAGAATGGAGGTACTCGAACGTCAGAACTATCTGAGCAGCATAAAATCGTGCATGCGGTTCACTGGAAAGGAAGCAGAGTGAGCAGAGTGTGTCATTTGCAAACAATCTCATAAACTGATCAATGTATCAGCGGGATCACAGCAGCAGAAATTCAAAGATTAACTTGAGGGAACATTGCACAATAATATGCTGTGTGTACTTTATATATAACATGTTAATGACTATTGCAGCCTCACCTGAACCTTCCAATTCGTCTTAGGTGTGAAAACATCTCTCCTCCTGGAACATATTCCATCACCATGTACAAATTGGAGTTGTCCTAAAGTAAAAAAAAATAAAAAATAAAAAAAAATACTCTCACACTACGCTCAAAACTGAAAAAAGGAATTTGTGTTGTTCAATTTAAATAAGCATACTGTACCTTAAAAGCGTACTCAAGTTTGACGAGAAAGGGGAAGCTCACAGCCTGTAATATCCTCTTCTCATTTAGTGTGTGTTCTATTTGCTTGAGCTTCACCACCTAATTGATGAAGAGATTAGATGTCCGTGTTGGTAAATCTTAATTCGCAACAGGGAGAAGTAACATAGCTTTAATGTCTCTGCATGAATGAAGTAGGGTTTTTAGACGGATGACAAGATGTTTGTTGGTTGTATTAAGTGTAATGAAACCCTTTTATTTTTTCCTGCAAAGTTTTCGATGAGGAATAATACATGATCCCACTGACCTTCTGCTTATCCAGTATTTTCATGGCGAAATATTGCTCTGTTCCTTTGTGTTTCACTAGCATGACTCTTCCAAACGAGCCAGTGCCCAGAGTCTTTAATCTTTCAAAGTCATCTAGGCACGTCGTGCTCTGTGGAAATAAAAACCAGTTAGGCTTCGGTGTAAGCCAAGCTACTGCAAATGTTCAAGCTGAAATTTTCATGACCCTAACCTGTGGTGGGCATTCCCATTTGCGTAAGAAATCTTCTTTGGCTTTGGCTAGAAACTCTTTCACTAAAAGAAAAAGAATTTAAAAAAACTCAGTGAGTACAGTCAGCACATACTTTAGTAGCACATTTAGGTTATTGGTATAAAGACATATTTGGGTTCTTGGAATTGGCGGTAAAGACCAAATGTTATTGTACTTGAAGGGGAAAGGGAAAAATGTGGGTAAACATTGAACCGGAAACCAAAGGAGAAGAATGCAGGCAAATTCAGCACTCATCTGGACAAAAACTTTATGACACATTAAAAACATTACACACTATGTTCTAAAGCAAAGGACAACAACATTCAGGACAGGCAGACTAGTGATCAGGGGTTAATTTTCTGTTATGTAGTAGTCTTTCAGGAGGGGGGAAGGGGCCACAACACCTTAACATTACAAGGTAGGTTTCTCTCAGCATCTTGTGCATCACAATACATTTTGGGGGAAGGTTAATAAACACAGCATAAAAATGGTAAGCAAAGACAAACCAATGTATGGATAACACAGCAGACGGAAGGATATCCAGATTGAGAGAATGTGGATAAACAAAACACTGACATATTATTAGAGCACACAATTAAAGCTAGCAAGTTTTCACAACATAACCAATGCCATTCTGCCATTCGGGTCATCTTTTGGGAGAATACGCATACCAAAGGTCTCTATTGATCGCCATGGTTTGGCAGGAACAATCATCAACATGGGTGGGATGATACAGAAGAGAAAACAGAGAGAAATATAGAGTACAAGTACATAAAAATACCTAGAACACATCAATAAACATGAAGCATATAGAGAAGTGACTCAAATCAACAGGAATGAAAAGAGCCGAATTGAAATTGAAATTGATATTATTCAAAGAACAGGCATGCCAACATGCATGTGGCAGAAATGAAGTTGTGCATATCAAGTCTGATTGAAAAGATTACGGTCAATACTAAGGAAGACATGTAAAAGCCCTTCATAAGCTAAAAAGCATGCGAGTTTCTGTAAAGTTCTAGCAATGTTTTATTTGGTCATCTCACATCATCAGTGCAGAAAACAAACAAGAATTAAAAAGGACAATCAATACAAAACTCCATGATAAAGGATAGAGTAGCATAAAATATTTAAAGTGCTAAAAACAAATGATTATTGAAAGGGCAGGTTAGGAAATTATGATCAGCATAACTTTGTAAATCATATTAGGGCTGGACGTGATGATTTATCACTTTTAATTGTTCTAAGTCCACTAATAAATCCAGAAAATATTAAAAGATGCCCATAACATTTTTTTTTTAAATCTGAAGAGATTTTCAAATGTCATATATTGTCCAAGTACACACCCAAAAATCAAATAAAGATGCAATGAATCTTCCGTGAATTCTATCTGAATCTGGCTTTAGTCTTAACATTTCATAAACCAAATGATTAATCAATCCAATAACTGACAGGCTAATTTAAAATGACATTTGTGGTTGTAACCCTAAAACATAACTCCCACACTGAGCAAATGATCCCATGCAGGTGCATAAAAATGATGATGTTCTTGTAAAGACAAAGGGTATTTTAACATGTACCTGGAGGGAAAATCAGTGGTTCAAAGCCACTGCAGTTGGCCAAACCTTCCTGACAAATTCAGACAAGCATAACCTGATTTACTTATGACCATCTGTTCTGCTACACTACAGTGGGAAACACAATACGTCGGTACGATGAAATAAAATGGGTTTTACGATTGGCCACTGATTCATCTCATTGTGCTGATGCTGCCCCAAACGATCCAGCTAAAGACTAAATGGGGCACACACAGGTAATACAGTGTATATCAACAGCATTGTAGGTAACCAGGACATCTTGTCGGGGCGGCTACTCTCCAGACAAATCTGCAGCTCAGGGTGAAGTGTCAGCTTAAACAGGTTTAACAGTTAGCCATGGCACTGGATCTAAGGATCATAGGTGCACTCTAAAGAAATGCCTGGCATTAGTGGAACTGTGGCTGATGTGATCACCTCTTTCTTCCCAAGTGTCTCTGGTTGGCACCCGTTCACTGTGCTGGCCTGCTCTCTCTCAGCACTTCAATAAATCTGCGAGGAACATTTTCACTGCATCATAAAGTGATGTTCCTTTAAACAAACTATGTGTGTAGCTGAACACAGACACAGTTCTCAACGGGCGTTTACATGCACAAAAGTCTATGAAAGTACTGGATTAAGACAATAAATCTGCTTCTTTGAGGGATTTTTTTTTTGACCAATTAATGCAACTGACTCTGCGGAAGAACCTGCCGCCTTCATTTTTTTTACAACCGGGCCCAGGGAAAAACCTCACGATTTATTGCGTGGGATGCTCGATGATGAGCAGCTGCACACATCAGGGTATATGAGTGCAAAGTACCACAGGCCTAGGCTGAGTTACGTCAAACCATTCAAAGCTCGTAATACCCCTTATCCTCTGACGAAGGTCTGATGACAAGCTGCTCCAGTCAATGACAAACTGAGTGTGAGAAGTGAGCCTTGATAGACCTTTACCACCAGCGAGATTAGACAAGGGGCTCTGAACAAACACAAGGAGCACAATTCCAGTGCGTTTGCATGAGTGTGTGGGCCTGGCCGAGGGAAACAGTAGTAGGTCCCAGTTTTATGAATGGAAAAAGGGACATTTGCCGTTTTCTTCACCATATTTGGTCACGGTGCTGCACAGAGGGGAAAGCGTTGTTTGTGGAGCTAAGAATAAAATGTGGCAGTAAAGCCCGAGGCAAAAACGGCCCCACGCTAACTTCAGGTCACATTCATTGGTCATTTATAAAACATTTACTAACGGGTTTGCTGCTCATCGCTGCGGATGTAAGATAATCGGCGCAAAGTTACAGTCTGTGGCAGCTGAAAGGAGGCTGCAGCCAAATGTACAGTCAGAACCATATCACGGTTTTTAAACGGGGAAAGACACCACTGAAGAAATGAGGGGGGGTAGTGTAGCCCCCAGATTTTGTGTTTAGCTATTCTCCGTGCATTTCGACAAGAAGCGACTACACGCCACGGCTGACTGTGTGTGTTTGTGTGTGTGCAGGCCTGAACAGCTACCACCATCAAGAGGCAATGAAATGACAGGGGCCTTCTAATCCCCCCCCCCCCCTCATACCTAAAGTTAGCAGGCTAGCTGCTCCTCAAGCTTGAGCCTTCGTGTACTACATTTGGCGTTTGACCAGAGGAAACGATCAATGTGTGTGTAGCGTTTATCGATACAGCAAAGCATTCACAGCCATGTAATGGGCTGTTAACACGGGCAGTGCTCCCCCCACCCCCTTGCAGCCACAACACTCGCGGGGTCTTCGAGCTGCTAAATACCTTAGCTGGGCCTGTTATTTTCTGTGCCAAAACAACCAAAACAACCCCGTGCGCGGCTATTTTTCGTGCCGGCGAGTGTTCGTAAGATGCTGGGGACGGACGGACGGGCGGTCGCACCCCTGCTTTAGCGTTGCCTCCTTCTTTAGCTGTCAGTCCGCGGTAAAAAAAAAAAAAAAAAAAAACAACGTAGCCGGCCACTTTCGAGAGGCTTAAAAAGTGTCAAACGCCTCACGAAACCTCGACGAGACCACGTACTCACCGCTCTCCAGCTCGTTGCCCTTCTTGGCGGTGGCAGCGTTCCCCATGGCGCGGAAGACACTGAGAAGAGATGGCGCTGGCTAGCAAACAACCTTCCTGCAGATGATATCTCCAAACTGCTTCAAATAGGAAAGAGCCTTGTGGTAATTGTCTAGCCGGCTCAAACGCGAAGAAAATAAAAGTCCAGTGTGCTCTCCAGCGGCCCCCCCTCGCTCACTCTCCGACTGTTTCTCCCTCTCTTCTCTCGCTGCTTCGGTGCGGCGTGGACGGCGGCTGACATGCAGCTAGCGGCCACTGCTGCTTCCGACGGAGCTGCTCACCCCAACCCTCACCTCAGCTACTCCCAGCTGCATCCACGGTGTGTGCTGAAGGTTCGGCTTTGGCCACAGGTAGCGCGTCTGTGGCAAAACACACACCGCCTGCTCAACGACCAGCTGCGGATCATCCACAGCTGTGTGGTCAAATCTGACCCCGCTACGGGCTAAACGGGACTTTTTACTAACCCAGCTGCATTTTCAGGGGACTGCTGCGATTATGATCTAACATTTTGCAGCTTTGCAGGCATTTGGTGTTGCTATAAACTTTTATAATATATGATTCTGCGCATTACATAATTGCAGGCAGTTGCAATCATATCTAAAGAGCAAGGACCTGCCATAGAAATAGACTGAGTTTAATTGAATAAGTGGACAGAATAAATCGTTAGAAAATAGATATTGATCAAGTGGTGGAAGAAGTGAAATCGGTTTGCTTCAAATAACCCAATAATCACACACAAGTCTCCAGGTTGTAAAACCATTATAAAACAATGTCAAACAAATCTTAATGAAGCAGTAAAACTCGTGTATTAAAGTATTAACAAATGGAATTTTTTTTGAAGTGAAAGTGAATCATATACAAAAAGTTGAATAAATTGAAATACAAAGTAGTAATATCTTTAGAAATTTTCTCAGTGATCCAGCCCTAAGTGGGAACAGCTGCACTTTCACAAGCTTATATGGCACAGAGACTGATTTCTTGCTGTTTATTAGGATAAACATCTAAAATGTCAGTATTTACCAGGCTTACTTTTTTCAGTGTCGCTATAAATGTTTATGTCAGACAAATCACACTTTTTATCAGCTGCATATGAGCTTTGATTGTGTGCATTACAAATGTTTATATATTTAGCTATGACAATAACCATAAAGCACTTGGCTGAACTTCATAATAGTGCATCCTAAAACTGTAAAACAGAATACAACCAGCTACTTTTCTATTGGCCAAGTCTGTACGTCTGTACGAACTTAAAGGACTCACATATTCAATTCAGTTTTATATATAAAGCAAACCAATTCAAAATTACCTCAAGGCCCTTTACACAGTAAGTTAAGACCTTCCAGAATTAAACAACACAACAAATCTGCCTGACCAAGCACTAGGTGATGGTGGAGATGAAAAACTCCCTTTAACAGAAGAAATCTCAGACAGAACCCGGCTTAAAGGGGCCATCTGCCTCAACTGGTTTGGGTGACTTGAGAGCAGAGAGGTTGAAAATAAGTGAAGCAACAAAAAGCAACAGGAAAAAGTGGGAGCTGAGCTTGATTAGCTAAACGCTCTGCTCTTCCATGGTTCTTTTGAAAACTCTGGCAAGCTTTCAGGATGTGAAGGAGAAGGACTTTATACTGTATAGATAGTTTCATAAATTTAAAAAAAAAAAAAACCAACAACCCAAAGACAGACATTAGGCCAGTAGAATCAGTGAAGTGTGAAGTTAATTATAATCCAAAATAACATGTCAGAAATTTGCTACAAAAGAAAAAAGAAAATATTATTCATTTGTTTCAAAGTACAAATACCGAGGTATAAACCTACTCAATTGCAAACACAAGTCATGCATGAGTTTTACTAAAGTAACAGAAGGTGGAGCTCTTGGTAGAGCATTGCGTTGGGATGCAGAAGGCCATGGGTTCAAATCCCACCCCACCAAGTGTGGCCCCAGCCAGACCTCGAGGGCCACAATGGCACTGGCCCCGAGCCAGGATAAAATGGTAGGTTTACGGCAGGAAGGTCATTTGGCATAAAAACCGATACCAAATCAACATGTGGAACGTGTTCCACTTTGCGACCCCTGAAGGGACAAGCCGAAAGCCATTTATTTATGACTTTAGATGGCATAACTTTAGCCTCCAGTGCTGCTGTGGGGAACCTTGGAGTTACCTTTGACCAGGATTTGTCCTTTACATACAAAACAAATCTCTCCCAATCCAGATTCGGGAGCAGTCACCCTCTCTGTTTTTAAGACTAGGCTTAACACCTTCCTTTTTGATAAAGCTTATCGTTAAATCTGCTCAGTCAACCCCAAACTAGATCCTAGTTAAGATGCTATGGGTTTAGATTGTTGGGGGACCCCCCCCCCCAACCAAGTGCAATGAGCTCCTCTTCGGCTCCTCTTCTCCTCCACATTTATTTGTCACTGCCACATGCTATTAGCTTTATCTCCTCTCTTTCCCGTGGTTGTGCTTCTCCTTCTCTGTCTCCTTCTCTGTCTCCCTCTCTCTGTCCCTTTCTTCGGGTGTCCCCGGCTTTGGAGCTGTGTGTTTTCCAGACCAATACTGGTCCTACCAACCTGCCCCTTGTTTTGTTGTTGCTTTTTGTCGCTTTTTTCTTTTCTCCCTTTCCACTCCCCCCAACGTGACCGGTGAATGGTTGTGAATGGTTGTCTGCCACCCTGAGCCTTGTTCTGCTGGAGGTTTCTTCCGCTAAAGGGAGGTTTTCCCCTCTACTGTTGCCCAGGGCTTGTTCAAGGGGCATTTGATGGCTTTCCTCTACATACTTGTATAGTCTGGACTTTGTTATGTAAAGTGCCTTAAGATGACTTTGTAGTAAATTGGCGCTATATAAATAAAGTTGAATTGAATTGAATTATTGTTGTAGATCAGGTAAAGGCCTTTTTCTTAATAAGTGTAATGTTAAAACATCATAATATTAACATTTTATCTTTAAAATAAAATGCAACAATCTTACTGCGTTTAAGCAGTTGAGCAAATTATGAACTGTGCCTAAATATTCAGTAGACTGGTCTATTTGTAAGCACAGTCTCAGTTACTTTCCCCTTCAGTTCTCACACAAAATGTGAGTGCAGTCAAAACTACATAATTGTGTGCACTTGAAATGCAATTACGTACCATCATTGCAGCTCCTAATTCATTGTATCAGCTACAATAAGACCTACAAGTAGAGCTGTAGAGCTTTTCTCTGCAGCTGTGTGTATAAGTCTGCTATTATGTTATTACTGTTTCAAGTGTGACGCGTTGGAGGTACAGTTCCTATGTGTATTTGTGAAACATTTAATTAGAAAACCTACAACAATGAAATAGGGCAGCATGAAATGGAGCAGGTTAGCGCTGCCGCCTCAGCTAGAAGGTTCACGGGTTTGAATCCTGGCCAGCTGCGGCCTTTCTGTGTGGAGTTAACATGTTCTCCCTGAGCTTGCATAGGTTTCCTGTAGGTAGCCCGGTTTCCTCCCACAGTCCACAGACTTGCTCGGTAGGTCAAATTGGTGACTGTAAATTGCCAGTAGTTGTGAATGTTATTGTGAATGCTTGTCTGCCTGTGTATGTCTCTCTGTGTTGGCCCTGAGACAGACTGGGGCAGTACCCCCACCTCTCGCCCTGTGACAGGTGGAACAGGCTCCAGCCCCCCTGGAACCCAAAACACGATAAGCGGTTACAGGTAATGGATGGATAAAATTGACATGTTCAAATTTAGACAAAGTAAATGTTCTGCACTTATATAGCACTTTTCTACCTATTGGCACTCAAAGCACTTTACACTGCTTCTTATTCACCCATTCACACTCACGAACACACACCGATGGGGGAGCTACTATGCAGCTGGCCAACGCTCACCGGGAGCAATTAAGTTGGGGTTCAGTGTCTTGCTCAAGGACACTTTGACATGTGACTGGAGGAGCCGTGGATTGAACCAACAACTGTGATATTGGTGGACAACCCCTCTACCTTCCTGCGCCACGGTCACCATAAAGTAACTACTGAACTGAGTAGATGCTACAGTACAGGGAGAACTGTTGTCATATGGGTTCATAAAATGTGTCCAGTTTGTCCAAAATCAAAGTTTTGGACAAACAGCCTCAAGAAAAAGTAATGTCACTGTTTATTTCCTTGTGTTCTGCATAAGTTGTTCATGAAATGTCTTCTGATTTTCCACAAAGACAAACCCAATATTTCTAAACTGATGAAACACAAACAGCCACGATCTTCCATGTCTTTATTCTACTAATTTGCTATGGAACGTTTCTCCCTCACTGAAACACTCAGCCAGATTTCATATTGTGAAAAGCCGTCTGATGATTTGGTATTTCCTGGATTGTTAGGCCCACGACAGAGACTGACCTGTGAGGTGACCTTGTTTAGCTTGTTTTTTATTTAACTTTATATTTAGATGTTACTACGATACTATTAACATTGAATTGTATTTATATAGCAGGAATTAAAAAGTGCTTTACAAGGACAAATTAAATAAAAAAAAACAAAACAGATTCGAAAAGGCTATTTTAAAAAGGTTAATCAAACGCTTATTGATAAAAATAAAACTGCCTTCAGAGGCAATTTACAAGATACTGAATGTGCAATTGAAAAAATTACTATTAATAACTCTTCTTCGAATGTAATATCTATTTTAATTTCTACTCCTCTGCTGCTTCTCATTTTGTCACTGACATTTATATGCTGAATTTTTACACTGCAGGTAATCCACCCATTCATATTCACAATAGGAAATCTGGGTGTGGAATGACATTAACGACAAGTCTGGCACTAATGCAATTTTGCTTGTCAGATAATGTTGTGTCATACAAAATATTGTCACATTGAGGTTGGGCTGTAATTATATTTGACTACACAAGAGGGCAGCAGATCTCTGCTGCACAGTGATCCAAACGCCAACCAGATGAGTGTGCAGTGATATTTTTGCCTGTTTTTGATTTAATTTCTAAATTAAATTCCAGCGTTTACAGTTTTGTACAGAGTCGAGAAATCATGCTGCATTTGGCTGAAGGAAGACTGCTGATTGTCTGCTGTGTGAATTTAAAATGGACAAACAGAGCTTTCTCTTGTTAGGGAGTTGTAAATTTTGTGACAACGTGTGACAGCCCAGTGTGTCCTGCTAGAGCTGTAGTGTGTCTGATGGTTAAAAATAAGAAGTGGTTTGTGTATTCACAGATGTCCGAGAGCTTCAATCTCTCAGCAAATAAAGTACACTGCTTTGTTTTTTGGGTGGGTGGGGGGGGCTGTTGTTTTTTTGTCAAAAATGTATCAAGCCAGCGAGAGATATTTCGGTTATTGAATGTGCCACTCATCTGTTTTCACTCTTTTATCTCTTCATTTCTCCTTTTCTTTCTGTTTTCTTCCCAGAAAACAACATGTCATGTTCATCCCAACTGACCAGCTGCTCTCCATATTGGCTTTCTTATGTTCCTTGCAAACAGGCTCGGCTGTGCTTCAAAGGGAATGATTTATGCCCTTAAATGAATGAAGGCAAAGCCATAGCTTTACTGTTTTCAGATTTCTTCTGTTCGGAGCTGTAACTGCTTCGTTATTTTCGGCCTGATGCGTTCGGCCGCTTTTAATCACAACGCTAATTATTATGATAATTGTGTTGTTGTGACCAGAAATCTAGCTTCACTTGTTTATGGGGCGTCTGTTTGTTTACTTCTTTCAAAGTGAACACTATTTTAAGCCGTACCTTGTCCAGGCAATTGTAATAATGGATATAGTGGCTGTATTTCAGACACACCCTGCTACACATTCACACAGGAGCTGCCTTGTACAACCACAGATTTCCTGTGTTGGCTATCGACCAACTCCACTCCAGTGGTTGGGGCTTGAGTGCTTTCTACCACAGCACATCAGCTGAATTTATAGGGAGTGGGGCGTGTGATATTTGCAGCTCTCCAGCTTCTGGTTGTCACTGGATCCCTAAATTTCCTGCCTCTTGCTGAGATTCAAACCAAGACCAAGACTCGGAGAGTGCATTTGTTGTCCTCATTCGGCTTGAAATATGTCATTTATTTTCTCTGTTCCTTTCACGTTAAGCTGGGGCATGTGTGACTTTAACTCCGTAAACTGACTTTAAAACAAGTCATCAATGTATATCGGCTGGACGCGTTAATATCATCGCCTTCTGAGCGATATAGTTAAACCGAGAAAAAAGCAGCTTGCAGGCAGTGTGGTGATCTCGTTATCTCCTCCTTATCAGTCACCAGCTCCTATTAGGATGTTGCATGTGGTTCCAGGACATTACCCATTTCCTCCTCTGTATATCAAAGCCTTGAGGTCCCCCTCCCTCCCCCAGTCTAATTCACTCCAGATGAGCACAATGGGACATTTGATTTAGTGTGCAAAGACACATGTATACAGCTGTGTCAGGCTGCCTCAAACAGCTGGTGCAGAGCGTCAGTACAACTTTTAATCATGCATTTGTTTATGTAATTAAGATTTTAAAAAACCCAGTGCTGAGGACTGTGTTGTTCAATCTGATATTTCAGCATGATGTAGGTCCAATTATTGGTGTGGCTCACACATCTAACAAATGTTCATGGTTTAATGACATGCAGCTGATACAAATCATGTGCAAACTGTAGAAGTTTTTCCAAGTGTGTGTCAACACGCATGACAGCTCTCCATGTGAACATATTTCTCTTGAGCTTGTGCTTTGGACCCAGGACAACAGGCTTAAATGACCTGTTGCAAATATTGTCTCATATTGTAACTAATATATACATTTTTTATTAGCCTTAATAAAAATGTTTCGAATTTGACAGAAGTGGGGGGGGGGGGATGGAGCAACCATGAGCTATATGGACACAGAACACACCTTATCCTTTCTTCCCATTGTTGTTTGTGGTCATTAAGTATTGATGTTTGTAGTTGCAGCCTAGTTGCCCTTTTCCTGTAACTGCAGGGCAGGCGCTCTGGGCATCCAGAGTTTTTCATATACTGTGTATATATAGGAATGCTGCAACCATTAGGGCTTGACTCTGTTCACTTCCTTTTCATTGTGCCAGGTCCTTTGTGGCGGCTTCATGCGGGGAATATCTCTGGTTTTTTTGTCTTTTGGCAGGCTCAGTGGTGCACTACAACACAAATGCCACACGATAATGTATTCTTGCTAACGGAGGATGGTCTCAAATGGCTCCGAAAGTTGCTCAGGCAGTTAATTTTGGATAGATGCGCAATATCCCTTTGAAGTTCTGCTTTAGAGCTAGTGGCCCCCCCCCCCCCCCACTCCCCCTCCCCCCTCCAAGAACACATAGCACATAACAGCTTCTCTGTAATGTTTCAGTTGCTAACGGGAAGGTAATGTTGCTTTTGATTAGGGGGAGATTGATTCGCAAGTCAATGAGGGCGTACACGAGGAAGTCTAACTTCTGAACCGTGGGTTTTTGGATGCGTTCATCATCTCATCCTACATCTTCCTCTCGTTTTTGTTCATAGATAAGGTGATTCATGTAGTCTGTGAGGGGCGAAAATATTGACCCCAGCAGTGCAGAGACAGCGAATCCCAGTCAGTGTCTTTTCCACTGCAGCGTTTCAGAGATGGCAGAGATTATGGGAGGATAACACTGCACAACACTGCCGCCCCAAACCAGATCAAAGCAAAGACAATCAAAGCCAGAGTGAAAGCTACAGCAGTAAGCTCTTTTAAATGTCTGCCTCGCCCGCCCCAACTGAGCAAGAGTGTTACCCTCAACTCAACTGTTTCCATCCCCAATAGTTCCACTTCTGAGACCGACATAAGCCCCTTTTGCCTGAATGCTGGACAGTGAGTAGGCTGGACATAAATCCTTCAAAGCAATGCAAACAGAACAGTAAATGACCTATGATGATATTAAACCTGAGCCGCTGTGCTGTAAAGCTTGTGTAATGCCAGTACTGATAAGACATGACATTGGTCATAATCATTTATGGCACTGGGGTTAGGCTATATAAGATCGTCATGACAAACGACTTGTCATGACTCATGTATGCTTTTAAATGAAAGGGTATAACCACAGGACCCGCACACTGAATGCCCAAAAACTGAGTCGAAATTCTGACCCAGTTTCTCTCATAGGTTAGACTGTGCTCTATAATGCAGGCTGGAGAAATCTACTGACACCTCAGCATACATATCAAAAGTCAGGCCTCCTTGACTTTTGAGCATTCGACCTTTGACTTTCTCGACTTTTTCCCACATGTTTTCAGATTGATGAATGGATTTTTTCTACCTCACAGACAGCCACTGGTTTCAGTTCATTTCAGAGTGGTATGAAAATCAACATCAGAGACTTGCTTGAGGAAGGTAATCCATCATAATGGACGTTTATTCATCTTTATTCTTCGTCAGTGTTACGTTAATGGTTGCATGGTAATGCACTTTAGAAGCATGGATTGTTTGAAAAAGCTTTTAAGTGCTGATAGGAATCAGTGACAAAGACTTGCTGGGATGTCAGCTGCTAAACGGCACCTATCTTAATGCAAAAAGCCACCAAGTTCACATTTTCACCGAGGGAAGTGAATTCAAATAACTTGAAGCCTGCATTAAACACAAAAAAACCCATTTTGATACCCAAGGTCCAAGGTTTTGCAGGTTAGTGAAGCTTGGAGATGGTTTAGGTCGTTGGACATGTTGTTTTTTCTGGGAGGCAGTTAGACTGTACAGTATGAAGCTTGAATCATTGAAAACTAATATCTTTGATAGTTTGTTGATAAAACTGGGGTTAAAGGGCAAAAAAGCATTTAGTATTTAGTCACCAGCTCTACATCCATGCACTCCATGTTGGGTTATTGTAGCAAGTAAAACAAACATTTGCTAACATTTTGGCATTTCAATATGAATAGCAGATATCATTTACTGATGCCCACTTATGGTCAAAAGTCACTTAATACGGCTTTAGGCTTTAATTTAATACCATCACTCCTTAGCAGCTTCAACCCATTGAACCCGAGGCTGTGGCCATTTTGTTGGGCCTGCTGCATATTGTTATTTTCTAAATAAGCTGGACTGCTCTGAAAATGCAGTGAGCAATGTTGGTTAATAATGTAAAATTATATTTTGATAGCCTATAACCCAAAAAAAAGCTCAAATCAAGTTTAACTTTATTAATGCCCTTAAAGTTACTTTTGAGTTATTCTAAGTAATTAGAATCAGGGGGCAGCCACAGCACCAGGCTGCGTTCAGACAAAGTTAAAGGAGCCAACACAAGCAATAAGTTGACTTAGTGAAGTAAAATGTTACGAGTATATTTATGTTTGCAAAATGTTTTTCTTTCAGGTTTGAAAGGGACATTCCCACCAGCAAATGAATGTGCCACGTGGAATAGGTTTCCGAGCAATTCGAGTTTCCAGATGTATCACCGCGCCATGATTCCATGGATCAATATTGCATGAGTATTGTTCAAATAATATGTGCTTTTATAGATGAACTGTCGAATGTAAGTTTTGGATCACTGGTTTTTGGACTGGTTTTACTGACATTAAGTAGAAAACACTGGCTTCTTAAAAGACACAAAGGCACAGAGCATCGAATATGCACCGTGTTTTATTATATTCAAATCCAGCACTGTTGAAAATCTCTATATTCCCTACGATCTTAGATCTTTAATTTCAAATCAGCGACGGGAAGACACGTAGTCATAAGCACCTCCCAGGGACGGATTTACGTCAGGGGGCACAGATCAAATGATTCCCCTAGACCTGCAGCAGTAGGGGACAAACCTGTATCAATTAAGAGCATCGTAATGATTAAGACTGAGATCAAACGCCCCAACCTGGCACTGCTTGTCAATTCCACAGACAGCAGCTTTTAGAGTGCCTATAATGTCTGTGAGAGCAGGGATGAGAGCTGAGGGGGGAACTCTCATTTTGATGATGTTTCATAAATCTGTTTGAAGTTGGTTTTTTTGTTTTTTTTTTATCCTTTTTTTCTTTTTGACTGTAGTCTTGCTTGGTTTGCAAAAGCTTCTGGCCTTGCTGCTTCATAGTAATATTTGGTTGTCCTTCGTGTCCTTGACGATTTCTTACCAATGTGGATAAAAGGTAGCTGACAGCTCTTCACAGTGTTACCAGAAATCCTGTGGTATCTCAACATACAATTCAGTTCAATGAGCTGCAGGTTAAGTGCCTGGTTTGTGCAGACTGTTAAAATGAATGTATAGATGATAGTAGTTCTAACAGATGAATCTTGGCAAGGTGTCTGACGTAACCTCATTCTCTGTAGCGTTATCACATCACTCATGTGACGCTTATTTTTCTTTTTTGGCATGGAGCTTTTTTTGTGTGTGTGTTGCTTTGTTTTTATTGTTGGCGTTATCAATCACGATTCTACAGTCGTAACAGTTCAGTTTATAACTTTTTTTTCTTTTTTTTTTTTTGTTCTATTTTTCCACTCCTCAGCTTTCGGGAACGCTCTAAACGACTTTTTGGCATAAACACAGCAGACTGTGGTTGAGCGTTTCAAGCAAAATAAAATGACTACTGCCTCTGCCCTAAATATTTAGCCATTGTAAATCTGCAGCCCATGTACTGTGTCTGCTTTAATAAGATGTGACTGTGTCTGGACTTAAAATCCATTCACATTATTACAGTCTTCATGTATCTCTAAATTTTGCTTTGGAAATAAGAGAGAGTTTTGGCCCTTAGGTACCGGTGTTCAGCAGGAAACGGCTTGTTAAATAGCTTAAAATCAGAGCCGAGAAACTGCACAGGCTCCTTGCACATACTACTACATTGTTGACTCCAGGAGTACTATTTGATCTTTCAGTATTCACCTTGACTCCAACTTTTCCCTTTATAAATCAAGAATGTGAGGGAGAGCTATTCTCATCTCGGTTTATTTTAACTCTCCTGATGGCTCTGATTCCTATGTTCGACATCTTTTTGTAGCCTAGTCGCCCTGCTACCGTCGTAATTAAGGCCAGAAATTATCAGACCGAAATCAGATGAAAGGCTCATAAAGCACTGCTGAATTTAGACATATGCCAGGGGCCAGCTCACTTACAGACTTAATTCATATTCCCTTTGTTCCTCTCCACTCTCAGAGGGCTCGGGGGCACTGACGGACTGGTGGGTCTAGTGACAGTATAACAGGTATTAAATAGACCACTTCCAGTGTCACCATGTGGTAACTGAAGGCTTCAAAAGGCCAACGATTAAAATTAAAGCAGGGATCAGTCTGGCCCACGCATTACCGTATATGTTCACCACTGGGATGTGAAATGTTTGATGCAGACGTTTAGCATGTCCAACAGGGACCCTTCAACAACATTATTTAGCTGAAGGACTTAGTCCTCTGTGGCAATCATATAAAAGAGTTGTGTTCACTCATGCTATATATAAATCATCGTGTTTTTCTTGAGTATTTGGCGTGGACTGGAGTGTGCTACATCATCTGTGTTACTTTCCTTTCTTGGCCCAAACCCTCTAATTGGCTGTTTCAAGTCTACTTCTGTAAACATGGCAGAAATGAGGCGATCTAACCTTGCAAGTAAAGGATTCTGTTTGTGAAGGCTGTTTGGTATTCTAGTCATACCCGAATAAACCATCTGGTGGCAGTCTTTGCACTCTCCCAGTGGAACATTACTCTTTGTGATCTTGTTGCCCTATCGCTTGCTTACCTCATTAAAATGAGTGATGATAATAAATCCCACAGGTCATGTGCAATGAAATCATATTGATCTGCAAACACGCGCGCACATGCAGATCAACACCATCCCATGCATGCATACCAATCCACAAACAAGCGCCTGCACAAGCTGTACGAACCACTCCGCCATTAAAATACTTCATTTTTAAAATCCCTTTTCACAGTCCAGCGCCTTTGTAGGTGCTCAGTACATACACAGTATAGAGACAGAGAGAATACAGACCAGAGAGGAATGTTTAATCAGCCAAGGTCACTTGGTGTTGCCATGTGCTGTTTTGAAGGAGGGTCTGGGAGAAAAGAGGGACCATCTCTCATCTGTATTCTCTTCAGATGTCTTGTGTTAGTAGGATCATGCAGATATGGGATTTTTCTCTGAGAATTAAAACCCAGATGTCATGCTAACAGACACACATATCCTCGCCACAGTAAAAATATTATTTATGGCTCTGCAGTCAGCATAACTAATGCCTCACACTCAGCAATCACTCACTGTGAACAATGCAAAAATAGTCTTCAATTTGAACTTGTTGGAAATAATCCAGTTCCACTCCTGCACCAGAAATTATCTGCACTCTAACTCTGCTCACACTTCAATGTTGAACAATAAATTATTTCACAGAAAGCAAAACAAAATACTGCTGTTTCTTTGATTTTAATCTCGCTGGTGCCCCGGTTATTTCTGGGTGTTAGAGTGAACGTCAGAAACACTGAGCAAAGAGACACTGCACACTGCATAAATGCAGTTGATTTGGCTGTTTCTTTAACGTAGTCCTTTAGAATAGCATTGAATGCACTGGGCTTACTGCCTTTTACCATCGGAATTGTTCATTTAGGGTTAGACCTGAAAATGCGAATAGTAAATGCGGTTAATTAATTGCATACTAAAGTGAAATGTAAAGTCCTGCATTGACATCATGAATGAAAAAGTCAAACACCGATAAGAATAACGTTCACAAGTGGGCTTTTTTTTAATGCATTTCTCAGTCTTTAATGTAGATCCGATAAATTCATGTTTGCAGAACCTCATCGTATCTGCAGAGACAATGTGACACATTCATACATTTAGTTGCAAGGCACAAATCCTAGAGCCGTTGTGAAGTGGCAATCAACTAAGCCCCAGTTATCGTGATGCAGAGAGCCTTCCTTTACATAGAGAACGGAGGCTTGGATGTCCCCCAGTGAATTGGGCGGCAATAACTGTCTCAACAGAAGAGATAACATCCAGCACACTGCAGGTACAAGCAATGCAACAATTTGACTTCAGTGCAATGTTTGATTATGCTAATGAACTAAAATAATACGGACAGGACGTGAACATTGGCACCAAAGAGCAGTTTAATGTCTATGATTTTGCTTTGAGCTACATTATTAGAATTATAATGGTGAGTCCTACAGTGGCAGAGAAGCAGTGAAGTTGGAAAAAAAAAGGGGTTTAATATTTTTAGTCTAGCTAGCAAAATGCTAACATGGACGTCTGTTTTATGCCTCCATTTCTTGTCTTGTTAGGCTCATAACTTACAGCCTCACAGAGCCTCCATAATACCTACAAATGTAGAAACTGAACTGTGGATGATCTTGGTGAAGTAAGGACATTATGTTAGGTTTTCTCAAGAAGAGAGATGAATATGATACTAACCAAATATTTTCATATCTTACCTGCTTGAAAAATCAGTTTGTATATTAAACATGATCTACATAGCTAAGGCCAGCAGCTGCAATCTCAGCAGCCACGTTGGCTTGATATAGTAGACTTGTTATAACATACAACAAAATGTACTTGATACCAGATGATACCAGCCCTCTTTTAGTAATAGAAGAAACGGATTACAGACTACAGATTTTTGTGCTATTTTTGTGCTATTAAACAGCTCTGAAACATTTGCCTCTGCAGGACAGGCTGAATGCTGAATTCAAAAGAGGGTATTTATCATTTTATTGTTCATCACAGCATTTTTTTTTTTTTTTTTTTTGGCAAAACACACCATTCTTTGGCAAAGCTGTGCCTAAATTATGGCCTTTTTCTCTCCTGTCGTTATACTTCCACACAACGGAAAAGCACCCTGAGCCCATGCCAGCCACCTATACTTAGAGCACAAGGCATTAAATTGAGACATACCTGAAGTGACACAAACTTGGCAGGGCCAAAATAGTTTCCAGATAGTTAATTAACCTTAGTGACTGGTACAGCAGACCTGCTTGGCTGGTCAGTCACAGCCTGTGCTGGGATAAATACAACCAGTCATGTTGACATGTCACAGTTCATACATGTCATGTGTGTACAGCCAGCCTTTACACTTTGTTTAGAGCTGAGTTCACTGGGTATTTTCATCAAAGGGGGGAAAAAAATGCGTGGCCGTAATGTTATGCAAACAAGAAGGCTCTCTGACAATTATATCTTGTGTAGTTTGTAAAATAATATTTGTGTAGGTTGGTAATGCAACCTATAGTTTTAGCTCATTTTTTTACAATTATAATATTTATATAATCTACATTCAAAGGGCTAGTTCACCCAAATTGCCAAATTATTTTGTCACTTTCCTCTTGTGTCATTCACATAGTTTTTCACAATTAGTATTTGTTCATTTTACTAAACACACTAGTAGTGATGTAAGAACTTATAATATTCTTACAGCAAAAGCAGCAAAACCAAGTTTCACTGATCATTTGCGAGAAGATAATAGATCTACACTACAATATAATACTTTACTTAGGTGAGAGTACAAATATATTTGCTTGCTTTTAAAATGTAATGGAGTAGAAGTAAAGTAGCATAAAATCAAGGAAGTCAAGTTAAGTAAGTACTTATCATTAAATATCCATAAAATAACTGTGTCCACCCCAATTGTTGTGGAAGTATTGTGTTTACGGGGCTCATGACAATGAGAAATGAATTCTAAATATTTACGCATATTATGAGGACATCACTAGATGGAAAATAATAATCGGTTTTAAAATATATCAGTTTGGAATGTATCTTGTGATTAACATTGACAATATAAGTGAATGAATTAGTTATTTGACTCCATAGAAAATAAACCTGCACCACTTCTGAGAATCAGTTACATTTAAATAATTTGTTAAACAAAAATACAAACAACAAATTTTCCTCTAGCTTTTCCCTTGTTTATATTTGCTGATTGCAGTGAATGTAACAGTTTTTGTCCTTTGCATCAAACAATGCAAAGCATTTAAAGACATGGAATTGTTATTGACAGTCACTGTTATTCATAAACTACATTCTTAATTATTCCAAGAAATATTAAACAACCCAAACAAAAAGGACAATGGAATTAATAAGATGCAGTGTTGGATAAAAATGAAGTTATTGGAAAGTTAGTGCAGATATTTTATGAAAACCATCCTGAAATATGTTGCTGCATGAAGTCCAGATGTCACTCTGCTGTGATTTTATGGCGAGAAAATGTCAAACTAGGAGGTGGCAGCTCAAAGTAACTATTAAGTCCGCAGTGTGACATAAACATTTATGTGGCTCACTCCTGGTTTTGAACATTTCCATATTTTCTCAGCGCTATCACGCACACAGCTAAACTTCAACGAGGTCTTTAAAAGCTATGTCTTCACTTCCAAATGTCTCTATGAAAGGAATGAGAATGAAACATCTGGTGGGTAACACCTCACAGCTCCTGGGAAAAAGAAAGAAAGGAAAAAAAAAAAATCACATTTGTTGAAAGAGATTGCATGTGTCAGAGAAATGGATGTACAGTAAAGTTGGTGGAATGAACCCCAAACTGAAATGAGGGAATGATGACACTCGCATGGCTGCGATTACACAAATGAATAGAAAACAGGTGGAGTCGGTATGCAGCCACTAGAGACACTCAATTTTACCAGTGTTATTTTTTGCAGACCATTTTTCAAGCATTTTTTTTTTTTTTTGGAGAATCCTTTTTTTTCCTGTCTTTCTTTCTTTTGGGTTGTGCACATTGAATTCACATATGCTTCTTAGCCACAGAGCCCCCATGAAGCGTTCCTGCTGCATGCATGGCACTTTCTCACACCAGTCTCATCCTCTTAGTTTAAACGCTGAGGTTTGAGACCTTTCTGTCAGGACCTGGAACAAAGCCTGTTATATCAGCATGTGACTACTCGATTGCTCAAATAGACTTTAGTCCAGACAAACAAAATGACAGTGATGTTTTGCAGCAATTTGTTGAGCGAACCAAGTCCGTTTGAAAAGGTATATTAGCATGATATTGATGCCAAAAACAATCCGGGCTGACACGTTGAAAATCCCAACTTCTTTTCTGTATAAACTCCACGAACGTCATGCACCCACATCCATTGCCTGATGTGTCCCTGTCAAATTGCACCATGATATTTTGTTTAAGCAGAGCTGAGGTGATTTAAGAAACCCTAACAGAAGAAGACATGCGGTTTGTATTCTCATGGTTGTCTCAGCTTAAATGTCTCCAGATTCTTTATGGAAGGGATTGTAGGGAGTGATCTGCTGACGTTATTTACACGGAGAAGGTTTTGTAGCCTCCCTGTTGGCGAGAACATCAGGATTTTGGAATTTTCTGGCAGTGACCTACATCTGGATTTCTGCGCCCCACCCCCTGACAACCTCTCACAGAGTCACAAGCCCTTTTTTTTTTACTCTCTCTTTCT
This sequence comes from Channa argus, assembly GCF_033026475.1. Taxonomy (NCBI): domain Eukaryota; kingdom Metazoa; phylum Chordata; class Actinopteri; order Anabantiformes; family Channidae; genus Channa; species Channa argus. Next base: position 2,778,199 of record NC_090210.1, on the reverse strand, counting down.
CTGAGCCACACTGCAAGGCACAGGACTGTGAATGTAACCCCTCACGGTTCCCTGTCACACCTATCAGAGCAGAGTCCGGCCAAGTCCTAAAACAACACGTCCTCACTGTGTCTCTTTTACAAATGTGAAGCAAAGGAGAAAGAGGCAGAAAACGTCCTTCGGGCCTTATTCTTCATGCTGTATGCGGAGCGACCAATCTGGTTTTCATCCTCGGTGCCCCACCCTGGCTGAAATACAATGGATTGGGAGCAGGCCTGTGACTTTTTAACTCACTCTGCAGATTCTATGCTCCGCCGCCAGTCTGGCCAATCTGCAGCCCAGAAACTTCCCTTGATGTGTCGGCCAAAGCAGCTTTGAATCCAATCATAAGGCCATAGGTTCCCTTGTAATAGTACATCCATGTTCCTCCACTTAGACACAGGGGAATTGCGTTTATGGTCAGCAATGTGGAAAAAGACTGATTGATTTTAGTCATGAATCTCCCAGCTCCCAAACTTGTATGTATTGCAAGACGCAGATAGTTTATGAAACCTTTTCAATAGTTAATTACTGAACTCCCCTGTGTTCTCTGGCTGGGAAACAGAATAATTCTCTTTTTTTTTTTTTTTTTTTTTGTCAGTTGTTGAAATTTTACTATAATCTTAATATATAGTCAAATATATCAGATGGCCTGCTGCCCAGGGTGTGTAATCAAATATATATTTGTCTCTGCTATTTCAAGTGTGTTAAAGAAGTTTTCCATAATAGAACCAGAATGGACACTTTAATTAAAGAAAGCTGGGGGAATGAGTGAATGTCAGTCTTCGAAAGCCCCGTTATTCATCCATCAAACTTTGAACCACTGTTCTGCAGACTTCAGTGTCTCCACAGTGGGTTTTGAATGATTTTCTTGTTGTAGCCACGGTACAAACAAAGGCACCCCTGTAGATTTATGCCTCATCCCTCTCTCTCATATTGGACTCCGAGGGTTTTAAGGCTGTAATTAAATTCCAATCCCCACTCTCACTTCTCCACTGACTGTCCCTGTCTCTGTGGGAGTTTGAGAAGCTGGGTTTTACCGCCTGTTGTGGTTTGTTTGAAAGATCCAGAGTTCTCCGGAAACCTCAGCCATTATGATAGAATTCACACATGTGGTGCGGCGAGAAAAAGAATAGGCCTGTGCTCATGCACAGACACGGGACTGGTGTGACATCCGGTCTGGTGGAGCAGTTGAGACATTGCAGCATGTGTGCGTGTTTTACCCACATCACCGTTTCTGCCTGTGAACTGCAGGATTTAAGCATTCTCACGTCAATGTCAGGGATTGCCATTCCAACACGCTGCTATTTCGTGCATATGATACTGCTTTTGGGGTGTTAAGAAGCCCATATGAATAACTCCATCATTGTACCTATCAGAGCTTTTCCTCACCAGACGGCCACCCACTGCCAAAGCACAGATTGCTGGCATCGGCCCACAGCAGGGCCAACAAACTGGAATCAGCAGCAGCGGCAGGCTGTCAGTTGGGACTCCTGACAGCGATATGAGGGGCTAGACTGAGCAAGTCCAGTCCGGCGGGGACCAGCGGGAGAGGAAGGATGAGTTCTGCACCGCTGATCCAGAGTGACAGTGATGGACAGGTTCAGAGAGGAGAGCTGATGGCCTAGGTTTTTCTCCTGTCTGGACAGTGTTTAAAAAGATGGACATGACGGTCGCAAGGCATCAAAGTCCAACGGGGCATGTGCGGCTAAGTGTGTAGTGGGCGTGTGCATCTGAGTTTCTGGGCCTGACTGTTGATGTGGGTTTATACTGTATGAATGTCAAACGGTCAAGCAGAGCAATAAATGTTAAAAGTGACACTGAAATCCGAGATCAAAACCTTAGTTATGTTCAATTTGAGCTCCACTTTTGACTTGTCTAATGTATTCAAGATTCAACATTTCAAGCAGAAATACAGCAGCGCGGCAACTTATTCTCATTTTCCAGTGGGGTCTTTTTTTTACATTAACCGATTAATTCAAATTGGATTTGGCTTATTGAATTAATTGCCCCGAAAACAGTGAATGCACATTACAAATTCCAGGAATTGACGTCAGTCTTAAATCTAAAGTGGTTCAGATTAAAGTCACATGAAGTAAAAGATTCAACTAGAGAATATACAGTGAAGTATACAATATACAAAAAAATGTACCTTTTAACAATTATTTTTCTGTTAACGATTCACCGATTTCAAAAAAACAGCAATGACACAACTGCATTAGTATAAAAGAAATTGTTTTGGTGCCGAGACCATCCTGACGCTGAAATTACTGCAAGAGCAACAACACATTGTTGTGTGTTCTTTATAGTGCTGGGAATTGGCTCTGTCTTGTTAAAAACCTGAGTTATTTGTCACAAACATGTTCCTCTGCAGCTCAGGGTTCCCTCTGACAAGTAATTACGTCAAGAGCTAACATTCCCAAAGGCAGCAATTAATGCTGAACTCATAACGCACGACGATGCCCCAGGGCCTGGATCTAATATGAATGCTGGCACCCCTTGTTGTGCCGTTTACCCAGTTGTCTACTTTGACGACTCACACAGTTGCATGGTTTTTCTTATTAAGTTGCATGAACGTCTCATTCGCTCGCTCTCAATATTTCCTTTGTGTCCTTAATTTTACATGGACTCATGTCCTAGAGACAGATGACTCAAGGACAGGTAATAGAGCTCCACTGATTTTTTTTTTCTTTCAGGCACACACATTATCGAACGGCTCAGCTTCACAACGCAGCCTGGCTGTATATCCTCCATATGATGAAATGGTCCTTTTTTTTTTCTTTTTTTTTTACTTCTCCTTCAAGATTTGCAGTTCCTACAGGAAATATATGTCCAGTACACTGAAGACAGATCTTTCTCCCCCCCCTCCCCCCCTTGCAGAAATAAAACACACTAAAACACAAACCCTGTCCTCTACATTTCTCTTGGATGCCTTCAAGGTCTCCACTTTATCACACACTCCATGTCCATGTTTGAATTATGTTTAGCACAATTCAGCCACAGTCAGAAGATGCTTTCAAAATCAAAAAAAGAGAAATGACCATTACATCTGCCCGATGTGGAAGACTGACGTGCAGCATTTGGAGCCTGCGGTTTGAGGGACAGTTTCCTAAGTTACGTGAGGTAGTCAGAGACAGCTCTGGGTTTAGGCTTTAGGGGATTTGTGAGGTTGTTAAAAATGCTCCTGCTCACTTTTCCAGCTGTACCCTTTTAACAGCGCATTAAACGATGGTTACCCCCAAGAAGTCACAAGGGAGAATAAGAAATGCCATTTGAAAACCGAGGAAGGGTCAAGAACAATCCTTTTGCACATTTCTGCTTTTTTTTTTTTTTTTGGTCTTGTTCAAATGTGCAAACTGTAGAAACAGACATGAGGCCATGTGAGTTTGGAAAAAGGTTGTTTCACAGGCGAGCTCACTAAGAAAATCATTTCTAATAATGTCTTTGTTGTTTTGTTTTTAATTATTATTTAGAGACGAGCCGAGTTTCTTTAGCTCATTGGGATTTTATTCAGCTAAATAAAAAATGTAAGCAAATCAAATAAATTTAGAAATTACAGTGAAAACACTCTGAAAATAATACTAGCAGACACACAGCTATGGAAAATTGTGTACTAACAGCATTAGGAGCCTGCTAACAGCTCTGAGGTTTTATTTAGAGCTAAATGCAAATGTCAGTTTGCTACTCACATGGACAGTGCCAACATGCTGATCTTTCACAGCTGTAATATTTACCTTGTCTTAAACGTTAGTGTGTTAGCAAACCTTTGCTAATCAGTGCAACCAAAGCAAAAACATCTGAACATTTCCTCCTGCACTTTGCGAGATATAGTCATGGATCAACCAACAAAGTAGTTTTAACACTGCACTATTCCACCCATTACACAATTCTCCACAATACATATAATATTTCCTATATTTCTCTCTATTAGGCTCAAAGCCAAATGGAGCCGGTAGATGAGGTGTGTTGCTCTTTAGACCTCAGAGGAAACAGTTTGCAACTTCAAGGCCACATACTGTGTATTTATGTTTATTTTTATGGTCGTAAACCCGAAGAGAACCACTATTGCCATCGCCTGACTACTTCTTCTCTTTCTTCCACAATGTTTCATTCGGTTAACGTCACAAATACGGCGTATTCACATTCTCAGCACTCCTAAAGCAGTCTTAGGTTCAGACCTTTCTCAACGTAGAAAAAACAAAGTGATAAAGACAGGAGCAGAGGGCGCGCAGCACAGGCTCTGAGCGCAGTGGGGGGATTTTCCTTTATGCATTTACCGAAAGGGCCTCGCCTGCCCTTTTTTGCTCCGCTGAAGTTGAAGATGTGAGTTCCTGAAATGTAGTTTATCATTTAAAATGCACCTCCTCAAGAAGTTTATTTATGGGAGATGAAAGTGCCATGTGACCGAGACAGAAACAAGCGTTGCACTGTGTTCTCCATAGGCTGAAATGTGAACGACATATGGAGGTGTGGGGTGAAAACTTTGAGATTTCTCAGACTGCCTCGAGCTTTCATAGTCTGATCTCTCGCAGAACAGAGAACACAAAGCAGCAGAACGCAGTGATTTTCCATAAAATATCATGGTTTTCTGCTGTCGACTTCTGAATCGTTTTCTTTTTTGACATTGCACAACTGAGAGAAGAAGAAAAAGACTTCTACTGAACAACAGATGTTTGCCCTTGCATGTATTATTTATTTTACATCATTACAGTTCTTACATTTTTAAATCCTCTCTATCCAGGAAAAGTAACAAGTGTGAGTGAGATTGCTTAGTTTTTACCACAGCTCTGTTTCAGATCCATAGTCATTTTGAAACGAAAAAAAAAAAAAACACTACTGCAGTAAAAGAAGCGAAGAGGCTGCAGCTGGGGACCTCACATCTGGGGACCCTAGGTCTGCAAGCCTGGGAGAAAGCAGAGTAGGAACCCAATACATGAGGTATGTTACTTCAATTAGTGGTCTTACTTAGTTTGATGGACAACATTTATTCTTATCTTACGGTTTTTGGCCATGTTAAAAGAACTGGCTAAATATTTTTTATAGTTACTCGTCTGAAATAAGTACAGTGCATAAAGACCTATGTAAAATACATTCTGATGGTACCATAAAGTGATACAGTATGTCAGGCAATACAACAACATGAGGCTGATTCTAACGTATTATATGCTGTAAAATAAACTTCGAAGTATATTCTGTTACACAGAGAAGTAAAATCATGGACTGATTTCTAATTGTTACTTATGGTTCACCTTAGCGAACTGTCATGTCCTAAATGTCCACATTAAGCTGAATAGTAATCTGGGACAGAGACGGCTTCTTTGTGTGGCTTTTTTTACCCTTTAATTCATGACGAACAGAAGATAAATGAACTGTAAAGGTGGATCTGCCTTTGTACCCGGCTCTCTTCCAAGTGGCTCACAGCCTCGAGGGTCCCCGAACGTGCAGTTGCACTCCTCTTGAAAAGGTGCCTTGCTTCGGGGCACGCTGATAGTAGGAAACAGCTGAGAAGCTTCCTTCTCTGTAATGCTGTCAAGAATTATTTCCAGAGCATCAAAGTAAAGGGTATGTTTTCAGCATAGTTACAGTAGAAGGCTAAAGAATTTATAATAAAAGAAAAAGTTGTCAGGAAGTTTAGTTTAGCAAAATCTTTGCAAAGTCTTCTCAAAACAAATGTCACAGTGAAACATTGTATTTATTTTTTTCTAGTTTTGCTTTTGTTTTCATGTGTTTGTGGGTGGTTTGCAGCATGTGTGTCTGTCTTAACTCTTAAACCAAACATTTTGTTGAAATATGAACCTTTGTTGATGGAGTCTGCAGTTCAGGTCGTTTAGTGGCTGCAAGAAAGCAATAATAAAATGTCACTTTGTGTAGTAGCCCAGTGCATCACAGCTCTACACTTTTCAAGCTGAAGCCAAACCTTATTCAAGTTTCTTCTTTTTTTTCTTTTTTTTTTTTTTTTGAACCCGTCACATTGATTTCCAGACCAATGGCCTAAGCAAACTTTGCTCTGGGCATCTTTTGAATGCAACTTCATGCATGACATTGATTTGCGTAGCTTCATAATTATGTCCATATCCTACTGTACACGCGCGTTTCGCATTCAGACGAGGCTCAGTACATTGAGGGTGAGTGATTACAGCAACTGTAAGTAAATTAGCTGGGAATAAAAGTCTTTTCAATAAAACATTAACATCCTGCTGTTTAATGCAATACATTTTCAACAGTGAAGTTGGTGGCAAAGGAAAATACACACAGCCTTGCTGATAATCTGACGATGACTACTTCTGCAACAAAACCACTACCAGCTTCATCTGTAAATGTTGCATTTTAAATCTGAAACAAACTTTTACAAAAAGAATCACAACAGCAGTGGTTTACTTCTTGTGTTGTGCCTCTTGTCTCTTTCTTTTGACTGTAATAAATTGGAAATTTGAACCTGCATCAGAAGTATTTGTGTAATGGGGGAGCTTTCGTGTAAATAATGTAGAGTTTCAGAGATAGATGGAAAACATCTGCGTGAATGATGTGTAATTACCTCTGAAATGCTACAAAATAAACCATGAACAATGTTTTTTATCAATATTCCATACTATACTTCTTTCAGCAAGAATATAAAACAATCTTTGTATTATTTATAAAAGATTTTTCTCTCTGACCTTTTTTTTTTAATTTACAACACTGACAGTACTGATTTGGCAAATCAAAAGGCACTTTGAAGTGGAACACACACTTAAACTATATTCAAGCCGTGCTGGATATGCGTGACTGATGTTCATTAACATATTTACATGTTTTGTCTCCCACTCCTATATATATATATATATATATATATATATATATATATATATATATATATTTTTTTTTAACCTTCATTCTCAAATTGCAAAAAATGGAGGAGCCAATTACCATTGCAGTGTTTACTGTACACTGGGTGTGACAGAACGCTCTGCCCAATTCTGAGGTCACTGCTGGTGTTTCCTACGAGGTTTGACAGTTTTACAGCTGCAGGGCTCCGACTCCGATTGTTTCTGACATGTTAGACTGCTGCTTTCCATCTGTCTCGCAATTTCTCCCCTTCTCTTTTTCCCGTTTTCTACTTTAGGTTTCTATCTCAAACTCTTTTTTTTTCTTTAATTTCCTCACACACACACACACACACACACACACGCACAAGCAAGAAATTATATCAAGCCTTTCTCAGCTGGATTAACAAAGTCTTTTGGAGAATATTTTAAACCCAAAGTGAAATTGCAATAATTATACTAGAAGGATTTTGTGGTCTCAACTAAAAACAATTTGGTGGTTACTATGTAACTTCATGCTTCACATACCAGGTATGTGAAGCATTTCCTCCACACACACATTCACATATTTGCATCTACCCAATAAAAAGCCTAGAAGTACTCGATCTATTTTTTGCCACAACTACAAAACGGCGAGGGAACCTGATATTGTCTTGTTTTGCTGCTTCCGTAGGCAGAAGTTCTTCGTGCTTTAAATGCACACGGAGGTGCAGAGTAATCCCAGGCAGTGCACTGCTGTTTTTAGTGGGACTGTGGCAGCAGAGCAGGAGCTGCAGAGTGAAATGTAGAGGAATGTATGTTGTACATTTACAGAGGCCCTGAGGAAATATAATACTCCTTCTGCACTGTGGCTGTGCTAATGTAATTATGCATAGTTCCTGCACTCGCTAAAGAAAAGATTGCTATCCAAGAACATAAAGTCTATCTGCAACAACACTTTTTCATTTAATAAGAAAAGCATTTTACAAACATGTTCGTCGCAGTTTGGAGAGAAGTTTAGAGTAATTCACATACAAATATACACCGTAGAGGCCACGTATAGTGAGCGCACATGCACGCACACCGCATTTTAGTCCGGGCTCTGTGATATGATTTTGACTGCAGCATCTTGTTTGATGTCTTTTTGATGATGGACATGAAATAATGTCCAAAATCACCAGAGGCAGGAACATCAAACGGATCCAAATGAAAACACGGTAATGTCTTCTCAGACTGAGCCTTACTGCGCCTTCATTTGCCACTGCCCCATGAAAGCTGGGCTTTGACTGAGAACAGATAAAAGATGAGTTGATAAACGAAGCACTTTCATCTTCAACAAACTTCGACAACTTTTTCCCATTTACAACACAAACACTGCATGTCTAATATGATGCATCATAAAATAATCAGATAATTACAGATGGTAATGTCAGTGACTCAGCGAGAAGTCAAAGGTGGAGGGAGGATCTTTGAAGAGGATGAATGGCCGGAAATCATCCCAGCAGGATAAGGAGAGCCTGAGATATGCTGATCTTTTATCAAGAGCACCATACCCCAGTCTTATTGGGGGAACGGACGTGATCATCTATATATTGTTCAATTTCAAAATCCAATGTTCTTTAAGATAATAGGGTTGGAGAGCTAATACAGAGCACAGGTGACTTAGTGATAATGAACCAATATATATGCATCATGCAAAACTGAGCCTTATACTGGGAAAAAGGGACTCAGCTCATTCATTCATCACAATTTTGTCTGTTATGAAAACGCAGACGGGGAAACTTCCCCTCCTTGCAGTGACATCACACATACTTTGAGTCCAGAGCCCCGGTGTTTACAAAAAGGAAGCTTTCACAGATGATGCAGACGCCTTTCCAATGGACTGCGAGCAGGTCATCAACTTTGCATTTAATTTGATTTATAACTGAACGGAAACCAAGTTCTGTACAACTTCCAGACCGGTTTCGGTGTCTCTCAGGACGTTTTGGATGGCTCCGTGTAAACTGAGAAGCTGATGTTCAAACAATAAGTCAGAGAGCCATACTGGACTCAGAGCTTTGCCTTGGCCTTTGCTGCAGTCTCTTGACAGCAAACTGGCACCCAGCTCCAACTAATAAACTACAACCACCCAGATCCTACAGCAACAGCATGTATTGTATGTTTGCTGAGCGTGTGTGTGGTCGTTTGGAGCTGGATACTCCTCCAACACCACAGATGAAACGCATGTTGAATGCGAAATCTAAGTTGCGAGTCTCATTCACAATGTCTTCTCCTAGGTTGTTGTGCATCTTGTTGAACTTGCATAATTACCGCCAGAATGTACATTCAGTGGCAATTAACAATAAGACATGCAATATACTTTCATTTTGTTTAACTGTCAACAAACCCACAAAAAGACCAATCCAACAGTTAACTGAGCCCACTGCCGCAAGACTGGGCAAATAAACAAGTGTGCCCGGCTCCTATAGGGGTCCCAGAAGTTTTTAGTTTACTGCATATGATTTAAAGCTCCATAATTTGATTAATATTAAATGTGTGCCACTGAACTCCTTCAATTTGTAGCTTTATGTTGTAGGGGGACCTTTTCTTAAAAGCGGGTTTCTTAACCTTAATTGAATTAGTTTATATTGAGCTTATTTGTTAGAACCCGTTTTATAAAATAGTTAACATTTTTTTGTGGCTGTCCAGTAATTAACACATAGAAAACCTCAGGCAAGGTAGAAATATTCCACCACTGCAGCAACCAGTGATTCATTTCTTTATCCATTTATGTATTTGTTTGTGTGTATGAAATGTCAGAAATTATTCCCTGAAGCTACTACTGTTCGATCAACAGTCAAAAATACAAAGATGTTGAGTTTACCGTCATGAAAAAAAACCCACATTATTTGGCATTTACAAACAAATTACTGAAAACAACCAGTTAACAAAATTGTTGCCAATTAATCTCCCGTCATTTGACTAATTGATAAATTAACTAATTATTTCAGCTCCAGTGCACTGGTTGGTCTCTGGGTGCCACAGAGCAGTCACGATCAGTCCATGAATAATAAGTAATGCCTGTGTAGCCAAAGCCTGATTTAGGTCATAAAAACTCAACTCCAAAATTATTTACACTTTTTCCTCAGTTGCTTTGGCCCAAAAACCAGATTCTCCAACTATTTTTCCCACAACAGCTTAAGCATTTAATGCTGCTTTCATACAGGCGCCAAATGCCAAATCGTTAACGCCGCGTTACAATTTGTACACTAAACTAATTAAATTGCTTTTCTATTCATCTGTATAATTCCAAGACCTCACTATTACTCATTGTGTAAATCCTGCAGCTTATTTGTCATAACTTTCCAAACACAAATGTTGATATAGCTCATTTGTTATTGTCATAAAAAGAATTGAAGTATTGACAAGCAACGTGTTCTGAGTCCTGCATTTTGCCACATGCTGTCAAAGTCAGTTTACAGGTGAAACTCCCCAGCTGTTGCTCCTAAAACAGATTAAACCGACAGACAGAGAAAATAAAAGCATGGGGATGGATGTTCCATGCAAAAGAATATGCATTTTTCTCCTCAAACTTCAGAATATGCAAATAAGCAAAAATGTTAGTGGCGGTTTTCATTTTTCAGAATTTCTGAGTTTATTTAATAATTCATTATATTGAGAATTTATTTGATGTTCTGTCGTTTTCTATGCACTGCTCTACATTGTTCTCCTGTTCACAGTACTGTGCTGACTGTCAATAGGGGACCTAACATGAACCGGGACAATACGGTGACCGATCTGTCAAAACTTGTTTGTACAGCATAGGTTTATTCATCAGCTGTAGAAATAATATTTTAGTTCATTATTGCGTCACTGTCAATGAAAACACTATTTGACATTTACCAGTCTTAAGTAGCAACAAAGACACATTTTATGTTGTTGGCAGGGATGAAGCTCATAGGTTTTTGAAGAAGCATCCGCCATTTGCGGGACAAGACAAGGGCAGTGGTGTTCAGCACAGCGTGACGGGGGGGGGGGGGGGATTGTGTTTGGAAAGCGGCACAAAATGTGCTGATAATGTGACGTGTTGCTTCTGGATGACGACCAGGGGAGCTGTCGTTTATTTTCAGACACTTATAGCACCTGCTGCGGTAAATCCTCACTAGCCCAATGTGTATTTAATCATAGCTGAAAATAGTTCCCAACAAAAGTAGTATTTATCCCTGGCTGAGTTAAGTTTGCAAAGAACTGCAGCGCCCAGTGGAATGCAGAAATTATTTGGACTTATCAAATGTGACAATATGGAAGATGATGAACCTTCCACTTCCTGTGAAAGACATTCGGCACTTTGACACATTCACAGCTCTGTTGATTGACCGTACTTTCAACATTGGGAAAAATAGTGCAAAATTCCAGCAAGTAACCAGACTGTGAACAAGAAAAAATTCACATTTATTTGATATCAAACAGGAGTTGAATTAAATACCAGCTGATGATGGGCTCGTACAAAAGAAATAAAATGAACCTAATCAGTGCTGCAACAACTTTTCACACTTTGAAACCATGGTTGTTGTTTTTTTTTCTGTTTTTTTCTGAATAGTTCAGTTAATAAATTAATAAGTGTCAAAGGATGAAAGCATGTCTGCAAAAACTGCAATATCTCATTGACACAAACATAAGTCTATAATCTGACAATTTCTTTCAAGTAAAATAAATTACACAAGTATCCAATTCATGTCCAATCTGCGCATGGCCTGGTGTTAACGTATATACTACTGGCAAAAACTTATCATTCATGAAAGCAAAAACACTTCACAAGCAGAGACGTGAGCATGATTTTATATGGACCTGTATGTCTAAAATTGTTTTTTTTATATTCAAACATCCTACGACGAGTCAAGTGTGAGAGGAAAAAAGCACATGTCCACCATTTTGATTAACCTTGTCTGAAGAATCTTTGAAACATTGAAAGGGCATAACTACTGAATGGTTGCAATTTTTTTCTCTCTCTTGTTTTTTTTTTTTTTTTTACTTTTTACACTAGTGGTACAGCAAAATATATTTTCTTTAGCTGTTACTTTGACAACCATTAAATGTGCAATAGAGAAAATATAAGGCCTGAGTCTGAATTAGTGGTTTCTTAACTTTACAGTCCTGACTGTATAGTGCAGCCACACTAGTTCTAGTTCTGTACTTGATGACTAAAAAGACCCTGGTTTTGCAAAGCCCCCACAGGAATAAGTCAGGAGTTTGATAGTTCTTTGCTTGGAATATTTTTTATCCCTTATTTTCCCACTCTTCTTTCAGAAATGTCAGTCTTATCACTGGCACGGCGGCCCGCGTGTTATTCTCTGCACCTATTTCGTCCGTCGGCAGAGCTTTCACAGTCTACATTTGTCTGGCCTCGGATGGATGTGTTTTGTGTGTTAATGAGATCTGTGTGCAAAAGTCATTTATTCATTCCTTTTCCCACTCAACAACATGTCACTTCCTGTCCTAACCCGGAAGGGCGCGTGGGGTGTGGAGCCAAAGTCTCTGACTCCCCCGACATCAGCCAAAAGCACTCATCTGTTACAATCTGTGCAAACAAAGACGGTTCGCTCAGAGGCTGGTGATGAGCTGCATTTGTCCGTCACTGGGCGCCTCTCCCTCCTGTGTGCAGTCATCATTGTTGGGTGGGATAATGCAGCCATCGCTGGTGCCTCGGTTTATTTGGTAGTAGGACAGGGGCTGTGGTGCATCGCTGAGCTCAGGCATGCTTTTCTGATACGCGTCCTCGCTCTCACTTCGAGGTGAAGGGGAGAACTCCTCCTCCTCCTCCTCCTCCTCCTCCTCCGGGGGATATGGAGACGCTGAGGGCGAGGGTGAGTCTCTCAAGTTTGGCATGCTGGTGTAGAGGGAGTCTCTGTTATTGTTGGGTGAATTACAGCCCGTGTCCTCCACTGCAGTAACAGTCTCAGAGCCATGGCCGCCTTGCCCCTCCGGGTGCCTGGGGGCCTTCTGGGCATTGTAGAGCAGGGAGTGAGTCCTCTGGGGCAGGAGGGGGGCCTCCAGCACCTCCTTGTGGTGGGGGTGAAGGAGCAGCTCCAGGGTGGTGTGGCCTCCTCTTCCATTTCCTCTCTGGGGAGATGAGGCCTCGGCATGATCTGCGACGATGGCGTCATCCTCACTGCCGCTCCCACCCCCACCCCCACCTCGGTCCACTGTCACTCTGGTCTGTGGAGGCAAAGCTCTGTCCCTCTCCTTCTGGGCGTCGCGACCTTTGGGGGCCCCACGGGGCCTAAGATTGTTGTGGACAATCTCAGATATGATCATCTTTTCAAAGGTGGCATCATCCAGGTTAAGTCCCCCCAGGTCACCCGGGGCTCGAACGCCCACGGCCTCATAGTCGTCGTCTCGCAGGGAATAGCTGTTGTTAAAATTGCCATTGAGGGGAAGGGTGTCCATGGCACTGATGTCCCTGCTGTTGCTCAGAGAGTGCTGTCCTGCAAGGAAAGGCCAGAAGAGCACGTGAGATACTGTAGTTTTCCACATTTTTATACAGTCTCCACTAGACCATCCACATATACTTCATACTGCTCAGGACATTTCAGGCTTGTGCTCTTTGATCTCGGGGTTGCTTTTCATTTTATGCACGTCCAAAATACAAAAACTTTTAAATACCAAACCGAGCCCAATTAGCTCCCCCACCACGTCCGTCCTTATTATCATTATTCCATTCAAATCGAAGAAATGATCCTGAACAATATTGGAGATATGAGAACAAAAAAATGACTTCAAACTTAAAAAAAAGTATAGTACAGCAACACCTTAGAAAATAGCCAGGTAACACCACGCCAGCATACAAAAGCAACAGACAGAACAAGACTTAAAGAGGGAAATAAATACAAGCTGATGAGGGAGTGTTGTGACATTAACAATGAATAAAACATTCCATCTGTTAAAAGAAGGCAAGACAAAAGAGTAATGTCGAACACAGATGGCCAGCCACTTCTCTGCACTGGGGCCCCGCAAGCACAGCAACAACCCCCACACACCACAACAGGCACGGTGCAATGACTCACTTTGCCACCACTCACATCAAGTGTGTCTGCTCAGGCTATCTGGCCTAAGAACAGCTGATGTGCAAAAAAAGTAAAACAGATGCTTTTTTTCAATTGCAGCAGTAACAACAAAATCACTCAAATCAGACAAAAGTGGAAGCTTGTAACATTCAGCCTGGATTCAGTCCATCCAACTCCGCTTGTGTCCTTGCAATTAACTGCAACCTCTTCCATGTGACGTTTTGCTCAAATTGTTGTAGGTGGACAGACAACGACAGCAAAATTATGTGTTTTTAACAGATTGATAGAGCTTAAGGACAAAGGAAGGACAACTGAATCCTGGACTCAGCAAGTGAAAGGGTTTAGCAGCAAGCACAGTCTTTTATTCAAGTGTACATTAAAAGAGGGAACATTTCCTCGTGAAGTTATTTCTTTCTGAATTACGGGATCTCTTTTCACTCTTTTAAGAGCACAATTTTAAAAAATACACACACACACACACACAGCAAAGTACTCTAATTTTGTGCAGCTGTATGACTATGCTCAAGCAGCAGGATGAAAGTCAAGGCGGCTACTTAGATTTGATATGAGGATTTTATTTACTGGGTATTTATTGGTGAGCCTGTAAGTAAAAAGCTGACATTTTGTAGGGTGAGAGAGGTTGTCGTCATAGTCGTAGACTTGAGTTTCAAACGAACGTGTAAAAAAAAAATTTTTTTGAAATAATGATAACTCGGAAAAAAAAAAAAACAAAACTCTAAAAGCAACATCAAAGACATTTCTAAAAAGAGTGAAAGAGAGCGCGGAGAGCAAAAGGGCAAAAATAAGGGAGGAGGAATTATTAGACACTTCCCTCAACAGACCGTACTTCCAAATTAGCATTTGTTTATGCACAGGCAGAGATTTTACTGCAGACAGGTATTGTCTACTGGGAGCAGGGGGAAATGATGTGAACAGAATTCAACTGGACACGGCGACAGCTGTACTCTGGGAACTATTCCAGCCGAGATTCATTTAAGATGCTCTCCATACAGACTTTACTGCGTTGCATGAACATCTGCAGAGTATTAGTATTAATACACTTATAATAGAAGACATGCTCATTCTTTTGCAGCCGCTAAATGTAATGACTATAGCAGAGGAAAATCTGACAAAGCTCATGTTAAACTTGACAGTCCTTCTGCATGTATTTCATACGTGGATGGTGATCTTCGCACCGGCTTTTGACATTCGTGCGCTCTCCTCCAACTAGTTTTCAAATATTAAATACTTGAATAATTCCTGTTTGTCACTGCGGCTCGATCCACTTTTAAATAAGTATGTGTAGGATTTCCTCTGTTGCTCCTGGGTTCAAACACAGCTCTGTGCGGCACGGTGGGTTTGCTCCAGAGGGAGAAGAGGTGTTTTCTACAGGAACAGGAGATGTTTATGCTGACATTTAAATCACCTGCTAATTAAACATCACCACTTTCTATCTATCTGTCTCCTGTGCTCTAAATGTTAACATGCAATTAGCATAAAATGATTAAGCAGGTAAACATTTTAGGGCAATAAAGCACAAGCTGCGAATTCTGCATCCGAGCTGCTTGGCTGCTGTTGAACTCACCAAATAAATAAATAAATAAATAAAGAAAAATCAAAATGTCTTTGATTTTCTGTGCAGACATTGTTTGCCCCAACCCAGGGTTATTATCTCCTAGTATGGAAGCTCGCAGCACTTAACAAGGCCGTAATGACTGCACCAGGTTAAAGCTATATGTTGCTGCATATTCTCTGCTATGATGCACTTTCTTTCATACTGCAGATTTTTTTACAGTCCCTTTTGTCATCAGATGGCTGGAATATCTGAGGGCTACGGCTCTGCTCGCATTGCATCATATGCCACTGCTTTTGTTTTCTTTGATTGCGTTTTTCAGCTCCGCCAGTGAGGAACTGGGTCACCATAAACACATAAAACCGACGGGATTCAAATCGAGCTTGGTTTAAATTGAAGCAGACTATAGAAAACGAACGGATTTTCAACATGATCAGAGGACAATATACAATCATCTGAAAAGACCTGGGTCATGTAAAGCTCATGTTCAACACAGAGGAATTCCCACATGGCTGCTCAGTAGACAAGGTAAAATGGTACTGATGTCTGAGCTTCGTCTCAAAAGGAGGAACTCGAGTAAATGAGAACGACTTGAAAAAGAGAGAAGGTGTGAAGGAAGAAAAACAAGTAGTAAATCTAGTGTTATTATTCTCAACATTTTCATTCATGCTATGTCACAGCCACAACCTCAAGAGTTTTCATGTTTTCAATAAATATGTCACAATTAAATGAAGAGTTTGACATCTTGGGGAATACGTTTACTCACTTCCTGAATCC
Source organism: Channa argus (assembly GCF_033026475.1). NCBI lineage: Eukaryota > Metazoa > Chordata > Actinopteri > Anabantiformes > Channidae > Channa > Channa argus. The sequence continues at coordinate 2,762,006 of NC_090210.1, read as the reverse complement.
GATGAGACAAGATGGTAACACAGTTGCTGAATATGAGATTGTTAGCTTAGCTTATCACAACCTTGTTCTGTCAGTGCTAAACAAAAATAATAATAATAAATCCATATACCAGCACTGCCAAAGCTCACAAATGGACACTTTATATCTGGTTTGTTTAACACGTACAAACGCTGAAGTGTCACAATGTTAATTTGGTTTCTATGTTGGATTTGTTTTTGGCTAAGACCAATGCGTCTCAGCTGGTCGCAACAAGTACAGTCTGGCAGATAAAAGCACCTAAAATGGCAAAAAAAAGAAAAGAGAATGACAACAAGATATAAAGTGTTAGCTTTAAAGATGCTGATGAATGAAAGAGTAAGCTAACTAGCTGTTTCTCATCAAACCACAACCTGTTGAGTTTAGACTTTAATGCTGGTATGAATTAAATGTTCTGAACTTCTATAGCACTTTTCTACCTATTATTCAAAGCGCTTTACACTGCTTCTTATTCTCCCATTTGCACACACACTCACCAGGAGCAACTAAGTTGGGGTTCAGAGTCTTGCTCAGGGACAGTTTGACATTTGACCGGATGAGCCGGGGATCGAACCAACAACTGGGTGGATTGGCGGATGGCCGCTCTACCTTATGTGTCCAACCAAAAAAGTGTGAACTAGTATGTTTTTAAGCTGCTGGGAGATGGATTTCTTTATTAAAAAAAAAACACTGACAGTTGTTTCCTACTAGTTCCACAATATTTTGCTAAGCTAAACTAAGCTAAGCCGCTCTTAAGTTAAGCTTGTTACAATTTTGTTTCATCTCTCTCCTCCAGAAAGTAAAAAGTAAAAGTTTTTTTAGCCCAAAATGTCAAACTTTTGCTCTACGGCAGACACATATCTGTGCAAGAATAAAGGTGGAGGGTGGATGTGCACCTGGGGAGTGAAAGGCCGGAGGAGAGGGGGTGTTGCACACCACGGTTTCTGCCAGCAGGTTGTTATAAGGGTTAGTGTCGTGCGTTCGGAGGAGAGGGTTAGTTAGGAGGTAGTTGCCAGTCATCCCTGAAATAACAAGAAGGAAAAGACAAGGAGAAAATCAGAAGGGCAGAAAAGCAGTGAAGAAAAAAAAAAAAGAGCTTGAGGTACTGTACTTCATGGTCTGTGGGGGTGCGCTGGGCAGCTGTCGACATAAACAAACACTGAGATTCACTGTGCAGAATCTGACACCGCCAAAGATTTATGACCGGTGATCCACCAGCCTTCTATTATGGACAAAGCAGTCATAGAAACATTGGTCAAAGCAAGACATTATCCAAACAGTCAACTGATGTAACTGACAAACAATATTATCCCGACATGTGCTGACCAAAGCATAGCAACACAATCAGCTGCAGTGTTTATATGAAACAAATTCATCTAAACAAACTCATCCAGTCGAGACACTAGACAAAACATGTCTAAGTGACCTGCCATAAATAATAGAGTATCCTTATCATCCTCAGTGCTGTTGTGTAAATCCTCAAGAATGTAATAACTGTCCTCAGTCATCTGGCCCGATCGCTGAGAAACTCTGCTTTAAAAAAACAAAACAAAAACAAAACAAAACTAGACTATGACTACAGCCAGGATCTGCACTGGCACAGTCTGGAACCGGAGGTTCACAATGCTGGGATCTATCCTTAAACCTACTCTGACTTCAGCCTGACTTTGCTCATCAGCCCCTATCCTCCCTTCACCCCTGACAACCGGTCCAGGATGAAGATGAGTCTCCCCAGTCGGGGTCGTCATGATTCTCATCAGTAACGCTTTATTCCAGACTGTCTGTGTTCATCTCCTTTAACATGGTTCCAGTGAGTAGATAAGGGCAGAAAGCTGCTGCTAACTTTGATCCTCGGGCAGCATTTAATGCTATTTTTTGATTGTTTGACAGTAAGAGGAATGCAACATTAGGCTGCATCTAAACTTCCTCCTTTTGTGCTGCACAGCCATGTAGGCTGCATAGTTTTAAGTATTTATTGTGAATTCAGAGCCTCATCACAAAGAGAATAGCGTATGCGTCTCATCCGGTGGTGGTGGTGGCGGCGGTGTAAGAAACGGGTGCTTACCCTGGTTGAGCGTGGAGGTGCTGTTTATGTCTCCGGAGATGAAGGAGGACTCCGACTGTTTCCTCACAGTGTCGTTCCACATCCGCCTGATGCGGCTCTGAGTTGGGAGAAAAGAAGCTATTGATCAGGGCTCAACATGGTGCCGTGGTTAGTCAAGGCTTTCGGCCCCGAGGATTGTGTGGCTACACAGGTTTGAGATTCAGACCTACACTTGCGTAGACGATCTGACTAACCTACTGCACGATGCTGTGTGCTACGGTAAAACAAAGCCACACACACACGTGCTACTGATCCAACTGATCCCAGTAGTGGATACAGCGGGAATCTTACAGCTTGTAACGTGAGAGATCGGCCTTGAGTGCCTCTTTTTGTCCCCTCTCGAGTCATAAGTGCAGTGGTAATAGCAGAAGTTGACACCAAATTCCCTAAAGTGCTCTTTAAGAGAAGAAATTACAAGAGACCTCTACTTTCAATTCTGCTTTATTTTGTTAGCTTCTTCTTCTTTTTTTTTTCTTCGTTTTTTAAAAATAGAGTCTACCTTCCAGCCAGAATAACAAGAATAAATTGCATTTTCACCCACTAGAAAAAAGCTTTGAAGACATCAGTGCTTTCTGTCTGGTAGTTACACTGTACCTCAACACTTAACAAATCTCATGTCTTAACAAAAATCAATCCATCTCTTTATATATAACCTTGACAGCCAAATAGTTGGATAACCAAGCTTTAACGTTACAATGTGAAGCCTACAATGCCTTAACTACAGTGGCATTTCTATTTCAATGACTAAAGCACATATTTCGTTTAAATGATTTGAGAGGCTCAGCTTTACAATGATAACACTGGAGTGAAAGGTCCAAAATAAACAGCATCTCAAATCTTTACTGAAGGATAAAGCTGTTGGTCATATTCTATTTTGGTTTCTGTCAGCAAATGCACTGAAAAGACCAAAGGCAGCAGAATGTTTGTCACTCACAGCTTTCCAACTACCCTAACCAGTCTGGAGCTCACAGCCCGAGGCCACACGTACCTAATGATGTACATGTAAAAAAATTCATAAGCTTGGCCGGTATTATTTTGTTAAGTGTTACTCCAACAGAATAGTGCCGTAGTGAGTATTTTCAGCTGCTGCGTAACACATTTTGGGTGTTAGCAAGTTGGCGAGCAGCAGGAAGGTATATGTGGCACTGACACACAGTAAACGACAGATCCCTTGCTCATTCTAATTAAAGAACTTGGCACATGTGGATCACTTAGTGGTTTTATTACTTTTTGGACAGTAGTCTATGCTACAGAAGGATACGCTGCAGTACGTCAGGTTTTGGCTAAACAGACAATTCTGTTTTGTGGGATGAATTTATTGTTGTTTTATGTCTTTTTATGAGATTAGTTGGCCTTAAAAAACGAAGGATTAACCGACTTTACAGTAATTACCATAACAATATAAAAACTAAATTCACACAAAGGCTTTTTAAAAACCTAAAGCCAGAAACAGATTTACAAATACCGATGCTTTACACATACTTGTGTGGCAGATGAGTAGCGGGCAGTGGATCGAGACGTGGCTGTCTTGGCTGAACTGTGGGAGCTCTCAGGCGGGAGTGCGCCACAGCACTGGGACTGACGGAAACATTTACTGTACTCTTTACGGACCTGCAGAGGAGTAAAAGATCAAGCTAGAGTGAGCACACACACGCGCACACACACAAAGACCACCCCCCCCCCCAATTATGAGATGCAAAAGAAGAAACTTTACCAAATGTCATCTAGCTGACAACAATATAAATGCTATGTCTGTAAGGACAGGACTATCGAACATAATGACCACAAGCTGGAATACCGTTAAAAGGAAGCACTTTGATATGAGCGTCATAAAGTAAGAACCTAAAAACTCACAACATTATGTTTATAACCATTTATGAAAGAAAAGCCACAAATTCTAGACATTTGAAAAGCTCAAACATCAAATTACTTGCATTTCTGCTCAAAAAGCTGAAGATTGTCTGTTGAGTGACTAATACATTGATTACTGTGTTAATTAACATTTCATTATTTGTTTAGAACATTGGGAAGAAATTTCCAGAGTAATGTTCTTAAAAAAATTTCATCTAAAAAAGAACAGACTTTATGAACATCACCGTTGCTTGATCAGTGACTTAATGTTGATCAGTTATCCTTCAATCGAGCGATTGAAAATTGTCGGGGACAAAATTGTACCTTCTTCTGGAGGAGGCAGTGGAAGATAAAGATGAACATCCCTTGCAGAGTGTTGAAGATTGTGAACAGGTACGCCATCACTATAGAGGATTCATTCAGGAAGAACAAGCCAAAGGACCACGTGAGCCCCAGCAGACAAAGTAGGGCAAACGCTCCCAACACCCATGACCTGAAAAAGAGAACGTTAATGAGGGAATCAGCTAAAATGCAGAGGATTTCATCATTGCTCGGTTTCACATTTGCCTCCTCCTGGACTGCACCTTGTTGAAAAAAATGTGTTTAAATTTTGTGCTTATGAAAAACTTGCACTAGTGGTTGCATAGTGTGTAAATGCTGATACAAAGCTTTGGAATGAATGTGCATTTGGTATTTGACACCGAGTCAAAAATATTTCCTTGGTCTTCTCTGAGTTGCTGGCAAGAGAGACTGCAAACACAGCAGGATTTTCCTTGGCGGCTTCCAAGAAAGCCTTGAGGAAATAAGATAAGTTTAACAGTCAGTTTCAATGACGGTGGCTGGTCGTTATTGCTACACAAGAGAGAAGTGAGCCGCCCCGAGAGAACTAAGGTGAGCCTGGAGAGGAGAGAAGAAGTGGGACAACAGCGTGTCATCAACAGAGGAACAACAAAAAACACAGAGCAGTGTTGAGTGTGATGGTTGATTAGACTTGTCGTTCAGTTCCTGCTGCTTTTTGTACAAGAATGCATGTTTTGTTCCCCCTCAAATGATCACATTACATGCACACCAACTATTTCCCTTTAGTTTTCAAGCTATGACAATTTGAAAGAGAAACTAAATGCATTAGAGATTTGAGGTAGACCCTAATTAATGGCAGTTAATGAGTCTGACTACTTAAGATAATGTGTAAAACCCAGCATTCAAATGCAAACAAACGCAGGTTTTTCTATGTGCTTTAAACAAACCGAAAGCTAATTCAAGGTCCTTTTTTTTTTTTGGGTTTGGACCAAAATCAAAGTAGCTGCCTAAAAATCAAACGCCTACATAACATATGTTGGCTTGCCCTCAAACATATTGTTGAACAAGAATCCAAGCACATAAATGGTCAAAGACTGGAAACAGAAAGCTTGGGGGTGGGGGGTTTCTAATCTTCAGATCTACGGGAGATGTGGTTGAAGCCAATGAAGGCCTGCAAAATATGCTAACACAGAAACAAAAAAAGGTCAGAAATGCAGTTAAATAAAAGTGGCAATAAAACCTTGCGTTGTCCAAATACTAAATTAATCATAAAGTGAACTGAAAAGGTACCTACAGACAGACTGCAGCTGAAATGGTAAAATATTGGTCTGGTCAAGTTTAAGAGAAGAGAAAATCAATTAAACATGTCGGTCATAAACAGGGGTTAAAAAGCAATAATGGCGCACATTATTTTTCCTTTCACACATAGGCCACACGCACACACACACACACACACACACACACACACACAGACCACCTAATCTGCTGGAGTGGCAGCTCTCACCTGATACCCCCCAGCCTGGACGAGTCTGGTTTCATGGAGGTGGAATGTTTCACCATCTTGTACATCGTCACTACCAGGAAGATGACATTTACCTGTCAAAACAGACGCGTATCAGGGTTAAAAGACTGCACTTAGAAAGGCATCTGATTTCTGTTGCTAACAGCACTGAGGGAGCTGCTCAGATCCTTTATTCAAATAAGCCATTAAACTCCATTACATCCCGAATTCCTTCATTTATAATTTCACTGAAGTAAAAGCATATAATCAAGAAAATGTACTATGCGCTGGGTTCTCAATGCAGAAGACTGCGTCTACATTGATGACTAAGCACCATTTACAGTTTTCAGTTGCAATATTTCAATCTCGCACATACGTACACAGGTCATGATTAAATATACCACCGCTGGTGGCTAGGTTTCACTTTGGATTAGAATATTTATTTATTTATTTTTTTATCTTTAGAGGTTTTGGCTTCAGTGTCGACAAAAGCATAGGGTTACTGAGAGGAATATGAAAATTTAATGCCTCGGTGCAGAAGTACACTGACTTACAACGAGAAAAACAACAGCGAGAGCCTAACACTTGCTGTCGGTCTACTCGCAAAACTCTGCCCTTCGATGTGAGCTGCAATCAAAGTCTTTCAATCCAATCCACTTTAATTACAAATCCCATTTAAAAACAACTGGGTTGACCAAAGTGCTTTACATTATACAATTAAGATGAATCAGTAAAACCACATACTAAATAAACAATATATTACATAAGCGAAATGAATAAAATAAAACGATGAAATAGAAGCAAAATAAAATAAAGCTCTCAGTCTGAGTTAAAAACCAGGGAATAAAAATGGATTTTTAATACATGACTTAAAAGCTTCCTCACTTGGGGGCCTGCCTTACATGACCCTGTGCCCTGGGCCCAATGACTGAGAACATACTGTCACCTATGCTCTTGGTCTTAGGGACCTTAAAACCCAGCTGATCAATAGAGGTGAGGGCTTGAACAGGAGTATAAGGATGGAGAAGTTCTCAAATTTGAGAGGGATCAAGACCATTAAGAGACTTAAAAAAACGAACAAAAAAATCCTAAACTCAACAAATGCGCCAGTAAAGAGACGCTAGTGCCAGCAAGCATTGGTGCTGCAGCGCTTTGTACCAGCTTTCTTTAAGAATGTCATAGGACACTTGCAACTTATCTTTCTTCCATTATGTCATTTATCCATGGCTCAGATTTTGGCCTAGAACGCATGGGTTTGATTGGTGCGACGGAATCAATGACATTCCTACAAATAGTCCGAATAGAAGTAGGAAGTGTTTCTGTATCAAAACATTTGTTGGCACCATTTCTCTCTGCAGCGACATTAAAAGCAGCAGAGAATTGCGCACCGGTGGACGGTTTAACCACCCGAAAATGCTTATCGGATAATAAGAATGTGCATATCTGATCACGTCCAGGCACATCTGGTGTATCACGGATGTAAATTCCAGAAGAATATAGTGAGGAAAGAACAGAGCTGAGTGCCATGATTAAAATTTCTTTCATTTACTGAAGCCAGGAAAAACATTTAAGTGCTTCAAGCCATACATCTAGAAAGATTTCCATGCTCTCAGGATATCGCTGTATAAGTACTGCAGGCCCTGCCACCATTGAGGAAAAGGGAGGAGATGTGCTTCACTTTACCCTGATACCGTAACAAACTTTTGAAATACACTTCGCTATATATTGAATTTTTAAAAATCTTTATATAACTGGATGTTTTTTTTTTTTTCACAGAAATCACTGGTTAGCAAAAAACAAAACAAAACCATCCTCATTATTAACGCACATAAAACCCTTCTGAAAGACTATAAGGCAACAGGAAAGCATTTATATGAAGACAGTGTGCGCACAGAGCAGATGGAGGCCAACAAGAGCTGGGAGGACAATACAAGAAAAGTGGCTAAGAAGACAGAAGAGGCTTTTAGATCACAGCTTAAGGTAATGCCAAGTTTTGTCTCTTGGCCCCTGGGGCCGATTTACGTTCGCATGAGTCGAGCGGCTGGAGATGCGTTTAACACAGCCGCAAGTGATGACACAGATCCGATGAGACAGCCAGATGAACGGACAGCGGGGTATATTCAGGTCTCTCATTTCTCTGGCACAAAGAAATAGTGCAGAAACCACACTTCTCTAGGTTTTGCGTGTTTTTACAACCTATGGTCAGACGTACGTGTATGTTACCATACAAACCTATATGGAGACACAGAGGGTTTGTTTGATCTGTGTGCAAATATTAGTGCATGCATGTAGTATGTGAACTGTGAACACCCAACACTACACATGAAATATTAAAAGGTGAAGATGGAGATGTCCGGGTGCTGTGATTGGCTGAGGATGTGTCCTGATCCACAGCAGGGCTGTGAGCTGTGGTAATGGTTGTTTGACCCACCCACTCATTACTTCCATGTTCACTCCTCCTCACCATTACTCTTGTTTTCCCACTGAACAAACGACCTTCATGCCTGAGACGATTTCCCTCCTGATTGCAGGAGGGGAGTGTTCTCTAGATCTACAGCGTGGACCAAACAGCTTTAAGTCATCGCCGCTCACCAATTCTGATTTTAGAGGATTTCATAGCCGAGTGGACACTGATGTCCTTGTGTCAGCTATAATGGGACCACTTTCCTTTCATGCAAATTGATCTGAGAAAGACGAGCTAAGAGGCTGCCAGTACACAGAGAGGGAAAATCTATAAGCTATTTTCAAAGCTTTCCTTTGGAAAAAAAAAAATAATAATAATAATAATCACACAGGTGCACAAATTATAACTTACCACAATTATGAAGGTTACAGGTCCAATGAAGCTCCAGATGAAATGGTTATCAACCCTCAGCCAGCATCTATGAGGGTGTAACAGATGATATTCAGTTCATTAAATCATCTCACTGCCAAAACAAGGTTGTGTCTCATTGATCAGGGCTCGGCAGAGCCGAGTGGATGATAGCCCGCAGGAAAAGAATAGAGACTCCTCTGACCACAGAGAAGAAAACCCGACCTTGAGGGAGTGTTGGCCTCACGCCACAACAAGCTGCAGTCGAAAAGGTGGTGGTTACTTGACTCATGACTTCACGGTCTGCAAATGTCTACAAATGTGTGATGTCTGAGTGTGTGTACCTAAGACTGAACTGTAAACAGCATATCATAGACCAGTTTGGGAATGAATAGGGCCTTGGTCTGTGTTTATCACCAGGAAACCGGAGGACCACGGCGATAAAATGGAGTTTGAAAAAGGCAGTTTTCTTAAACCCCATAAATTAGACGGATGCAGTCGTACAAATCAAATAAAGCTTTCTGCTTGGATGAAGACCGGCGTTAAAGTTTATAAACTTTTTAACTGACAAGGGTGGCAATTATCCACATTCAAAGAATAAAAACCCAGCAGGCCAGTGCAGCTAGCCAGCACATTCATTAATGTTGTGGCTTTGCTCACAGTCTCTTCTTTTAGCAGTGACAGGGTGTAAATTTGCCAGGGGGCAGAGGTGGGCTACTCTTTGTGATATTGCTATCATTAGCACATATACGCATGCTGTGCGAGTGTGTCTCGATGGTGAGAAGGGAGGACTAATGCTCCCAGTGTTCCTCCCACAAAAAGAAGAGCCCCTCCACACTTACGCCCGCTGTGTGCCGTAGCTTCTGTAGTCGATGGCTGCTGAGATCCCCACCACCACAGCCGGGATGAGGTACCCAGACATGTAGTAGTACTTCCTGCGTGAGAACTCGCTCTCAAACACTTCGACCAGCATGAGGTACAGCTGCACGCCCTCTAGACACATCCAGGCAAAAGCAGCCAGGAAGCAAAAGTGGAGAACACCGGCGATTATGGAGCATACGAGCTGAAAAGAAGATTACACAAGACATTACACAGAAGCTTTGACTAGTTACCAGAAAATATTACTACGAACGTTTTTTAAATAATGAGAGGCTTCTATATTAACAAAGGGTCAAACGAGTACTTGCAACATGAACGGGTTCACTTTCTCAAAGCCACTGTACACAGTACACGACTGCCAACAGACACAGGCAACAACTAGCTGATGAACACAGTGGAGCTTTTAGCAGCTAAAGAGAAAAATATTCCCCTGAGGAGTGTCAGAAACCTTATTGCTGTCTCGCTATGTAGCAAGGAAACTAATTAATGCATGTTGAACGTCAGACATATATGCATTTAAAAACTTCAAATCTTAGGGTTTTTTTTATTGACTTTGTTTCTTGTTTATTTAGGAATGTAAATAAAACTTGTGAAGCCTTTATGAAGCAGAGAAGTGCATGAACTTCTGAGCTAATTGAACCTGGTATAATTCGCCAACAAACAAGCATGAATGGAAAAGTTAAGTTTAAAAATCTAAATCCATGTGTGGATCCATTGTTAAAAAGCACATTGTGTAACCAAGCTTTGTTCAAACACTGTGCTTAATATTTAATTTTTACTGAAAATCTTTCCGAAAGTACAAATGAAGTTAGAGAGCTGTGTATAAAATCATCTATACGATATCTCCATAAAATGGTGCAACTATTAAAAATGTATCCAGAGTTTGAATATTTCATTAGCGAGTCAGCGTCATATAGCTTCAAGTGTTAGAACAAGCAGATGCAGAAGAGATGTGATTCTACTGCTTGTTATAATGACATTTTTAATCCACTGGAACAAAAATGAAAGGAAAGAAAGAATTCAAGCGTTTCAAAGTTAATCATCGCAGATAAGACCGGTCATCAGCAGTTTAAAGTTTAAACCCTCTGCAGCAAGATTTCCACCGTACCTTAGTTTCCGTCATGTTAATGCCTACGAGGAAGACGAGCTCGCCAATGAAGAGGTTGAGGCAGAGGTTTTTGTGAATGGTGTTGCGGTCACTTTGCAGACCTCGGAAGAAACAGAAGGTGAAGAGGCTGATGGCGAGGCAGACGAGAGACACGGCGATACCCATCCTGGTGATGACAGTGAGAAGAAGCTCATGGACGCTCCCCTCCCCCTACAGAGAGACAGACAGCATGGACTGACCTTCAACTCCACACTTGTCATAATGATTGGTGGCACGTAAGCAAATAATGCTTGTAGAAAATGTTAATTTTTCAGCGGTTAAATGATTAAAAAATAGCTTCACAATAGCCAAGGGTCCACATGGCTAGTTGTCACTAGCTCCCCTGTCCAGCGTAGCTATTAGAAATATAAATGATAAGGTAAAATCCATATTTCACCGTATTGTGTACAAATAAATAAAATGCAATTTGAGCAGTCTGAGTAAGTTAAATGAAGAACAGTATATAATCCTCCATTGAGTTGCAGTGGAAGGATTGCAACAAAAAGAAAGAATTGTGCATAAAGAGACCACATTTTTTAAGATTTGGGCACATGGCTAATAAATTAAGAGACGAAAAACTGAAGCCTTCCTTTATCCTAATTGTACCTGATGACATCTGTCCTGGTGAACATGCTTGGATAACATTATGTGGCGCCCGTTGCAGAAAGTGACATCAGTTGAAAGGCTGCCACAGAAAACCGTGACCATGGGATGTGATGTCCACATGTGGGTTCTGTTTCTGAGGTCAAATCATGCTGTGTTTCAGAAGATCTAAAACTGACGGTGTTCCAAGATTGGCACCAAGCAAACGTGAAAATAGCACACTTGACCATACAAAGTATTACTCAAGGACGTGGTGGCCCGAAAGTGAGGCAATTGCGTCTGTGATATTTGTAATTTTATTGAGGGCAGGAGTTGCAGTTTAGGTGATGTGTGGGGAATTGGTGTGAGGATAAGCCGAACCTCAGGGCTCTGGTTTCAAGCTGTGGTTAAGGTTGAGGTTAAGACAGATGACAGGGACAGAGTTCATGAGTTAGGACATATTATTAAACAAACCACAAACTTATCCTGTACTTTTATTCCTGGCTCGGTCCTTGCTGCACATGCTATTTATCATGTAATTGGTTTGTAATTGCATTTTGTGACCAAATGGCTCTGCACCACTTCAAGAGTGGTGAAAACACAAGCTGAAGCTAGGTTATACTGATTCCCATGAGTCTTAAGGACATATGCCTACAGGAATATTAGACACAGACCATAGGTAAAATATAATTACTCCTGACAGTGGTACAGCACTTCCTATCCTGATCCACAATCTCGCTCTTTTAAAGAGACAGGTTGCTTCCTTTGCTCCACCACCCCATCCCTCCCCCAACCCTACCTTCTCCTCCAGCGATAATCTAATTATCTCCACTGAAATGTCAGTCTTGCTCATTGCTCATGTGCGCACAAATCTATCAGCGAGACGAAAGAGGAACAACTAACTGAGACGGAAAAAATAAATTCCTGCGACGTGCAAGGCGAGGGCCACTTACCACATTCCCCCGATGAGCCATGAGGATGGCAAAGTTGGTCAAGTGACTGCAGGAGCAAGTGGTGTGGCTCTTGTTAGTTTCCAGCAGTTTACAGCCCTGAGTGGACCAATATCCCATCATGCTTCGCTCTGAGTAATTCCAGAAGGAACAGTTGGGATTGTAGTAGTGCTCTTTCTACAAAACACAAACACACAGACAACCAAGGAGATGAATCGTGAATGACCATGTAATATGCAATATGCATATGTACACAAACACATATACACATCTTTCCAACCTCAAGTCAGAGTTTATGAGTATATTTGGTGTATAGACTGTGATTGTTCTTATTTTGCCAATTAGTGTCAGTACAATAGAAATTCTGGAAATGGAATAGATTTTGGGGAAAACAAATGGATGAAAGAGATTAAAATGAAAAAAGAAAAAACTGAATCTTAATATGTTAAAACGTAAGAAGGCAATTTCAAAGAACAAGGCAAAACATGACACGAGCAGCCTGATTTGTAGTATTTCTATAGTTTGTCTAGTCTACATTAGTGCTAACCAGCCCATGATAAATGATCATAGCATATCATAACATAGATGTTACATAAATTTCTCTAGCGGTTTCTACAATAACAACAAATGACAGGACTGCGTTTGCCCTTCGCTGTAAGAGGCTGTGCAGCAGTTTCACTATTTTTGACAGCCAAGCTCTTATAGTGTGTCTGGGGGAGTCTTGGGAGGAGGCTTACATCCAGGTGTTCCAGTGTGAAGATCACGGGGTCAGCCACAAACACACGGCTGGACTCCTTGGTAATAGAGGCTGAAAGGATGTGCGAGTTGACTGTGAGGGACAGGTTGCGTTTGTTTAGATCCCCCATTCCCCTCAGTGTGGCATTCTCCGTGCTGAGGAACTGACCCAGGTGTTTGTAGAGCACAAATACCAGCTTGGCCACACCTGCAATAATAAAACCATCAGACATACAAGCATCCATCTAGTGTGAGGAGTTGTGCAGATTTCAGTGTTGAAATCTGCATGTAGTAATATAAATAGGAGCATAACAAAGGTGCACTGCTGTTATTTTTCCGGCAAAATTTGATGTTGACACTAATTTCATTTTAGTGACGTGTGTATTTGAACGACTTTTAATTATGAATCACACATCTCTCCTCTAAGACATCATATTTTTTTTTAGAAATCACTGTTCACCAAGAAATGGGTAGTAACACATAACATGCACACAAAAAACAAAACAAAACTGTTTTTATATTGTTCACGACGTAGAAGTAAAACAAACGCACTGCATATATAACTTAGAGGTGGGAGCCTATCGTCTGGTCTTTATATTAAGCTAAGCTAGTCACTTCTCACCTTTAGTTGTATAGTACAGGTATACGAGTGGTACCAATCATCTCTCTGTCAGCATATAAGTAAACGTGTATTTATTAGGGAAGTAAACTGCCGCCGACTCACTGCTTGAAAGAGAACTAACATGTTTTTCAGCACATTTCACATCATCAGGATCAATAACACAAGCTGTCAAAAAAGGTTTTAAAAAAAGTCTAAACTAAACTATTATTGCAATGGTATTGAGGCTCTCACCATTTTTGCTGTTGACTTTGACCGTGTTGGAGGAAAGCTGAAGAGATGCTCCACCCTTGCTCGACTGCGGAAACCTGAAGTCTTGCACTTGACCATCAGTGCTCAACACGTACACTTCCAACACTGAGAGAGGCAGGAGGTGAGGGGAAATGGGGACAAATGTATTACTCACAGGCAACATTTTAAAAGCAGTGCGTGGTGTTTTAATAGAGCCCTAACATCAGGGCCCGGTGGGATGTGTGTGAAGAATTGAGGTTCATTGTACCAGTAACAGAATCCAATCTTATTGGCAAGGCCCTGTCATTTACTTAAAAACCATGTCACTAAGCTGTTGGTTGGCATTGTGAAAGCCTCGGAGGCAAGAGCGAAAGAAAAAATAACAACAAGGTCGGCGATAGAGGCTGAGCAAATGCAAGCACACAGCCTACTGCAGCATGAATGTCAAATATTCATAGGATCAAAAATATCATTGACCTTTTACTTTTACTTTTTTCCCCTGTGGGTTCTGATAACTCTGGGCTCGACGAGCAAATCTCTGAAAATCCTCCAAATTCCTGCAGCCCCTCTCTCCGGTATGCCAGCTGCTGGGTGGTGCTCCCTTTGATGTGTGAAATTACTGAAGGGTCAGGAGGACACACGTATCAGCACACTAACTCCCGTCAGAAACGGCCTCGCTTCCTCAGATAGACAGCTTCTGACAGACGGAGATGAGGAATTGTTCTCTGGTTGCTCTCCCCCCCCCTTCCACCGAGTTTTTAGCTCAGTCTTTGCCGTCTCGCTCTTCCTTTTCCTCAGTCGTGCCCTTGAAACGCGCCTCGAGGTGGCATTTGTGCTTCAAGAAACTGCTAATTAGGAACGACAATAATTTTCACTCGTTCAACTTTCAGCTGAATCTCAGTGGACGTCAGGTGAGCTGACAGGTCTCAGGTTGTTTCTTTCCTCATATGAGTGTATTTGTGTTTCTCCACTCGAATATTATCTCTTTTTCACAAATAAGCAAGCGCTTGACAAGCACAACAATTATTCCTTAATGTAGTGATTAATTATCCAATATACTGCATATTACACAACGTGTTAATCAGTACTTTTGGTTGAGAAGGAGCAACTAGTCCTTATCGGCTTAGCCAACTACCAGTTAATGGGAAAGGCTTGCTGAGAGCAGATAGAGTGCTGTATGAATAGAACAATGCCATTCAGTGGGTTTCTTTGTTTTCCCCCCACAGGTCTGGACAGTTCATCTTGTAGCACTCTTTCAATGAGGTGACTTTACTATGCAAGAAAAAAGATTAAAAATCAATGAGGTATAAGACAAAAGGGGGTGAGTGGAAGACCATAATCATAGCAACAAAAAGCTACGAGTAGAAATACGACAGTTCACTGCACAAGGATGACTCAAATGAAGAAGAGCATGTTGCTAATAAACTGGCTATGAGCTCGTGCTATTTTTTTTTTTTTTAAAAGACAAATCTTTTATTGTGACATTAGCCATTTTTACACATGATATTCTTGTTGAAGAATAGGTGGTAGAGAACATTACCACTAAGCCTGGTGCAGAGCCAAAAAGAACACTGGGTACAGACGTGTACATGTTTATCTGTTTATAGAGACTTGAAAGCAACTTACTGATATTCTCTGCAGGTACTTTTACAATCGCTGGCTCAATCAGGTTTTCTGCAAGGACGAACGCCCCTTCCTCCAGAGTATCCAGTAGCATTGTGGCGGCATGGGTTTGTTCGGTGGAATTCATGTCTTTCCATGATTTCAGAGCTTCCGGCCTCAGGAGGTTGTCAACAGTGTCCACAATTGCCTGTATCCATGGAGACAAGTAAAATGTCAGCTTGCCGTTTCCTCCCATCGTAACTTCTGTTTAACAAAGAGCGGGGACTGGGCAGCAAATGATAAAAAGGACATGCATGGCCAAGAGTGACAGCAGCAGCAGCAGCAAAGACTACAACTGAAATATCAAGTTCACTCTAGCTGAAGGTGAGGTCCAAAATAGTCACGGGTAACTAAAATAAAAATGATGATTAAAAAAAAAAAAAAAATTAGTTTTTTTTTTCTTTTTATATTGTGTTTATGAAAATAGTTTGAGGAGGCCTCTTTTGGACCAATTTCCTAGCTGAATAATGTAAAAATGATTGAAGGAAAAAAGAAACTGCTGCATTCTCCATTCTTGGGTCGAAGCAGCTATTTTCCAATAGAACAATTATCTCCATCATGAATAGGCTTATTTCCACAACAGGATTTGCCCACTATGGCCTTGAATAGTATTCTTCTGGTTGAAGTGGGGCATCATTAGGAAACCCATGTCCAGAGTGGCAGTCTGGGAAAATTTGTGCTTGTTTTGCAATGGCAATCCTTTCATTTCCTGCTTTCTGATAAGCAGTAAGTAAGTAAAACATTCCACTAAACCCACACAAGTATCATATGTTGATAAAACAAGAGTTTCCTATGGCCCTGTCAGGGAAAGTTCATGTCTCCTGCCTGGCAAAACCCAGTCACAATGTTGCAAATGTTCTAAATCCCCACTAAAAACAGACACTTGTCAAAGATTGAGGCTCTAGAGCAGCCTTTGGTGTGATAACGCAGAGTGACAATGTAACCACAGGTGCCATTAACCACAGCGAGGCCCACCACAATAACGGTAATTAGCCACAACAAGCCCCTGCACACTATACCAATTAGTCACAGCTGTGATTATCCAAAACACTAATTGACCACAGACAGGATTATCCATTTGGCTGGAATAACAAGAAAGGGGATCAACCAATGTCTGCACCAATATATGATTAACCGCAACATTTAACCACAGAGCTCATATTAACCACAGCGATGATGACTGTATCCAGACACAGCGCTCTCAGTGTGTCGTTATATCTCGGGCTCGAGCACAGAAATCAATCTCTGTGGTCCCGACCTTGCAGGCAACTGGAAGCTTGCGAGCTGTGACTGTGATGGCAGTCAAGTGTGTGTGTGTGTGTGTGTGTGTGTGTGCGCGCGCGTGCGTGTGCAGGGGAGAGTAGTGGCGATTACAGGGTCGGAGCCATTACAACCAGACAGACACAAATGGTCTCTCTCTCCCCCCCCCCGGTGAGCAATCCTCAAAGGACCCATCAAATACAAAAGGGGGAAAAAGTTGGCTGTCTCTAATTTGTCTAACACAGACAGAGTGTGTGTTCTGATTGAATCTTCTTTAATACTTGCCTGGGTAGACGTTCCTTTACAAATCACAGGGGGTGCTACCGGGGGGAGCCTACTGGGTACTTGACAGAGCTGACTTCAGCAGAAGATAACGGACAACAAGTAACCGAACTAGCAACTATGTGAGAGTGCACTTGCTGTTGTACTGATCAAATTGATCTGATGGTTGATTTATTTATTTATCCCACTTTTACAGCCATGAGGGCAACTTTTTGACCAAAAACCTCTTGGCACTTTCCTTTACCAGGGACAAATGTTCACAAACCTCCCCAGGGGTAAAGGTCCATCCAGTGCATTGTAACTTACATATCCATAAGACTAAACAAAGTACCCCCCACCCTATGTCCCAAGTAACTCCACTCCTGACTCTTACTGATTACTATCTGTACTTTATCCAAATTATCTATAATTTATAGGACCAAAATGAACCAACACTCCAAGTGTAAAATGTGGAATGGTATCAAATGAACTGGCTACATCCTGCGGCATTACAGGCATCACCCTGAAAGTCCCTAAACCTTCAGCGAGTACAACCCACAGACTGGGGACTTTTTAGGGGGTACAACTACTGCCTAGAACTAAATTAGCGGTAAAGCAAGTAGAGGAACTAAGTTTCACAAAAGGTTCCTGGCCCTGGGGAAACTCCTTTGGGTCAAATGGGGCTTTAACGTGAACATCTCTGAACTTGCTCAGTCAAATCTTATCAAATGTGAGATACATATATTTTTATTATTGTGAGTCACACATTAGAAGGATATCATATGTGCTGTGCATCGCAAACAAACATAAATACACGTTAAAAAAAAGGGTCAATCTATGGCAGATTTAGACAATAATAAAATCTAATTAGTATCAAAGTATCAAAGGGTTCAATGCAAACACAAACTACTAATAACAAATTCATCACGGTGCCAATTGACTACAATGTGATAAAACATAATGGGTGCTAAAAAAACTAAACAAACAAAAAAGAATAAAGGGGAATTAAGAGAACAGAGCCAAGGTTTTTCAGTCATTGGGGATCTTCTTCTGTACCAGTTTTCAAATCGATCCATCGAGTTTTTGTAATGATAATTCAGGGTGAAACAAAGTTATGAGCCATCTACTAACTAAATAACCTCCAGTGCAATTTGTGAAGCCACACTGCTTGCATGGCCTTAAAAATGTTTGGAAATCAGCTGAGGGAAGTGCATCAGCATTTTCTCATAGTAAACTGAGACGTCAAGTAAAAACAACCCAAACTTACAGGGAGGTCCCATGAGCCAAAGAGAAACACAACATCTGATCTTTCGTTTCATTCCATGCAAGGCATCTCCTCAGGAGTGCTTACACCATGCCCTTGTCTTTCAGCAGAAACCCATTCGAGGAAATAAACTTAGGATGAAAATGTCTTGAGGAAAAGACTGAAAAATCTGAATTGAACACAAACATAATAATGAATAAGAAATTAATACCACAAATGAAACCCAACTACAACAGGAGAGGAGTTTTTCTGACCAAGGGGACAAGGGAGACTAGAAATTGTACAATGTAAGCAAGAGAAAAATTGAGCACACTGCCACTTTGATCACACTTCTGGCTGACAGGGAGGTGCAATTACGACCGTGGGAAGGCAATTATTCAGACAACGTATAAAGAGGCGACAAGAGAGACAGAGAGATAGAAAGAGTGGGTGAGGAAGAGAAGGAGGGAAGAGAAAAATGAAAGATGTACAAGTGATAGCTTATAGACAGGAGGACAACAGGACAAAGACGGGGTGATATTGATGTTGGCGTCTTAAGATGGACAGAATGACAGGAAAACAGACAGATGAGTCAGATGAGGTAGCAGTCACAGCTTGTACAAGCAGGTCACCAGGCACATAGTGTAACGAGACAATGAAGGACACTGAAGACAGACAGGGCTGCATGCTGCTGATCAGACATCGGGGACTGGAATAAAAAGCAACATGGAAAGCCTGGCAGTGATACCTTCATGTACGCTCTGCATGTCTTCTCTCTTTTTTGAAGCTTTTCCATACAACAAGAGGATCAAGCACAAGAGACAAATTGGAAAAAAGGGTGGTAAGAAAACAGCAGTCATTAAATCAAGCCACTTACCATACGTTAGAGAATTAACGAAAAGGAGCAAAGGTACAGGTCTGTGAGCCACAAGCCTTAAAATTAGGCTCTGAATGCCTTTTCAGGCAAACTGTGTCTGAATATGGATCATAAAATAGTGAGGGAAGGAGATGAGAAAAGCAGAGCAGAGTGGAGGAAAAAATGCTGAGACCAGATTCTGATGCTCTCCATTAGTGATGCTTTAAAATACATTGAGAAGATAAACAATGTGGGATGAGGTCATTTGTATTTTATGGCATAGAGAGTATAATATAGCACCAAATTTTTATAAGCCCCTTTTGTTGTACTCTTGGCATTAAATAAGTCTCTTTCTCCTCCTAATTGAGTCAAACCAGAGAAAATCATATACTGCGGTTCTCGCACAGAACTGAAAAACAAAAAAATTAAATGTTCTTTGTATCCACATTAAAACCAGATCGCGAATACCTCAAAAGAGAAAAACATTAAAATGTATCATCAGTGCAGCCAATATAACTCTCATGGATTCCACAGTTTACTTGATTTGTGGCGGAAAAGCTGCATGAAACTTAAAGAACCAGACCAGTGTTGTTGAGTTTAGCTTCATGAATACAGATCATTTGTACAATACAATAGAGATTAATATTTTCAGATGTAGTTTCCTTTCATTGTAAGCGAAATCCTTGTTAGCCACCATGCCTATAACTTTATAGAGTTGGCTTTCTGCAGTAACCCTGTTTTCTTCAAGAGAACCTAGTCGCAGAAAAAGATGCTGAAAGGTTGATTTTGGCCGGAAGTTGTTAATCTTGGCAGGAAACGGACCTTAAGATGGATGGGGTTAGGTAGAGTGGTTAGGGTAGAGGGAAGCCATTGGTCAAGGCAATAAGCCCCTGAAACAGTCCACAAAGCTCAACTTCCAGAAAAAACTTGTAGAACTTCCCCACATTGTCAGCAGTCTGTGAGGTTTATTTGCAGGAAGGTCTCCCTCCATTTCTTAAACATTATGCAAACAGAAAAGTAAGTTTTCAATAACACGACAGGCAATTGGAAAAATCTGATTTACTGAGTTAAACAAATTCTAATATCTTGGCCATGCATCCAGGTAACTGGGTCTCTAACCAACTACCCCGAACACTAGTGCTCCTGTAACTAGACCCAGCAGGCCAGGTCTCCATACCTGGACAGTACACTGTCTCTGAAACATGTGTGCTACAAGGGGAAAACTACACTCCGTCTGCGTGTTACAATAAGTAATATATTTGGGGTAGTAACCATTAACCAGGTTACAACAGTGTCTGAGTTCAAGAGTGGCTCGATTTCTCCAAGTGACCTGCTTTCGTTTGTTAATGGAAACACTCAAAGGAAAGCAGTTCAAACTGCAGTTGAATAGCGATACCAAGCAGCAATGGTGTAACTCGACGTCCTTTGGGTTTGATCAAAATACGTTTTAAGCCACTGCTTATAAACAGATTTTCATATGACACAGAAATCAATGCAACACGATAAACTCTTTGAATAACAGATGCAGTTCACCAAACAAACCTAAAACATAACAGCATGGTTTGTAGAATGGTTAGGTTTGATGAGAAGTGTGCGTGATATGTGATAAAGAGGTTAAAACCTGCTAAACTGCGGTTAGGGTCATTTGTTTTTTTGTCACCAGCCAATCGCCATGTCTTCTTTTACGTGAAGCACAAATCCCTGCAACACTGTCAGTGGCGAGATACTTGTTAGCGCTTATCGTCAAATGCGTAATAGAAATGTAGCATTTGTAACACAAGGGGACAAATGACAGGCGTCGTTTTGGTACAAATAACCTTGTTTACAGAGTAAGTGTTGTCTGCAAAGTCTGAATAGCAATGTAATTTTTCGAACTGTCACTCATCTCTCCGTGGGACTGCCAGTAGCTGAGAAGAAGTTACGTCTTGGGCCTTCCCTTATCTCAACTAGTGCTTGCAGAAGCTCCAGGAGAGAGCACATCCACACTTGTCAACAATGAAGAGTTATTCTTTGTGTTGGTAGGGGGCTCGTGGCCATTACCTCCTTTAAGGTGGAACTGCCAGGTGCGTCAGTGTTTCCAAGCCCAGTAATTAGCAGGGAGCTGTAGAGGAATGAGCTTCCCCTCAGGGCCAGAAATGCCTCCATATCCCCCTCACCTGAGACTGTGTGTGTGTGTCTGTAAATGTGGGTGTGTGTGTGGATGTGAGAGCGCAGGCACACGTTCGTGTGTGTCAATAGATGCCCTGCTAATGAATGTGCAGAGTCACGCTGAACTCGCGTTGGGCCAAAAAAAAAAAAAAAAAAAAAGAAGGGAGACAAAGTTTAATGAGAGTCACAACAGGCCAGGGAGGAATTTCACAGTACCTTGTTGAAGCTGCGTCCAGCTGAGTCCTTCTCGCTGGGCCGGAGCTCCTGCAGCTGAGCATCCAGGATGTCTACAAGCTGCTCCATTAGGCGCACCGAGGAGCTTACGTCTCCAGCAAACACAGGGCCCTGTGTGTGGCGTGCCAGCTCATTGGCTAAATTAGCAGCATTTTCACCAGTTCGAATCTAAAAACGGCAACGAGGGAAACAGGGAAGGCGTCAGTGAGGATGATGGTTCTGCAAAGTGAAGCTGAAATAATGGATTCCGCATACACCTCAGTCGCAATCCATTACAACATGGCTTGCTCAGAGGGAAAAAGTGACCGTGTGCAGGCTGAATGTAAACACAGGGATTGCATGTCAGGCAAGGTAACAGTAATACAGAGGCAATAACACCAGAAGCTGAGAATAAGAAAATGTCAGCCTTTGTATTAAAATCTCTTATTATATATAATCCAGCAGTTATTTTCAGACAAAATGTTCTAATTCCTTTGGGTGCACCCATCCTCCACTAACCTGCCAGGAGTGAGCTGTGACCCCATTAAATGCCACATACTAGTTTTATATAGTATATAATAAATACCAATCTTCATGGTATGATGCTTTTGCAGCCAGGATACAAGAGTTCAATGTCAATCCACCTTTTGCACTAAGAGGCAATGTAGCAATGAATGCACAGGCATCAATCAAAGTGTCCCATTAAACTTTTAACTTCACAAAGAGAAAGCTAGTGCGGCGCTCATGTCATGTCCTAAAGACCATAATTACCAGAGCACCGAGAGGGATGTAAATGTTCACGCTGTTCCAACTTCTAATGTGTAATTCAAAGGTATATGACATTTCTTACAACTATGACATCCCCCAATTGGTGAAAAGAACTACCATCAACAAACTAAGCCATACAAAAAAAAAAAAAAAAATGGGTCACTTTTCTACGTTTCCCAACGTTTTGACAACACCCCAGCAACCCTGCCTGAACATGCTGCATTCAGATTGTGTTTTTCCAGTGAAGAGAACAAAAGCATCTCCTGCTTGAATGCAGTCCGTTGTGTGTTTGTCTGGCAGTACAGTCCGTTCAGGCTACTGACACTGTTATCTGTGCGTCTTTCATTCAATTTCTACCTCCGTGACTGTTGAACATCAAAGCAGATACGTCACAGACGAAAGAAGAACTGGTTCTTTGATTCTCTAGAACTTGGCATTTTCCCTTGATATTTCCGATAGCTCATTTCTTTCTGCTACTACACTATACTGCAAAAGCCTTTAATAAAAAAACAAGTATTTTCACAATATGTAGCAATGACCACTTCTTTGCTGGAATGAGAAAAAAAATACACTTAGCAAGCCAAAGGGTTAAAAGGTGCCACTCAGTGCTTGATTTTCACCATGGAACAGGCTTGTTGCGCTACTACATTCAGTAATTAACAATTCCAGTTTTACCTTTTGGGCCACTTGAGTCACCCAGTGGGAGGTGCAGTTACTGAGGTCTGGCCCTTTGGAGCACCAGGTCCCTGCCACAGTGCAGAGGAAGGAGGAGATGCCTGCAGTACCACAGAACAAACATAACAGTTGGAGGGAAGCCAAAACCTTGCTCAGATAAAATTTCTCCTGCTGATCCGTCATTCATTCATCTCTGGCACAAGGACCGAACTGTTCTGCATGTGCAGCTACTTCTAAACAATTAAAATGGCTAAAAGCTTTATATAGACTACACAAAGAATAAGATTTGTATGGCAAAAGAGACAAAAAAAAAAGAAGAATCTGGTTTGCAATGCCTGCAGACATTTTGAAAGTATTAACAATTTAAATTACTTCTAATTACTAATAATCATGCTATACAAATTCTGTTTAAACAAAATAGAAGCATACTTCTAATGAATATTGCTTCACTGACAGCAGCAACAACATATGTAATTCAAGATTCTTTCCCTTATCACCTACGCAGTCAACACTGTCTGTTTCTTGCTTTCATGCTCCAATTTCTGTGATTTATATTTTGACAGTTCTGCCAGTCTGTGTGAAGGGATATTAAGGTATCTTGGGAGATATTCCGGTGTGTGAATATCAGTGTTAACTGAACTGGTATAACCATCAGCACAGTGCCCCCCCCCCTTACTGTTGACCTCCTACATTCACAGAATTTTACCTACTAAAGTCCTGCCTGGATTTATTGAATGCAATTTAATTTAGTTTAACTGGACTGGACTGGACTGGTTAAGCCGCCTTTTGTATACCATCTCAAATTATTCCAAAAAAGGATTTGTTCTACTTTGTTTTACTTCCTTTATATATTAAGAGAAATAAAATGGTCATCACTTGATGGAGATAGCCCATTACCATCTAAATAAGCACAAGTAAGGTAGTAGCTAGGGCCATTTTAAATTATTTTGGATGCTGAATGTGAGACTTTCGTGGGTATACTTGATTAATAACTGAAAAAGGAAAAACATGATGTCTGTCGAATCTTGACCCCCTACAGTGTGTAGCACAGATTAATCACGATGATTAAAAATTGCTGGACAAGATGAAAGAGATCAAAAAGAGAGCCCACAAAGTTACACCTCATCAGTGTGTCTCGGTATGCATAGTCACACCAGATGGTGGCCTACCTCTGGTCCCTTTGGGGCAGGGCCTCTCCACTGTGGTTCCAGTGTGGGTCTGGGGCCAGTCAATGGCTCTCCTCCTGGTGGCCTCACAGAAGCGTCTGGGTGTTGGAGGCAGCTCAGGAATCGGGGGATCAGCTGTACCTGAGCCACGGTTGTCCTCAAAAGGATCTCTCCCTTCCCTTGGATCGGCTCCAGCTATGGTGGTGTCACCCTGCCCCCTCAAAGTGGACGGAGCAGTGGTGGTGACAACCGTGGTGGTCTTGGGCATGGATGACGAGATGGAGACATCCTCAGTGGTTGGCACTAGAGCAATAGAAAAGGGATGCCGTTAGAGAATAAATGTGTTTGCCTTGAAATCCTGTTGTTTGCAGCAGTGGGAAAACTAACTGCTGTGAGTCCCGCAGCTTGACAGTATGGTTAGTGTTACCATTACCCATGATTCCTGGAAATAAAAGTTTTGTGGATATTTTATTTGTAGCCCCACTTTGTTTTTCCTTCACTAAACAAAATTATAGCAAACTTGCCAATGTGACACAATCTATCTTTTGCTATTTTTAGCATAAATAATATGAGCAGTGGTGGGGCATCATTTGACAGAACAGTGATTTCTTCCCAACGGAGTCAGTACCTTGGGCTGATTAAATGTCAACAATGAAGACAAAGCCTGCTTGCATTTTACTTTTTTCAGTCTAGTTCATCTCTCTCACTTTGATAAAGCTGGTGTGAGGAAGTAGCCCCGCACTGCTCCAAGCGAAAACCATACATCAGCAATAATGTGATTCCACTGTATTCAGTTCACGACTACCCTGCAAAGCAAATCTGAGTATAGAACCCCAATTCGAAAAAAAGTTTTCATTTCATGGAAAATATTTGCTCATTTTGATTTTGATGGCAGCAACACATCTCAAAAAAGCCTGAACAGGGAAAACAAAAGGCTGGAAAAGTAATTGCTGCACAGAAAAAAAAAAAACAAATGGGAGGAGCATTTTACAACTAATTAGGTTAATTGACAACAGGTCAGTAACATGACTGGATACAAAAAAGGAGCATTTCAGAGAGGCAGAGGCTCTCAAATGTAAACGTGGGCAGAGGTTCACCAATCTCCTACCATCTACAGTATCTAATATCATAAAATATTCACAGAATCAGGAGAAATCACTGTGCAAAGGGACAAGGCCGGAGGTTAAAACTGGATGCATGTGATCTTTGGGCCCCCAGGCGGCACTGCAATAAAAACGGGCAGGATTCTCTACTGGACACTTCCAGCAATCAATGTCTGTGAGCACAATTCACTCTGCAATCCACAAATGTAAGTTGAAGCTGTATAATGCAAAGAAGAAGCCATATGTGAACACGATCCAGAAATGCTGCCCTGTTCTCTGGGCCAAAGCTCATTTAAAATGGTCTGAGGCAAAATGGAAAACTGTTCTATGGTCAGATGAATCAAAAATGTTAATTGTTTTTGGAAACCATGGAAGGCGTGTCCTGCAGACTAAAAAGGAAAAAGACTATCCAGCTTGTTATCAGCATACAGTTCAAAAGCCTGCATCTGTGATGGTATAGGGGGCATTAGTACCTATGGTGTGGGCAGCTTACACATCTGGAAAGGCTCCATCGATGCTGAAAAGTACATAGAGGTTTTAGAGCAACATATGCTCCCATCAGGACAACGTCTCTTTCAGGGAAGGACTTGCATATTTCAGCAAGACAATGCTAAACCACATACTGCATCCATCACAACAGCACGGCTTCACGGGAGAAGAGTCTGGGTGCTGAACTGGTCTGCCTGCAGTCCAGACCTTAGACCAATAGAAAACATTTGGTGCATCATTAAAAACAAAAACAAAAAGCACATTAACAAAAGCCCAAGACCTGATTCAGACAACAACATTCCTCTTCTAAACTTCACGGCTGGTCTCCTCACTTCCCAGAGATAGTTAGAGACAGTTATCAAAAAAAAGAGGGGATGGTACACAATGGTAAACATCACTCTGTTCCAACTTTATGCTGCCCTCAAATTGAAAATGAGCTAATATTTTCCGTAAAATGTCTCATTTTCAATATCTGATATGCTGTTTATGTTCTATTGTGATTAAAATATAGGTTGAATGCAGAACATTGCATTCTGTTCTTGTTTAAGTTTTACACATCATCCCAACTTTTTGTCAATTGGGGTTGCAAGTGTCCACATGTAGGTGTGCAAGTCCACTTTTGTCTGCTTATTTTGTTCAGGTGGGTTCCTTCTTAATATCACTACAGATGAACAGATGAATATCTGCTGTAGAGATTATGGAGATAACTAGGAAACAGTAGTAGAAATAGGAAATCTATATATTTTATACAGCATAGATATCAGTAATAAACAATAAAACCCAGTGAGTCTACATGGACACACTAGGCTACTTGTCTCCTGCATGAATGATCTTAACATTTTACCCACAACACCACCTGATTCTATTTGGAGATAAAAACAGCTTCCCACAATGGAGGTCTGCCATTGTGAAAGACACTACAGTGTTGCCTTCAGGTTCCCTGGGTGCTTCTGTAAGAATGCAATATCATGCTATCTGACACTTCATCATCTGACACATATCTCCATTTCCTGAGAGAGAACGATGACAAAACCCACATTTCACACTAATCAGCCTGTCGGGGGAATCTTTGCTTTTTCATTCCAGTGAAATATCATGAGTTTATTACAAAGCAGATATCTGCTGATGTGGTCAGGAGGCCACAGCGGGGAGGGAACGTCTTCCTGTCATGTTCACAACACAAAATAAACCTCAAACCGTCATACAGTGAGGGTGAATTGTGACATTTTACTTAGTAACCTTTTGCCCTTGCAGGAGCCCTCGCTAATTACCTTACACGCATTCAGTCATTGTGTGTCTGTCACCCACACATTCACGGGCCAGGCCTGGTCAGGATGGCTGCAAATGTAACAGCTGACATGTGCCAGGTCAGCATGACTAAATGACCAGAAAGCCTTCACTTAGTACCCATGGTGATGAAAGCATTGAGATTTACTCACATAAAAGAGGGCAAGAGTTGGCAATAACTAACAAAAAGTAAGACAGAAAGTCCTGATCACCATAGATTTCATCTTTTAACTTAAAAAAAAAAAAAGTTATATAAAGCAAAATGAGATTAACTAGATTAAAAGTAACTTCTATTATGTCCTACGGAGCCAAATAACAATGACTAGACTATAACACAATAGTATAACAATGCTAAAAAATATAAATAAATTATTTATTGCTGGTGAAGATTTTTTATTGACTCAGGAAAAGTGAGATGATTCATAGGCTGACTCGGTTGATTCAATATACGCATATAATGCAATACAAGGGCAAGTGTAATTGGGTTTCAGGTTATTAAACTTCTCCATACCTGAGCAAACTTCTGTTTTTCCGCAGGCGGATATAAGCCTTAATATGCATCTGCCTGTAACAGCATGCTTGCATCACCTGATTAACCTGCTCCTGGGACCCTATTATTCCAACTGAAGAGTCCAAAGCACCTACAGCTCACACATTTCAGCACAAATTACTATACAGCATCAGAAATAAGTTTGTTTGTGTTTTTTTTTTTTGTTTTTACTTGTTTGTCTCTTATTATGTGGTCAAATGCAAATTACTTTTAATATTTAGGAATTAATTCACTTTGGAGATGGTGCAGAAAGAATTGAAAATAATGAAAAAAGGGAAAATGTGTAAAATGTCTACTGCGTTGATCTAGAGCCAATGGTCACATTTAATAGTAGAATGTAAGCAGGAGTCGGTGAGTTCTGGTATTTTTGTTGTGAAAAATGACTTTTCTTCTCATTAAAGTAACTGAAAATTATTTTCTTGATTACTCTCTTACAATAACTGATAATAATTTATGCTAAATTCAGCCAACTTAGTTTGGTTTTTGGTAATTTCAGCTTTTGTTACTTGCTTAAAGTGGGCGGGTGACATTTCCTACTTCCATGCAATAACCATAATTTAGAAACATGCAGAATCAGTTGGTTGGATGATTATTGACAGTGAAATTATACAATTTCCCACCAACATACTACTGATGAGCTTTAGCGAGGAGTTAAAATTGTTGCCAAAAAACTTTTTTGTTCAACTAAGTGTTCTACATCAGCTGTACATGTGCCTGAGAATTTCTTCATTGCCATCTAGGATTGCAACTAATGAATGTTTTGATTATTGATCAATTTGTCACAATTAAATGTTAATCTATGAAATTAACTGAATATACGAGACAGTAGCTATCACAGATTTCAATCTGCAAACGTCTTATTTTGTCCGACCACTTGAATAAAACCTGTAGATACTGTGCTTATAAAGAAACATAAAATGGAGAAAAGAACCAAATTTTGATGGTGAAGAAAAACTGCAACCAGGAATTACTTTGTGAGAAATGGCTGATATAACTATCAATCATAATATAAATATGTAGTGCATGTTTAGTTTTCAAATAATTGCTGTCAATGAACTGACAATCCTCTAATCAAACACTGCTATGGACACAGGAGCTTGAGATAATCCATGGTCAGGTCACCGCTCCTCTAATGTTCACTCTATCAGAAAGAATCATAAAATCATATCGCTTTAATTAGCAGAGGCACTCAGATGTCACCTGTGTGATTTTTTTTTTTTTTTTTTTTTAATCAAATCAAAGACAAGATGCAGCCTTTGTGCATGATTCTAGTCAGTGTGTCTTGGTTTTCATATCAAAGTGCAATTGTGAATAACAGCAACATATCAGTAAAATAATGTGCTTGTCAGATGTCGATGCATCTGTGGGCTTATTTTGATGTCTCTGCACCAATGTTGCTCTGCTACAATTTTCTTTTGATTGCGAAGAGCAAATTCCACTCGAGCAAGAGCTCTGTGTCCTCTGACAGCACTCAACCAAGAGAGGGCTGCACCAATTAGCTACCATTTCTCTCAAGAGGCACTGAAGTTACTCTTTATGGGCAATCTGACACCAAAGGCATACTGTTGCCATATGCTGAATAATGCCTCTTGTAAATAATGGAAGAATTTGAGATTGAATACTTGAAAAACATGGATGTCACCCGAGTCTAAACAGAGCATGTAAATTAAAACAGAACTAAACGGAAGGAACACCATTATGCATGCTCATCAATCCAGACATGAAGATGAAGCAGAATTAGTCTCATCACTTTATAGCCCCCCAGAGTCATTTATGTATCTGCAGGAAGGAAGATGACGAAAAGATTTAACCATAATCAGATGATCACAGGATTAGATATTCGGTTTGTCCTTGCTGTTACAGCTTACACCACTGCACTAAACAAAGACATACACACATTGGGGCTAGTTAAAAACCACCTACCTGTCCATAAAAATACCAAGATAAATGGATCACAAGCTACCTAATACCTGCTATTAGAGAAGAGCGATGACAGCTTACAGCTAAATCCGGCAGTTTAAATTAGTTTCATTTTTGAAGACGAAACGTTTACAATTTCCCCACTGCAATAACATAGTCGAAAGGAAATATCACGTGAGCAGGACTAACTTAAAAGTCACTCCTACATTAGCAGGACCCATATAAAATGCAAAGCAAACTGCCTTTGGTCAGTGCAAAAAACATTTTTTAATTGTTTATATTCTCTTTATGAATATCTACAAACACAAGGACAGAATAAGAACACAACAAATATTGGGTTATTGGTAAAAGGTAGGCAGCTGGCTTGTTTAGCATCAAGACTAAAACTGTGGTGAAACAGTTAACAGTGGCTTTAGGTTTTCTGAAGTAAGCAGAAAATGCAATAATGGTTTTTAATTAACCAGCTGATGAAATACAACTTTAAAAACTATGAAAAGAACATATTTGTAGCTAAGCTGACCTAGTTACCCTCCCTCACAGATTATCACTGAGCTGAATCTCTTGGGTCTGTCACCAAGCTGAAGACAGCAGCTTTGTTCACAATGTCTAGAGAAATATTGTGTAATCAAGAGGATTGTAATTATTAGAAAACAAACAGTTACTGCTTAAGTATGTCAACTAACTAAATTATATTTGTTTCAAATTACAAACTCATAAAGCAACATCGTCAAAGCCACAACCAGTGTAACATTGCGATTAAAGGATACATTTTCTCTGGTAGTTACAGTATCACAGTTTTGACATATTCCTTTTTTAGTATTTCATAGGCTGACTCGGTTGAGTGAGTACTTTTAGTTTCTGCTAATTTTATCTATTGTGTTCCATTTCAAAGGAAATCATAATACTACATTATATTTATTTGATAGCTGTAGTTAAATGTAACTTTAATTGTAACTATTTTGAAATGACATTAACGCTTGTTTTTGAAGATTCATCAAATTGCAATTGTAACATTTAACACAAATTCAACCAGTCTGTGAATTCTGTCTGAGATTGGGCCCAAACTGTATTGTCCCTGAATGCCTCTACTTCTGGTGCACCAGATGAGAGGCTGCTAAGAGATGTTGCTTTTTTTTTTAAAGGTAAAAACATGCACAAAAGCAAATAATAAAAGCACTTATGACAAGAAGAGAGAAAACATGCAATTTCTGAGATATTTTATATAATTTGAGGCCATTGGGAAGCCTGTATTAATATGCAGAAGACTCCCAGAACTTCTGAAGAGGTAAATGTTTGCAGAAATTACTGCTAGAGACTGTGAAAGGCAATTCCCTGATGTTCTGCACAAAAGCAGCAGTAGACTGTTTTGCACTGCATGCAATGTTGTAGTGAGCACAGACAAAATTAATCGATTGACGGCTTTCTACTGCATTCTAATGCAGAATATCTGAAACGTGGGGACAACAGATAGGACACATCCCCCTAAGAGAGGCTGTTGCATCCGGATCCATTGTAAATGTTGAAAGAGTCAAGATGAGACAAAGAGTACGAATAGCGTAGTATAAATCACAGTGATAGAGGCTTGTCTGTTTGTGTGCACGCGTGTGTGAGATCATGTGTGTGTTTTTGTGTGTGCATGTATGTGTAGGTAGGGAAAAAAAACTGTTAAGGAATAAAAAGCCTTAAAATGAAATAACAGTGTGACAAAACTGTTTAACTATGTTAATAATGGATCAATAGTTTTGCTAATTGTTCATGTAAAAACTATTCCTGTAAGCAAATGGATTGAGAGATTATTTTTGGACACAGGAAAGACAAACCTAGACATCTGAAGACATCACCTTAGACTCTCACATGTACGTTTTCCTTTAGTTTTAATGCAGGACTTGTAACTTGGTATTTTTACTTTGAGGCATTGATAACTTTTTAAGTAGGGAATCAAGAGCATTTTTTACACTTTGGTTTTGTGCTGATAAAATAAATAATTATGAATCTTTGCTTTGATCAAACTAATAGGTTTGCTGCCATATTAATGCTGCTCCATGTTTGACTCCACGTGTGGCTTAACATACAGTGGTGCATGGGTCTTTATTCATTGTCCATTTCCGCTTTACTCAGTAACAAGACTGTCTCAGAGGATAATAACTGTTTAAGAGCTACAGCTGGTCTTTTTGTCTATTTACCTGGAGCCAGTGCTGTTAATTAATGACAGAGAAAGAAATCCCACAAGACATGAATTTTACATTAGGCTGTTTACATGCACTGATGTTGTTCTGCTTCATTCAAGCCTATTTGATGTGAGCACAGCTTGGCATGGAAGGTAAAGGACCACAGGACAATTAATGAGCAATTTTCTGATCTAGTGCTGAATAATAATAACTTATTGTTCCTGCTGAATGAAAAAATAAAAATAAAATGTTGTCGACCCAAAGTTTTACCGACACTTCTTCAAAGAGCAACAGACAGAAAAAGCTCAGCTGGACATATTCCAATGTCTGCATGGGGTAATTTATTACGAGTGAAACTGAATACTGTGTTACAGTAGACATAATGCAGTCACAACTAGATGATCTGAGTCAGAAGAAAGTGGCTAAACAGCTCACAGTGAAGACACAAGCATGAAGACAAGATATATGTTCAGACAGAAATACACTCGGCGCCAAGACACTACAAACCCATTTGTCATATCTGCCTATAACGTCGACTTAAACAATTCCCTGCTATAATCCAGCAAGCAGAACAATAAGAGCTCTTTCAAATCTCTTGATTCCTTTGCTTCAGCCTCTATTTCTGTTGCCGAACATCACGCTTCAGAGGGTGGAACACAGGCTTAGTGCATGATACATCTATAAATGTCCTCCGTCTTGAAGGCTCACCTGGAGGTGTCGTTCAGAGATATAAAAGCAAAGCAAAGTGCAGCGAGGTGCACTTTGTGATGATAGATATGTGTGGCATGCAGGATTTGAAATAGCATTTTTTTTTCCCTTGACATTTCA
Source organism: Channa argus (assembly GCF_033026475.1). Taxonomy (NCBI): domain Eukaryota; kingdom Metazoa; phylum Chordata; class Actinopteri; order Anabantiformes; family Channidae; genus Channa; species Channa argus. The sequence goes on along the minus strand of NC_090210.1, from coordinate 2,729,683 downwards.
ATTCAGTGCAGAGCCCACTTGTGCTCACTGCTCCCAGATTACCCGGAGTGGCTAAGCCTTTTGGACAAAGCCATTAATTTTATGGCTCTCGTCTTTAGGGGCTCAGATCAATGCTACCTCAAAGACAAATTAATTTTCTCCTTTCACTCCTTGTTAGTTTGAAATGCTCCTGGCAATTACTGGCCCTTCTGATTGTTTTTTTTTTTTTTTTTTTTTTTTTTAATTCACTGGACTGAAATCAGTTAACGTCTTTGCTCATCGCAGAAAAATACATTACCGCTGTCCCTCTAAGTTTTGTAACAATGAGCACTTGGGTGTGCTTTTTATTGGCATGCCCCTCTTTCAAAGAGACCTCTGAGAAGGCGGCCTCTCTACGTATTGATCATTGGTGTTTTTGTGTTCACAAAACATTAGCGGAGCGTAGACATTTTCTTTAAATCTGTGTGAATTGTTTGGAACAATAAGTGGAGGGATCAATATGTAGAAGGATCTCAGCTAATCACCTCAACCGGGGCCAGAACTAAGCAACCGGCAGTGTTACACAAGGTAAAGGAAATACCAACAAGTAATTGAAGTGATTAGTTTTCACTTTGATCAGTTTGCTAAAACTCCCATAATATAAACCCCAAATCCTCCTGGCACTTCAGTGTGTCTTCCAGGATGAGCATTACAGCCAAGGTTGATGGTTCGGACAGAAAAGGACACCGACATTCATTGTGTTACATCAGTTCTGCAAAAGGGGAGAAATACATTGGGTTTGGTGTGTGAGGGAACTTCACTCTGTGGTCGATGAATCTTAATGGGCACAATTAATTTCCTTTACGCCTCAAGTGCCCCTCAGTTTCAGAGAGAGAGACATTATTTCAGCACCATTAGATTACCCTGCAGAATAGGTTGTTTAATTCAACGGCATGTCACGGGCAGCAATAAATCCTAATAGCTACACAGCAAAGAAGCTAAAGGTATAGATCTGTGAAAAAAAAAAAAGCATAAACAAGAACCAATTATTTAGTGTCATTTCCAAAGGCTGGAGTGCTGCTGGGTGGCTGTGGCATCTCAAGATGCCGCCTCCTCCTCCCTTCTTTAAAAATGTTTGCATAAAACACGCTTAGCGATACGCAGCCCTCCTGCAAAGACGCATTTCTGATTGAATCTTAATAAAAGAACAGTGGCAGATACTTGGAATAAAGTGTAAAATCAACAACGACTGTTGAGTTCCTCAATTAAATGCACTGTTCCTGTAGCAACACTAGGCCCATTTGGCATTTATGTTTACCGAGGCATTACAGTAGCTGAAAGAGCACATTAAACCCTTCATTGAAAATGTGCGATGTGATGGCCACTTTCCTCCTCTCCCTGACTCTCTTTTGAGAAAAGAAGGGTAATTATGATAATTCAGTTGTTAATTACATTTACATACATCGGGACATGAAGAGTTGAGCAGGCAGTTTGCATGCACGAAGAACTAATTAAAGTTTGAGTATTTTTCATATCCACTCAAACCTACTCTTAATTACAGCTCTGGTTGTTCAGGAACACAGACGCAAACTGGGTGGGTATTGAGTTCCCCATGCTGGGGATATTCCAGGGAGCGTCAGAAAACAAACAGACGCGTTGACAAGAGGCCAGAGTTCAGGAGCACACAGCCTCCATTGAGACATCAATGCCAACCCCCCTTTAACAGCTAACGTCAAGAATCAGATTTCCCCCCTTGCAACCCCTCCCAAATACCCAGAAGTTAAAAATCATAACCTAATCCGGACTAGTGCTCAGGAGCAGCCTGATCCTCTAACACAAGGCCGGCTCTATGGGATAAGGTGGCTGCAGTCAGGTAATTAAGACCATTATCAGCCTGATGTAAGGTCCCTGTCTGATGACACGTATGTCGACTCTCAGCATTTCACAGATTAATTTTAGCCCCCTCGCTGCCTGACGTGATTCTCCACTCTAATTGATTTCTCTTTCCAGCCATTCTTCTAGCCTGATGCAGCACATAGCTCACAGTCCCTTTAGCCTGCTAGTTTTGAAAATATTATGCCACAATAGGTTGGTGATTATCTCCTGATCTATTATTTAAAAAAAAAAAAGGTTTCTGTAAAGTTGATGAAGTAGCCATGGCAACACAACTTGACATCCTGCTGTGAGGAGGAGAGGATAGCCTCTGTCATACTGTGCGCAACACTTCTCAAACGCATTCCCAGCCTTAGAGAGAAGTGCAGAAGGGCAGTGTTCATAATGGTTTTGGACGGGGTCTGAGATTAAAGAATTTGATAGGGTCTAACTTTAGCTGGAGTGAGTGCCTCAGCTTGCCTCGTGGTAATAAAACCGGTTTTTGCAGCAGCGTGGCTGCACTGGGAGCTATCGCTCATTCTAAGCTAAATCTGTAATTTCTATCTGCAGATGAGCCCTTTCCCCATGACTAAGACAGCCCTCTTGCCTTTATCGCACCTGAATTGCATCCAGAATTAAAAAGCGGCCATCTGTGTCGTCCTACGCTGCAGCCAAACAGTAAAAGAATAACACAAAGGCAACGAACTAAACATTGGTGGAGGAGCACTTACCCTCAGCAGGATCGGGCGGCCCAAAGTCCAAGTCATAGCGCAGAATGTAAAAGTTATTCCACACATAGAGCTGGTTGTCCCTGGGGTTGTAATCCACAGCAGTGATGTACTGGTATTGGTTGGGGAAGAGGATGTCGGTGTACTCGCCCTGGCTCAGCTTGGTGTTGTAGATGTAGTCGATTTGGCTTCTGCTGGCCTCGCTCTCGTTCTCCTCATAGGTGGAGCGCACGACATGTAGCACGCCGCACACCATAAAGGCGTTCGAGGCCGAGCGTTTGTCGTATGCCGTCTCCCACGTGGCCTCGAAGCGGAGCGTGTACGGGTTGAGCTGGCTCACCACAATGCGTCCGTTGTTCTGCTCCGTGGCGTAGATCACCCATAAGCCCCTCTCATCTACTGCGAGGTCAATGTCTGTCTTGCCACCCCAGCGGTAAGGTGAGGTGTCGTGATAATTGGCGTTATTGACAATAGCCTCGCCGCTTTTGATGCGTGTGCGCAGGTCAAACTTGACAATGTTTCGGGTGCGTTCCTTGTTAAAGAAGATTGCCCCGTCATAAGCCACGAAGCCAGTGCCGTCAACACGGTGCGGCAATTTATAGATGGTCGTCGCGCGACCGTTTCTGTATTCCTCCAGGGAGGCGTACTCAAAGAGGGCGTCGGTGCGGTACGGCGTCCAGGGCATGAAGAAGACTTTGTCTCCAGCCTGGAGAGGGTCTTTGCACCAGGACCCCGCTTGTTGCTCTGACTCAAACAGGAAAGTGGCAGCTCCTACACCCTTCAGTGTCCCAGGACAAATGAAAACTAGTGACAGAGAAGAGAGTGAGACGAAATGTATTAAGGCGACATATTAAAAACAGACATAACACATTTGAAACGCATCATTGTCGCTGCTGTGCAACTCATGTAGAGGACAAAAAAGATCAGGGGCTGTGAATTTGGAGGAATCTTTAACTAAACAAATGAATAACTAAATGAATGAATGTGTCACTGTGATTGTTCAGAATGACAAAATGTGAGGTTAAGACAACTTGCATCTCAAGGGTCTGCTGCTACATCCTAACAGGGACCAAATAAAATGTGGAAAAAAAAAAAGGTAATAATCCTGCAAATAAAACACTGGAGACACTGGAAATGGGGGGAAATAGAGTTCAAACATTTGCACTTTTTTTTTTTTTTTTTTTTTTTAAATACCAGCCTGTCTCTGACATAAAATGCCACATGAACAGCTGGGTATATGGGTACACTACACATGCATACTCACATGACTTAGGTCATGAACCAAAATGACAGGGGAACAGACTTCACATCTTGCGATAAGAGTGAAAAACAGGTTGTCAATGGCGGTGGTGGCAGCAAAGCAGAGGTAAAATGAAAGTGGAGGTTGGGGAAACAGATCAAACAACAGTGGTAAAGGATTTTCACTACTTCTGTGGCAAAAGACAAAAGTAACTACTGATGGGTGAGGGAGGCCATGGCAAGGTTCCCATTTGGATGGTTTTAAAATTAATTGGTTCTGGATTTTAAAAAAAAGGGACACAGTGAATTCTTGTTTTCTTTTCAAAGTGTTTTGCAGCCTGTGCCAATCTCACTCAGCCATCACTGCTATTTCACATCACGTGCTATGGGTGCAGCTGAAGTTGGGCCAAGCAAACTATGAACTGAACCAAATAAGAATATAAACACAACTAGTCATTCTTTAAGGATTAAACGGTGCTAAGCAAGAGTCCCTGGAACAAATCAACACCGAACAGTTGGTGTTTTCTTTCACATTGCAAGAAAAAAAAAAAAAAAAAGACTATATTCCATGACCGTGGATGTCATTTGAAATTCATTTGGACTCCATGGGTGCAAACAATCCTCCTATGGGTTTAGCATTTTGACAGGAGAGGCAATCAGGAGGGGGGAGGAGACGTGAGGGAGGCTGTACTCAACACCACAGAACAAGGAGCTGAAGGAGGGGGAAGGAAGGACCAGACCACTCATTTACCTTTTTGCTCCACTTCTATTTCAGGCATTGGAAAAGAAAGCAAAAAAGAGTGCAAAAGGGAGAGAAAGGTTATCATGAGTCAACTACCAGGTACAAAGAGAAGAATTTGTTGGAGGAATATGACAATGAGATGATCTGCAGGACTGCTTTTTAGAAGAGGAGCTGAAGAAGAAAAGGATGTTGATTAGTGAAAGGGCCTCTCATCCTAGGGGATAAAGACAAACACGTTATGACCCAGACAAGCTATGTGCCAATGCTTTGGAGCACATACAACTTTTTAATTCTTACTGTTTTAGCTGCCAACAACATAATGCATTGGCCTCTGTAAAAGCAGAATAAATCCTTCTAAAAATGCTTCTCTTAAGTGGCAGGAAAAAAAAAAAAAAAATCTCCACGTCCCGGTCATATTTATACTGATAACATTCTTAGAGAAACAGCACAGGAGTTATTTTTGGCATGAATCAACTGAGGGTGGAATTTGTTCAAACTTTATGAACACAAATCAAAATTCGGCTCCAAAATCACTCGCCCACACACATAAAACATGACACGGTGCTAACGTTACAGACCAAACTTTTAAATGAGCCAAAGAGAGCAACAGCACATGAGAAGACTGATGAACAGTCAGCTTAATGTGGGTTTCTTTAGCAGACTGTTGAGCTGCATACACTAGGTGCAGGGAAAGATTGGAAGTAAGAAAAAGAGAGAGAGAGAGAGAGAGAGAGAGAGAGAGAGAGAGAGAGAAGGTTAGTCAAGGGGGGGACAGGAGGTAAAAGGAAGGTCTGTTTGAAAGAAGAGAAAAAAAGAGTGAATATTTCTGAAAATGTTTACAGTTGATCAAATTAAATACTAAGTACTTTCACAAGCTTGGATGAAGCCTACAACTGCTGCTATAAACTACTCTGGAACAGCCTTTTAAAGGTAGATTAACTTAAATCAGATACCAAAGACAGTTTTAAAAAGTACTGGATTTACCAAGTCTGTAGTGCATTTAATTAAACCACTTTTTCATCTGAAGACTGGAGCTAATCCACGACTGAACACAGGAATTTAGTTAATACGAGAAAAGATACAGAATCGTTTCACAATTTTAGGATTTCTACTATTAGATCCTCCGTATTATGTCTTCACTGGATATTATGGCATATAATGTACTTTGTACTCCCTGGTTATTGCAGCAAAAGACACCAAATATGTAGTTAATTTAAAGGGTCAGTTCACCAAAATTACAAGAAGCATATTTTTCTTGTTATCCCCAGTGGTATCTAGTCATGCATAGAGTTTGGATTTTCCTTGCCCAGATTTGAAAAAATATTTGTCTCTGCAATTTTTCTGACACCACCCAAATAACAATGATTGGAACAGTAAAGAAAAAAATTCTTCCAAAGAAAACAACTCACAGTCCTGTGAAACAACTGGACAAACAGGAACACTGTTTCTTGAAAGACATTTAATTTTTTAGAGTTTAAAACATTTAAACACAACCCAGTAATAACTTCTGTAATGGATTTATATGTGCAATCACTTACAATTGTTTTAATGTCTGATAATGTGTGATAATATCTTATTGAGGTTCACATCGTGTAGCTACATCCTGAAAACATGTAAAACGTTGATTACATATGTGTCATTTCATTGACAGGAGATGAACCCAACTTATTTTTACTGAGCTACTTTCTTCCATCCCTCCAGTATTAAGTTAATGAGACTAAACTACTGACGATAAGTGTACATGCTGGTCTGCGTGGTCTGGTGGTGTTAGTTTACCCTCACATACAATCTCTGGCTGAGTGCAGACGCTGTCCTTAGAGTTCATTAACAACACATCAGCCAGACGTTTTATTTAAGCCATTATAACATTTACTTTAATTAGCATTTTCAACACGGTCCAGTAGGAAATTGGTTAGAGCCTGATGAATTCAGATATTTTTCCAAATATGAGCCAGATCCAAAATGGAAGCAGCTACCTACACCCAACTCTAAAGACAGACATCATAAAACCACTGCAAACAGAACCAAAAACATCTGCATGGCTTGATCCCAACAGAGGTAATTGAGAGAGTATGTTTATATTCCCAAATTAGTGTGAACTGACCCTTAAAATGACTGGAGCAATTTATATTTCAACATATCATTACTAATGTTACACACTCCTTCCAGATACTTCCAGGAGTGTCATCTGTAAAATAAACATGTATTTGCAGAGGTTGTGTCAACAGAACATCTGTCTAGTCAGAGACACTTTTAAAAATACACAATAAGAGTTCATGATGAGATCTGGATGTGATACTTACTATAGGGAACACACTCATACTGGACCTCTAAGTACTTGTAGGTGCCAGGGCATGGATCAGGAAAGACATCAGAGCCAGTGACAACCACACACTGCGTACGGTTGTTGCATCTAGAAAAAAAGAAGATTGACCAGAGATTTCATCATGACTACCCACAGCAAGTACTCGGCAGACAACATTAAAAACACAGAGGGGCGGAAAGTTCATTGTTACGGCTACAATGAAATTGCTGAAATCCCAGCCAGGACTGTCACATAAGCTTTCTAGTTTAAACCTTGGCAAACAGAGAGAGGAATAAAAGCATTAAAGACGAGTAAATGAATGTGAATGAATGTGATAATGAATAGCTGAGTGAGGGAGCAGCTACAGGCATGTCAGGAATTAGCGATGGCATTTCCTTTAACAGCATCTTCATACCACTATTGAAAGGGAAGACATTCATTAAAACACACACACACACACACACACACACACACACACACACACACACACACACAACAGGTGGCTGTGACATACAGTGGACAGGAATGGGTGGCCTCTGGTAAAACAGAGTGGCTCCTCTGCATTATGCAAACATATTATGAATGTGTCATTTCTAAGAGGTTATTTGCCTTCCAGTATGAAATGGTGCTCCTCTGTGAATTAACATGTCCGACATGTGAATTCCAAAGTTAGTGTGTGTTTGCAGATGTTCGTGGCTGCGACAAAGGTTCAGGTAAAATGAGCGTGGAAGTAAGACAACAGCAGACGACTGAGTTAGTGTAAATACTGCATAGGATGAAACTGGCTCCACTTCAATCAAGCTCTCTTGAAGCAGAGGGATTTGAGAAGTAATATAGGCAAACAAGAAAGAAAAATGGCACCAAACTGGGACATTCAACAATTTGCCTTAGATAAATATTTCAGAAGGTCAATAGATGTCATGCAAGTTGGACAAACATTTCAGCATTGGACATGACTTTCAAAGAACCATCAGTAATTGAAGAGGTTTTTTCTGTCGCTGCAAAAATGGGATATAGCTGCATAGCAACTGCACAAAGCGTTGACTGTGGACGCTTCACTATGCATAGTGTTAAAGTAAATAATAAAAAGGAATATACATGTACATTAAGCAGAAAGATACTTTTCATGCTGCACTCTACATCCAGCATTGCATTTTCATAACAAAAGCCCTTAACTTGAAACTAATGGATTATTAAACATTATTCATTATTAAAAGGCACAAAATCCTCTATGAAGTTAACAAATAGAATGAGCGTTATCAGTGATGGTTTAAACATCAGTGACAATATGGTGACAGCTCCACATTAGACATTCAATTTTACGGCGTCACTGCGGCGAAAGCTGCTGCAAGGGAGAAGGGTCACCGCGTCATAATGTGAAATGATTGACAGAAGATGAGAGTGACAGAATTACTTAAAATGCACACAGAGATACTTAATGAAGTGTTTGGACTTAATAATTCTGATGGACGTTGGTTCACAATTCCAGAAAGTGCATTTACTCAAGCACTGCATGCACTGTTGTGAGATTATTGTACTACTAATGTACTTCATTTTAGAACGAAGTAATACACATACCCCACTAACTGACTGATAGTTGCTACTAGTGGATTAAGATCACAAAAATGTGATTTAATATGATGTATTGTTACGTATTTGGGTATCCAACAAAATAGCAAATCGTTTTAATTAGCTCCATCTCTACCATATACCCCATTAAAATTCTTCTGAATTCTTCTTTACTAATGGATTAGTGACATACATTTATATGTATATACAGTACAGTTAATAGAATAATTTATATTTTGAAAGGTGCCAATCAACATAATTAATTTTCATGTTTAATTACACTCTGCTATGAATATTAAAGTATTTTTACTTCAGGAAGTATTTCCTTTACATAATATAGAATTGCTCTAGCAAAACTTTTTTGTCGGTGGGTCCCTGGTTCCTCCTCCATAGTATGTCGAAGTGTCACTGGGCAAGACAACGGCGGACAATGGGCAAATGAGAAGCTATGTTATGTTCACCTCCAGGAGACACAGTGTGACGTTATTGTCCGTCTGTAAGCTACATTTTCCTTTTAGCTCGGCCTCTATTACCTCCTGAAAGAAAATGTCCTGTTACATGGCAGCTCAATTCACCACTGTTTCTCTGATCACTCACTTTGTGCATCATCTGTTTGCTGTTAATCAGGTAGTGAGTTTATCAAAGCATCAAAACCATAAAAGCCAAACATACAGTATAAGCTGAAAGACACTAAAACTCATTCACATTAAACTGAGGAGGGGGACAGCGTTAGTGGAACTTTGCATTAGTCAATATAAGCAACAATACTATTAAAGCTACAACATCCAACTTATTCTAGCACTGAGATCAGAATCAAACTCATTAAACTTTTAATTTGAAACACATACTGTGGCTTTAAACAAGTCCTTTGCCAAAGCTGGAGTCTTTAAACCTGTAAGTGTTCACTTCTGTGACTTCTATTGGTTTTCTATTGGAATTTCTAGATGCTCCTGCTCTGGAGAAAAGGTGGGTGTTGTTCAAAGTGTTCTGACACACTTCATCTGTGTCAAACTGCCTCTAAAACCACCGCCTATAATCTCTGTTGCAGTGAGAATAATCTCACGATAGTGAAGTGTTTGAGTCCTATGAAAGAGCTGCACCTTTGACCAGGTAGAAGATTTATTCTGTTAGTTTTACTGGGTCAGAGAATAGGTGGCCATTGAAACAGGATAATGCATGTCAATAAAAAGTATACTCGGGTGTGTGAGCAGTTTGTGTACCTACACTTGTAGAAACCGGAGGGGTAAGGGGAACAAGACTGGCAGAGAGAGAGAGGTCAGACACACCGTCCATTTACAGAACATCTCAGAGAGAATGATCACCTGAATATTAAACGGGCCCAGTAACCTGAGTTTCCATCAGCTCCTTCATACATTTTTCATCCAGCCATTTTTTTTTTCGTCAACAACCAAACATTCTACTTGATAGAACACTTTCATGTAGATGGTCAAAATCAAGGCTTTTTATCTGCGTGTAGTTGTTTTTGTTGCTGATGAATACATCTTTGTCGCAATTTCCAACCCAACAAAACTGCCACTCTGTGCAGCCGACTTCCCACTGTTTCTATCTCCCCAATCTTGTTTAATATGTTTGTTTATCTGTCTGCAGCACTATTGCCTTTTGTTAGTCTTCCCAATATTGGCAGGGCATCGTGTTTTAATGTGCCGCAGCTTAAATATCCCCCTTGCGTTAGTTTGCTGCAGACTGAAAGAGCACTGATCAGGGCCTCACAAAGCTTTGTGACTTGCTTTAACATCCTCGGTTATCACGTCAACCTTAATTACGGTCAGGAGCCCATTTCCTCTGATCTTAATCATTAGAATAATTCTGTTTAAGGGCTTGTGGTGCAGAGTCTTCTCAAAGCCTTGGCTCACACGCTGCCTCTGGGGAATCTTCGATGGAGATAAGTTTGAAGTGCGGCTCTGTCTGACTTGTCAACAGATTTGGTGTGCAATGCAGCAGGTTTTAGTCAAAACCAAGGGGCATGGACACTGTCAGTGGCATGTTACTGTATGAGTGTACTGGGACTGCGCTGTAAATTTAGAAAGACAGAGCAAGACAACATGAGTTGCTCTATTCCTGAAGTGTTCTGTAGCGTTGCATCTCATGGGAGTAAATACTGAAGCGAATGAAGCAGAGTAAAACCCAGAGGTGTAAGATGGTGGGCGATGATGCTCAGGAGCTAGCTTAAAGGAAGGGGGGGGGGGGGCTAGGACAGGGTAGGACAGAGCAGTGAGTTAGAAGATGAACTGTGCTGGTACCTATTTATGAATAGTTTATCCGGTGCCCTTTAAAAATACACACACCTCTAGGGGTAAGCAGCAGTCAAGCTGAAGTGTTGCTGTGCTGTCTTTTGACAGCAAGGCAGCATCCTTTGAGAGGGTAGCCAGGATAAAAGGGATGATGATGGGCATTGCTCACTACCTGAGGCAAAGCCACTTCAATGCAGTACAAGCGTTTGAACAAAGCAAGCCTAATCCAGATAGGGAATTAAGAGGGTGTTCATGTGACTTGTAGTCCCTCTGAGGTGCGCTGATTATGACTCAAACAGCAGCAACAACACGCAGCTGGTGTGAAGAGCTCTGCCGCATGGATGTCAATTCCTGGCTGTCAAGAATTAATCTGCACCCCAGTTTGATGAATTTCAAAAATGCCACCTACATAATCCAGTCAGTGAAGGAATAAAAAACATTTAAAAAGGTGTGAGATGTTGATTAATTGTCCAGTATATGTAGGTGGTTGCATGAGGAGGGTGATAATTTGAACTGTTCCTTTGTGTGCAGAAATGTTAGGTGCGGAGAGAGTAAAAAAAAAAAAAAACAGGTCCACACTTTCCCTCTCCAGCTCCTGGTTATGTTTGTGAAATAATATCCCTCCTCTCCCCAGCATTTTTACCTTTGTGATATAATCTTATAGGCATCGGGGAGGTAGCAGTTGACGTTCTCCATCTGGAACGGGTCAGCGTCACAGATCTTGTCATCGGTCCGGCCGTAGTTGGCCGTCTCAATCATAATGACATCACTCCCCGGGCAGCGGAGATCAATTGCATATCCTTCACATGAGAGCTCCCTCCTGACCAGCCCGAAAGGCAAGGCCGCTCGGCTGAACCCTGGCACACACACAGAGAAGAGACGCTTAGCACACAAGTTAAAAAACAAGTTAAAAGGATCACTGCTTCAATACAATAAGGCCACACATCATGCAGTAAAAGTCTATTGGCACAAAATAAATAGGCAACAGCAGTCCAGTGTTTAGCACAGTTTTAAACAGACGGACCATTACACGCGATGCAGCAGTGGGGGAAGATGAAACAATACATCTCTCCATCGCGCCGCGTTCTTGGATGTTGGCTAAGGCATCAAATCTTAATTCATTGGAGACCAATGGTAACCTCATAAATTCTTGAGCAAACACAAAGGCTACAGAGCATCAGGAAGCCCTCCACCTAGAGAACATCAACTGCAGAGCCAATACTTTCCATCTGCCTTGTTTGTTGCTTTTGCTTTACTTGCTTTGCGGAGCAAGTTAGAGAAAAAAAAAAAAAAAAAAAAAGGCAGAATCCCGTCAGAATGTAGTGTAATATAATCCATTTTACAGTGTTGGCGATCGAAGAGGGGACGGTCTGGAGTCCACACAGGAGGAAAAATCTATACATGGAACACAGAAGATGGGAGAGCAGCCAAAAAGCGCTACTTCGGGGGGAAAATTAACCATTTCACTCAGACCCGTCTCCCCTTTCAGCACAATTACAATTAAAACGGGTTATTCCTTGGTATTTCCTTCTCCTTAGTAACAAAATGTCACGTCGCAAATAGAGTGGAACTACAGACATGGAGATTTTCAAAGTGAGAAAAGGGCAATAATGGAGAAAGGAAAAAGAAAGTGAAATCCATTATCTGAGGTTAAAGTGATCCAAAGTTTAAAAAAAAAAAAAAAAAAACTAACTGTCTGCAATTCTGAGAAAACAATTAGGTAAAATCTAAGTAGAACATGCAAATGTGTTCCATTTAGAAGTGCAAGCAGAGCGCTGCATGAACTGTCAATAATCGCCGCTGTTTGCAGCAATGGTTGGCCCCCGAAGGGGCAGCTACCATTTGTATTTTCTGCACTGCTTTCTCCTAATTAGCCCTCTTTTCAGCCTGCTACCTTTTCCATGCTCCTATTGGCTCCCAAGCATTGTCATGTACTAACACTTACCACCCTGGGTTCACTTTGCCCCCTCACTCTAATTATCCTCACACTTTTGACAGTCAGGGCCTGATGCAATTAGCATTGTTTGAGCTGCTCAAAGTTGAAGTAATTCGGGCTTGAAATTCCTACCCTGAAGCCCCCGACCCACATGTCTGCTAGTCATTTCAACCTGCTGTGCCTGACTCAGTTATAATGATATTCTATGTCAGGCTGCACATGTCACACCAGCAAACAGGAAAAAAAAAAAAAAACACACACACACTTGGACATCTGTGAAACATACACTGTTGAGAATCTAATGTTGAAGCCACTGCGTATTAGAAGAAACTTCTCTACACACTAGCAGTGGCAGCAATATAACAAAATATGAAACTAATGGTATAAATTCTCTGGCACTCGGCCACAAGACATTTCATTATAATACCATGATCTATCTAATGGCCAGTAGATTCTGCTTAGCTGGACTGTTTATCACCTCATTAGGAGACGTCAGTGCAGCCGAACCATAAGTGGAGGGCTGTGGGGTCACTCCATCTATTCCAATAACCACTACAATTACCCAAACCTTTCAGAAAACCTGTCCAGAATGGTGGATGATAAAACACAGAGGGAAGTCGCCAGCTTTACTGCAAAGACTAATGATCATCCTGCCTGCCATTCCTCATGGAAGGAGTGACGGGTTTATCACAGCAGCTAGAGAGCAGACAGAAAGAATGCATTTCATGGGGTTTTAAAATTCTGAGCCCAGGGCCCGACGTCCGGCTAAAACACCCTTATGGACACACACGTGCACAAGGCATCTGCCTTTCAAGCTCCTTTCTCTGGCTGCCCACTGGCGACTTTGCCCATCTATCAGGCCACTATGGCATGATGGGCTGCTGCTGTCAACACAGGGCTAACGATTGATTAGGTTTGTGCCTTGCTTGCCTCCTCCTCCTTTCCTCGCCTGTATAGATCTCGCTGGTCATAGGCTAACACCACATCAATTAGGAGGGAGGATCTACACTGTACTGGCAGCCTAAAGAACAAATTGCAAACTGTGGATAGTCTCCCTCTCATTAATGACTGTCTTGTCAACTTGTAAATGGGCAAATAATGACAAAACCGTCTAAAAAGTTTAAATATATACAAAGGAGACTTTTCACTCTGTTGGACAGTTGAATTCAAAGGAGCATATATTTGGTTGGCTTAACTGGTTTTTGCTTTAGATCTGTGGGGTTTAAGCACAGCTAAGAACAAAATACCTTGTGACAACAAAGATTCCTGGGTCTAGGTGTTTATTTTTTATGGTTTAAACAAGTTTAACGGAATTTCGGAAAGATGGGATGAACGTTTGTGTGCACAAATGTCAATGTCTTAGCGAGGTATAAAAAGCTATTCATCTTGCGTTCTGTGTTCTTTGTTTGGTTGTTCAACTTTGCAGCAGTGGAAGACTGCGACAGAAGGGCACCAGCTGCAGGGAAAACAGTGTCAAGAAAACTGCAGGAAAAAAAATCCATAACACAATCCCGGGTCTGTAAAAATCTAAAAAGAAAAGAAAGCGCTGCTCTCTGTGTATCTGCACCTCAGATTAACAATAAATTGAACAATCTGTGAGCAAATTGAATAATGCTTAATATAGAGCAGTTAGCACAGTCACCATGGTAACCACTTTGACTTAGCTATAATTGGCTGTGATCCCTGTTCCTGGCCTTGTTGACACGAAGCCTTATCATGCATTCTGGTCAGTGAGTGACTGCGAGAAAAGTAGCTTTTCAGATTCCTCCCCCTGACCTGCCTGCTAAGATGTCTTTTGAGCTCAGGAGAGCAAAGCAAAGGCCAGGGCCGCTTCTCAATATGTTGCATTCTGGGAGTTTTTCTTCTTCTCCAGCTGACAGCCTATAATTCACTGGCAACAATCCCCCCCCCCCCCCCCCCCAAAACCATAATACATATTTTGTTTTCAATCAACACCCTTGAAATTGGAAGTGGCACACTGGCTCAGATGGATGCATCTGAAACCATCCACAGAGTTACACTCTGCGGCTTTTAAAACCCTAGAGATGAAACTAAAAGATAATGGAGGTTTGTGTCGAGATATTGCCATTTGGCGGCTGCGAGTGGCAGACACAGATGTTGAGGTCCATCTTGCTGCTCCGTGCTGCGTGCTCAGCTCTCGAGAGCGCGGTTGCGATCAACCTTTAACCCTACAAGCTTCACAGCATCAGGACATAAGACAGTGGTAGGCAAAAAGTGGGGGAATGTTTGATCAGCCTTAAATAAAAAATAAAAAAGGGGCCATTTTTGGAGGGCAGACAGAGTGGCGAGGGTTGGCACAGACAGAGAGCAAAGGCGTTGGTTGATGCTTGTCATCCTCCATTAAGGTTCCTTTGATTGGCCTTTGTGGTCCTGGAAACGGCAAACAGCTGCATGCAAATGGCCCCGTTTCCCCACGGCTGGCCCCTATTGTTCTCGGCTTGGGTTTGAAAGGGACGCTTTCTCCGTAGCATAAAGGAGGGTGTAGGCTTTAGTCAAATAAGACCGCTCCCACCGTGGTCACAGCAGGAGTACTTCAAGACTGTTTGTCTTTTTAGGTTGTTTTATTCCTGATATTACTGTTAGCCAACATCTTTGGAAGAAAGAACAGATCTTAGAGTCAAGGTTTTCCTCCAACAGCAGGGAATACCTCCGTAATCCAATATCCAGAGTGACAGAGTGGTCATGCACTATGTTTTGCTCTGGTGGAGCAAAGGCTTTGTATGGGAATTCATTAGGCAGGACCCAAAAAAATAAAAACAAAACCAAAAATACATATTTGAATACTTAATATTAGAGAACAAAGCTTCGTCAATGCTTTTCCTCTATTTTCTTTTTCCTTTGTTCTTTATTGCAGTGATTCTAATCTGTTCAATGGAACTTTTTGATTCCCAACCAAGGAATGAAATGAACTTTTTAAAAATGAAGAGACCAGTGCAGTAAACCTTTTATGTGTGAAATACACTTCACTGTCCATGCACATGTCTCTAAAATGATTAAAATACTAACTATATGAACTAATGTAGCTCAGTTTCCATTTCCACATGCCTACTTTTGCAAGTGCTGCCTCATAAAAAGTGTGATACAAGTTCACAAATGCAGTAAGTCTGCCCATCAGATCTGATAGACACACAGGAGCGAGGTGGGAGATGAGAAAGGAGATTTGGGATTCGCAAAATAACACCTGGTTTTTTTAAATACAGACAACACCCACAGATCACTTCACTGTGGCACAACGGCTCGTATTTCATTTCAACTGTCGAAATGCGGCGAAACACTGAAAATCTAGTTGACATATGGCACCATTTCCCATGACACTTTAGTCCCCGCTCCGGTCCACCTTGCTGGGAATTGTTTCTAAAGACAGTGTCAGACAAGACCACAAACCCCGAGGCTACACCCGCCTTTCCCAGACAACTGCTATCAGACACTCTTGATTCCGATATAAGTATTCTAAAATAGAAACTGGCAATATGGGAGTCCATTTGTGGTTAGATGAAGCGCTGTGAGTCATATCTCTTTACCCGTTTCTGGTGATGCATGAATTCACTGTTGCCACTTTAAATTCTAAAGGCACAATTTGTATTCATGATCATGGACTTTCCTCTAATTCATGTTTCCTGACTTAAAAAAAAAAAAAAAACAGTAGGTGGGAGGAGAGAATCACACGCTCCATGTTGACGGCTGTCTCGTTGAAGGGGTTTAAAGGGAGGAATTTGTCATATTGCTAAGGCTGAGAGTGATAGACCCTGCTGCTGCCTCTTAACTCCACAGGTGGGTCCATTTAGAGGAAGCTAGATCCTATCCCGCCTGATGCAAGCGTGTAATGTTTTCTCTTTTAGGGGAACAGCAGGAATTTAAAGGGAAAATGGTGTGTTTTTTCAGGACAGGTCTTATTCTCATGATTTAAACTTAAAAGTTCTCCCCTGAACAGTGAGCTTCTAATCAAGCAAGCTTTAATTCTATAACATGCTGAAGCTGTTTGCATGGGGCTCTGAGAAAAGTGATACGTTGCATATTAAGACTGTGGAAGGTGGTGTCTTTTTTCCTTTAAAAAAAAAATTTTAAAAAAATTAAAAGAAATAAAAAAACACCACAGCAGAGGTGTAAGGAATTGGTTTAATCTCAAGAAACTACCACGGATATTCAGCTGCTTACAGGGCTTTTTGTCTGGGACCTGTTGCTTCAGCCTTAAGCTTTTATACTATTTTCTAAAAAAATTAAAGAAAAATCAGAGATGGAGTTTTACACCAGCTGAAGCTATTTTAGCAATAATACTATTCTACGCTATGAACTATAATAAGCTAGGATGTTATAGTACTATCAACTTCCCAATGTACACAAAATAGTTTAAATGCACAGACCGTTGTGTTTAGATGTTGCAGAAATCTCTCTCTGATTACACACTGAACAGAAAAAGTTTAAATTTTTCCACAAGTGATACACAGTCAACACGGTGGATTATTTTGACTCTGCAGAGAAGCTTGGCTCAGCTGCCTAAAGCTGCAGATGAAGAATTCATCCCATGAGAGCAAGACTTAAAAAAAAAAAAAAAAAAAAAGCCCATAAAAGCGGAGACTATAATGACTGTCTTAATTTGACCGCAAGAGTTTTCTACAACGTCAATTGGTTGGATGATCCATGACCCTTTGGGTGAACATCAAAGAATGGGAAGAAGCCAAGCATTATTACCTTATTATAATACATAAAATTCTGTAAATGCAAGGAGGGTCAGTGCTCAATATAGATTATTCATGACAGGAATAATTCACTTGAGGAGACATTAGTAGATATAATTTCTTCTTCTGTTTGGTCCATGGACACATCACTCAGATGAAAGCAAAGTGCAATTTGACACCTTGTACAGTCTACTGAGAATACAACTCCTTCATGAACATACAAATAACTGTCACAGAGGCTAAACATTTGGAAAAAGCTTGGAAGATTAAAAAAAATAAATAAAAAAATCTATATGCTCCCATGAGAGAGTGCCATTTGACAAAATTAGCTCAAAGCTTGTTCAATATCTAACATATTGTTGCATCTCTTTATGCAGGCGAGTTGATGAAACAGGCAGAAAGAGGTGAGCTAAAGCAACTCTCCCAAATGCAGCAGGAGTATAGTTTCACAGGTTTGATCTACTCTGAGTGATGCTTAACTCCCCTTAAAAGCCCATATTTTACCCCTGCACTTAAACCCCAGCTGGATTTTCCGCTCAAGGAATGTCTCAGAATAAGTCAGCTGCCTCCCGAAGGGTGCGGATGGAGAAGAACAAGGTGAGGAGGAAGTAGGGAAAGAGAAAGAGGAGGGAGGCGAAGAGGAGGACGTGGGCTTTCCTCCATCACGTGCATCGCTGGTTGTTGTACGCTGGGGCAGAGTCTCCCAGTTTTACCTCCCCATCCCAGGAGACTTACTCAGTGAGTCACATGCAGTGTGTCAGAAGAAGCTGCAACTGGAACACGGATTACATGAATAATTAGCCAGAGACTACGAGGATGACTAGGAACAGACATCACAGCACTGAGACAATAATAACCAGGCATTTCTGATAAGAGACACAGGCTTTATCTTCATGCAGACTCAGAGAGTAGCGTTTAACATAGTGCTGATCTAAATCCCACATTGGTGCTTTATTGTCATCAAACAAAACCTACTTGTGCCAGAGTGAATGGAGTGTTGCAGGTGAGGTGATACCGTGCAGCTTTGCTCCTCATTTTGGCTTCAAATGTCTTTTTTCGTTTCATCCCTACACAAGAATTTCCTGTGGCTTTAGTGCTTTGGTGCACATGAAAAACGTTCACGTATGTTTTGTTTTGCCTCTTTCATACTGACATACGTTTTTCATCTAGTGCACATTTCATTGCACATTAAAATGCAATTTTTAATGCAATTAAGGCAGAGTCTGTGCTGGCTTAGATTAATGGGTGATTCTTATCGGGAATGTCTTCAGGACACATCCTGAGCTCCTGCTAACAATGTTGATCCTGCTGGAGCCCATTTTCCTGAATTCATAAAATGCAGGAGCGCTGGACTAGTCAAACTGTGTTTTGAGTTGGTAAGAGGTAGGAGGTGACTTCAGCGCTGAATAGAAAGGAAGACTAGGTAGGTTTACCTCAGACGAAGAATTCCTTTAAAGAATACTAAATGCTTAGTGGTATTATAGAAGGACTAGGACCAAGTGGCCCAGGAAGACATAAAAACCCAAGGAGAAGTGAATACTACTATTCTATTCTAACCCACATGATGATAAGGATTTTTTTTTACATATCAAAGCTGTACTTACACAAAGTATGGGACTTTGTGAAAGGAATCAATAACAACAAGCGACCGTGCTCCTGTTATACTCAGAATGGATATGGGAGAAGATACACTAATTGAAGAAAAAAGAATGTTTTCACATATATAATAATAATAATAATAAAGCAATAACACCCTCAATTTTGTTGCATTGGTGTAAAATGTAATACAAGGGAAAATGAGAGTGAGGCTGAAAAAAGTACAAATACAAAGTCTGAAAAAGAAGGTCAAGAGAAAATTAACATTCTGGAAAATGAACATAAGAAGAAATTCAATAAGATATTATTTTGGAACTGGAAGACACTAGGCAAAGACTTGATAAATTGCTAACATATAAAGCAGAAGGGGACGTATGTTTCATAAATGAGTGATATTATGAAAGCTGTAATAGGGCAAGTGGCTTATTAGCATTTCAATTCCAAAGGGCACAATGATAAAGAACAGTATCAAAACGAACACACCCCAAATCAAAAGAACTATTGACATAAAAAAAAAAACATACAGAATATTAAGGTGCCAATTTAAAAACCCAGACCCCACAGAAATATAGAATAAAGCCACAAAGAAATGGACCAATAATTGTAAAGTAGGGAGTTTTATATCTAGCACAGAAAGCTTGGGGTTTCATTTTATTTTTATTAAATGGATAAAAACTATAGGAATCATAAATGGTGTATCAGAGTGAAAGAGACAGACATTTTCCCACTTCATACAGATATTAGATGCTGTGGTTTGCTTATTCTATTATTATTCACCGTATTCAACACTAAACCTTGCAGAGACTGTACTCAATAATGAAGTTAAGGATATGTGGAATAATGAATGAGGAACAGATATGAGGTATAAAATAAAATAAAATAAAATGTAATTTTTTGCAGATAACATATTGGTATTTTTTAGCAAATCTACATCATTCATGAACCATGATGAATTTAGGTTTCTTATGAAACGAAACTGAATTTATTGCCCCCATTTCTGATGAATGGCCGGCAGAATCAAAGAGATGATTATAGAGTTAACATATGGACATTTTTTTTTAAATATATATATGTATGGATCTGTCCAAAGCTACTGGGGGCTTTGTCAGCAAAGTATAAGTTAAAAATGTGCAATATGGTGGACAAAAAGGTAGTGTGAAATAAGAATGAGTTTGAGTCATATCTATAAGTTGATCTATATCTATAACTTTTGGCCAGGAACGTAAACCTAACTTATGGAGAGGAATAGGGGAGCAGCTGCTCAGACTGCTAGGACGAAAGATAGAAGATGCCGGAATTTTCGGAATGTTTGTCAAAATACAGACAAAATAAAAAAAAACTCGAGAACTGTAATGCAGATAGCAGAAGATAATTTGTTTTAAAAGGTTCAACAAACTCTGATTAACAAGGGATTATGACGTTTGCCATGTTTTGCACTGTCGTAGCCGTATTAATCAGAACACACTGCACGTTGACTCACAAAGAGCAGCAGCTTTGTTAGCAAACTTTGTACTATTGTTTTCCTCCGTTATATTTCCACTAAAATTTCCAACCACCAAATGTAGCCCAGAGACCCCTTTGGCTGTTTCCATCGAACATGTGACCTTGCTTTGCAGGTTGCAGCGGTCTGTGTGGAGTCTTCCATGCATATAAAGACATTGCTCACACACTGTGAGCAATACACCAAATATGTGTATACCGTAAAGTGCAACGGGGGGGAAGCTTCACAGCTCTGTTTGGAGTCTCTCAAGGATTTACCAGGAAAGTCGGTGAAAGACATCCAGGCACATTCCTTGGCAATAACCCCCCTGCTATCTCTGGAACACTGACCACTTTGATTGACTTGAGCGTGATGACCTTGCCCTATTCCCTACCACCAGCATTCTGGTCAATGTGAGCAGAAAACAGGAGCACCGATAAGAGATGCAGAGATGGGGAGATCTTGATGACGGACAGTTTCCTGCCCCCTCATCTTTGATGAGGCCATTGTGCCGCGCACCATCAATAGGGAAATGTGCTACAAGAAAGGGGTCACTGCGGATGGCGTGAGGCAAACAAAAACCTTCTTTGTGCTTTGCTGTTTCTCCGAATTTTTTCTCGCTGCACACTTCTTCAATTTCCTCCAAGGCAGGAGGAGGCTTCCTTATCTTCAACTGTTTATACCTGCAAATCGGCTGGTGGCCTCTTGTTTGCAGGTGACCCACCCTGAGGTGACATTTAATTCCTGGACAAAAAAAAAAAAATGTGTGGTCATGCTCTATGGCACACACTTTCAGCCTGAGGTGGGTACTAATACAGTGAATGCAACAGAGGGCCATTCATGGCCAGTAGTGAGAACTAGTCTACAGACAAAGAGAGATAGAGACGTGACACTGATCCAAATCATACATAACATAAACCATGCAAAACTAAGCAAAAGAAACAAACCAGTTGAACCAGTTTCATCTTCTATTTACACATCAGTCCCTCTCCATCTTTTTCCGTTCTTCTCCTCTGACTTAAGACAAACATGCCAGAAAATCTGTGCACACACTAAAACACACACACTCGAGTCACAGACGGCACACAAAAGCACATTTACCGAATCCATCATAATTTCTTTTATTGATTGCCATCCCTTTTCCCACTGTCAACACTAGTTTTAACACCAACATTTACTGTGTAAATCACAACCGGCAGTAACAAAAATGTGAGACCTGAGCTGTTATGACATTTCTGATATGGAGCGAGGAAAGACACCGACAAACGCATCATTTCTGAACAATTTTCACACAAAGTAAATATAATTGTAGCCCCCCCCCTTCTTTCTTTTCTAACAGCATGAGGCTTTTTGTTCAGACGGCCTTCATGTTCTTTTACACACACACACACACACGATGTGCCTCCAAAATCGAGCTCTCTTTAACAAATTAATACTTAAAATGTAAGTCCTGATTAGTTAGATAAAAAAAAAAAGGAGCCGTTTAAAAAAATTAAATAAAAAACACTGCCGCAGGTATTTAGAGAGAGCAACAATCTGCTTTGATTGCCTTAACACAATGTCCCTTTGGTGTTAAATGTTATATGCCTTCTTTTGCTTTTGTCTTTTTATTTGTGCGTGTTTGTTTGGCTCTTTTTGTTAAATGAAATTCATTCTGACATGCCTCTAAGCTATTTGAAACTACTGGGTGAACAGAAAACCAGAGAGAAATCTGACAGGTTCTTGTTGCCTATGTAAATGCTTTTGTTTCTCATCCAAACCTGATTTATATTGCTGGCAAACACCTCCCGAAAAACACAAAAGACGCTATACAGATTTCTATAGTGTAGACTTGATTTTATTTGGAGGGCTCCTGCTTCCTTTCAAGAATAAATGAATTTCTTTGTTATGACAGCTGAGCAGTCCTGTGAAGCGGTGACTTGCACCAAGCAAAATCTGGAAGTTTAGATTCTGTGGCAAACTACTTTTTGGTTGTAAGCCGGACTCATCTATTATTTGCATTAGGCTGCCTGGAGAACAGAATGCAAGTGCAGACAGGAAAGAGCGAGGCAGGCATCTGGTCCAATGTTTATACAACTTGTTACCATAGGGGGTGTGAAGTGAATGGCTCTAAGATGCTGCGGGCAAGTGAGATTTAAGCCATGCTTAATAAATGAGATCAAATTGTCAGAAAACTACAGCTCCTAGTCCATTAAATAGAGTATATGTTCATCAGTTGGCCACATGACAGCGACTTTTACAATCAAGTCCAAACACACACTAAAGCAGCAGCCTCTCTCCTGAAGTGAACGAGACTTGCTCTCGCGTATTACATTGAAACTTTTCTTGCTGCTTTGCTTTACCAAAAACGCACTCAGGAAATCGCTGTTGCAATAAATCTGGGATGACCCCATCAGGGGTGATATTGTATTTCATTTCCTCTGAGTGAAATACTGATCCTGGAGATTCATGTGACTCTGGCTCATTTCAATTTCATGTTCTCTTATGATTCAAAACTTTCCACATTCTCAGTTATTATTAAAGCAGCATATTGTTATGCAACCCTATACAGAAATATATATCTGGTGCACTGTAGGGAAACTGACTGAGACAAAATGCTGACAAAACTCTATTAGTAAATAAGGAAAAAAAAAATGGGAGACGAAATGTGTTGATTTATCTGTCTTCATAATGCATGAAAGTCCATTCAATCCAGATGATGAACTCCTTTCTCCTTGAAACAGTTCCAGTTGGGCAGAATTTTCATACAGTATCAGATTTTTTTCCCCCCCTCTTCCTCTGTACTTGTTCTCACTACACAGATTGACCAGTCATCTGTGAATCTCCCATGGTTTAGCTGATAATTCATGATCGCCCTGCCACGGACCCGTAGCATTCAATATGAATTATAAAATGGCAAGCCAAGCATATCAATGGATGACAGACTGGATGTGTATGGCCCCAGGCCAGAGAGGAGTATGAGCTCAATAGCCTCCCCCATTCAGTCAACCCCAGGACTGGAAATAACCACTGTGGCACAAGGGAGGGTCTTCCATCAGCACAATGTATGGCACTGCTTGAGACAAATGTTGTGCCGAGACGTACTGTTAACCTTCACAACCTTTTGGGGAGAGACGCAGGCGCGCTGGTGCGTCGGTATGTTCGATCCCAAGAATATTTCACAATCGTGGGGGGCTCAAGACCAACAGGAAAAAAAAATTTTTTTTAAAAGTCATTCCATTTTCTTACACATGATTTGTGTTAAACCTTTTTTGGTCATTCAAAGGGATTGTTGTCTTATATTCACACACACTCTGCCCAGGCCAGAAAACTAGCTAGGACCTAAACACTGGCTTTACTCCTTGTGTTTGCAGATGTGACGCACCCTTCAAACCGAAACCACATTATCTTTTACATTTTCCATATGCACCTTATTTATAATCGAAGGCTTAGGTGGTTGCTCTCACGTTGGCATTTAACCTCCAGCCCATTCAAAGCCGTCTCTTCCCTTTAAGGACTCAGATAACAGCTCTCATTCAGCCACAGCAGGTTTGTCCCTGTGCACTTGGCCCCCACCTTTGTAAATCTCGTCATTTTCGTTCGTTTCTGCAGGATGGGCAGTCGTGTGAAACACCTAAAACAAATCTGTTTCTTGCTTGACCTACTTTACTCTAGCAGGAGTGTCACTTTATATCAGTTATATAAAGGCACAAGGATGTGAAAGAAATGGAGTCAAACTAATTAAAGAAAGAGCATATAGGCAGAGTTTTCCTCTGTGTCTACAGCCAAATCAAAAAATATTACAAATATAAAAGTTTCACATAATTTTAAAGGTATAACTGACATTTATATAAAATCCTTGGTGATTACTAGATACTGTTTACAGCTAGCTTTTTTCTGCTATATTTATTCTGTATATTTTTTCAGCACTTACCTCTCAATATAGTAGTTTATTTTTTATCAGAGGCAGAGTTCACCATTAGAGGATTAAAAATGTACTTCCTACGCACAAGGGATTTACAGGAAATGATGCATGCATGTAATCCAGCATTTCTGTTTTTAATTTTATCTCATGGATTCAGCCTCACTGTCTACTGCTCAGTTTCCCACCACTGCAATAGAGATGCTACAGCAAATCACACACTTCCTGCTGCTACCACTTCACATTAAAATGGCCAAACTGGCGAAAAACAGAAAACGGACTGGCTTTTATTGTGAAGCAGTGACAAACATGCAGTGTATTGGGACTGGCTAGCAAGTTGAGAAGATCATTTATAATTTATTAATTTATTGATGTGAAGAACTTGTTAGCAAACAGTTTCCTATGTACAAAAACAATATATACTTTTTTTCCCCCTTCTATGAACCTGATTATTTTGACTTCATTATTAGCTCTATTTTGGTCTGGAAAGGTAAAAAATTGTCTCTTTAACTGTTAAATGCTTTACTACTTTGCCTTTTAGTCACTGACTGTGTTCGTCCACCTTTTTGCTGCTGACCAGGTCCTGTTAGCTGAAAACTGCTGTCTGTTGCAGCCGCAACAGATGATACGAGAAGTGAACAAAAACCTAAGTAAAGTTATAGGCAGGACAGCTAAACAGTGAGATAACATAAAGTTCTGTAAAGCTGATGGGAGCTGAGATTCAGAACAATAAGTTATTTGAGGTCGTTATAAATATAGTGAATTTAAAAGATAAGGCCATTTACTATCAGTTGTATTTTCAAGATTCCCATACAAACACTGAAACCAACAGTAAACTGAAAGTCTGTCAGCCTCCATTTTGGATTATTGAGGTTGGAGACCAAGAGTCCACTTTACAGTCCACTAGTTAAATTAAACAGCAATCTTGTGCAGACATCTTGAAGTTGCACAATTGATTCTTGCTTACATCCAAACGCTGTAAAAAGTTATGACCATTTCGAGCCCTTGGGGCAACATTACAACAATTTTTCATAATGAAGAAACACCCAGTGGTGCAGTTTGTCTTTCTGATGTTTTCTTAATCATTATGATCAAGAACAGAGGCCTATGGCACAGAAGACTAAAATAATCCAGGTCTGACATTGACTGATATGACCCATGAATAGAGGCAGGTTATTGTTGGTTTTAGTCTATGTAGGGGGACTTACAGAAAAATACTATCACTATATGAAATGGCTTAACCTTTAATACAGTTTTCCTGGTAGTGATTCATTCCATTTGTTTTTGCACAGACAGAATTAATTTGTGAAAGTAGAGAATCATATGTTGTTCATTCCTTGACTTTATGTTGCATGGATTTTGACGGATACACAGATCATAGACCCTGGGATGCAGACCCTCAGGGTTGGACAAAGTAAAGGTGAGTGGCATGTGGATAGAATATGAACACACACTCACACACACACACACACACACACACACACAAACACACATTCCTTTATTGATGGATGGGCAAATATGCATTCTTAGGCCTGAGAGCCCTCACATCAACTGAAACCCAAAACCAGAAGATTGTGCATACCAAAGCAAAGAGGAATCTTTAAGAAATTCAACAGCACCATTCAACTCAGTTTCTAAGCAAGGCCAAATCAGAGGGGCCATTCTTCAAATGCCACAGGAAAACTTGTCAATATTATCTAAAATTGCTAATCGACAAAAAAA
The DNA here is from genome assembly GCF_033026475.1 of Channa argus. NCBI lineage: Eukaryota > Metazoa > Chordata > Actinopteri > Anabantiformes > Channidae > Channa > Channa argus. The sequence continues at coordinate 2,703,686 of NC_090210.1, read as the reverse complement.
AATAAATAAAAAAAAATAAAATGCATCTCTGCTTGAAAACCTTTGGGATTGCCTGCTCCAGTCTCCCAATCAGTTTTGGTTAACAAATTGTACACGAGAGCCAGACCTGAAATATACATTTTTGGGTGACTTTGTTTCGAAGTGAAATTGGACTGAAAGGGGGGGGAGAAAGTAGTGCCCATCATAATTAGTGATTTTGATAGGTATGTAAAAGACAGACTATTTTGTGACAATACTTGTAATTACAGCCAAATGCACTAATCAAAAAATGAGAAAAGGAACCAAGAGTGAGCCTTCGGGTATCATTGCAGCCAATTAAAAATACTGATACATTCTTTCACCAGGCTGCTACTGAATCAAGTGCCCTGCGTTTAAAGATTTGAGGTATAGTGCCTTCTCAGAATGAGTATTTATTTGCAAATAAAAAAAAATAAAAAAATTCTTATTCTCTGCGGCCTGAACGTATGCTCAGACATTCTTTTATAAAGCTTATCGTGCTGAAAAGCTGCAGCTGAACCTTAAGGGGAAGGACTCTGACATATCGTTTGAGTGCTGCTTTGGAAGTGAAAAAATGTGTCAGTTGAGTGTCCAGGGGTTGCCAGTAATATTCAGTGAGTTTAGTACAAAGTGTTTAAAACACCTTTTTCCAAACTCCAAGGGTAAAACAACTAAAGGAAATCTTTGCAACCTTGCTACATAACAGTCCTTCACTCCTTTTGTGTGGCCACAACAATGTGTGCTAATAAATTCAACACATTCATAAGCTGAATAATAAGTGGCTTCTTGAAAGGCTGACCAGAATCACATTAACGCTACTTTTTTTGCCAACTCCATGGTAACTCACCTTGTGAACAGTGAAAGCAAACGAGAAGGAGCAAGAGGCAGTGAAACACTGGACACCTCCACAGTGCAGAGGCCATTGTGTGCCGTATACAAACAATCCAAAGAGCCGGTGGCTAATAATAGCGGTTCACTGTGTTGGAGATGGAGAGCAGGACGTTGGGGCGATGTCAATGATCAGCAGTTGTTAGAGAGGCATCACCAATTATCTTCTCATCTGGAAAGAGAGAGAAAGGAGTGTGGTCATTAATAGCTCCTACAAATGTTCACTGCAAAAGAAGGGGTCATGTGTGAGCTGCTTATGAAATGAAGTCAAATACATCGGAACACAATAAAAATGTATTTCCTGCTGCTTGACTGAATGAACAAAGTCATCTTTCCAAAAGTTTTATAGAAATAATAGAACCTTGTTTTTACATGTTTGTAAGGGCACCGACAATGATTCAACACTTGGCGGCAAGTCACAAATTAATGTTTACACTGCTTCATATTCCCCACTCTTCCCTGTTCAACCTTCCCCATTTACTCAAAGATCCCCGCGGGAGTGAGCTTGTCGCTGCAGCAACACGTTCACGCACAACGCCATTAGAGACATGGCCGCTTTGTGAGCTACTTTTGTCTCTTTCCTTATCAAGGGAGGGCAAAAACAGTCCTTTTGTCTCCAAAAGCAGCAAAAGGTTAGAGACTGAGACACGCTAACACACCAGACAGATAAGCCGCTTACCAAAGTCTAACACTGAGAAGAAGGGATGTGTTGTGTCATATGTGAAATGCCACACACACACACACACACACACACAAACATACGCAGAGACACACGTATGCCCAAGGACACACCCGCGCCGACGTCGACGCACATGCAGAAGAAGCATCCCTGAACCCACATGGGCGCACACACACACACACACACACACACACACACACACACACACACACAGACATATTGTGTCTTGTTTATTCCCTTGTGGTTGCCATCCAACATCTCCCCAGTGCACACACTCAGACACACACACACCCGCATTATACACAGGATCGGTCACTTGGTAGCCGTCGCTATGCAGAGGAGAGCGAATGTTTCCCGTTTATAAATGCAGCTCCTTCAGAGCCACCCGTCAACCACCCTGATTATTTTATAATGAACCTAAATTTGAACAGCAGAGCAGTCAGCGCTGATCGCTCTCCGGGCCTTACTAATGCGCCTGGATATTTTTGGCAACTTGAAAACCAACAAAACATGGGAAGCGTTCACATTACCATACGGAGTAACAATTTTAATGCACTGTTGGATTCATTCTATACATAACCAATGCTTGGTTGAAAAAAAAAAAAAAAAAAAAAACAGGCCCACTGGATCTGCACCCAGCCTGAGAGCGTTTATTTTCCTTTGAGATCACCCTGACTAAGCAGCTGTGCAGGACGTTGTGCGTCAAGGAAACTTACATACTGCATACAACTTCAGATTTACCAGCTAAACCTGGGTAGTTGATGAGAAATGATTCCTCTTTCACTTGTTTATCTGCCTGTGGCGCCGTACTAGATCAGATAAGACTGAACTGGAGGGTACTTGGTCTCCTGCATGAGAAGTCTTACACTGTAGGAACTGAGGGTGATCATACACTCGAGTTTTTTAACCAAGACACAAGTTCAATAGTGGGCAAGTTCAATTCCACAAGTTCAGTTCTCTCGAGAGGCACGTGACTTATTCCTTAACCATTTATCATCCCCAAATTTAAGGCCTGGGGCCACTCAGGGGCAACGGTGGTGGCAGTTAACAAGAGGTGACTGGAAACTGTCGGCGGCACACCCCCCCTGCCCTTTGGGCCTGCTGGGCCCGCTGAGCCACTCAGCCCCCCCCCCAGACACCAGGGGGTGAGAGCCTGCCAGGCCTTGCGGGTGAAATTTTGGTCTTACCACCCTGGGGTTCTTTCTCCCGATCAGCTGTCGCCCTGCTGAGTAACACGTTTCCTTTCTCTCTTAAGCTGGTGGAGGACACAGCCATGCTCATCTTCCTAAAAACACTGTTTTGTTTGGTAGGATTTCTGCACTGAATTGGCCCGGACTTGAGATAAAAGGATTAGGCGATTAACATTAAGATGCTTTACACAAGTACTGACAGACGTGTCATAATTTCACATCAGGGGACAAGGGGGAGGGGGGGGGGGGGGGAGATGACGGTTGTCGGGGGCTAACGTGTTCTTGAGCAGAAAATGATTTTAAGAGGTACGTGAGGCATCGTTAACCCCTAAGTGACTGAGCTTATCAACACCAATTCACCCCCACCATCCACCCCCAGGGCTGGGAATTGAGGTTACTTGTTACTTGGCCAGCAATTTGTGCATAATAAGCATCATGTTCCACTGAGGCAGATATGTTAAAAAAGGTGCACAGTTATGAGTAACTGTCACCACCTACACTAAATCTAATGAGCTGAAACATATAATATAGACCAGAAGACCACAGTTTAAATAGAAGTTATTCTTTCCATCTGCACATTGAGCGTGTCTTCCTAAAAAAAAATTATATAAAAGTATACATACGTCCCCCATGTTATTCTATTAGTATGTCTTTCTTGAAGTAAAAAAAAAAGTAAAAAAATCTACCAATGAAATGAAACATGATATGCAAACATTCACGACATCTGTTTTTCCTTTGTCTCCTATACATACACAGTGGAATCCCAAGGAGGGAAATCTATCATCAGTAAAGATAATGGAGAAAATCACAGTCCAGAGCAAATTTTTCAAATCGGCCCGATAGAAATAATAAGCAAGCATTTAAAACAGGACAGCAAGCAATTAAAACATAATTAAAATAAATGGATAGAAGGAGACAGCCCACATGTCTTAACAAGTACAAGGCTGTATGTAACAGCCGGCTGAATGAATGTGAGGCTCCTTTGACAAAGCCTGTGTCTGCCTCACTCAAGCTGGAGAGGCGTCCACTGAAAGACGGAGTGAAAGAAGGGGGGAGTTTCTAAGCTGGACTAAATGGGTGGGAGAGGGAGAGTGGGGGGAGCAGAAGAATGGAAGGGGGAGAAAAGAGAGGGGTGGCAGGGTCACTGTGCAGGATTGACAGCCTGTGAGTATGGCCTGACCCCCTGGGTTCGCCTCCAAGTTTTCTCCACAGGCTTAGAGAAGACAAAAAATAAAGCAGAGGAATGTTAATTTATTTTCAATTGTCACTGCGGAGAAGAGAGAAGTAAAGAGTGCATACATACATATCAAGTAAGACTCGAAACAAAACTAATGCGCAAGTCTAAGTGTAAGCTGAAAACCCACAAGTGAAATAGAGATGTGGCTCTGCATCTTGCCAACACAATGATTCCTCTTCCACTCTCCAAATAACTACTAATTTGGAGAACTTTCTGTCCCGCCCCCATGCCCTACATTCAGGACCCCCCCCCCCAAAAAAAAACACATGTGAGAGGGGAATTTCAAACATCAGAAATTGCTTGATGGGCTAGAAGTAGGAGACGGGAACTACAGAAACTAAGAAAACACAGCCTCCAGACAGTTTCTTCCCCCCCCCCCCCCCCCCTTTTCCTCAGTGCACCCTGATGTTCCCAAGAAACTCTTTTGTCATGACAGTCCTGTCAGGGCTGTGCTTTCAACCCCAGCAGGGACATGATGTCATTTCCTTGGCTCCACCAGAGCTGCAGAGAAGTTGGGATCAACTGCCAGACACGGAGATGGGCCGACACAGTCTGCAGAGAGCGTTTCATTAGCACAGCGCTGATAAGATATACTACTATTAGGATAACGTGCTAAAAACTGTGCTTTTTTTAGGCACAATAAACACTTATCAAATGGATTGATAGCTAAAACAATTGGTAGCTTAACTAATTACACAATTGATGCATATTTATGTCCATTTCTTTTTTGTCGTGGACCTTCCCAAATAAAGTGTGGTCTTAAAGTGATCTTAAAATAAATGTCTTTGGGTTTAGAGTAATTTCAATCTATAATCATGAATGCTGAGATACTGTAATGAGTCTTAAGGATTAACAATAGTGTTAACTCTTAAGAGGAACACGATGTCTTAAACAGAGCTTTGTTTTTTCATTAAACGACTTCATTGCAGCACAAACAGAGTGATAACATTATGTTGTTCTGTATGTTAAACATATTGCACTGTTTGCTTCAGAGGTGCAACTAACATTCAATCTAAACATCATTTTTTGGAGAATGACTAGATCTGAATTCTTACCTGCTTTTTTTCCTTCTCCTGTATTAATTACAGCTGGATTCTGTGTTTATACATTATTCATATTAACAGGTGTCTTTTCATAATGGCTAATAAATCACAGGACTAAATCCTTTGTTTAGGTCTGGGTCAGAATGAGTTCCTGTGTAACATTTAAATATGCAAAAGTCTAATTTGGGGCACTTAAAGTGCAGCTTTTATGTTTTGTCTTCTTTTTTGAGATGGCTCTCGGTTTAAAGGAGACCTTGGTGGAAAAAAACTAAACAGGCTTTTAAGTTGAAACATTCTTCAGTGCAGCCTAAAAAACCGCTGAAAGGTGCGACGCCTCACTATTTTGTTAAGCAGGCACAACAGTTGGTGTGTTCAGCAGCTCTTGGCCAAATGATTGAGGCAGTAGATAAGATAGAGTGCCAGCGGGCAGATGGACATAGTGAGACAGAGAGGGTTGAGCAAAGAAGCTTAGTAAAGTGAGGAGAACAAAGAATACTGAGGCTGAACAACCAGGTTAGTGTCAAGCAAAAAGGAGAGAAGGTGGTGTGTAGTCTTCAAAAGAAGTGGTGTAGACGAGCTAACATTTGGGAGAAATGGGTAAAAGTGGGTGTTTCTGTTGAAGGTTGTGGTGGAAATCGACTGTAACCAAAATAATTAAACCTGCCTGAAACCTCATCGTTGCTGTCACTATCTCAATCCGTCTGTCAAAAGCAAAAGTGACTATGGTGCTGATTATGTATGATTCAGCAATTTAATCAGTTAGTCTATTCAAAGTCAGAAAATTGTGGAAAACGCGGGTTTTCAGAGTCCAAGGTGACTTCTTCCAAAAGCTCTTTTTGAATGCGCAAAAGTCAAAAAACCCAAACGTATTGAATCTGCAGTGAAAAGGCAGAAACCTGGAACTTTACAACAAGAAAAAACTCGAAACATTTCAATGTCTAAAACCGCTTTAATAGCAATTTTAAGAGTAAAACAATTTCCTGATCCACCAATTTTTGCATGTTTTTGACGGACAATCTTAGAACATCACGAATCCAGATTGAGAGGTGATAGAAAATTGTGTTGTTTTGCTTCAGTTTCTATATAGTTCATGGTTTGGTTGGTTGTTTTTGGGGGGATTGTGTGAGGTCATGTTTTAATTTTGGTTTATATGAGCCAGCATCAGCTAGTTAACCCTTTATTACTACTATTATGGCTCCAAACATTACTAACAACACGTTTTTTTGGTTTTTCTTTATCAGCTTGTTTAAGCCGTTAAGGCTACTCAGGATTCATTCGCCAGCAAATGACAAATGCAAATACACTTTGCATTCTGCACCTAAACATTGTATAACAGGCTTCTTTAGACAAAAATGGCAAAGGGAAAATAGCTAAAATGTCAGATTCGCTCTCTAATGTTGTGCTGCAGGCTACTCTGAGCTTAGCGGCCGTTTCAGGTTGGCATTGAAATGAATAGGCTGACCTCAGAGCGTTGGTTAAGCAGGAGGGTCACCAGAGAGGAGCAGGGAGCAGCTCAACACTGACATGGAAAAGAGAGGTTTCTCCTATCAATCAGTCTCTTTATAAATTTACTGAAAGCCTCACTTCTCGCCTCCTCCACACACAGTTCTAGCACTCCTCGGTGTGCTCTTTATCCAGACACACGCCCACACACACACACACACACACACACACACTGCTCACCTCCAGCTTACTGCATTGTTAAAGCACATTTTTAACAAGGAAAAAAGAAAAGAAAAAAAAAAAAGTTGGCTTGGCAACGTCACCCCGAACTAAACTCACAACACACGCAACAAATTCATTCACTCCCTCAACATGCTTCACAGCAGGTGATGTGTTGATGTTCACACCTTCTGTGGAAAAATGCATTGACACCACATAAAGTTTTTTTACACGCCAAAGCCCCTTTCGGACTGGGTTAGTCTTCAGCAAATATGTGAAGTAGTAAAGTAGCTGCTAATACACCACATCTGTGATGTTAATGAACAACATGCAGGTGAAGGAAATTCCGTGTAATCAGTCTCCAGTATTCGAGAAGCCCACTCTGGTGCTGCCACTGCACCAAATATACATCATAATAATCAAAGATCATTTCTGATGACAACTTGTTCAAGCAATGGCAAAACAGCAAGCGAGACAAAAAGGGTGTAAAAAAAAAAAAAAAGGAGGAATCTCGGTTTGGGGTAAAAGCCAGAAAACCGTGCATAGTCCTTAACACCCAAAAAGGAAATGACACGTGATGTGCGAATTATCTCGGGGTTGTCACTTCGGATGGGACTAGCTGAGGTTTTATCGGAGGTTATTTCTGCTGGGCACAGGAGGTCTCAGATTTAGCCAGGCTCTAAAATCCAAACAAGTTACTGATGGATGGGGCTAAAATTTGAAAACATGCTCAATTTGTGATTACATTTCCCCCCCTACCTGTAAAATGAATCCCAACCAAACAGGCTTGTGATAAAAATGATACAACAGCTAAGTGACACGTTGTGATACACTGCTAAAAGTGAAGAGTAGCAAGTTTTTACTAATAAACATATGCAAACACCAATAATTTGTGAGAGAAGAGAGGCCAAGCAGATCTAAAAATACCAATCGAAAACACAAAATTATTTTCCAATTGGTTATCGGGCTTTAAATATTATTGTTTAAATGAGCCAAACAGTGGCATTATTAATGCACTACTGCAATTAAAAGCTCCTACCTGAGCTCAGATGATTGGTCACTTGTCTAATTAGTTGATCAACAAAAAACTAATTTGCAGCTATGTTGATTATGAGACTTTTTTTTTTTAAATGTGAATGTGACAATAAAGTTGACTTTATTTTGCTGTTGCTACTTGGGTTACATTATACAGATACACAATTAAATGTATCTGATTTGTAGACTGGTTGGACAATAAAGCCATTTTACCTCGAGCTCAAGAAATTGGGATTTTTCACTATTTTCAGATGATTGCAGGACAAGTTTGCAGCACACTCAATAATCAGATATTAGCTATAGCTAGATATAAAAACATGGCATTTGTACCTATAATAAGAACTGATTTTTTCTCATCTCAAACAAGTGGTATTTTACAGGAGAATATCTACTGTAAATCAATATATAGGTGAATTATTACTATTTGAACTAAGACATAGCCCAGAATCCCAGAATCACTGCATACTGCTGTCTTTTACTCAAACTGCAGGCCAAACTTCCTCTAATCAGAAAGAAAGAGCTGTAAAAAAGCTGCTCAATCGCGAGTTAATAGTGATGTTAGTGAGTAAATCCAACTGAAAATACAAAAAAAGTGTGTGTGGGTGTTCAGTCGTTACTGAGCACATTTTACACTAATAATTAAGTTTGAGGCAACACCTGCTACAGTTAAGAAACATCTTCCAGTAATTTCAGCATCATCCTTCCTACCTCGTGTATGTCACCAGTTAAAAGGGTTTTTGCGGATAGTGAGATTTTATCTGCATCACAAGAACATAAAGTGTTAAGCAGACATTTACATCCCTCGCTACGTTTCCCCCTGACATCCTGATTTACACTTTACGCTCACTGCATTTACTTATTGATTCTTAGAAGCTATTTAAAGTGATACGGCAACTGAAAAGTGACAACTTAATGGCTCACTGTGCCGACACTGATACATCCATTCACTGTGGTTTGTACATAGTTTATTGTAAAGTTTAAAGCATTGTCTAATTTTGAAGAACATTTTCTGTCCAAAATCCCGTCTGCTCTGCATTACTTATGCATGATTAGCACATGGGCTGCATTCAAACTGTGGACGTTTTGTGTGGTCTCTATTCATTCTGTGTCCTTAGTGAGTGACATGCATTAATTCATTCAGGGCTGTAATCAACCCTCGAAGCAGTGAGCTGTTTATTGAATTTGGGGCTTCGGCGTTATGTTTGTAAACAAATTCATTAAGGGACAAATAGTTAAATACAGTAAGTGCAAGTTCAGTGTGTGAAGTTCGAAAACCCAGCGGTCACATTCACAAAGGCACAAATCCTCGTACGCTAGGGCTGAAATCAATACTGCAGCATTATTTAGAACATTTTCTTCATATCAGTACACTCAGACTTGAACAGCACTACAAACTCCAGCCTCCCAAATGACCATGAACCTGAATCCCTCCGCTTTCAGCAAAAACATTATAAACTTCAGGGAGATTTATTGCAAAATACGAACGAGGCGTTTGAACACCGAGCACTGGCTAAACTGGGGAGTCCATGTATATCATTCGATAACAAGTCTAAAATAACACAGAGCTGAAATAACAATAGCCAATTAACTAATTAGCCAACTGGCAAAACATTTATCTGGTTACTCTGAGCTCAGTAACTGGCTATTTTCAAAATCACTTTACCATTTAAGTCATTTTTTGAATCACGGTAAAACTGAGTGTTAGTGAATTTTGTGGTCAGACAAAACAATCAATGTTATGACCATCTTGGGGAGTTATTGTAGTAATTTTTTACTATTTTGTAACATTTTATGAAATCTAACAATTAACAAATCTGTGATAACAATTATTATTTCCATCCCTAATATACTCACAATTTCTTAAGGAAGTCACTTAACTGTGTTAAAATCTTATGTATTAAATCATCTTTATACGGAGAACAACAAAAGCTTCCATTACATTACAACCCAATGAAGTAAAAAGGTATCACAACATGCCACAACATGTCACACTCTACATCACATGATAAAAAAAATGAAATGGTAAAATGGTTAATTATGTCGAGAGTCAAACAACTGTCAAACGCTGCCTAGACACAAGCAGCTCTTTAATGTTGTTTGGCTTTTCTCTTTCAATGAGAAAAAGGTTTTATTCCACCTAATATAAAATAGTATTAATGCACCTAAAGCTCCATGTAGAAGAGCTGTGGTGAGTAAAAGCCTATTAATATATAATGATCAGGATTCCAACAAGACTTAGCCAAGACTACAGTTTCTACAGTCTTTCTAAACATATGTCTACTGGTTGTGTTCAAGTTAGTGTGGGTGGAAAAAAAACTGGAATTGGATTTTTGAGAATGTAAAAAAATGTAAAGGTCTGGTAAAAAAAAAAAAAAAAAAAAAAAAAAAAAAAAAGCCTACCAGGAATTTGATTTCATTCATGAAACCACTGCAACACAGCTACATTAGTCCAGTAAAAACTGCCTCGTATACCTAAGTAATAACATAACTGTTTTCTAATGAGTGCCGTGAAATTACTGCTGATAATGTTATGGACCCACCACCATGTTTAACAGTCGGCAACAGACAAACCATCAGAATGCAGAAAAAGGAGGGGGAGAAATGCTTGATTCCTTTTAGCTCCTCAAAGTTTTGTTTCTTATGACTGGTGAACTACTGCGTTTTGGAGAAAAGAGTTTTCTAAAGGGCACCATCACTTTCACAGCCTGCTTGGTACAAGCAAACATACCGAGCTAAGATGATTGTTCAAATATGATTACTCTAAGTTTTAGCCTTTTTTATCCATTGTAAAATGTGTAAGTCTGTGTGTAAAAAACACTGACAGAAGACATCAGTACTGAAAAAATTGTGGTTATGATTTGATATATACTGCTTTGACATTAGCAATGTCATATACTGGGATGTTTTAGATTATTAACTGTAGGAAAACTGTCATGTATACTGAATATATGACACGTGGATAATATGAGAGCAACAAGCATCAGAGCAGCGAAGAATCAGCACCTCTATCCATCTAAAATGAACCACTGTCTGCCACTAAGTTTTTTTTCCCATAAGCTTTACTTTGGTCTCCACCAAGTGCTAAGTAAAATATTTTGTTCTTTGCCAGTTAAATGTTCACCACATAGTGCTGAACAGGCAGTTTTTTTACTTTTTTCTTTTATACGTGAAAGAGTTGCCTGCTGTTGCTCAGTTACACTTAAGAGCAGTGAGATTGAACCAAAACTAAATACTGCAGATTTTGGGGGATAATAATTTGTTGGTTGGTTTTGAGTTACTGAAAAAAAAAAAAAAAAAAAAAAAAAGGTTTTATTGCTCTAAAAAAAAAAAATAGTATTGGTGCTGAGTGTTTCACATGTTGTCAGGAGTTTCAGTCTGTTCCCATTGCCACCTTTAATTATTTAAGGTAATTCAAGCAATAAGCTGATACTTGCACAATTCTAAGTTCAAATGTGGTGACAAGCCTCTTTTGAAGCTGACCCATAATTGATTATTCAGCCAGATAACATTCTTTGCAGAAGCAGCTAAAATGTGGTTACATCTCCATAAAAAAAGAATCAAATAAGAATATAAGTCTTGTTTGAAGACACGTTATTGGTAAATGAGTATGTGTCTGCAATGCTTGTGAATTAAGGAAGACTAAAATATTTCATTAAAGTTTGAGGGAGATGAGGAAAATAAGATTAAATTCATACCCGGATGTTCTGAACTGCAAATCATCACAAAACAAAACTCCTCAAAATCCCTGAGGGACAGTTTTGGACCCTGATTATTTAGACTTGAAAATTGTGTTTTAACACAATTTGTCTAAAACATCATTAAACATGCTCCATAATATTGAACTGTACTATCCTGTTCGAATCTAATAGCATTTATTAAAGGATGATTATTCTGAATTACTGGTCTGATTAGAAAAAATCCTTCTGTAGAGACACATTATTTCACTAAGGCTTAAAATATCAAGCTAATATCTCTTACCCACTCTGCTCAGCTCTACTATTGGTTGTATTGAGTTGGAAATGAGCCATGGACTTAATATGTACACACGCTGTGGGCCAGGATGGGTTTTGAGCTTGTTTTCAATTCAAAGTCATTTATTTTGTTGTTCTCAGTGCTGGTTTCTATTAATTTGTCCACCCACTCTGTCTGTTCCTTTGGAAACCGAGACACAGGCATCTGCAGCACTTCCAGTGGGAAACTGGAGCTGGTTGTACTTGTTTTTCTTGTTTCTTTGTACGTAATTACTTTCTTGTTTTCTTTTTGTCTTTTACCAAGTCAGTTTCATTATTATCAAAGAGTAACTACTCCTGATTTGGCTATAAACCACACCGTTTTAATTTGGAAAGACGGACCACTGCAGGTTTACTGATGGACCGAAAACCTAAAATTTGTCCCATAGCAGTCAGACTAATCACCTGCTGCAACTGAAAAGCTGAAAACCTATTTTTCCTAAGGACTCCTTGTGGATGCAGCCATTAACAAGTCAGAATGGACAGAAATAAACGTAATGAGACAACACAGCTCTGATGAACAACAGTTTCCAAAATTGTAGGTCCAATCTTGGAACGCAACACAGGTCAAATTTCATGTGTTAAACGAATCCAAATCTGTGAGATGTTCGACAAAAGATTTTTTTTTTTTTGGGTCAAATTGGGTCACGTTTTATTAAAAAGCCTCCATGTCTCAAAAAAAAACAAACCAAACCAAAAAAAAAAAAAAAAAAACAGTAAAAAAAAAAATCAAAAATAAACAGTGAATTTCAGCTTGTCAAATTAAACACTATAATACCACAATTTTTACTGGGAGTTTGTTCTGCCTGCCCCACTTTAATGCAAACCGAAGGGCTGTACAAGTGCACGGAGATTGAGTTGGACCAATAAGCACAGTGCATGCTATAAGAATAAGGACAGCTGTCAGGGGGTACGGGGGTCCATTTACTGGTTAAGGATAGGTTTTGCCTGTAAATGCAGCTACGTGTGCAGTGAAGTGAGACACAGTCAATCATTCTGTGTTTGCAGCATGTTACAGTTTGTCATTCAGGGTCAAACAGGCAGCTCAAACATCTATATGACTGTTAAAAAACACCATTTGTTTTTTTCTCCAGGAAATATTCATAAGTACAGTTTATACTGGCTGGGAGCAATAATATATCAATAAGCTAACTTCACATGAGAAAATATTAGCCCAATGTTAAATTTTGAACTGTGCTAAACAGTTAGACAAAACCACATGGACTGGGAACAGCAAGGCAGCCAAAGTGACATCTTCTTTTTAAATGTGATTTTTTTCAACTAACAGTCCAAAGATATTCAGCTTAAGATAACACAAACCCATGAAAAGCAGAACATCCAGCCAAAAGCCAGAGAATGAATGATTTGTATTGTGAAAAAAAAAAAAAAAAAAAAATAGACTAAACAATGACGGGATCATTAAAGTAGTTGCACATCAATTTTCTTTTAATCAGCTAATCAAATTATCAATTAACTTATTCATCTCAAGTAGCTACAAGCATTAATCATCATATCAAACACTGCCCTCCCCTGAAAGCCCCCCCCCGCCCCCCCCCCAAAAAAGAACTTCAGCTTCTCATCACAGTACATCACTGACTTGAGGATCATGTTTTAATAAAAGCACCCAACTTGAAACATTTGTTCCTACAATACATAAAAAAGCTGTGTCACACTGCCTTGTGTACTCCCCTATAAACCAACAAGTATAAGCACCAAATACACAGCCGCCATATCACCTCTCAACACTTCAAACACACAGAAAAGGCTTGTGTAGATGCAACACTTTTCTTTGCTGCCAAGTTTTCCTTGAGCTTAGCCCAACACTAGTGTAAAGGATGCAGGCTTCTTTTATTTTATTTTCAGCCCCTTGCCTCCGTTTTTTTTTTTTCTCCCCTCCTCCAGTACATCATTCCTTTGAGTGTTTGTGTGGTGTCCCTTAGTTACCGGATAAGAGACCCAGCAGCTCAGAGAGTTAAAAGCCTGCCCTGTCCCACTCGTACGAACAAGACCATCAATAATTCACCCTCATCTGGAAGCATTATCTAACAGTCTTATAAAAATTTTAAGATTGTGGGTGACAACACGGAACCATGAAGGAAGTGCTCCGTGCGAGGACACTCCAGATGGCAACAACGTTGGCAACAGATACGAGGGAGACTCGTCCGCAGCGTCAAGTCAAACTGCCCGGAAAACGCTGATGTAACCATTACACGCCAAAGACAGGCAGAATTAAAGGATCGTCGACTAGGAGACACATCTCCTCTCGTCGCCACCAGCCCTCTGCAAGTGTGCAAGTGCAGCACGGAGGTGGAAGCATTTGTTCGGCTGTATTAACGCCCAGGCTCATTCTCATTGACGGTGAAATCCCTCTAAGCCTAGATCAATTACACCCAGCTCTGCTGTAATTAAAATGTCCTAACAAAGGTCTTAGGAGCACAGGACAGAGCCCCCTACCCATTAAATATAAGCTCAGTCCAATCTATAGCACAATCTCCCCAAAAAAATACTTTTAGATTAGATTCAGGTTTTCTGTCGTGATAAGCACAAAAGCATCCGTGAATGGCCGCTGTGCTCACACAATCAGTCTTTTTTATTCTTTTAATAGGGTCAAGATGTGATTTACGATGATGCACAAAGCACACGACCTCACGTGAAACACAATTATGCTGCTGTATATGTCCAATGTAAATACATCAAATGAATCCATCGTACAAAACCTGTGCTTTCTTGGAGCCCTGACTACTAAGAAAATCAATTTTTTGTTCTGTTAAGTACTTCTGACGCTTGACTATGCTCTGTAGAGAAATGACAGAATGCTTATGAGTTTCCTAATTAAAACTCAGCAGTGGAGTGATTAGCAATCACAACTCTACTCTTCAAATATCAAGATCTGATTTGCTTGGCTGATCAACAACAAGCTTCCTTCTCTCACTGCAACTCACAGTCTCTCATGATTTCAGTATTAAGGAGGCTCTTGAAATGGAGGAAATCAACACAACTCCACAAGAAAGGGCTCAGCTGAATTTTTAGTTCCACATTTCTTTTTTGTTTTTTTTGCCAGGATGCCATTTAAGTTTTTTTTAATCTTGACTGCCAGAAATCATAAAATGGATTATACATGGCCGCTGATGAACGCTTGAATGTTTTTAGTTTTAGACGATAATTCATCATAGTACGAAACCCCAAGTATAAAGGGTCAATAACGTTACTTCTGGCAGCCACCAAAATTAAACTTGAAAGCTGTTCCCTCGTTGCACCGTGGAGGGACTATTCCACAGACACGGAGAGAGCAAGATGGCTGACTGCACTGACACATTGTGAAAGCATGCCTTGCCATCCTGGGTAATAGATTCTCTTTGCTGTGTGACTCCCACCGCTTCTCATCTTCTGTGACAACACCTGCCAATCAAAGCCCAGGGAACGTTCAAGGGCTTTGACAATATCTCTTCACCTTGAAAACACATTGGTTTCATCACAAGACTCCAAGTGGAGCCAAGCAGGCATCAAATAGCATTTGATATGGCATCGAAAGACCTGGAAGCCTGCAGGTGTACAGCTCCCTGAAAATTGGCTTTAAAAGTATTCTTTCTATACATAAAGACACAACAACGAAAACAAATGCCAGCAATACCGTGGGAGGTGACATTTGGTGTTGGACAGAAACGGCACTGCATGAGCAGAGTGGTAAGTACGGAAGGGTTTTATGATCCATTGTGAGAATGTGCAGCCAAAAAAAACAGAGGAAAGCAGAAGAACTTTAAACATATTTAATTTTGACTTTCAATAGACACAATAACTGGATTCGGGGAAACAAATGTGCGTGCGCTGTTCATGTGAAAGCACTTAATAGAAGAAGAGGTCAAGATGTCTATTACATGCAGAGGCTGTAGGGCCTCTGCATTGCTCATTTGGAAAAGAAAACACGGGTGAGAGTTTGTACCTGTTCAAATTTCCTTCTCTTCAGTGCAAAACGAGAAATAACCATGTTACACTGCATAAGTCCGAGTGATTTACATTTTTATGTGATTCATGAACACCACGAAGGAGGACAGGCAGAGATTTTCGTGCGGTGAAGCATGGCCTGAACCTCAATTTCTAGGATAATTACATGATACTATTTAGGAAGTTGAGGAAGAGAGGAGCATTTCCTCAGTCGAAGACAGATGACCTGTCAGATACACCTAATACCAACACAAAGCCTTCAGCCTTTAATCTGCACACTTCCTGTGACCTATACAATGACAGAACCAAATAAAGCACACTATCTTTGCAGCCCCCTGAGACAGAGCAGTGTCCTCATATGCTAATGTCATCCAGAGTTGGAGAAGAAGCTCTGAGGGCGGCCCAGACGACTTACAGGTCAGCGCTAATCTCCTGATATATGGAGCCTAAAGACCCGGGACACATCCATCACGTGTCGCCGACGGGTCCCCAACTGGGACAGATCTGCGAGCACCAAAGGGTTAACGCACACCCCAGTAGGACCTCTGATGATCCATCACGGAAAGAAGCAGCTTTCCTTTTGAGCGGAACACCCTTTACCAACATTAACCGAGGGAGTCGCTTTCTTAGCGGAGAGCTCAGCTGTGAGTGTATATAGAGCCAGCGTGACTGCTAGACCTCAGTTCCAAGCCTCTGTTGATCATTAAACATCCATTTTAGACCAGTGGGGGAAAGTTGACTATCATTTTCAACACGGGAGGTGGCAGTACGGGAGAGATGTATTTTCTCGAAGAAAAAGAGGCGAGACTATATATCAATCCATCTGGTTAACTACCCTAACGCATAATCATTCGTTCCAGTCTTCTGTCTCTTTATTTTTGAGGTGAGCAACAAAATGGCTATGATGGGCTTTTGCAGTTAAATGAGAAACTCACCCCAAAGCACTTTCTGTAGTACTTTCCTGTTTTTTTTTTTTTTTTCTGGGGCTAACAGGGCCAAATGTGAACAACAAGAGTGCAGCTCCGATGCAGTTTTAGAAAATGTTTTGTTGCTGGGGCCTCTTCTCAGCATCACCAGTAAATGTCAGGTTTGGTGTCAGCCCCTCAGAATCAGACACTACTTTGCAGGCTCTAGACCATTTTGCAGCAACACTCACCCAGGAAGAAATCCATCTTAGACGGAGCGCTCGTGCCAATTTCTCCACCGACAGCAGCCTCAACAGAGCAGAATACATGTACCTCTCCTCTTCAGCAGCTTTTTAATAATTTGAACAACCGGCCTCAGCTCAACTCAGCACACCACAGCATGGTTTCCACTTCACCTTTACTTTTTCTTGACTCAACAAACTCACTACACTTGCTTGTGCTATTGCTCCTGCACTATGCTACACACATACGATGCAGAGAGCCCTCTTCTCCAGGCTTTGTTAGAAGGCATTGCAGGGAACACTAACTGGAGGAGAAGTAGACTTAATGTAAAGTCAGTAAAACAGGAGAAAAGAATTACACCATTCACCTGAAATGCACTGAACATCACAAAGTGATGTAAAGCTTACTTCTCTTCTAAGACCAATCCAATCCAACCTGCCCCATCTACTACCATTCATCGTTCCTTCTTCCTCCTCTCTCTCTGCCCATTTGTTTGTTTCTCAGTGAGTGTGTCAGAGGAGTTGAACAAGACAGCTGTCAAACTCATCCACAATGAGTGAAGATGGCAGGTGAAGTCCTGCTTCTCTCTCTCTCTCTCGCTCTCGTTCCTGCTCGTGAGTTCAAACCTGCCGTCCCACTGACGCTTCCCTCAAGTTTTGTGATGTTATTTTGTCCAAACAAAAGAAAGAATGGAAGGACGAGCTCTCTTCTCTATCTGGGTAGAGGAGCAGTTGGCTCGCATTATTACTCAGGAGAGAGATGACCATGAAGGGCCCCTTCATGGTCACCGACCCCCACTGTGCCCCCGATGGCATTTACATTCCCTGTCATGCTGCACTTTCTTTCACTATTAACCTATAGTGATCCTAGTTTCAAAGTACGGCTATGCACAAAAGCAACAAAGTACTTTTTTTTTGTTTCTCTTTGTGTTTGTTACAAATGTGTGTAAGTGCTTATTCAGAGCTCCTAAACTTACCTAAATGTGCAGTGAACATTAGGCCACGTATCAACAAAAGGATTTTGGGGCTGGGGGGTGGGGGGGGGAATAAATGCATCAAAATAAACAGTGACTTGCCGCATTCTTTCTCTGACAAACAACAGCTGCACTGAATGGGAAATAAATATTATCTCTGCGACAGAAAAACGTTCAGACATTGCTAGGTGCTCAGTCTCACACAAAGCTTGAATTGCCCTCTTGTCTTTACACATACAAATCACAAAATGTGAAATTAAACCATTTATTTTGCAAAAAAAAGGAAAATGAAAATAATTTGGGGGCATATTAGCCGCAGACTGCTGCAACCAAAATATTAGTCCAAATGTGTAAACAGATTTTAAGCAACTTATTTATGCTTTTTTTTTTCACACCACAGACGCTACAGTGGGTTCTTATCCTCCCTGAAAATAAAAGACAGACCTTTGTTGGTGTTTTGCTCGCACTGAGAAATACTGGGGAAAAATGTTTTAACAGACTCAATCTTTTTAACATGACCACGTCTTTGAATGCCATCCAAAAAAATTCCACTAAATACATAGCTTTGGTGCTATATTATGGCCAACAAATTCTCCCAATCCACACTAAATCTGTTTCCAACACAAACACTTGCCTCTCACACACACACACACACACACACAACCAACTGCAGTGTCCAGCAATCCTGTGAGTAGTCTCCACCAGCAGCAACGACAGCAGCTACACTCCACCAGAACAAAACTGCTTAGAGGAAGGGGGCTGGTAGCTCAAGTTTTCCCTATTGAAATGCAGACACTTTGATATGGAAATTGTCAGTTACAAAAACCCGCTAGAATTCACACTAGCATGTATTGAAACCATTTGCGCAATGTGAGATGGGATGGCACTTCCTCCCAAGACAAGAGAGACAAATGGACCAGACCAGCATGTCTGGGGTGGGTGAGAGATGGTGTGGAGGTAGAGAGACGCTGGAGGGGGAGGGAATGGAACATTTGTCCCCCACCCTTATTTCTTCGAATTCGTACCACTCACTGTCCAAGCATTTGTTTCAAGCTGGAGCTGAAATGCAGGATTTTCAAAGAGCAGCATCTACATTCGTTAATGAAACATCTTATTATAGCCTACTGGTCTGGGAAGGATGTGACCTTTTCATCTTCAGGAGCCACTGCTGGGTATATGTCAGTATTAAGCAGCCAAAGTCAATTTAACATCATCTCAGCTGAGGACACTTTCAAGTCAAGTCAACCAAAATGGCTGGAAAGGCTTATATAATGTTGCAGTTCTCTTTCTTTAAAGGTTCGCTCACATTACCAAAAACTAAAATTGAAAAGTCATCATCTATACTTCCCTGCATTAAAGCTGTTATATAAGTACATGCCAGGGGAAGCTCTCAGTTTCCTAACTTGTCAGTATGGCTTATATAATGTTGCACCACTATCCTGATTTGGCATTGACAGTATGGATTATGTGTAAATGTTATTTAACCTTGATATTTCAGTCCACCACAGACCTGCTCTCCTGGGGTTTCTTGTTCAAGTGCATGCGGCCCTATTTCTAAAAGCATCACGTGAGAGTGAGGTACGGTTCCTTCAGCCTGTAAAAACTGTGTGATTGTGTGTGTCTGTGTGTGTAAGAAAGAGGGAGAGTGTGTGTCCCATTATCACACATGGTTGGCTCAGGACTGTGAATTATACATGTTCTGTGAAATGATCTTATTTTATAGCCGCAAAATGGAGAAGTAAATGGAGACGGCAACTGACATCCAACTACTTAGCTCCTGGACTGGGTGGAGATGTTTGTGGGAGCTCGTATTTTTATTTTTTTTCCAGCGTGTTATCACGTTGATTATCACATAAATCAATTCCCATTTGGTTCTTACGGGCTTGCAAATCATAGCAGAGTCCTGCTTTGTCATGGTGTAGCCAACATCTTAAACCAAAAAAAAAAAGAAAAAAGAAAAAAAAATCCCATTTGTAACATGTGAAAAACAATTAAAATATAAACAATATACCAGAATTGAAATTAACTGGGGACATTTGTTGGGTTTTTAATTTAAATAACACAAGAGATATGCCCTGCAAACTGACATGCACATTTGAATGAACCTTGTATCCAAGCAACTTCGTACTAATTAAAAGTCTGCAGGCCACAGCTGCTAGAAAATAACATCATATACTATGGGTCATGCATCGATCTCATCACAACTGTTTTAAACTGGCGGAGCAGCCCGTGGGCCCGTTTTCTGACATTTGCCTTCTCCTATCCTGAGAGTGCAAATACATGGTATTGATTCAGCAGAGCCATAACCCAGCATCTCCCATGAAAGACTCCAAACATCCGCTTTGAAAGGCTACTTACAGGGGTACGTCGTGCCAAAATATGGATCCCGGCGTGGAGTGTGAATT
Source organism: Channa argus (assembly GCF_033026475.1). Taxonomy (NCBI): domain Eukaryota; kingdom Metazoa; phylum Chordata; class Actinopteri; order Anabantiformes; family Channidae; genus Channa; species Channa argus. The sequence continues at coordinate 2,683,477 of NC_090210.1, read as the reverse complement.
TCAGATCAACACCAGGAGCCCCCTCCTCTCTCCCCTGCCTTTTTCAGAAGAGGCCCCCCAAAAAACTAAGCAGCGGGTCGCACAAAGACGGCTGGTGTCGGCTGCATGCTCCACTTTCTTCACAGTGAACAGATGGTTGTGGTTCCTGTGGCGGGTATCTGTTCGTTTTCAAGCCAAAACGTCCGAGAACGGACGGATAGCTCCATGGCGAAGGGGGTCTGTTCAGAAGTAACGATCGCCAGCCCCCGTCTCACCCTGTTCGTGCACCGAGGCTCCTTCCGACGGGAGCGCTACGGGGAGACTGCACAAAAAAAAAAAAAAAGGATCACTTCAAGGAGACGAGATGCGCCCCAGTCTCGCTGTAAAAACCAAACTCCGAGCACGTCTCAGACACCGTGTCAAGTCTGTCTTAAAGTCAGAGATACGAGCCAGAGAGGGACGATATGAGTTGCTTGGTCTAGGCTTTCTCGGTGCTCCCGGTTGTTCCCTCTGCGCCTCATCCACACGCCGTGCAGACAGTCGGAGCTACAGCCGGACTGGAGGCAAACAAGGCGAGGAGAATCGGCGCACCGGTCCCTTGCTCTGCAGCAGCTGGCTATGGGGGAAAGCAAGCAAAACCTGGAGCGGATCGCAGGCAGGCAACGGACTGGATCCTGATACTAATTATGGCAAGCGTTCTTCGGGATAATATTAAACCCGTATCTCTTGTCTGTTCGCATTTCATGCATATGTGGAAGCACAAGCAAGTCCAGCGGTATTTCTCAGACGCTTCTGGAGTTTTACAAATCCACACCCACTATATTTTAATCAGGGGTCCCTGCTGTTTAATCAGGAGAGGTGTGCAAAAGGTGCAAGGCTGTTCATTACCACGAAAACATGCTACAGAAAGCAGCTCATATAAACAACATACTATTTTTAATCCTCTTAGTATTTTAGTGTTGCCAGCAGGAGTTTGCACCTGGATAATGAGTAAAAAAATAAAAATAAAAAATCAACAACACGAACTAATGAGGCTGAAATAAGACTTGTTTAAAATCTGGGACTCTGAAGACTTTGGAGATAAAGTGCTATGCACAAAAAGCATCTCGGTGATACGAAAATTACTTTTTATCAGATGCATTTGACTCAATATAACAGGGTTGTATTTACCAGAGAGAAGAATGGTCTTTATTTCATTACGTGTCACGCAGCCTTCAGACTGGTGTTCAGTTTAGAGCCAGGGGATGCAAAGGAACAATGTTTTGTCTACTGAACAATCAACTATAGCTGCAGTGAGTGAGATATACAGTAAGTACTGTGTACACTAGAATACGTGTGGCTATGTTGTGTACAGTATATCCACAAGTATTACTGTATGGAGAATGTACACACTAGTTTGTGAGGTTCACCAGGCTAAAATGATTGCAGCCTAATACGAGTCATTACAATAAATGTCCTTTGCGAAGGTGAAGTTCAGTTTTAGTTCAGACCATTTCGGAGAGGTGGATTCAACTGTATGATTGTTTATGAGGCTGTGGTTTGTGGTGTTGTTCAACTGCAATATAATATACTGACAGGGATGTTGTATTATTTAGTCCACCCAATTTATAGTATATCAGTGATGTTGGGTTAGATAACAGAAACACCTTGTATGAGGCTGCAACACTAACGCTGCAAAAAACGTGAATCCACTAGTCTTGTAGTGATAAAAACATGCACCTTAACTATCACTTTACAGGGATGTTTTATCAGTTCTTTGGAGCAAATGCTGATACATAGTGTGGGCAAACATTCAGCATCCATCCATATGTCCACAATAAGAATATGTAACATTAAGCAGCTGCCTTTGAATTTAACTTGTGTCAACATGGAGAAGCACCTGAAAGAGGATTTTAATCGCATGACCTTACAACGAAACCCCGGACGATACAGTAACAAACATAAAAATATAGGATACTAATAACCTCCTTAGGAAAATATTTGAGCACATTTAATGTACGAATTTAAAGAACAGGGGTTTCTTTATATTAACAGTTCAATGTATTTTTCATTGGTATGAGTTTATCTCTGTATGGAAAGAAAATTTGGGCTAAGTGTATCAATGCAGACGCATTTCACAACTCAAGAAAGCTTCAAGAGATTATAACTTGATACTGTAGGAAATATGAATAGGAACAAATACCTGGAATAGTTAAATTAATACATTAAAATTGGTACAATGCAACACCATGCAAATTAGTTACTTTTGATGTTAAACATAGACCATTTGTGGCAAATGGGCTAAAACATGAAAAGCATTTAGTATCACCCCTCAAAGCTACAGGAGGCTACTTATCTTTTTGGAATATTTATCCTACTAGGAAACATATCATTAGGTGGACAAGTGCAGTTCAAGCCTCGTGTGATCCAGACACACAGAACACACAGATATTCACTTGACCACCCTTCTGACCAATCAAATAATTGCAATTATTTCTGCCTGATTAGTAAGTGATGCAGCCTGCTTATTTATTATGACTTAGCGTAGCAGAGCAGGGAGAGGGGAGGCAACGTAGAGCAGAGTGGACGGATTTCAAGTCTGACACAAATTTGTAGCTTTGATTTCACACGCTCAAACATAATTTACTGCATAGTGAAATTTATTTTTGCCTACACATTTGTGTAAATAATAGGACTTGCTGCATGTTGATGTTGTCAAAGCCTTAATATTTACTCTGATTCCTCTATTATTATATAGCAAATAGTTTTGCCAAATATTCTCGTAAACCAATGTGGGTCGGGTATAAATGTTTACTTTAAAATTAACATTTATTTGTTCAAGTGTCAAAAAGTACTTATTGACGCTATTTTTAAATGTCACTTTTATATAAGATAGTAAATATCTACCTAAACAACCTGCATTATGTTAACTAAAATAGAGCTGAATGATGTGGAGTATATGAGCTTTGTTCTTTAAACAAAAGCAAAAAGCAAACATTCCTGTAAATATCATAATGTGCTACTGCAATACTGTAAGAATATTTTTGCAATATGAGACATAAACTCCACAATGTGCTGTAAGGCCATTATTTGGCAACTATATTGTCCTGTGGGTGCAGTACAAGTCCTCATAGGAATATTTAGGAAATATTATATGGATTTTTCTTCAGGCTTCGGGTCTTTAGCCATTGTGTTTTTTATCGATGGAGAGAATACTATTGTGCAAATATTTACGTGTAATGTAATGCAGAGTTTTCCCAGACACTTGGCTTTAACTGAGAGTAATTGTCCATGATGCAAACTGGAATCCACCGTCATACTGACCCCGACTTCATTTTCAAAGCGCATCATGCTTCATCTGTTGGCTACAACAAAGAAGGGTCAAAATAAATCCTGACTTTAAGGTTGTGAATAGAGAACTGACCCAAAACCAAGAAACTACAACAGAGTTGATTGGCAATGATTCAGCTTTTGGAGCTGAAAGCCCATTAATATTTTACTGTAGGCTGCACAACATTAGGATTAAATTGTCATTTGTGTACAAATGATATAATCTTAATGATAAACTGGACAATGGTATGTTGCATGGTACATTCCCATTTATGTAGTCATGATTTGTTGACTGCTTTGTCAGCAGCTGCAGGCCACAGATTTGTCTCACAAAGGAACCAAAAAAAAAAAGGAAGAAATAAATGTATTTCATGTTCTGATTTATTCAGCCAGCACACTAAGGCTATCATTAGAACCCATTACACCCATGATATAACAAAACGCAGCACACTAATGGTTCATGAGATGTGTAATGTCTACCTGTGCGGTACTACCAGCTGTGTCCTTATTGTGAGCAGAGGTGTCTCTGCACAGCCACTTTTCTGCTCAGACAACATGCAATTTTTGATGGGCTGTCTGAGCTCTGTCATTTTGAGTCTAAACATCATGGGACGTTTCTGTTGTCATTTCTCAACAATCAATGTACTGGAAGGAAAATGATCTGCCCAGCTGGAAGCAGGTTTATGGTAACATTTTCCTCAGGTTTCGAAAGTTCAGCACCACGCAGCTTTCTTTTGAACGTGATATTATACTGTTAGTAGGAGCTTTCATTTCATCCTATTTTTAGATGCTTACTTTTTGACATTGCAATAAAAGAGTCGCCTCAGTGGTGCAAATTCAGTCGAGAGGCATATTTTGCCTGAGAAAAGTCTGTCTTAGAACAAACATTTGATCGGCAGCTTTGGAACTATTACTGCCGTAAATATCATTCTCTCTTCTTCCCCTCGTGAGCCAAAGTATACAGCCAGGTCAGTGGTCTCTGTTACACGTGGCTTCAATAAAAAAAACAGTCCCCTGGCCGCACAGGGGAAATGTGAATTTGGGTCAGATTCACCAGGTGGAAAGTGAGAGGATTAGTGCCGAGCTTGCATGTTTTCTGAGGCTTAGTTTTACATATTAAAGAATAGCCAAGTAAAAGAAAACAGATGTAAAGATGCTGATCCACTGACACATATTCTTATTTAGAGAAACAATGTTTATGTATGGCCCACTGCTGAAAGTGTAAACTCTCTATTTCTTTTGAACTGACCCAGGAGACCCTGACTTGCTGGTGTTTTATTCATTGCGGTCAGTGCAGTATATATGTAAATACACACAACTGGTCCTTGTCCTGTTTTTTTTTTTTTTTTTTTTCTTTTATTCTGTGTTTCTTTCTTTCGCTCACTTTTCCTTCCAGACTGATGAAGTTGTCAGGAAATGCTTGGCTTAGCTTTTTTCGCTGCAGCCTGTCATTCTTGCCTGCATTTAGCGTGCAATCAAAACACCAAATAATAGCACAAAGGGACTAAAAGTGAGACTGAATTTTGCTCATCTGGAGTGTAAATACATTTCACTGAGTTGAGATTTTATCATAAGAACCAACTCCATGCTGTAAATTATAGGTCTTTATGAACCCACACGTTTAAATGAGAGCAGGGACAAAACTACATGCCCATACTTTCCACACTCTTTGCTATAGCTTAACTTCCACATTTGACCAGATCTATTTCATTCACAATTTGTGTTAATTAGCGTTTAGGGGAATAAATACCAAACACACATACACATTACATCACCTATGATTGCTGGTTACTGCATTTCTCGCCAACATATCTTAATGTAAGACAGAAACAAACATCCCACTAGCTTACATAATGTGTACAGTTACACTGTGGTTACGGTGTTATGTGAATACAAATTTGTGATGTTTAATCAGCGATCAGTTTTTAATTTATGACAAAATCAAATGCTTTGTAATTGCATTCATGTTGCTTGTTCTTTTACTTGAAAATGAGCTGCAGAAACTCAAGAAAAACAAAAGCTCACAGGCTATAAATTCAAAGTCAACTCTGCGTCTTAGGATTCCAAACTTCAGATGTTAAATTGGATTTAGGAGTGATAATTAAATTTTTTGTTGGAAGCGTTTTTGTGGCGGCCACACAGAGAGACAAAGTATCAGAATTCAAGTCCCTTCACCTCGACATGTTGTCTTTAATTTTGTACTCTCATGTGTGTTCCCACTTAAAATGTGCCCTTCGCATTATATGGAAAAAAAAAACCCCCATGCAATAATGTGCGGTGTTTCAACAAACACTCATGCGCTAAATAAGAGGGTAGCTGGGAACCCTGTGGTAAATATGTCTCGAGTCATTATTAGGTGGTTTTACTCATTAACATCAAAAGCCACAAATTCAAAGGCTATCGCAAACTTTAAAGGAGGAAAGATCTGAACCAAGTTTTTTTTTTTTAAGATTGTCTACGGGATTTGATAAATATTCTTGTTCCATGCAAACACAAAAACACTGTTTTTCATGCACTGAAAGGAAGCACATTTTTTGTGGCATCCATTTCCCAGCTTATTGTGTAGAGTAGCTTTCTATAGTTTTGTAATCACAGAGCGGCATGAAAAAAGGGTGGGAATTATCATGATCTTGATTGTCGTGTAATGCCGGTTCCCATGATGGAGCCGGCTTGATTATAAGGCTCAACCACGAATGAACTGTCTTACTGTGAACCAAATTCACAGTAAGACAATGACTTAATTCACCGAGGACCAGAGAGACTGGTTTGCTCCAGCTCCTCATAAATTTATTTTTTCAGCTGTGTGCTATTAGTAAATACACAGTTGAGATGTGTTAATCAGTTCAGCAGAGAGATCTGTAACACCTCTAATCAAAAGCAATCAACACACATAATATAACATCCAAAAATGACAGCTTTATGAGACAAGCAACATAGTGAATTCAGAAAATGATTAATTTGTGTGCACTTCCACGGAGAAACAGCTTTCTGAGTTGGGATCATTCATGCAGTTAACAATGGAGGCAAAATATCCAAATATGTCACCAAGAGTTAGCCTGACATTTTAGCATAGCAGTTTGTAATTTCATGCAGGCCACACGGTGTTAAACAAAGTTATTGCCATATTCTCAAGTTACAACTAGCTGTTACTAATTGTGAATATGCTAAAATAACTAAACACTGCCGGTGTAAGCAGATCCAGTTACAACAACTTCTATTGTGAGCATATTGTTGTTGACCAGCTACTACATGCAAATTAGGGGATGAAAAACATATATTTTGCAAAAATCCTTAATAAACAACACAACCAAGTAAAAACAGCATTAGTAGCGATATGCTGTAACAGTATAGTGTAATCAATAATTAATTTAGGCCGTTAAAGTAGTTGTGATTGATGTTTTGGATTTCAGAACCACATTCTCTCTTCTGGAAGACGTAGTCCTCCATTTTTCCCCATGAGACGGCCGTCCACGCCGACAGAACTGAGATCAAGTATAAAAAGCAAATTCAACTCTCTGCAACAGATACAATCTGACAAGCAACATGGATCCAGACTTGTCTCCTCTCTAGATCTTTTTGGCTCACAGAGCTTTGCCTTTTCCTCTGTCCTTGGGACATCAGGAAAAATGCTCTTATATGGGTAAAAGCACAAAACAAATACATGTAATGTACCAGAGTCACTGCTTTCCAACTGTGTGATTTGCTCCAAAAATATCAGTGTGTCTCAGCCCGCAAACAAGCTTATCTGAGAAGGCATCTCAAGCCATACTTGAGCATTTTAAAGCACTCGGTAAAGCACTAGGGAACATTTGTTTTAATTTAGTTTCCAATGGTAACTGTTTATCTTGAGTGTATAGTTATAAGTTGTTAAGCTATGTTGTTGTGCAGCGAGTCTAACCTCTTCCAGCAAAAGGCTGAAACACCGAAAAATGGAAACAGATGCTCATTGTTCCAGTGTGAAAAGGAAGAGGGGGGAGGAAGGACAGGAAAAAAAAAAAAAAGATTTACATCTAATGATTCTATTCAAAGGTAGCAGATAGTTAAGTTTGGTTCTCACTGCGATGCTGTTCACTTGCCAAGACAGACTTTTTGAAACATACATGCAGCAGAATAAAACTACATACTTTAAACATCTTATAAATAATTGCCCTGGCAGAAAATACTTGTAGCTGAATAAATACCTTTTTCAGGAAAAGAGGAAATGGCTCATCTTTGCATGCCAGTAAAAGGATGCCTGTCAGTCAACCCGGATTTCTGGGACTGCCTCTATTTTTAGTACCTGGAGCTCCAACACATACCAAGCAGTTTAACCCGGACACAAATCCAGACACAATAAATAATAAATACACCAAACAGGAAAATATTATCCTCTCAAGGGTTGGTAAGAAATCATTAAGTCATTAAGCAGCTCACGAGGAAGATCAGATAAAATAAATCCTGGATGCAACACTACAGAGTGAAATAGACGCTGTAGGAACACTGAGCTGAGAATCCAGCATGAAGCAGCACAGGTGTCACTCCATCTTTTGAGGTAAATTGGTTTCAACTGCTTTTCTTAGTGGTGACATGTTAACACCTTGCCCTTTTAATTCTGATATGATGATTATACATCAGGATTACAGAGGCTTGACACCCTTGGTCCACCAATGCAGTGTTTTCAATTATAATTCCTGATTAGATCTCTACTCAGAAAGTTCCAAGTAATCAGGTCAAAAGCAAGGTCCAAAATCACCCCCCCTCATCCATTTTTTTCATATGTATTTCAGGGTGGTAAATTGAAATTTCAGACACTTACAAATCATCGTGTATCATCACTGACAGATTTATTGTCAAAGGACTTATAAGTGTTTGCATCTACAAAATGCAAAGTATTGCGATGTAGAATTTTTTTGCTCCAGAGGGGGCTACATGGTGCGTACACTTCCCACTCAAATAATATGTCAGACAGTAAATAGAGAGCACCGTCTATAGTGGTTTTAGACACAGCCACTGCACAGTATCAGCACCACTTATGCATTTCCTACAATATTAAAATGTCTATAGTGTAAAGATCATATTTCCAACATAGCTTAAAACCATTTCAACCCAAGAAAGGGTCCAATTAACTAACACCTACACACTTGGTGCTGATGCACATAACTGGTAATTATCATTGGAAAACTGAGATTATTTTCTGAAATCTCATGTCCTACTTGTTGCTTGATAACCAAACACAGTCTGTTGTTAAACTCAAATGATTCTAATAATATATTGTAAATCCACAGTATTTTTTTTTTCTATCTTCAGCTTCCGAACATGTGAACGCTCATACCTCATCTCATTACTTTAAATTCCAAAAGAATTTTTCATTTCAACATAAAACCAGAAGTGTCAAAAAAGGCTGGCAAAACATGACCGTGGAGCCACCACCATTGGCAGCTACATCCAAAATTCACTCACATTAAAACCAATTCTGTGAATTTGGCTAATTCAAAAGGAGCTGTGCATCGTTTTTTTTGTATCGGGCTTCATTCGCTCGCAAAGGGCTCCAAAGGCAGTATGCAATACAATAAAAATAGGTAAGCTGCTTATGTTGTGTGAGTACAAATCTTGCTCTGGGGATAACTGTTTTCAGATGTAGGAACATTCCAGTGTTGGAATACTGTCTCTTAATAGGTTTTCAGTGTTTCCACCCACTGCATGGCTACATACTGTAAGTTATACTAGAAGCTAGAAGTTGGTTCTCCAAAGTTTGTTGTCAGAAGCTGGTCATCAAGGTTCTTACATTACATTTTGATCCCCCCCCAAAAAAAAAAAAATGTCAAAAACACCATAACACAAATAGCCAGAAATCGAAAAACTGTTTTAGGACGCTCACATCTGTCACAAAATGTGTCCACCTGGGCATGTATCCAGTCATAGAGTGACTCTAATTGTTCAATCAATAACTGCATGAAAACCATAAATGCCATCTATGACTCCGAGAACCTGCGTGTAAAAATTACCTTCACGCTCAGGTGAATTGGCTCAGAAAACGTGACTCATTTCTTGACTGCCACTCAGCCGTTTAGAAGCCATCATCGCTGCACAGCTCCTTTCTACCCAGCGCTGCCTTAAATGATAATCATGGCATTTCACAGCCACAGGTATGTCAGCATGGATAGAGCTGCCAGAAAAAGGCTGTTGTAGCATGGGTTTCAGGCACCGTGCGCTCTAAGTGCAGGCTCTTGTTATCTGAAATGCTACAAATTGATGGAAAATACAGGTACAGTGTGCTACCCAGTGGGAGCAGAGGCGGAATTATAGCATAATGTTGATAGCTCCATTATAAATGGCATACATGCATGTCTGCAGCAAATACAGACCGAGATATGAAAACAGTTGTTTGGCCTGATACAGTACAGTGCATTGCTATTTCCTCTGGAAAGTGGTGTTATTTTACTTGCAATAAAGTTCTTTCTAAGAGCCACATCAATAACAAACAAAGTGCAGATGCATATAGTATATCCTCCATATTCACTAATGTTGGAGCTGTGACGGCAGGGAGCGATTCAGTCTATTCGAAGATGAGTAAAAAAGGTGTCAGTTTCCCTGAGTGTGAATGGCAACCACATCAGTCTGGACCCATGTTTAACATCGTTGACATTATTCAAGTGCACATTTCATGCCATGACATTTGTCTTTGGACTAATTTAAGAGTGAACAGCAGGAAGAATAAATATGCCAATCACAGCTACTGTCAAAATCTTTTTTCCCTTTTGACGATTTATGCCTTTCAAGTGAGATTGTTTTACACATCAGTTTTTCTACCTTTCCTTGCATATGCATGCCATGTGTCTGAAGTTTGTGGAAGTACTACTGTGGTAGTATTCAGGCATAAGGCTTCATGACAGATACTTTACACATGTCAGACTGTTAGACGATGGAAGACTGTGAGACAACGATAAAATGTTCATATTAAAAGCATTTACCCCCTCCAGGCGCCAGACTGTCTGACACTGGCTCAAATTGATTCTTAATTGGGTTTGTATGGACCCTGGATCTACTGTTGATGAGCACAGTGAAAAGTGGACATCTACTTCTTCTACTCTCCAGAAATGTGATAATGAAACTGACCTGGCAGAGGAGAAAAGGACTTTTTACCGTTCTTCCCACTGTTAAAAAAAAAAAATAGTAATTATGAAACGGATAATCTGCGCATCTTGAAAAGGAATTTTTAAAAAAAAAAGATCCATCATCCAGACACGGCAGAACAAAGCTACTGACTCAAAGGGATGTCATTACTCATCACAAGTCACAACCACTTGGCATTAACCAGCTGTGTAGCTTTTTTTTTTTTTGGGGGGTAGTAGCAATAAATCACTCACAGTTGCTGCGGAATGCAAGCGAATCCTCTGGTAGAGCTCGGTCTTGGTAGAGGTGATTTTTCTGTTTCTAGGCTGACATTCTTCATTATCTATTTTGGCTTGCCTTGCGTGCACAGTAGGTTGTAGAAAAGGCTGGTTAAAAACTGAAGGCTGAGGGGGGTGAGGGGCTCGAATGTTTCCCAGTGCCCCCCCCCTACAGCCACCCTCTCCACTAAAGCTCAGCATGCATCTATTGGACGATGAAGCAAGGTAGGTTATGCCTACCTTTGCCTTGCTTAGGACTTTTTTTTTTTTTTTTTTTAGAGGAGGCTTGTTACCAGAGCGAGCAGACACAGTGGAGCGAGTGGCCACACTGCAAAGCTATTTTTCAAACTGAGGGAAGAATCTGCTGTGGATTAGGCCACATCCACAGTCTGGTCTGGACTTAATTTCACTCCTTTGTGCAGTTAGAAAGGACGGGTGCTTCTGATTACAGTTTGTACCTTTGAAGGTTCACTTTACTTTTATCACATTTAGGGGTCAACAATAATAATAATAATAATAATAATGATAATAATAATGGGAACACTTGGCTTGCTGATGAAGCCTAACACGACAGTTGGAGCAGCAAATTAACTTAAACCTTGTTAAGATCAAGATTTCTTTTACAACAGAGACCTGAGGACCAAACAAAATAATGCAGCGCATAAATAGAGATGAAGAGAATAACGATAAATTCATTCAAGCGAACAAGGATCCAGTCATTAACAAACACGTCTGAGTGGCTTTGTGCAGCCTGTACAACAACCACACCCTCTGTCCTTAGAAAAGTGGTCTCAAATTTCCCCATGTGGGATGAATAAAGGTTTTTTTATCTTATTTTATCTTATCATTGCATCAAGAATACATGGTAGTAAGTTGTTGCATGTACACAACAGCCAGACTAGTCTATAATCTGAAGTACATTAAACAGTGCTAATAAAATAAAGTCAATCAGAGGAATGAGAGTCAAATGTTTTTGCAGATCATTCCAATATTAAGCTGCATAGTACCAGAAACCACCCTGCACCACTTTAGAGTTGGTGTGAGGACCTTTTGAAGCCAGTCTCTCCTGTAATCTGGCGTCACGGCTGTGAGCTCTGAACTCAGCTAAGGTTGTTAAATATTATAGCAGTGTTGATAGCATGGCTTTACAGATGCAGACACAGGTGTGCTGATGCCTTCTAGATGCCAGTGGAAAGCAACCCACCTTTTCACATAACTCACAGTGAAGAGCATGATAGCTGTCAGTCGTAAGAAATCGAATGGCGCTGTGGTAAACAGTGTCCAGTGCTTGAAGAGGAGCAGCAGCAGCAGCAGCAGCATGAGAACACAGGATATCTCCATGATCAAGTGCAGACAGTATAGTAGGTTTGATAATAGTTTCCCGTTTTCAAACAAGATGTTTCTATGTAAGAATCTAATTGAATTTTTGTTTATCTTAATCTGACCAAACACAATCCAGATAAAAAAAACAGGTCACGCTGTAAAGAATCTGCCTTTTTGCTTTTGCGTTGATAGGCGTCAGGCCATTTTCTGATATAGCTGGTTACTAATACAACTAGAGGAACTATGGATGGATACCAGCTTTACTACTGAGTGATTCATGGCATTTGGATGAGACTGCTAGTGGCACAGGACATCACAGCTTACACGTATCTTAAGCAGATATGAGGTCGGCTGATTAGTATTTATTCTTTGCTTCGATGAGGGTAGAAGTTGTGTATCACTCACGTACGGCAAGTTAGATCTAGAGAATGCTGTTGCTTGTCATGGGACCTAGTTGATTTATGCTGGCACAGCCTGATACCCACTGAGGGGCCCAATGATGGGTCAAAACATAATTCATCATGAACACTGGGCTTCTAAAAGAAATTCTCACCCACCTTTTTGTCACATGTAACTTCTTTAAAAGCTGTAGCTGGGGAAATTATGAAGGTTTTATGAAAATTCTGGCAACGACATTGAATTTCACAGGTATTTCTATATGAAAGGTATTTGTAGCCTAAAAGGTTTGTTGAACTAGAACTGACAAAAAAAGAGAATGGAAGAATAATTATAAGTACTGCAAGACTATATGAGTGTGATTGGTGCAGCCTAGATATCACACGAATAATGGCGACATTGAAAATAAAGCTTTGAATGGAAGCAGGAAGCAGGTGTATGACTCAGCCACTTTCCTTCTTACGTGTCTACAGTGCAATCCCCCCCCCCCTCGTATAGGTGTCATAAATTGGCCCAGGCACCCTGGGATTACCAGCTTGCTGGGGTGGTCCTCTAGCAGCGTCTTTTCCAGGGTGGGCTAACATCAGTTTGCAGCCCCAGTGTGCTCGTCAATGTCACTTTGCCGCTTCTATTCTGGTCACAGAGTGGAGAGGAGTAAGTGGGTGTTTAGATGGGAGTCCCAAAAAAAAAAAAAAAACCCTTCTCCATGCAAGCAAAGGTATGTTTCAAGCACATGGTGGTCTCTTCTTTTCCAAAGCACTAAAATACATTTAAAGCAGGAGCTGAGGTATTTACAAGGTGACAGTGCTAAGTGCTTCAGTTGGAAGAGTGGGATTCACACAATGATATTGTAAGAATGTCATGTGTAAGCTACAAAAAGCCTCAGAGAAGAGTCTGTTTATCTGGCGGGAGGAAGTATCAACAAGAAAATCAGAGCTTCTATACTAATCTCCCCCCTAAATCAAAACTTACGATTTAACAGCACTTTTATTTTGTCTTTGTATCTGTTTGAAAACGCCTTAGTCATTAATCGTCAACACAGATATTCATAAGCATGGCTGTTGGCAATAAAGCAAGATTTGGGTGTTTTCCCAGCAATGGGATTTTTGTTACATTAATCTGTACTGTATTTGAGCCATTTTTCATCTGTGCTGAACAAAGGAGCAAAGTGATGCCAAACCAAATGTCCAAATGTTTCAGTCTATAAAGACTTTCATTATTAATCTCTGTTTTTAAGGTAACACATTTTGGGGGAAAAAAAAAAAAAAAGGTTATTATGTTATAATTATACCCCTTTTAATCAATATGGAAATAACAAGTAGTAAACTTGCCAACCTAGCACAATGAGTTCCAAATTAGGATGAACAAATGTGTATGTTTTTATGTGCAGCAGATTTCTTTTTACTCTCGAGACAGCAAATTCCTATGTGATGTGATAACCAGAGCTGTATTGCAGGATGTGACCACCCGTTTCGTTATATCCCACAAATAAAAAGAAGTGATCTATTTGTTCCTTTATATCCCCTCATTTGGCTCTGCGACATTCGTAGTTCCTTTGTGTAAAGTCTAATTTGGCTTTTTATACATTTTATTGCATTCCGGCTCTAACCAAATTCCTCTTGTGCTTTATTGGTAGATGTGCCTCTGTATTTTCAGTGAGAAAAAGCGGCTGCTGCCAGATTTGTGGCTTGTTGTGGTCCCAAAGAATAGCACCAGAGGGAACTTCAGAAAAACTCGCTCAAATTTCAGTTTTTGAAATACAGTCATGTCTAGAGGGTGGGAGCATCTCCCAGCCCAATATTTTAAATCAGACAAGGAGTGGTAGTCCGCACTGGAAACAAGGGGAAACGACCTCCTGCCGAATAAAGTACTAAATAACATGAAGCGCCGTGTACGATAAGCTGACTGTGCGTTGCTGGGTGCACATGGTTTTAGGCTGACACTTAAGTAACCCCTTGACAGGTGCTGAAGTCCTACGTGTCTGAGGAGCAGCTTAAGAGTTTTCTACCATTTTACAAGCCCAGCCTTGGTTTGTTCACCCCACACATGGCAGTGTTTTACACCGCTCAGGCAAATGGTATGACGTGACTGCGCTTCCATAATGCTACACTTTCCACTGAGTGAATAGAGCCTTTGTTAATTTCTGGAAAATACATAACCATTCACAGTAGCTATCAGGCAGTACATTATGTAATAATATATCTTTTTAAGTTTTATGTTTTGCCAGTGTCCACGTATGTCCATGTTAAACCCCGTTAACACTATAAACAGAGTTAAGAGTTAAAAGGCTTATTTAACGAAACGCTTTCATTTTGTGAAATACCATTTTTCTTGTCTAACTAAAATTCCTTATTTCTGGTGTCTGTATATAGTCTGCAACAGCTTAGCTACACTTGATTGCAAAAGAAAAACATTTAGCCTCATTCTCGGACTGAATGTAAAAACACGACCTACCCTTCTTACTCTTAATTCTTCCATCTTAAAAAAGTGTACAAACCTGTACGTAAGTGCAAAAACCTTATCAGACCGTTTCTTGGCAGAGTGACCCAAGAAACGTACATACACTTGTTTTTTTTCTTTAAAAATATATCGCGTCAAAGAGCTTTAGAGGTGATGTTTGAGTTGGATTTTGTTACATGCCAAGCTGTTTTCCCCTGTCTTTATGGTAAGTTAAGCTAACAGTCTCCTGGCTGGCCTTATATTTAACATGTAGCTGCACAGAGGTTTTACACAAAATAGACATAAGAGAAACATATATGTTACAATAGATATAACAATGTATTATTATTTTTAAGAAGTTGACATTAACTATATTTATTCTTCTAAAAATATATCAAATTATTCCATGTTCATATTTTACTCTCCGTTAATTCAATTCAATTCAATTCAACTTTATTTATATAGCGCCAATTCACAACAAAGTCATCTCAGGGCACTTTACAGAATAAAGTCAAGATTATAAAGATGTATAAAGAGAACCCAACAATTCCCCCTGGAGCAAGCCATAGGCAACAGTGGAGAGGAAAAACTCCCTTTAACGGAAGAAACCTCCAGCAGAACCAGGCTCAGGGTGGGCGGCCATCTTCCTTGACCGGTTGGGGTGAGTGGAAAGGGGTAAAGAGCTTAACACGTAAATCAGATGAATCAATTCAGAAGTAAAAAAACTCACTAAACAAACTAAAAATCAGAATATTTGTGCAACACTGCCTTAACATGCTTAAAGGATGCCTTCACCAATTTTGAACTTCTGCTTTTAGTTTGGGTAGTACACGTACATAAATGCATTAAGCTTCCCTTTGAATTACCTATATCAAAATATCTCTCTGCTTCTAGCTGAAAAACACCTCCAGATGACATCACTTGAAAGGAACCTTCAGTTCAGATTATGTGGTGTTGTTGCTCACACTATGACGTTTGTAATCATGGTCAACCTGCTTTTCATGAGCTCCCCGAGATGACATCCTCTGAGCTCCTAATGATGAAAAACTCCTCCGGGTGATGTCATCTGGAGGAGTTTTTCAGCTAGAAGCGGAGAAATATTTTAACATGGGGAAGTCAGAGGGAAGTTTAAAAGCTATAATGTTCATTCACACCCTATCTAAAGCTACAGAAAGCCAGTTGCAAATTGGCAAAGTTAAACTCTTCCATTAAGCTCAATATGTCGGAGAAGCTTGCAGTGCCATGTATTCACAGAACACATTGATTAGATCTTGCATCAACTACACCCCCAGTTCCCCCCATGTTTCCTTCTAATGTTGCTCATTGGAAATATGCTAATGAGATCCGTCACAATTGCTGATTCCCTTTGAACTTTTTATTTTGTCACGGGCTGACTGGAATCACAGAGGTAGAGAGCAGGAGGTTTTCTGCCACCAGCCCACAGCCCCTCTTCCACCATCTGCCGGACCCTTTTTCATTTGAATAATAAATGATAGTCTTTTTTTCCCCCTCTGCTACACAGAGGCGCTTCAGCTACTCACGTTTTTGCAGTTCAAAAAAAAAAAAAAACGGCCACAACGCAGGATGGATGTCTCCCACTGTAAAACCCTGTCCAGTGTCTACAGGTCAGTCCAGCCCGCAAGACAGTCATCTGCACACAGAATTTAAAAGACTTACATTCTTCTTTTATTATGAGAAACTGCACAGGAATTAAAAAAGCCTAAACATCCTGTTTCACTTTAAGAAAAAAAAAATACTGAAAAAGAAAATATTTTCATGCTGGGTTGATTTTCTTAAATGAAAAAAGTGCAGTCCCTAAAAGCAAGAACAGAAGTAGATTTTATCAGCAGGATACACTCATATGGTTGCATTCTTGCTGTTGATGGCCACCAGATAAGAAGGGGAGCTGGTTCAATCTTCGGTACATGACAATTTATAGACTTAGACCCTTCAGTTTAGAGGACATAACTTTCTAGTGCATGTGGCTGCAGAGGCTGTAACTGTTGTCGCACAGATAAGGTTCCTTACAGTCAATTTACATAGTTGCCAGCTGGTGATGTGGTGAAGCAAATCTAATTCAAACTTTGCAAACCTCAAAGACACACAGCAATGCCTCAAATAGCAAGAAAGCCACTGACCCTCTGCCCTCTGGTGTACTTCCCCCAGCTCTTAGTGTTGAGATTGGAACATGTGCTCACCAATGGATTCAGATAGATTCAATAGGAGCCTCTTTCCCCTTCAGCAGGCAGCATGTGGATCTTAAATAGCAGAGCAGCATGATTAGCATGCGCATACTTGGATAGAATTCAGTCCATTACAGTTTCCACTTCATATGAAACAAAATCAGGATATAAATGTTAACAGCATGCTAATCCTCCTATTGTCAAAAACAAAACAAATGATGCCTGAATGTTACAGTGTACATTGTCTTTGAAAAGAATATTTTACAGGACTGTAAAAGCTGTGGTATTTATTAAGAGCAAACGTCCTGCTCATTCCGTCAAAGGAAATCTGGAGAGAGTGCGTAAATCTGGTCTCCTGCTGTGTGCCTCCACCAGCTTTTACAAAGATTGACCTCTGCAGGTTTCCAGAAGCATGGAAACAGGGAATGCCCTTGACACACAAGGTAAGGGAGGAAAAAAAAGAAAAAGCAGCTGAAACCCGAGGGATCAGAGAGAGCAGTGAAGCAGGTTGTTCCATTTCCCCGTTTAAAAACTACTGCCAGGCTCCGCTTAGGTTTAGACCCATGTGCCTGGCCAGAAACAATTGAAGCCAACTAGAATTAATGAAACAATTATCAGCAAACACTGCAATTAACCAGCTTTCTAAATTCGACTCTGCATGAGTTGCTTAAAGAATATCAGGTTGAGCAAAATATAGGTGCCACAGTAGAACAACAGACTCTAATAGCCTCAGAGGGTCTCCAAGACTCCAGGGACGCAGAGAAAGGACTCTCTTTCCCCCTTCTGATAAAAACTATTATTAACGTTAATAGATAAGCACGCATCCCAGCTGCTGCCTCGCACCCGCATTTCAATTAGCTAGGTGTTTAAAATTTTTATTATCAAAGCTAAAGTGTGGTCTCTGGTCTATCCACACTGAATGCAGTCAAGTCTCCCGGGTGATAATGTGGTGCTAATCACTGGCAAAAGCATAAGCCCTACTGTGGAAACCTCCTACATTGTCATCTATGATCAAGTACAGGCCTGATGCACGAGAGGTAATGGCACTAACTTGAAACAGTAGGGGTTGCAGCATGTTGCAGCATTTGGTAGTGTTTTTGAATCACTCTTGATCCTGAAATAGGTTTTCGATGTAACGTAACATGGTGGTGCAGCACCTTTGGGGACCTATTAAGTATAATTTCATGCTGAGTGCAGCTTGTTAGTTATACTGGCCAATATTTGCCAATTGATGATGCTCTTTTTAAATGTATTTTAGACGTCTAGTGCCTGAGTGTCAGAGGATTTCTTACAGCTCAACCAGGATAAAAACCAAGAGTTTTAGTTATCGGTTCAAAGGCTTAGAGAAAGAATTTCTAGGACTTGCCTCGATCATACAGGCCAGAAAACTTGATCTTAAGGAGGTTAGTCACCAAATCAGCTTTGTATAAAGTATGGCTGCTGGTATCTTTAGTAAAAGTAACCTGATGCATACTTTCATATGTAGCAGACTAGACTCTCCTATCTGGTTTTCCCCAAAACATTATAAATCAGTAACAGGTTATTCAAAGCCAGAGTTTTGAACAAAACCAGAAAAACACATTACACCCGTTGTAAATTCCTTATGCTGATTGCCCGTCAGCTTCAGTATTGGTTTAGAATTTCTCTTACTCGCTTTTAAAGAATAACTTCGGCCATTTTTTAAATTTAAATAGTAACGTTAACATTCCCTATACAGTCACTACAACCAATCATGAATTGCTGCCGTAGACCTGTATTGTTGACCAAAAACAACAATGGAGGTCGTGTTACCTAACTCCACTACGTAACATGTCTTCATTTCAAAATGGTGGGTTGAGAAAAAAAAAAATCTAAAAAAATCCTCAAACACCCTGAATCGCCATAATTCAAACTGTACAATTTGCAAGTCACTTTGACTTTGTCATCTGCCAAAGCAGTAGTTAAATGTATCATTATGAAGAAAAATGCCCTGCTTAATTAATGTAACTAGTTTATTAGTGTAACAACGCCTTGTGCTATTAGTTGCAGTCTTGAAATTTCTGTGGCTGCCTTTAAACTGCATTATTGTGAATAAATACATTATTCATTAAATTCTAAACATTTATTGGAACCAATTTTCACCTAGCAAAACATTGAATTAATATAAATAATCAGAATAAAGTTTATTATTATTGTTATTTTCTAACGTGAATTTAAGAGCTTTTTCGTTGTCACTATTAATTTATTTAGCCTTTACTGACATCAAGTACTTGCCGTGTCAACAAAATAAGGTCCAAATCAGAGTCAGGAATATCCTATGGATGATGTGCTTTCACAAATACATATTACCTTATCGATTTGGACATGGAATATCATGGAAAGATACCATGAAGAAAATAACATATCCAACCATAAAACCACCTCCTATGAAGTGTTTGATGAAAAACTGCCATTCTATCCTCTGGACAAAGCAGCTGCAGCAGTAAATAAATCCACCAATAAACATGCAGTCAAACAACTGCTCAGGTGATTTAGTTTTAACTATCCTCTTGAGGCAAAACTTTAGTTGTGCCTCACGAGGATAGTTTTTATTTTGCTTTAGTATTTTCAAGGAATTTGAATGTGTCTGTCGCGCAGCCAGGTGCATGGTTTTCGTGTATAAATACAAATAAAACAGAAAGAGTTGTGCCGCATTGGCACACGTTTGTATGACATTCCAGAATTACGGTAGGCAGAGTGGATCCGGGCCGTGAGCAGGAGGGAAGAAAGAGAGAGGGCGAGCGCGCGAGAGAGGGCCCCCGGCAAGCTGCCCTGGCTTTGTTTACAACAAAAAGCCATTGTTTGATGTGGTCGCGCAGCCGGCTCCAAAGCTCAAGCTCCCACAGGATGTGCTCTGGGTAAAATGCCAGACGGAGGCCACTGCTGGATGACTTCGACCTGGCCATGCTGGGACTCTGAGCAAAGTCCTCCTAAGGCCTCTGGAGATTTAGAGAAAAACATAAAACAACAACTGTTTGATGCATTTTGGTTTTGTACCTATTAGCAGAAAAGTGTGTGAGGGATACAGGGCTGTCTGTCAAACGATTCAGGCGTATTGTTTTCAACAGAGTAAAGGTATCAATTTTAGTTCGGAACTTGTAATATTTTGCTCACGTAAGGTCATGCATCTGAATATGATCAGCAAGTAAGAAATTACTCAAAGTATCAATAGAGTCCATTATTATAACGGTAACGTTGACATTTAAGAACTTTTTAAATACTATAGCCGACTGCAGTAGAGCTAATTTGACTCATTGTTTAGACTTTTTGTGCCTTAATGTGCAGGACTGCACTAACAATGACTTGTACATTATAGGCTCATTACAGGCTTTTAAAGTGTTCTAGTAACTGCAGCGGCCAGATGCATTTAGTGCAGCAAAATGATCATAAAATGAGTACTTCAAAACTGTACTTAAGTATAGTACTTGAGTGAATGCACTTTGTTACACTCCACTACTCTCAGTTGTACATCAATGTGTGGAAAAACAAATTTCTATAAAAGTGAATCTTTAAATTATCTTGCAATTTAAACACCGGGCTGGTAAATTCCATGCCCCGTATCTTCGATTCTTGCTTTCACTTGACTGGAAAATTTCTGTTTCAGTGATGCTCGGCCTGACACTTCTTTTCTCTGCAAACAATCAGCACAATCAAGCCAAATGCCAGTAGTTTACAGACTAGTGCAAACCCAGAGAGCGCGTGTTGTGTTTATGATACAACTATTTAATCAAAACAACTGTAGGCCAAGTATGGGATGTGCCATCAAAGGAAACTGCAAACATACCCAAAGCTTTATTAATCTATTATTACACACAACATCCTTAAAGTGGTGTCTGGCTGAATCCCAGGATAGACATCACCTAATAAAATGTGAGGAAATGGCTCCCTAAAGAGCAAAAGTGTAATATAAACAAGACGTAAAATAGCACACAAATACAAAATAAAGATTTGGCTAAATATGCAGCACAAACAGGTGAAGCCTTTCAAGCTAAAGCTGTTTAAGTGACTTCCAGCGCTGCTCTGTTGGTGTATATTTTGGTTGGCAATCCTTTAAGAAGCTCTTTAAATGTTGTCTTGATGTTTGTGTATATTTGTATCAGGAAGGGAAGAAAGGGCTTTGGCTGCATAAATATGGAAGAGGTAGGAAAGAAGAGTCTCCTGACACAACGATCAGAAGCTGGCACACCGGCCGCAAAGGCAGATTGTAACAGTAGCCTGTATATGGTGATAATCTGTGCCTAAAGCAAGACTGGGCAAGTAAAGAAACATGTGGTTGTGAGCCAAGCTTAAATCCCCCCCTGACCTTGCCCCTTTCCTGTAGCCAGGATGACATGAAAGGAAGTTTTGATGCCTCTACTGACCTCCAGAGATGCTGGCTTCACGGGCAGGAAGGGGAAGCATCTTCAAGGCTAATCTTCAAATACATCATTAATAGCTTCTGTGTTGCCCCTAACTACATTTTGGCTGATGAGAAATGCTATTAAATCTACACTTCAACAGTTTGACATTGTGATTTACCGTTCTCAAACAAACAAAGGCTTTAGTGTTCGAGATACTGTGAGTCTTAGCCGTTTCATGCAGGAGCCATCCCTTTAATTTTTCATGTCAGTGGAAGCACGGAGGGAGCACTAAAAAGGCTACCTGTAAAGTCCTTGAGGTACCCTAAAAACAGTCCTGAGTGAACAGTTAGGAAATAAACTACGCAATCTGTCCTTTCTCTTAAGATGGGATGTTTCTGGCAAAGTTGGACAAAAGTCACACTAGCAATGATGGAGGAAATAAAAATCACTGACACATTATTTTCCTTTTCTTCCTCACAATGCGTATGTTTGTCAGGATGGTTTATGGCCACCTGTTTCATCTTTCGGCAGTCATGGCTGGAATTAATAGACCCTTAAACACAGGCAGCTGTGAATTTTTCTATTCTGTGGCTTGTGGCATTAGAAATACCAGTTGTTACACCAATATGATGAAACATCTTTTTACTTGGTGGTTGCAGCTGCGTTGCTTTGAGAACGTGGCAGTTGTGCGGAATGCAAACTCAATCGAATAGTGCGATTGGTTTGAGGTAGCTTTGATGGAAAGCTGGTGATCTCAGATTTGTTTTTGTGTAGTTATTAAAGAAATATATTGTGTGAATATGAAGCCCCGGTGACATCAGAGTACCATTTTGTGTAGACGCTTTTGAAAGAAATGGGATTAATAAAAATTTAAGCAATGTGTGAAGTCAGTATGCAAACACAAGGGTTTCTGTTTCACAAGCACCTATCATAAGTAAATGATTGATTTGCTTTGTGTTTGTTGATAAAATGAAGGAGGACTTCTTTTCCAGTGGTATGTGGCAGCTCTCTTAATCTGTCTTCCTGCACCATGATGAGTCAGGGTAAATCTATATAGTGAATATAAATAAGACTATGCCTGCAGAGCTCTGTAGCCTCTGTCTGCACCTCCTCTCCACACTGCAGTACCAGAAATCTGGGAGTGTGAACTATCAGTGACCTGAGAGGCGAGCAGCTTCAGCTGAATCTGCTTAGTATGTGTGTGTGTGTGTACTAAGGGCTTGTAAGCCTCACCAGGACTCTGTTTTGCCCCATGCTGTCAGGACTGCTGCCTCTGAACTTGTCGTGACAACGAGTATCATCACCAGCGTCTTGCTTCCTGATCAATCCGCTATCAACAGCTGTGCAGAAAGAGCCCCACCATGCCTGAACAACCAAAGCTCCAGTCAACCACCAACTACCCCACCGCGCTTCTCCACATTAATTGTAATACCAGCATCGAACTTATATTCACTTGATGAATCAATCATCGCTAGAGATTTAGAAATAAACACTCTGTGCCCTCTTTTCTGTATATTCACTTCTTGTCGTTAGGAACGTGACACAACAAGCCGATAGTCGGCTATCAGCCAGCGTTGGAGAGCATCCACGGGCCTATTGTGTGCACTGTGTCCAGTACCATCAGTGCTAGTCAGATTCCCTTCTGCAGCTTTTTGGCTGAATTAGCATGTCGATTTGGCATTGGTCTGTCGGTGGCAGCACAGTTTTTACTTATTATCACACACATTCTGTGCAGTAAGAGCGGTGTAAAACTAGTAAGCTAACACTGCTTTGTTCTCAAATGTTGTTACATACGTTTGTATATACATAGGCCAAGTTCTTCTGGTTTTTCTTTTACTTACCCCAGCACAGAACGTGCAGCATTCGAGTGCCACTTGTCGGCCCAGACAAAAGGTAATGTGAACTGACAAAGCAGTTGGTCTTTATTGCCACTAGTTATTTGACATTTGACATGGTCTGGTGTGTCACAAACCTGAAGAATTTATTGACATTGTCAGAAATGCCTTCATAGTGAAATGTATGATTATATTAAAAGTGTTTATCTTAGAGGTGTTTTTAATTATTTGTCCTTCTTATTTACACACATAGGGACAAATAACCTTAGCACCAAAATTTACTGCTGAATTAACATGTAAAAAAAAAAAAAAGCCATTGTAAAAGTAGGCTTGAATCGGCTCGCATTAAATTGTAGAATGTTCCAAATAAAGTAGTCAGTGAGGATACAGAATGTGCCACCACTGTATATTTTATTACTCTGGAAACAACACTGTACTGTGCAAACATTTTTGGGACTAAAGGTAAAGCAAGGATTTCAAAATTAATGTTCCAAGTTCTTTTTTCTCATGAATAAACTTCATATACAGAGCAAAAACACACACGTGCACACAGACACACACACACACACACAAATAACAAATCAATACTGAATATGACCACCCTTTGTTATAAACACCACACCAGGTCTTCTCTGTCTAACTTCACAATTTCTCAAAATATATGACAGGCAGGTTACTCCAAGCATCTTGGAGAACTTGTCACAATTTCTCTGTGGATTTTGGATGTTTCTGTGTGTTCTAGCTCTTTCTGTAATCCCAGAGTGACTACTTGATTTTGAGATCAGGGCTCTTTGGGGACCACACCATCTGTTGCTTGGCTCCTTATTCTTCTTGTCTCTGAAGATTGTTCTTCAAAACTCTGTTGATATGTTTGGGGTTGTTGCCTTGCTGCAGAATAAATTTGGGACAAGTCAGGTGCCTCCCTCAATGTTTAACAACTCAGGCATCATGTTCCAAATTACAAAAAATAAATAAATAAATAAATAATAATTAAACAAAAAATGTTTCTCAATTCCTATTAAAAAGATATTTCTTCCAAATTTTCCACTGGTGAAAATTTTGTCCATCATTTTTGGCAATGAAACCTGGAGGGGAGTGATATGGAGGAACGTCCTGCCTGATCTAAACAAGAATGGTGCACTGTTGTTAGAGTCCTGGTCATGACTGGTCTAGTCATGGTTTGGCCAACGAACACCGTGTTCCCGCATAGGGTTTGTTCAGGTACACTGATACCAAACACTGATCTAAGTGCACCATGTTTAAGTCCTCCACTGTAGGACCAGCTGCTCTGAGTTGTGGCCAGAAGGAAGTTGGAGCCTGGTGGCAACCTGAGGAATTGCTGGTCAATACCGGCAGTAAGGAAGGCCACCAGGCTGAAGAAAAGAGGCCTTTTGAGCAGGGTTGGCTCAGGGGTCTCCTGAATCAGCAAACAGGTACCGTCAGGCCAGAAGGGCTATGCGGCAATGTGGATTCTGCCCTGGCTGTTGAACAGTGGACCAACGATTTACCCTTGCAAGACTATTGGAGGGGACATGGGAGTTTGCCCATCCAGTCTCAATGTGTTTTGTTGACTTGGAGAAAGCTTATGACCATGTTCCTTGGGGGAGTTTGAGGGGGGTATTGCGGGAGTATGGGTTGCCGGGGCCGTTGTTACGAGCCATCCGGTCCTGGTGCTGGCCTCCATCACAGTTGCCGATTTGTCACCGATCCTGTTTGTGATTTACATGGACAGGATCTAGGATCAGCCGGGGGGAGTAGAGTGTCCAGTTTTGGGACCTCATCTCTTCTCTGCTTTTTGCAGATGATGTGGTTGTGTTGGCTTCATAAGACCATGATCTGTGTGTGAAGTGGCTGGGATGAGGGTCAGCACCTCCAAGTCTGAGGCCGTTGGTTCTCTCCCGACAAACGGTGGACTGCGCCCTTGTGCTCTAGGAATGAAAGCCTTGCTAAACCTGCTGTCACCAGGACCCGACTCAGGATAAGTGAAAGATAATCACTGAATGAATAACTGAATGAATTAATGAATGAATGATTAACCATTTTGATTAAACATCCTCAAATTATTACTGTTTCCCCGAAGATTTACGTAAACATCTCTGGAAATCTATGCAGAGAAGAATGTTTCGATGAATGCAGTATACACTAGGTTGGCATTAGGCTTGTAGATAAGAAACAGGGACCTGTGCGTCAGGCAAGTTAATTGGATGATTTAACTCCTATCAGTAGTGTCACGATCCCGTTCCCTGTGCTTAGCTTGTCCCTGTTTTCACCAGCTTCACTTCCTGTCTCCAGCTTTTATTTTGTATGTATGTATGTAGCCAGTTTCCCGGCTCCCCCGGCACAGTCACAATTTAATGTATCTTTCTTTTGTTAGTTTCTTAAGTTAATGTTGTGGTTTACTGTGTTTTGTAGGTCTCACCCTTCTCTGCGTGGGTTTTCCTGTCCTCCTAATGGAGCGATCTTAATTCCTTTCAATAAACCCCTTTAGTTTGTAACCTCCTCTTGCCATCACCTGACTTGGGTCCTCAAAAACCAAATACTAAATCATTGATACGGAGATGGGTTTGAAACTAAGACAAAAACGAACGAAGTATTACAAGTACAAAAGCCAGGCAAATGCGTTGAATATCCAAACATTCTCTTAAACTTAGTTTTTTCCCTTTGCTTTGCCTCATTAATAGGTAAAACCACAGCACAGTGTTTTGGAACAGCACCCCTCAAAATGTCTTATATGGACACATTTACATCGTCCCAGAACAGCTTTATTTAAGCGAAGCTCCACAAAACATGAGTGCTGTTGGCCTCCAGGCTTTTTAACTAAAATGTTAGGAGAAGGGTTATATTTATCCAACAATAAATTCCACATTTTAATCGTTTTTAGCCGGTTGTTTTTCTCTGCTAAATGCACTTCTGTATTCATTTAGTTGCATTTGTATTTAAAGGTGTCAACCAATGACAATAAACCATTTCAGGGCAACAGGAGCACAATGCAAATTGCATGAGCACAACAACCACAACCACAACCACAACCACAACAACAACAACAATAGATAATAGGGCATATTAAATAAATAAAAAATACCAAAGTAGATAAATTAGCATTCATATTTCCCTTCGACATCTTTCTTTGAGTACTTAATTACAGCTTGTCTGTTAAAAGGTAGCCACAGGTGTCACAGAACAATAGAGGGCATTTTGTTCAGCTAGTGACATTCCTGACACATTGTTGCACTTGTCCGAACAGCTCATTTCTAGCCAATATGTGTATTATCCTACTTGGTAGTAGTTGACAGCTCCACTGCTTTTAAAACTGCGATTAGGATAATTACATAGAACCCGCTTTTCCGCTGAAACGGAGGACAACTTTGAATGTAGCACTGGAATTTCAATCAGGCTCTCACACAGGATATTACCTCTCCATAAAACCATAGGAGAGTCAGAAACTTTCGTATAATAATTGTCTTAGTAAGTTAAGTATCACTTTGCAGTCGGAATAATCCATGAAAGACAAATGAGAAATAGAACATAAAAAAAAAAAAACCAAAAAACAAAACAGACTGTACACAAATCTCAGTGGGACTGCATCCGTATCAAAGTCATCAATGATTACATGGACAAAGTCTTGTCTGATTGCAATAGTAGCAAGTGAGGAGGTGAAAGAATAGTCAACCTCTATGCCTTTGAAAAAGCACTGCATGAGCCATAGGGGGTAGATTGCTGTCACCTTGAAGTGGTGTCACAAATGTGACAAGAGGCAGCCGGGAGTCAAATGGACACTGTGGCATCAGTCAGGTAGTAATACATCTTGTGTTAAGTCCCACTGGGCCGAAAACATCAGACATGACGGCCATTTAGACAGAAAGATAGACTAAAAGATAACAAGATAGATCAAAGAAAGAAAAGATTTTTACAAATTGCATTTGCATTTCTTAAAAAAAAAGGACAATATTTGAACCTTATATTATACAGCTTATATTCCAAAACACACCAGATGTGGTGTCACAAACAAGAGATATCTCATTTAAACAACCGGCTCCGCATTGTTTGAGAGATTCTGAACAAAATGCAGTGTGAATTGTTTCGAATGACATTGTATTGAATGGAGAGGCTTGTAGAAAACAATCCGATATAACACAACTTGTTCTTTCACCACTAATAGACACACTATGAACAGAAACAGTAGTGGAGGTAGATAGTAATAGTAAATGTGCCAGTGCTGGTGTAAAGAGGCTCTCACAGCATACAAAAGGAGAGTTGTTAGTGTTCACTGGCCCAGCAGCTCTGGAGAGGCCCGAGGATAAGCCTTAAGCCAGAGCACAGCAGATAGCTAGGGGTGAGGTGAAAGCTCAGACAATTCGGTTAGGCTCTGAGGCAAGTATCCCGCTGCAATGGCAGACTACACCAGATAATGTGTCACACAGCAGTACGTTGGTGTCGCAAACAACAAGATTCTTATTCACACTGCTCCGGGGATGCTCCACGGAAAGAATGAGAAACTACAGAGGGAAGAGTTTGGGAAGATACAGCGAGGAATGAAAATCTCTTGAGTGGGATTTTAAGAAAATATGTTGGAAAAGGTGTGATGCTGCAGAGAATAGATCTAGATTTCTCTCTGTGTCCCTCCCCCCCTGTAGGAACTGAAAGGGGTTTGCCGGATAATATAATTGGTTCCAGGAGTGGTGAATGATGCAGGGAGGGACTTAAATGTACCCCAAGAAATCTGACAGTACATGTTGGAGAAAGAAAAGAAAAAAGAAAACAAAATAAATGCAAGTTGACAGGCAAAATGGGGGACAGTTAGGCTTAGTGTTATTACCATGACAAAGAGAAAAGAGCACAGTGTCTACTCCCTGCATGGAGGGTGAAGAGGTTTAAGGACAGAGCAGCAGGAGAGGAGGAAGTGGCACACTGAGCTGCGTGTGCATGTGTGTGAGTTGTGCGCGCTTGCATCAGCCCGCGGGTCTGTGCGTGTAAATCTGCGCGTGCTCCATTGCTCTCTCCGTTATGTGTGTAATCATACCTCTTGCAAGGCGTAGCACTTTGTCTGCTCCGATATTAATGCACTTGCAACTAGAACATAACTAGGGAGGCTCGCGGAGGAGTTTCTCCACTTCCAACGACAGAAATGATTAACTATGTTTGTTATATGCTCACACATGCCCTGAAGTGGTGTTACAGATTGAATCAGCAGCAACAGAGACAACTATCAAAGACTGATAACTCCTGAGGGGCCCTTCAGGCATGCAGGAGACTGATTACTCCTCTGCAGGGCAAGAAGTGACATCATCCTTGGCTGGAAGCTGTTAAGATGAGGGCTAGCAGTGTAGATGCTTCATATACCTTCTCCGCATAACTCCAAGCATTGGCATGAAGACTAGTTGTATCTACTGCTGGTATATCTATACACAGGGAACTGTGTCACAGTTAGTCTGCCACTTTACATCTGCCGACCACATCAAAGAGCAGGAGACAGCAATGCCCAGAGACTCTACAAATGTAACTCTTCAGTCAGTGAGCGAGGTTCACTTCAAGACGAAGCCCTCTCTCACATTCTCTATATTTAGTTTTTGAAAAGAACTTATTTCATTAATAAACAGCTAAGAAAACGGGTAAATGTATCTACTGACGAGTTTCCACAGAGCATGAAAAATTAGATATTAGGTGGAAACTTCTGTCGTGTTTTTTTGTTGTTTAAATTCTTTTTAACAGTATTAGTAAGTAAGCATAAAAGTAATTTCACAGCTAAGATAAAATATATAAAATAACACCAGGCAGCGAAACAGCAAAGAAGTAAAAAATGTATTTATGTGGTATGACCTGAAAACATACATAACATACGTATTTTCATGCACAGCTTTTGGTTATTGGCAAAATGCAGTAAAAGCTTATCAGACAAATGGAAACATTCCATACTGTAGTTTCCTCTTCATAACATTAGCATCACATTCACAGCACGTGCAGAATCTGGTCTTCATCAAGGACTATGTACAGTGCAAATAAGATTTTGGCATCGGTCACATTTTGTAGCTAATACGTGCTACTTAAGGCGTTTCCTTTATTATGTCCCATACACTAAACACAAAGCTTCATGTAACATTAGGTAGCTAACTCTGTTGGAGCTGCCTTGTTGGCTAAACACTGTAGCCTCAAGTAACAAGAGTTTGCACAGTGGGGCTACAGCAGCCTTCAGGAAAGTGTATGGAAGATTAACCATATGTGCAGTGTCTGATAAAGTTAAATGACAAATGGGAGCTTCAGCCAGCTAGACAGACGAAAGGACTGATGCTACTGTAAGTGTGTTAAGCCACTAGTGAATTTAGCTCATCTAGCATAGATGGACATGTACTGCTGTGCTGTTTTAAAGAATAAATTGTGATAACATTTAGTGGTTAGTCTTTTCTTTTCAAGTTACTGGTAGTAAAGGGGATGAAACATTTGAAGATTAACATTAAAATGAAGGGTCTACAGCCTATTTTCCGAAACTCAAATTTAATTATAATACAAGTATTATAGACATTATATGAGTTAATTAATATGTAGTTTTCTTTCTTTTGAGTGATATTTGACATTTTGTCAGTTTTGATGCTGCATCTCTGAATGTTGCCAAATTAAATCAAAATGTACAAATATATTACTTAAAGTGCATATTGCAGGTTAACAACACTTTAATCAGAAGGTAAAAGATTAATGTAGAAACTAGATTTTCAGAAAAATATATATATATCATATAAACTACACTGGCATTTGGGTCATTTTTGTGAGGGGGGTAGATTCAGAGAGAGGAGAATATTATGGATAAAAATAATCTATTACTGTGTTGGCTTCTTGCCATAACATTACCATAAAAGTGTCCACAGGGTGTCTGAACCCAGGTTAACTTTATGTCGAGGTGGATCTGTGAGCCGGGGCCGTGCGAGATGAAATACCTGTGTGCACTGGAGGAGCTGCGACAGCTGTCAGACTTACACGGTCATGGCCTTAACATCTCATCATAAACCTGCAGACTTAATGGTCAGAAACATGATCCTCTTGTCCTAAATGAGCAGTATATAAGATCCAGCAGTGACGTCCTGCTTTGTCACCTGCTACACACAGCTCATGCAAGCGAAATATAATGAGGTTAATATTTGTATAATGTTTTCAAAATCCAAATTGCCTTGTTATCACTGGCTGTGACAAAAACAAATGGGTGATTCATTTAGTTGTTTCCTGGCTATTTATTGCATTGGGTAGCAGAAGCTGCAGGCCCTTCCACATCATATTGCCCCAGACAAGCAGGTTATGTTTTCCTAACCTCTTGTTTTTAAGCACCATACAGTGTGACAAAATTCATGCTTCAGCTCTAGAAATCCACAGCAAGTGATCCGCGGGAAAGGGAGGAAAGCAGCAGCACAGCTCCTCAGTTGCACAACAACTCTGCCCAGTTCTACTTTTTGAGATTGACCCATCAATATGGATTTCATTGTATACAATAATCTGAGCACCTACGGCTGTTTCTGTGCTGTTTATACAGTCGAGACCAAGAGTTATCAGACTCCTATTACGGGAATTATGTTACATGTGAAAAAGCCATGGTGACAACATGCAGCCATGTATATTTTTACACAGAGGTTGTTTTCTTAACAAGAGACCTGACACTAATATCAGGCAAATGGACAGTCTGGTGTTACACTCATCATGTTCCATCTCCTACACCTTGACTTGCTAAAAGATGTTAAGTGGTGCTGTGCACGTCACTGTTGAGCATCCCAACACGGTTTTAAATGCTGAGGTTTACCCGAACACATGACAATGGGAAGAGAACCGACAAATGTGTAGTGTCATTATCAGCATGACATGGCCCGGTACCGTGTGAATTATACAGCAGCAAGAGGTTTAAGAATGTAAGCAGGGCGAGGAGTATGGCCCAGAGTCCCAGGTCACCTGAAATATGAGTGTCAAGAAATATTTCAATCACAATTACTGGGTTTTTGTTACGCCAACCTACTATGAACTCCCTGCGTCATTATTATATCAATTATGAAGAAATGATTGACATACGCTTTTACTGTTAGGGAAATTATTATATTATAATTTTTTGCGGATAGGATTCGAAGTTATGACATTGGGAAGTTAAGACTGTACAAATGAACAATTATGAAAGTATTGAAATATATCTGACTTAAGACCATGACACAGAGAATATTATATATGATATCAGTAAGATTTGTTTCCTGCATTTATTTAAGCTACGTGTACCTAAAATACTACATACAGTACAAAACGTACATACGTGAACTGAAATGCAGTGTGAAAAGCAGATTTAAAAAAATGCTACAGCAAATGAGAAATAGTAAAGTGTTGGACAGAACAGATTTGCAGATGTCGTCATCATTTTAAAATATTTTTAACTACCACTATTAATATCTCAACTGTATTTTTATAAATTGTCCAACACCGTAAAACCTACACTAGGTGTTGAACTCCCAACAATTCACAGGCTGCAGACTGAAAAAGTCAAGAAAAATGGGATTGAAGTGTTAAACATTTTTACCTGCGTGAGAACCAAAGGTTATTTTGTCTATTTTCGGAAGGTTTTATTTATAATATAAATGTTAACTAAGACAACAAGGCAGCCGATCCAGATGATAAAAGTTAACAGGCTTCTCATCTGTTCTTTCTTTGTAATCAAGCAAAGGTTAACCTTCATCTCTGGCTAAAAGGAGGTTACAGCAAGAAATAAATAAAAAAAATAAATAATGCACCATTGCTGATCAGCAAAGAAGAGACAATTAGATGTATGATGTAGCTAAAAAATTATAAAACTCAAAAATTCTAGACTGAGTAGAAAAAACTTCTGACATCCTTTTGGCTTCCCTGTCAGTTTGCATTAGCTGTGATCTGTATTCGGTGCCTAACTCTGAACACAAGTGGGGAAGCAGCTTGTAACCCTGAGCGACAGGGAGCAGTCTGACTGCAGCCCATAAAAAAAGAAAATCTCAGATCTCACTCGTGAAAGCTTCCCTAAATTTAGGTCTAGAAGCCATCCTTCACCCTGTAATCAATTGGAAATAGTCGACCGCATCCTACCCTCTGACCAACACCTGAATGGTAAAGGCTTCTTGGTGCAGTTTGCCTCAAATGCAATTTGAAACCGGTTGAGAAAAAGATTTCACTTGCTTTGCCAACTTTTTTTTGTCCCCATGCATCCACATGACAATAGTGCATCGATAGCAGCTGTGGTCACATTCCTAGCACACAAATTAATGTTTAACACTGCACTGCTACTTATTAAGTCAGATTTTTTTATATACTCCTGTAGCTGTGTTAAATTGAATCAGCATGATTTGAAGAATAAATTCTATTTTTTTAATTTTTTTTTTTAATTTCCCTTCTGAGAAGAAAAGGCACCTTTTCTTAATAGCTTTCTTTGGATTGTTGCAAATGAATGGGATTTCCATGGAGTCAAAAGCTGCTTGTATTTGATTGTTGTGCGTTTTGCCAATATGAGGAGGATAGTATATGAAAAATAAAGAGAAGTATATGTATAAGCCTTTAGGGGGAAGGTGTTTTTCTACGCAGTCCACAGACTTGTTTTTCATGAAAACACACACAGCTGCTGCAGAGGGAGCTCATTATACAGCATTATCCCCTTTATTTAAAAAAAGGCTGACACTTGTATAAATATACGTCTTTATATTTTTTCCCCATTGCTGCGCTTCATGAATTTGATATAATATAAGAAATTGCATCTTTTTGGCACATACATTTGGGCTTGAGATTAATAGAGTTGTATCTTATCCTATGAAACAAATCCAGTTATTTTTTTTTTTATTCATTCATCCTTGACCAGGTACTTTAGCATCTTTCCACTTCGCTTTCATCACATTATAGTGTATATTATACAAAATTTTATAACATTTAACGTTGTTGTTTTTCAACCCTTATGAGTCCAATATGTTTGTACATTTAATATGTTACCGTGTTTTCATTTCCTTTCATATCTCTTATCAATTAAAGTACAACTAACGATTATTTACTTGTTAATTATTAAGAATTAATCTGTTGATCGTTTCCGATTCATTTATAAAAAATCTATAAAACATCAGAAATCCATGAAAAACATCCTTCTCCGTTCCCCAGAGTCTATGTTCCAGGCAATAAACCAAAATATAAGTCAAAATTATTTAAAACAAGAAAAGGAAAAAAATCTGAGACGTTTGAGAAGAAAATAAAATACGATTAAATGGTTATCAACAAGGTTACTGATTAACCCACTTGTATTATCTTTAAAACGGCATATAAACTAATTATTAACATTGAACGGACACAAATTGGATATCCATAAAAAAAATAGTGGTAGAACAGTTTTGTCTTATTAAGGCAGAAGTTGGGATGCTGCCTGGCAGGAGAATCGCTATTTCTGCTGGTATTACGGACAAATTAGATACGCCACAGACCTACTTTTCCCCCTATGGAAATGACCTGCATAGTGTAATTTAGGAAACATGCAGTATAAAGCATAAATGCTTCACCTCGTCCCTCCCGCTGAAGAGTTTCAGTAGAGTCTGCACTCACACGAAGCAATAAGGTTTCTATTTAGAGCTACAGTGCGGTGGATGTATTGTTCATTGTTTAATGGCAGTTTTCCACTGAAGAAGACATTTTAGTAGCTCAGTTCTTAACTTTTTTTTATTTAGACTCAAGTGAATTCCAAGGATACTGGTCTTTTCAAGAGATATATTACCTCTTACATTATCTGCCATTTCACCTGCCGGTTATAAATCCAAAACAAGTGTTTTTTTGATTTACAGGAAGACAAGCGGTGAATAGAAGGATATCAAACTATGCAGAGCTCATTATTGTGTAGCTCTGTGTTTAGCAGGAGATAAATTCAGCAAGGGCGGGTGCTCAAGCTAATAACTATTTCAAGTCCCAATAAAGCCCAAACATCTGATATGACTTAGAGGAAGCTGATAGAGGTTTGGCAAGAAAGAGCCTGTAGAAAACATTGGAACCCTTTTGTCAGAGCCATCCTGCTACAAAATCCCCACAGACATTCATAATCACCTTTCTCTCATTTTATTTATTTATGTCTTATTAATGCTTGCTGATAACACAAATGCCAAATGACTGACTCTGCAGGCAGTGATTTACTGAATGTAAATATAGCAAGAGAACAATTTTCACTGCTCTGCAAAACATCTTCAGCAATCAAGTCTTTTAATTACATGAATTTGATAATAGGTCAAATGTGGGAATAGTTTTTTTGTTTTGTTTTTGTTTTTTTTTGTTGTTTTTTTTTGGGGGGGGGGGGGGTGTTAATTGGCAGTTTTTCAATACATTTGGCTACTTGGTCTTTTTAAGGAAATAAGCATGTGTTCCACACCGCTTACTAATTACCTTGACTGCAAAATTTGGACTGAGTTAACCCTGAGAATAACACTTTTTCCTTTTTGCTTGAACGTACTCCAAACGCTAGATTGCAAGTAAATCCTCTGAACATGTTGAACAGTACACGCCAGTGATTTACAACTGCACAAATTCTTCTTTGATAACATTTCTTAGATCATTTTTCACACTCACAGGCTATTCATTAAGAATATTAAATTCCCTTTTAAATATTTTCAGGATGCTTTAGAAACCCATCTGCTGCCAAGGTGTTTGGCCATGTTTACTTGTAATTTGTAATGAATAACAACAAATTAGACAGCAACAGTGAAAAGGTTTCTAAAGTTACCTTGAGGTTTTTTTTTTTTTTTTTTTTACTTATTCAGCTTCAGTGACAGTGGTTTTGGGGATTTTACTGCTAAAAAGCACATTAAAGTCTACATTAGTCAATGCCTTTAATGTTCTGTATACACTATCTGTCAATAACATCTGCCCCTAACACAACCTCCACCAACCAATTAAAATGCTTCTCCTTTGTCTCGTGGACGACTATAACACCATTGTACAAAGCCCTTAAATGAGCCACAGGTATTCTGCAACAGTACAAACCTGTCCTAGTGGGAGGTTGCATACACATTATAAGCCCTAATCCTCTTATTTCCTTTCTCTTTTATAAAGTTTGTCTTTCCTCTCAACCTCATCAGAGGATGTAGTGTTTCTATACGTGCCGACTGGCAGCCAGCGCCGGGTAACACTTGCACATTTTCTCGGGAGCTCTATGAACTATAGGGTCCAGAGAAACGTGAAGAACACATGCTGCTGAAAATATAGATGATCTTTTTCCATGTGCTGCTTTGTCCGTGTAAGCTGAATTACAAAAACGAGCCGGCTGACGAAGAGCGCTTTGAAGGCTTTAGTCATACCAAAATGTGTGGGTTTTTCTTCTCATCCGCCTCGTCAAGGTCTCTCCCATGTGCGTCTGGATCGTAGATGCTGGGAGAGGATCTGGTACAAAGAGAATTGCAGATCAACTTCAGCTTGACAGTAGATGAATACGGCCAAGCACAAAGAGCCTAAACAGCGTTGCCTGCACCTCAACATAAGTAAGAAGCACATTTTATTTAGCATGCGATGGTACAGAGAGGAAATCATGCTCGTACTTAGCAAATTCCCCTTTGATTTCTTGACGTCACCATTGCGGTGTTATAACTGAGACACGTCCCTGTTCATCGCAAAAATCGGGAATTGTTTTTGTGACATTATTAGGCATTACACCATTCATGAAAGTGAATCCGCAGACAGTGAATCAGAGGCACATGGCTGCGGTTTGCTGTATAAATCAAGCAGACAAGGCTCTGCCGAATTAAGCAACACTGAGGGTGCTGCTGTGATTGTCCTTGCCAGGCAGAATGGTTCCAGTATCTCATAAACAGAAACCCCTCCTGAGCTTTTCATGCATTGGACAACTCACAACCCTCCAGTCAGCAATAGCTTTGAGGGCAAGAAAACAGCTCATTAATGGCAGGAATCAAGCAAGTGAACGGGGTTGCCCATAAACAACAAAACGCAGCACAGTGCAGCATTCAAATAGAGAAACGGCATGACGCTGGAGACAAACTTAAAATGCTTGGGATTGTTTTTTCTTCCCAAAACAAAGCTGTGTCAGTTTCTACTACTAAGGAGATGTTCTGAAAAGCAAAACAATCTATTTTTGCCTTTTCATGTTTGTTTACCCGGGAAGAAACGTGGACCAGCATGCTGTTTGTCTTACTCGCAGTGCAGCAAAATATACAAATGTCCTGAATTCATTTGAGGCTTAAATCCTAAAATGTCACAGAAACTAGAGTTTATACTAATTTTTTTCATGCTTTCTTAAATAGTTGCTGGCTAGACTTTACAGTAAATGATAAATAATGGTAATAAGACAGAAATTATCCAAGGATCATATGCATGTATGTGATTGGACCATTAGCTCAGTCTACTTGTAACACTCTCAGTTTCTTCAATCAGGTGCAGGCTCCAGTAACACAGAACAGATGTTCTTGGTAGTTCAAACCCCACGTGTGCAGCATCTCTGTGAATAAAAGGGGCAATTTAACTGCAATTTAACTCAAATATTAGGAACGAGTGCAATATTTTAAAACCACATACTAACGTGCACTTCATGTGCCGATTTAGGATTAGACTTAGTGGAATTAGATCAGAATAATTCGTATATAGAGGGGAAGAGTTCTAATGTTGCTGACATTATAATGCACTTAATACACATTGTAATTTTAGCTATAAACTTCAACAGATTTTTTTTAAATGTGTAAACAAACGTTAGGTAATATGGAGGTTCAACAGTAGGAGTAAAATGCACAACAACAAATATATAACCTATCCCATATCGAACATATGCACTTCAGTCCAGAGAAAGAGCTTTCATAGGGTATTTCTTTATATTCTACAACTGCACACTTCTATTCCATTACATTACTAATTAAATACACATGTATTTAATTTAGGTTGCTAGTATTTTTTTTGCAGATTTAGAATATTAAAAATGCTAAGTTATGCGTACACATTAATGCAATAATCCAATTATATAATACATATGTTTCAGTGGCCACTCTACTTTTAAGTACTTTCATTTTAATGTTTCTATGCTGTTGCTAAGTAATATTTTTAGTGCAGGATTTTCACCTCACAACTAAATTTATTCCTACACTAATGTGTGGTTACTGTAGCATCAGTGAAAGATCTCTGTGCTTCTGCCATTGTTGAAATAGTCACATTTGTTAAACTCCCTTAAACAACTACACTCAAAAAAAAAAAAAAAAAAAAACTGCAGCCATCCATCCACCCACCCACATACACACACACACACACACAGAGGCAGTATCCAGTTTATGCAACTGCCAATACAACTTACAAATTACAGTGTGTGTGGGATAGGATGTCACATTTCACTCCCTGTCTTTGAGAAAAAAAAAATAACTGCCTCTGTATTTGCCTTGGAGATTTTTTTTTTTTTTTAGCCATTCAGTGTGTAACAGACAGATGTAAGCTGTTAATGGTAGATTTTAAGGAAAACTCTAGAAAGAAGACTTAAACGAGGAAGAAGATACGGAAAACTATATGAAAACTGATACAACCATCAAAGATGTAATAATGTAAAAAAACTACAGCTAGAACAAAGTCACAGTTTCCATTACTGATAACAGCAGCGGCAAATGCATAGCTACATTTGCCCGCACAAAGTCCATCAGCCCTTGTCACAGATGAGCTGCAGTAAAGGGAGCCTGGTCTCCTGCAAGCTGGATGTACTTAATAAAATAGCCGCTGTGTGAGGGAAATCTAGGCCAGTGCAGTATTTCTGTGTACCACCATTTACCCCAACCATGCACTCAGAGGGATTTCTGGGGAAAAACAGGTACAATATCTTTAAAATCCTGTCACACTTCATGAAGACTGTTTAGCATTGTTCTTGTCTGCTCCAAAAATGCCGTCATCAATAAAGTGTATTCCCTGTATGTCGAGCTTTAATCACTCGCATACATTCAATCAAATCTGCAAAACTCTCCTGAATGCTTCCCCTTCAGATGTTTTGTGCCCACCAAAATCTGAATTCCTTTCACATGTCAACTATTTCTCCCTATTCTTCTTCATTTGTCTGCCTCCTTTACTCTTCCTCCCTTCCCTTTTATTCATCTTCTGCTCTTCTGCCCTCTCTTGACGATGCTGCAAATCAGAATACTTGCTTGAACCAATTTCCAAACGGCACAGAAATGTGTGAATGTGGGTTTGAATTGTCCCTCATTTTGCTTCTTCTCAGCAAATAACAGTAAAACTGAAGAAAAAGAAGACACCTAATGCACTGAAAGACATTAACAGCAAAATGAAGGGCCTATTTCACAGACATGGATTAGACTAATCCCGGTATAATACACAGAAAAAGAGAACTTTGGCTGTCTGTCTGTGAAACCAATCCTTAAATCTCATTGAATTTAAAATGTCTGATATTTCTACTTTATACTCTGATGTATTACACAATATGGGTGACCTATCAGCATCGTGCTGGCTTGTATAAGCTTCCATGTTGATTTACATAAACATATTTGCTGGAGATTTGAAGAACAAAAGAATTATGTCAGACAATAAACGCATTCGCTGCGCATTGGGTTTGAACTTTTTACAGCAGTGAAATCAAAAAAATGCTTTACCCTGTCTGATTTATCCTATCACACCACTTCATTTGCTCAATACGTTAATCTATTACCTTTTAAACATTTTAGATTCTATTAAGACCTTTTCGATATAACTACTGTGGAGGGCAATACAGTTAAGTGTCGTTAAAGTGTGATTTCTGGCAGGAGACAAGAGAATTAGTCGCTACATCAAAATGTTCCTGTCCATTAGACATTATTTTACATTTAAAGACGTGTCTACACTGATGGAGTTTCAATCAAAGCTACAAAGTGGCGTCTATTTCCAGGCTATCTAATAGCAAATGTTGCAATTGCATTACTTATTCATGATTACATGATCTCAGATTCATTTTGTTCCCTAAACATAGCTGACTGTGTGTATATGTGGCAAATGTGGGGCCCAGCAGTGTTTAAAATATTTAGCTAACCAAGCTCTTTACAATTATGGATTCTCTGCATAACATACTGCAATATTACGCCACAAAATTGATCATTAATGACTGCTGTGCTAGATATGGAAAACATTTGCATTTCTGCCATTTGACTGAGCAAACCCAGTGATTCTGAGCCCATGTGTCCTTGACTCTAGCATTGTCTTTGTGCTGCATGTCTACAATTCTGATGTGAGAACATTGCCCCCTGCTGATTCACTTTTGTACATTATGAGAGGCTTCCACAAACTATGCTGACTGACAGAAGACATATGGGAAGATGTTGCTCAGATACTACATCACTCTTAACTTTGATAAATAACTACTCTCACATCACAGGTCTGGTATCATTTCCATGTGTTTTCCTTCAGCTCCAAACAAATCATGCTTGGGTTTTTTTTAGGTTGTTATATTTGTGGACTTTACAAACCAAAATGGTTGGAGAAATTAAACAATATAACATATTTCACATATATTCACCTAAATATTCATTGAATAAAGAAAAAAATCCTACTAATTGAATCACTGCATTTGGGCAACTTTCACTGCATCAATAAGGCCTCTTAATTTTTTTATATTTCTCTATAAAATTATTAGAATAACTTGAAATGACTGACAGTAGCTTGGCAACATATGTAAATGACTATTATTTTGTCCTTTCGACTTATGCCGTGAGTTCAGGGTCGCCACAGCGGATCATTGTCCGCATGTTGATTTGGCACAGTTTGTTTTTACGCCGGATGCCCTTATATATTATATAATATATTCACAATAATAATAAAATGAACTGTCAAATTTACAATAAATTCAAAGCCTGCTAAATCATGACTAGTGATTCAATTAAGGTGACATTTCAAGATATAATGTCAAATTTATCTACCTAAAGCTTGTGTAATGTGACGGATATTTGAAACTTTCTGGCTTTAAGATATTTTTTGGAAACACTTTTTCCAACAGCACCTCGGGTTTAATAAAAGGCAATAAACAATCAAATGATAGCAAAAATATGTTTATATGTTGAACAAATGTCACCTCAAGTCACGGGACTTCTTTGCATTTACCTCTCCCACAGTTTCTCCAGAATATTAGCTAAGTACCACATGTGTCCAAACATCGCTATTAAAAAGCTAAATAATGCTGCGTGACTTCAAAGTAATATTGTATCTAAAGATTAAGTGTTTTGGTAAAAAACTAAAAAACAGTAAAATTAAAATACTGTCCGCGAACATTTTGTTTAGCTTAAACACTTTAACTACCTGATTTGTTCATTAATACAATTTCCTCACACAGATAACAGAAACTGGTTCTTTTTTCGTGGATGTATTTGGGTAGCTTCCATATGGAGGAATTACACAAACAAAGCTCTGATTGGTTAATTGTTTGGGGACGTCAGTGCATTTTCAAAGACTTTTAACCACACAAAGAAGGTTTTCGATGACGATGAAGATAGCACGCTGAACAAATCAAAAGAAGAGCATTTTGGTGCCAATTCTGTTTGTTTCCTGATAAAGCATCAGAAGTCACTTGTTACAGATACAATTCTTGAGTTGAAGCATGTGTCACAATTGTAAGTACTGTGTGAATCCCATTTCCACTGTCAGCCAGGACAGCACATATTTCATGATGAAATGTTCACATCTACCAGTTGAGTCATGCAACACAATGGTTGAAAGACTCTAAATAAATGGTAAAAATGGCTGTTGAGAGAAATTGGTATTCTAAAAGCAGCCCTGCTTCCAACTGATGATAATCTGTATTCACATAGCCTGCCATGCCAGATGAAAGCATTCAATTAGCAGTCAAATCTATTCAGTATTTCCTATCATGCCACCACTATTTACATTCTCTGTTAGCACCCAAGGCAGCTCCCTGCCTGGCAGTTACAGGAATCACTCATGGTGAGAATATGAGTAGCCCCGCTGTGAACAAAGTGCCAAAACAAGTGTTTTGCAGTAATCAGAGTGGTGGGCTTCTAATGCCTGATGCTCCCTACCTCGCGTAGATGTGAGAAGCCATAAGTTGAAGTGTCGTCCTTTCTGTCTTAACCCCGGATGAAAAACTGAGACTCCAGTGAAGAGATGAATCACCTCTGTTGCTTTGATTTGCAGCCTCATGCTGGTGAGGGTATGTGCAGGCCCTCAGCATGATGCTTGTCCCCTCACCAGGTGTTCTTGCTGCAGACGAGGAGCTGATTGAATTTTGCTTTGGTCTGCTACCTACATGACTCTGCTGGATTCCCAGTAAAAAAAAAATTACAGTAAATGCTTCCGAGCTTAATGCACTTAAATAACACAGAAACCACATCAGAATGGCTGATCTATGATAATACAATCTTTGTGTTTGTGTGAGTGGAACATGATATTATTGTAAACTGACAAGCTTTGCTTTGAGAAATTCTTTTCTGAGGATAATAAAGCATCAGCAGTAGGCCTCCCTTTGCAACTCAATAACCAAACCCATATCGAGATGCTAAGGAGCATCTCAGTTTCTTTGTGCATTTGTAAATTGGTCTAGTGTGAAGATTTTCATTCAGTGTCATTATTGTGACTATTGTACTGTGGTAGTGTGGGGTGGGGGGGGGCAGACAGATAAAGGAACATATTTTCAAAGCCAAGAGCAGACCAGCGGGAGTCCGTTTTCAATGAAAGAGCTAAAGGCCAGTCTGCAGAGATTCCACTTCTACTCAGCCCATGTGTCTTGCTGGGTCAGCCCAATAGCGCTCCAGGTCAGCTGGATTTTCAGCACCCCCCTGCTGGAAGAGGTGAATTGAAACAAAAATTAAATCTTGGTTTTACCAGAATGTGGTGCATTCATGAAAATATTACGTAAACCAAGGCAGACTGACACAAAGATGACTCTGAGGACTAACCTGTAATCTAACATTATATGGAACAATTTTGACCATGGATTTTAGGTTTTAGTTTTTTTAATAAATGAAAAACGCAACACATTTGTTGGCACTAGCTTCTCAAATGTTAAGATGCTGGTTTATTGTGTTTTATATCATTGTAAACTGAACTGATGTTTCCATTTTGGACAAAACAAGCAATACAAAGTCATCCAACGGGGTCCTGGAAAAGATTCACGATCAACCGACAACTATCTGCAAGGAATCCACAGTCTGATCAATAAGAAAAGTAATAATTTGTGAAGCCATCTTAGAAATGGCACTGCTATAAACTGACAGGTGTGGATGGAATAATCATCATCATATTAAAAAAAGATATATTCTGATATTACCATATCATGATAAGCCCAGTCTTTGTTAGGTAAAAAAAAACGCAACTGACAATAATATTTCTTTTTATATGTAATAAATGAGATCACATTCATTCATTCAGTCTTTTATTGGTCAGATAAAAACAATA
Source organism: Channa argus (assembly GCF_033026475.1). Lineage (NCBI taxonomy): Eukaryota > Metazoa > Chordata > Actinopteri > Anabantiformes > Channidae > Channa > Channa argus. The sequence continues at coordinate 2,640,926 of NC_090210.1, read as the reverse complement.
AGATCATATCATTAGATCATATATTATTATTCAGCTAACATTTCATAAAATACAATATACATTTAAGAAAAATATATTGTAAACAGAAATATGTTTAGATCTAACCTAAAAACAAAGATTTTCTTCTGAATTATTGCACTGGACTACGAAATTAGCTTCATGAATAACACGGACAAACCAACAAATAAAATAAGGTCCCCCGGTTATTGTAATTAGCAGAATAAAGGCAAAATCACTAAACACACAGACGTGGAGTGCAAAACAAAAAGGGGAGTGTAAGTAAATTAATTATACTCTGAAGTGGGAAAATAAAATAAAATTAACAAGGACTATGAGTAGGTCTTTAGCTCCTATATACCATTTGTAAACACCTTATAAACACTGAAAGGTTTATATTAGAAACATGGAAACTGGAAAATGGACTTAACAGCTACTAGATCAGCTGGGAACTCAAAATAGAGCAAAATTACCTCAATGAGACAGAAAAAAAGACTACAGAGATGTAACACAACTAAAGATACAAAACGACTACAAATAGATGAAATTTTACAAAATGAAGAAGATCAATATGAAGATCAATATGAAACACACGCAGAGGCACAAAAGTAATTTATGACACAACCACAGATAAACACAACAATACAACAACGCGACACTAAACTACTACAAAGATTCAAAATTGCAACAAAGATATGGTTACACAACACGACTGCAGAGATGTAACACAAGCACAGAGAAAACCGAAAAACACTTGCAGCGAGAATTAACAGCCACAATAAGACGCAAAGAGACAACAAAGAGACAAAATTACCACAAAACATGACGTGTCTGAAAGTGACTTTAAGGCTGATTTCTTGTACAGTACCTGTCCGTGGTGCTCGAGAGTCCCCTCTTCCACTACAAGTCCGAGATTGTCAGGTCAGGGGGTCTGGGTCTGGGTCTGGGGCAGGTGGCGGTGCTCTCCTCTCCCGCGGTTACAACAGACCAGAGGAAACTGTAGCTGTTCACTGCACCAATCACCTGTGAGGTTATTGAATGGCCCCGCCCAAACAAACCAGGCACCACAGGACAGATCGCTACAAACAGGGCTTCAACGTTTTCATCGGATCGAAAGGTTTCATTCATCTGTTTATAGATTTTTTTTTTGCGGTTTTTCCAAAATGCGAGACACCGTAGTAGGTAACTTTAAGCTTCGCTGAGATTATGCTATAGCGCAGTAGCGTAAACCAGCTACCGTTAGCTGCTGTTAGCAAGGTGTCAGGTGCTAGCTGGGTTAGCTAACGCAATAACCCGGTGCGGAAGCTAGCTGCAGTGGGCAAAAGTTGTTTAAAGAATCATTTTAGGGAGAATAGCGTAATGGCGAGCAGGTGCTGAATATTTTGTGTATTAAGTGTGTTACCAAGGGAACTAATCTGCAAAGTCCGATGTGTTTACATCCTTCAGCGACGTTGCGTGGTTGAAATTTAAGCTAGCAGCATAGTCGTTGACTTAGCTTTGTTGCTACATAAACGTCAACATCCACCAAACTGGACAAAACATTGGATTTAGTCGGGTTTAAATCGGGCTCGACGGGCTCGCTGACCCCTCAGAAGAAGATGAAGAAAAGAAAGGAGCTGAATGCCTTGATCGGACTCGGGGACAGTAAGAGAAAGAAGACCAAAAAGGGCTCTGGTCACCGACTTCTCCGAACTGAGCCGCCGGACTCAGAGTCAGACTCGAGTTCGGACGACGACGAGTTCAACAACCTGAGCAGCGGAGGTTCCTTTGGGAAGTAAGTGGCTTTGATATGAAATATGTATCAGTTTTCTTCGGTGTTTTAGGCCAAGTTAGACATTTGACTGTTATTCGAGCTTCAAAAATAAATATAAATAATTAAGTTAACAAACGCAATTTAACTCGAGGTGCAGTGATCCGCTTAGAAGAACTATTTTGTAAGTAAAGATGGAAAACATGCTGGTTTCAGCTTTTCAAATGTGCTGTCACGTTTCTTTATCACTGATGTATATAAGTGAACATTTTGGGGTTTTACACGAATGAAATAAACCAACGAACATTTGTATGAGTCATTTTTTTTTTTCATGTAAACAATCAGTACATAATAGTTAGTTGCAGCCCTAAAGGAAATAACATGTTAACAAACCTTAAATTTTTAGACTTGGCAACATGCTACAAGCACTCATTATTTCTATGTCACACATTCAGGTTTTCTAAAAATATCTTCTTTCCTAACTATGAAATAGGGCTGTTATGGTTGTGTGTCTAACATGTTTCTTCTCTTTACAGAAGAAGCTACATGCAGTGCTGCAGTTTTTGCTACCCCTTGTTTCTGTTCATCTTACTAGCTGCCTGTGTCATGGCCTGTGCTGGACTCATATGGATGCAGATTGCTCTGAAAGAAGATTTAGACTCACTGAAAGAAAGACTGTACAGCAGTAAGACTCACTGTCACACATCAGCAGTTAGGCTACTTTGTGATGGTTGTTAAAACTCAGTGTTCTTTGCACCTTAGTGACACCGTCATATATATATATTCCTTCGACTTTAAGATTGCTGTTTATATATTGTAATGTTCATTTAACAGTGGAAGCAAGCCAGGAGGCGTCATCAAGTGAAATACCAAAAATCAGTGAGGACCTGAAAAACAAGGAGAGAAAGCTTGATGACATTGAGAATGGGGACAAGGGGTTGAGCAAACTCTGGTCTAACCTAACAGAAATGAACAGAAAGGTTGGTTGTCCTCATTGCTTTGAGGTTTTGAAGCCTTAATGTTCACATTGTTACAGACTAACCGAAAGTATATTGCCAACTTGAAGAAAATTAAAACTTTATATTACAGCGCCTTCTTAATTTAGATTCATTCACCGTAAAACTAGTAGGTTATGTTCACACAAAGACATTTGACAGAGCAATTTATATTTTTCTGGTACTGTTATTCAGTTTAAGAGTTTCATTGTTGTTTTATTCTCAAGCCAAATTTAAAAGCTAAAGTATAACAAATTACTATGGGATTATTATATATAGGTTCCAAATTCGTTCGTTTGTTCACATTGTGTTTTGGTTTTCCGGTACACTCTAGAACACCAGCGAATCTTATTTTGGTGTCTGTTAGACAAATACCTTAGCTGGCTAAATAATATTTATACCATAAAGCTGTAATTGAACATTTTATGTCATTTTACTCCTGCAGATCAGTTTGCTTGACTCTGCAGTAAATCATTTAAAGGCCAACCTAAAGTCAGCCGCTGACTTAATCAGCCTTCCCACAACAGTTGAAGAACTTCAGAAGGTGAAAGCAAATCAAAACACAATAAAAGGATATTTTTGATTCAGTATAAGTTTAATATTTAATTATTTGTACGGATTTTTATAACTAACCTTGCACATATTTTCCTTATTATAGAGTGTTGCTACAATTGGCAGCACATTAACAAGTGTCCAGCATGATGTGAAGACCATTCAGGCTGCTCTTGAAAATCAGAAGAAAAATGATGACTTGAAGAAGACGATGGTAAATTTCATCTAGTGTGAAATCTAATCTTTTATTTTTACCTTGAACATAAGGTCAACTTCAAATATGCTTTTACTGTAACAAACACGTTTTTCATCGGAGGTTTTATCTATTCTTCTTTTTTCGTATATGTATTTATACATGTGTCTATATATTAATCATGTACGTATTTTGTTTAATGATTCTCTTACAGTAGTTGTCACATGTCAAATGTTTTTCTTAACCTCAATTTTGTTAATGCTAGTAACATGCTGTTATACCATAACGAGCAACAGTGCTGACTGACTGTTTCCTGCCCTCAGTAGAAGTGTTAATAAATGTTGTCTGCAGTGAGAGACAGGGTGGTCAGTTGGTCTTTTCAGAATGATTTGACAAACTGCCTGTTACACTATTGAATTGTCCATACAGTGCTTTGAGGTGACTGACAAAAATCCCAGAAAAAGCCTAAGCTGTGTTTCTTTGCAAATGCAGCGAAGTGCTTAGAGATTTTTCATGGGTTAAAGTCAAAGTAGGACATAATTTATGTTTTTTGACAGCTCATCTATGTGTCTCTCTGCACTCACAGCACATAATTCTGAGGTTTGTGTACTCTGTGTATTATGCCTGTTTAGTGCATCGTAATTTAGCTGAATAACTGCTCTTGATACTTACCTTTTTTATCATTTGCATATTTGTCTCGCTCAGAATTGAGGCAAATCTACTCACATATGGCTAATATGGTTCTGTTGATGAAAAGTCAGTTGCTCGCATAACTTTGGCAAGAATCTTGTTTGATTTGCAAGAATTCATAAATGACTTAGATTGAAGATTTTAAGTTACACTTTCAATTCAAAAATCGCACACTGCAGGTCCTGTTTTTGAGTCATTGTAAGTACACTTGTCTTAACTGGATTCCTGTCCATGTTAAATGATTCCCACTCAGCAGAAAACTGGAAGTGTATATTTCTTATTGTCACAGGACATAACAGACCTGAGAAAAGTAGTAAGTGAGGCTAACAAGACAGAGGAGCTGCGCCATACGTGGACCGATGAGCAGATTCATATCCTCATGTCTGCTGTCACAGATCTTCAGCAGAGAGTGGCCTCATTAGAGAAGGGGTCAGAACAAAGCGTAAGTAATATCACACTTTTGCATTTTAAAGAGTTTTCAACCCACGGATAAAAAAAAAAAAAAACATTTGCTTCCATTTGCTTCACAGTTAAATGACAGTGATGCAACAGCTCAATCAATAATCAGCCCTGAAAATCCAGCTACTGAGATGCTGCCGGAAGCTACTACAACCAAAAGGACACCTGGAGATGTGCAGGGTAGGTGTTACAAAAGTAATTTTTTTTGTGGTTTGCATTTCCTCTTATTGTATTTATGTATTTACTTTCCCTTTACTTTGACAGAGTTATCTACACCACTGGCAGAGCCACAGACTAGCAGACATCCACGCTTCTTAACTCCAAATCGCTCCAAGAGAAATGCTGAGACAAAATGCCCAGAGAGGCTTTACTTAGCTGGTGTCAGTTCTCTGAAAGGTGAGCATTATATTACTACAAAGTATAATTTCTTAGCATTCATTTAAGCAATAGGTTGAGTGCAAACTTCACAGGGAGAATAAGACTTCAGGAAGCTGTCTCCTCTAGTATAGTAGACCGTTAATGTATTACGAATTTTTACCATTTCTAACCAGTTCTTTATACAGTGATGCTAAACCTGTAATTACTAGCATATGTATATTTGTATAGATCAATGGCTTGGCGTTAGTTGGGTTAAATGAACAATATAGCATGGTTACAGCTTTACTCTTAATTTATTAGTTCGTCCTTGTTTCTCCATTTAGAATAGTTGTTTCCTATTAACAGTTCTTATATAGTGTGATAGCTGAAAAGGCTCCAAAATAAATGTTGAATGCATTTTGCATTTATCCCCCCTAGACTAATGAGACTAATGTGTTTCTTTTCATTCTGACAAAAAAAAACAACAACAAAAAACTATTTCTGTTTACAGACTTAGAAGACATCTTCCAGCAGGCAGGTGTTGGACGTAATTCATTTGGGTTGACTTACCAAAACCTGAGAAAAGTATTTGGAGCATCAAGTCCCAGCTCTCGTACCTTGGAATGTTTTGACAGTGACGGGGATCATAGGTTCTCCCTGCTCGAGCTGAGGGTTGCCGTAGGTTTGTAAGCACAATTTCATTGACCGCAGCAACCAATTTGGAAACCCAACGGCCTCCAGGGAATTCTTAATTCCCAACTCTTCTCTGTAACTGCTGCACTTTTTGTGAAAGGAGTATTTATCACACTGTTTGTGGCACTGGCATGCCCCAATCTCACAGTTCCCTTTAGTCTCTTCAGCTACAAAATCACTTACATTTTAACAGTAATTCAAATGAGTAAATTTAAGCATTATGTTAGTTACTTGATTCAAATTAATAAAACCATTAGGACGGGTGAATCCTAATTTCCATTATCACTTCGCAGACGTGCATTTTTCCAGCACCTGTGCTTTCATGCTTTTAACCAATCTGTCTCATCTCGATAGAAGACTTGTGTGTTCTTCTGCAAAGGCTGTAAATATCGGCCTCTTGCAGATGCCCCCACCCATCAGCACGAACACCTGATACAACTTAGCTTAAACATACCTATTTATAGAACTTGAGATAGAATTTTATGAATGTTTACAAAGGACTACTAGAAACAGACTTTTTGTGAGACTTTTAGTTTTTAGACTGTTTGCTAACTTACCTGAAACACACAGTTGAGCATAAGATTAAAACCTTTTGTATTGTCTTTTCTAAGATGAAACTAAATTCTTATTTCCTTTTTTCTGTTGTGTTTCCTGGATTTATGTTCCATTTGTTGCAATCGGACTTGTGTTTAGTTTATCTGTATACGTGTCTGTTTTGTTTTGTTTTTTCTTTGGAGTTTCTAAAAGATTTGAAGGGCTATGATTGTGTTAAATCACTGAAAGATTTTTGAAGTGGTAACACATGAGGTATATGTAGCAATAAGATACTGTTGTAGATATTGCTGGAATAAAAAGAGACACACCTAGCTCAAAGTGTGTAACAGGTAGTATAAAACGCACTGACCATTTTTGGCTTAATTAATTTTATTCCATTTTTATGGGCCTAATCATGGTGTATTTACATAACAGATCTGTCACATTAAAACATTGTTCTCTGGTTTAAATGTATTCACAGTGGAAGCAGTTGGGTTGGTACATTTTGCTTTACAGTCTTAATATCAACATTGTACATTTTAAAAATAATCCAGTTGTGCTATGCATGTTGCTTATAATGTAACATGAACAATTATTTATAAACACAGTGGGCAATTTGTTTTTGCAGGACAATGCTTAGTTGAATTCAAAATGTAACAGCTTTGGCCATCGAGATGTAGAGTTTGGGTCCATGCTGCTACTGTACATGAGATTTTTATGAATGTGTTTTTGTGTGAGCACCAATGAATAAACATTTAAAGGTTAGATTTGTTTTCTGGCCTTTTCAAATGATGCAAAAACCTCCCTCTTGCAATGTACAAACTAGACTGGTGAATATCACTCCATCCTACACACGGAGAACTTTCCACAAATTTATTTACAGATTTATGAGGATTGTTTTGTACATGTTTGACCATATTTTAGACAAAAAGGTAAGTCACATGACTAATAAACCTTACTCACTTGGTAATACTACCCCTTTCTAATTTATGCCAGTGCCCCTTTAGCCCTCCAGTCCCGGGACAAAAGCCCCAACAGCTCCTCTTCATCCTCTTCTTCTTCCACACTGTTGCCATCAGTCTCCATTTGTTCCTCTCTTTGAAGCAGTGATTTGCTTTTCACCACATCGCGCTTATCTCTTAGCAACTCAACCCTCTTATAACACTCAATTTGTTCATCAATTTCGTCAATCTGACGTTCAAGGCGGCCCTCCTCGTCCTCCTCAGCCACGATGGCGTCTGATTTTGTGTTCACTAGTCTTATCTCCTTTTGAAACTCTTCCCACTCCTTGTCCATTTGGTCTTTGGGTGCGTCGACGTTGCGCACTTTAGCATCTCTTATTGGATCGTCAAAGAAGCCTTCGGGTAGCGACTCGGCTGTGTTATCTTTCCTTTCTACGCTTTTCTCCTGCACATCTGCTTTGAGGATGGATCCAGAGTGAGAGATGGCAGGTGAAGGTGGGATGGAGCTGTCAAAGAAGTCTGCAGGCAATCCGCCAGCTTCAACCTTCAGAGAAGGGGCATTTTTGGTTCCTTCTTCACCACCTTCCTCTTTACCATCACCATCCTCGTCATATACTCCAGCCAACAGACTCAAACCTGCAGACCTTTGAGCAGAAACTGGTTCTTTTTGACCGGGTTTCTCGAAGAAATCTCCTGGCAGCCCTGAAACAGACTGACCTTCAGCCGGAGTTGCTTTCGTCTTTTTCCAGTTGACATCCTCATTTTCTGGCGCTTTCCTCTTTACTGGTTGGCTCTGTTGTGTTGCGGGTTGACTTTTCGCCCCCTTCAGCTCAGAAACTTTTTCTTTGTGCTGTTTTCCGAGAACATGAGTCGGCCACAGTAGTTCGGACTTCACCTGCGTGTTGCACAGGATACAGCTGAGGTGTCCGAGACTGTTGTATTTAGCAAATGGGGACTCGACACGCTTCTTATCTGTTGTTTGCCTTTGTTTTTCCCGCATCAAGCGCCGGAGTTCTTCTTGATTTACGACTTTTTTTCCTTTCTTGGAAGAGGCCATTCTTGAAAGCAATACAAATTACAAGAAACCTATCCGCTTGTGCGCGATGAAGAAAAAAAAAAGTGCGTCTCATAAAGATGGCGTAGGCCGTTCGAATTCGCGTTCAAACTGATGGGGGATCTCGCGAGAATGGCAACCTAGCCAGCTAGTAGTGATGGTTAGTTGAACCATCCTCCATTGTACATCCCGACTGTCAGGATTTTGCCGCAAAGCAGATTGACACGAACCGATACGATTGTACAACGTACAGCCAAGAAGCGTTAGACCAGACAAAAATGTAGCCGCTTTTCAAAATTTGTTTTAATTATAGCTCTGTGTCGATTTAGTGCCTGTGTGTTCTGTTATGTTTCGCATTGTTTTCGTTGCCGCACCCACTGTATTCGTTTTCTATTGCGGGCTAGCTAACGTCTGCTGGAAGCTAGTGTCGGCTTATGAGCTGGGTGCAGGTGTAACGTTATTTCAGTTAGCTTCCAGCTACGAGTGATCCTCGCTTTCGACCTAAATTGACGCGACTCTTGGTTGTGATTGTATCTGCGAGTTGTGCAAATGCCGACTAGCTGCTCCATTTATGCCACATATTCACCAGCCTGTAACCAAGCCTAGTAAAAAGTTCGCCTAGTAACGGTTACACATCATGACGGGCGAGAAGATACGCACCATGCGAAAGGACCACAACAAACCAAACAAAAATGACGAGATAATGGACACGTACGATGAGCCTTCAAACGGGACTATCCCAAACGGTACCAGTAATCATTTCAAATCAAACAGACCTTTTCAGAAATCCGTGAAAACCTCTGTCCTCCAGCAGCAAGAGCAGCTCAATGCAAATAACATTAACGGCAATTCATCGTCAATTGGCATTGTTGTCAATGACAACAACAAGAATCCAATAATCCTGACAAGTGAGGACTCGGAGTTCCCCGTTCATGAATGTGTGTTCAAGGGAGATGTACGACGGCTTTCGTCTCTCATCCGGACCCATAACATCTCTCAGAAAGATGTGCACGGTAAATCTCCTGCTATTACCTGATTGTTTGGGGGGAATAATGCGTTACACAACAGGCGTACGTCTGTTACTGATGCTTATATGGTCTCTCTTTTCAGGGAACACACCTCTTCACCTGGCCGTGATGTTGGGCCACAAAGGTAAAACTGAACATTAGTGTAATCACATTTATGAAACCTAATATTCCAACTAAAATGGCCATACGGGTATGAGCTCAGAACATGTCCCTAAATATGCAGTGCTCCTCTGTCATAATGTAGCGTTATTAAAGCAGTAAAACGGCTCCTGAGAACGTTGTATGACAAACACGGAACATTTCTTCAATTCCAGGAACATGTTCCTCGTAGTAGTTCCACAGTACACGTTCGCCAATCATTTCCACCGAACAAGGCAGGAAACCGTGTACCTCCACAGCTACACACCTAACTTTCCACCGCCGCCTTGTAGCCAATGGCTGCGTCTGTTCTTTCCAGCTGCACAACTTCTTTCGTGCCCAACCTTCTGGTCTACAATTGGTTAAACACACTTCAAAGGTGATTGATGGAATCATCAGTACATTCACTTGTTAATTTAACGAACCTTACAATTGGGTCAAACATACGGCGATCGAATGATAGGCGGGGATATTCTCCGTTATACTAACCAGGAACATGTTCGTGGAACTGAATAAAGGCGTTTACAGCTCACTTTAAAGCCCCCGTCAGTTCTTCCTCTGCAAAGGGACCACGCACAAGTGTTTTATAAAGTTAAGTTAGAGAAGTTCGCAGAGGTAATATTTAAATCTCAACATTTACTCTGCAGTTGTTTTTATTTGTTAATTGATCAAACACCATAAAGTAGTGAGAATACACATAAAACAGACTTAATCATATATCTGTCTATCATATGTCTTTTTTCCAGAATGTGCCCTCCTTTTACTGGCCCATAATGCACCTGTAAAAATAAAGAACATGCAGGGATGGAGTCCTCTAGCAGAAGCCATCAGTTATGGTGACAGGCAGATGAGTAAGTTTAGTCATTCATGCTTTCACACATTGTATGCTATCCTGGAGTTTGTCTGATGTTTTTAATCAGCATGTTTTGGCTTTAGTCACATCCACTTCAAACACAATTTATTTGTCCCCAGGGGACAATTCAAGGTACACGGAGTAGGAACAAGAAACTACATACATCTGTACACTAAGACATTAAGATGACCAACATCAGTGCAAATAAAACTGTTGTAACTGTAATTGGATGAAATTGGCCCGTTAGTGCAAAACAACTGCATACAAATAACTGTATAAAACAACTGTATATAAATATAAACTGTATAGAATTTAGTGTAAACAAAAGCAAGAAGGTAAAATAAAAAATTGAAATAGAAAACTAACTGCATTTATTACAAGATTAAACGTAAAGCTGTCGCTATAGTTGGGTTAGTCATCTAGATGTTATTTAGTTTATTTTGAGATCTGGAATTGTTTTATAATTTAATATTTATATTGTCTTGGTAAGTGTCAGCTAAATCCCTGTAGTGGCTGGCTGATGAACTGGTGTACATCATTGAGCAACTGTAATTTCATATTATTGGGTTTTGCAAATCGTGGACAAAAAAAGTCAAGGGGTTGGTTAAGTATTGTTGGATGTCACAGCATGTGCATTCTACAGAGAGCTAAAGAGTTAAGGTGGATTTTCTCAGCGCCCTTGTCATCCAGATGGGCTGGAAGGCTGCCTGAATGATGGCTTAGTGTTAGGAAGCCCTGAGCTTACAGTCTGGCCATCACCCTGCTTAATGATGCTGCTGCTTTTAGATTTGACATCCAGCGAAATGTGAAAGGCATCAGCTAATACCTTTGGGATGAATTCATCCGTCTGTCTTTTTTTTGAGGGCAGTGTTAATTTCATTAATGCTCATTGAAGAAAAAAATGAAATCTAAGTATCTAGTAAAGGTACTAAACATGAGATAATTTAATTCAGTTTGTTTGACTGAACTGAGCTTACACATTTTTGTGTGAATAATTCATTATCACCATCCTTGTCATCGGTGATGAGGGCCTAGTAGTTTGACAAATGGCTCTCAACCTTTTTAGTATGCATCTCAACACTTTATGCCTGCTCTGGCAGGCTGGGACAGCAGAAGGTCATCTCACTCACAAGGGTGAAGGAGAGACATCATCAAGGACATGCAAAGAAAGTCAACTCCAGTCACAGCATTCATTTAGATTTTGATCTTGAGTTAAATAAAATGCTGCACACAACTAGAAGGAAGAATGAAATAACATGCTTAATATCATATGTGTGGGTCAGAGCTCTAAACAAAATACTGCAATCTTCATGTCCTTGTCATGTCATGTCATGTCCTTTCACTTTTACATTTGCACATTGATCAGCTTGCTCACTGCTTGTTTGTGTGCAATTGCAGTGTCCCCATGAGCAGCAAGCACCTCATCGGCACTTCTGCCTCAGTCATGTTTTTTTCTCACTCTCAATTCCTCACACCGGTCAAAGTGTGTCCATCTAAGATCATGTTGTTGTGTTGTGGTCTGTCTGTGAATTGCGCTTTATGAGCCACTGGCTTTTCATAGCATCTTTAATCCCTGCTGCTGCAGCTTCTAATGTGAATTGCATGACACTCTGAAAACACTGAGCATAGCTGACCCACACTCCAAAATCACATTATTATCGAAACATTACATACAACCATATAATCTTGTGTTTTTTTGTTGACCAAGGTATCAAGAAATATTTATCCAGATGTTCCATTCAAATACATACATGCTAGAGCACATTTCTTGCAGAATTACTTTAAATATATAAATATGTATATTTCTGCTATTGAGATTGTCACAGCCAATGATAAACTAGTTATAGCCAAGATAATGTATTTGGGTGGTGAAATCCTTTCTGTGAGTTAAAATGTCTGCCTGAATCCAGGTTAAGAGAGTAAATGTTCGCAGCATGTTTTAGGTGTGAATGTGTGTAACTGGGTTTGTTGTTTGATTTCATTTTGCCCTCTTTTTCTCAGTCACAGCTATACTGCGTAAGTTAAAGCAGCAGTCCAGAGAAAGCGTAGAGGATAAGAGGCCGAAATTACTAAAGGCACTCAGGGAGGTGAGGATCAAAACTGGCTTCATGTTTAAAAATGTCACTGACAACAGTCATTGTGCATCGCTGCATTTTTACTCCTTGTGTAGTTTTAGTAACTGCTGAAATTTATAATGTGAAATCTTCACAGAACTGTACCCTTCGTCTCATGATGTATGAGTTCATCTGTTCAGCTTGAAATGTTTGCATCTTTTCTGTAGCTTGGTGACTTTTATCTGGAGCTTCATTGGGATTTTCAGAGCTGGGGTAAGTTCAATATATAACACCTGTTCTAATTACAGCACAACAATTGATGAGACTAGTTTCCATTTGAAATCAATTTTCTGACTTCTTAAAAGTTTAAAGTAGTTGGGTGGGTAAACTTTGTCTTTCTTTTATCATCAGTGTTAAACCTGCAAGTATGCAAAACTTCCATCCACTACAGTTGAATTAATTTACACCTTTTCTCCATTCTTTAGTGCCTTTGTTGTCCCGGATTTTGCCTTCTGATGCTTGTAAAATTTACAAGCAGGGCATCAACATCAGGTAAGACATCAAACACTAGATTGTTATTTCTTTTCTTTATTAAAGAGTCTTAGTTCACTGTTTAAAGAAATCCAGGTCAAGGACTTCTTTTAGATCTAAAAACGAGGACATAATCATCTTCAACGACTCGCCTCTCTTCTCTTGCTTGATTTAGACTTGATACCACTCTCATAGACTTCACTGATATGAAATGTCAGCGCGGAGATCTTAGCTTCATTTTCAATGGCGACGCGACACCCTCCCAGTCCTTTGTTGTTCTAGATAATGAAGCCAAAGTGTACCAAAGAATACACCATGAGGTGAGTGAGTGGCATCAACGTATTTTTTATTTATTTTTTCCACATTGTGTCATCATCATCACCTCATTCTCAATGTTTTCCTCCAAGGAGTCAGAGATGGAGACTGAAGAAGAAGTGGATATTTTGATGAGCAGCGACGTCTACTCTGCAACTCTGTCTACAAAGTCCATCACTTTCTCTCGCAGTCAGATCGGCTGGCTCTTCAGAGAGGATAAAACAGTAAGGCCTGTGTAATAATGACGCTGAGCACAGAAAGGAAACACAGTGTTACCCCTTCACAATGTAAAGGTGGCACTTAACGTTTGCAGAACATATTGGCCCTGCGCGCCCACACAGTCATTTAAGTTACTTTGAATAATGTTCTTCTCATAAACCTACGCACAGACCCGACCGCTGATTGGGATGAGAGGAAGTGAAGTTTGAAGCCTCTTTTAAATTGAATACAGCCATTAACCCCCCCCCCCCCCCCCCCCCCTCAGCCTGCCTCTTGTCTCATGATAAGAATGGTGCTGTAGGACTTTAAATTGCTAGGTGATTAAAAGTGCTTGTTTTCTGTACAGGAAAGAGTAGGAAACTTCCTAGCTGACTTCTATGCAGTGAACGGTCTTATGCTAGAGTCGAGAAAACGGCGAGAGCACCTTAGCGAGGAGGACATCCTGAGGAACAAAGCTATTATGGAGAGCTTGAGTAAAGGAGGCAGCATCAGTGAACAGAACTTTGAGGTGAAATGAAAGAAATTCAATGTCCCGACTATCTTGTGTTTCTGAACAATAAAGGCTCTGATGACTCACTCATATTTTCTTACCCCCAGCCTGTGAGGAGGCAGTCCCTCACCGCTCCAGACCCCAACACAATTTCTTGGGAAGAGTACATCACTGCAGAGCATGGAAAGTGAGCATCTGGTGATTTCTAGGACTATATCAGTCCCAATTGTAATAGCAGTTAATTCAGGGCAGCTATGAGCAGATCAGATTCCACATGAACCACCGTGGGTATTTAAAAGCAATGTCTTTGTGTCACTCCCCATCCTAAGGCCGCCTCATCTTGGGAGAGAGCTTGTGTGTAAGGAAAGCAAGAAGAACTTCAAAGCCACTGTAGCAATGAGCCAGGATTTCCCTCTAGGCATTGAGTCGTAAGTACAGCGCTTCCTTCTTAGACCTGTTTACAAAGCTTTTTGTTCAGATCGATTGTGGATAAATACACTCGTGATTTTGGGAAAAGAGTGGTGTGGCTTGATTTTGAGACTCGTGCTAGAGCTGGCTTGATTCCCAAAAGTTGCATGTTGTTTTGCTTAAAGTAACAACCATCCAGTTCATTAATAATTAGTGAAAAGTACATGATTAGATACAAAATGACTGGATTGTAGTGTATTGTAGCTGTGATTCAGATCCAGTTACAGAGATTCGAATTGTTTCTCCTGGGTTGCTCATGGCAGGCCGAAGCTAAAAAAAATGCTTTTTCTAAAACAGATGTTAGAGTCTGCAGCTTTAATCAGCTTTAATCAGTCTAATCACTCTGTTTAACTAGAATTCACAAATGTAACAACAGGAATTTTTAATTCTCAGCTGTCCTGTATTCACTGGTTTCTTCTCCATAGCAAAAGTGCTCAAGCCTGCTGTGCTGCAGTCAGCAAAAGGAAGTTGAAATAATTGAAATTATGGGAAGTAAACCTGTGGTTTACTTCCCATAAACCTGTGGTCATTATATTATCTGCGGTTACCCTTCAAAGTTAATCAAATGGGACACAAATTACACGTATTTATTGTGGAAAAACATCCAATTTTAAATATTTGTGTTTGGTTAAATATGTGAACATGTACCTTCAGTAATTAGTGTGACCACCATTTGCAGCCGTAACTTCAGTAACGTTTCCTGTTTGGAACTGTTTTATAAGCTCCGCATATCAGTTTGAAGGCATTTTAGCCCAACAGCTTCGGTTTATGGATTGTCGGTTGGCTGTGGATATTTCTCTAAGCCAATTCAATTGTAATAATAAAGATTTGTAATAATTAAGAGAGAGCATTTTCTGTCCAGATGGTTGGAGGAGGATTTCATTAATCTAAAGGCACTTTCAGAACATCAAGTCTTTAAATTACCGTCTGGGCTTTTCAAATATTGCTGGTTTATTATTTTCATAGAAATCCATGCTACCTTATGTCAGTGGGGTCCTTGGAAATAAACGAGGGTGGCTGGCTTCACCACTCATTCATTCAGTGCATTTACAGTCTTGCTCAGGGTCACAGTTTGGTGAAAGTCAGTGTTCTTTCTTCTCTCAAGATCTCAAATTGCTGTTTGACTCTTTTGCTGAGATTTCGGAAGGTTTTCTGTACCTGACAGCAAATTATGACAAATAAAAGACTCGTTTTGACTCATTTTGCTATGCCTGCAGGTTACTAAATGTGTTGGAGGTCGTAGCCCCGTTCAAGCACTTCAACAAACTCCGAGAGTTTGTTCAGATGAAACTTCCGCCTGGGTTTCCAGTCAAACTTGGTATGTGTACGTTTGTGTCAACCTGCTGCTTTATTCCTGTCAGTGGATTGAGCTGGAAAGGAACAATAACAGAACATTATTTCTTCTCTCGTTTCCTCCCTTACAGACATCCCTGTCTTCCCAACAATTACAGCCACTGTCACCTTTCAAGAATTCCGCTATGATGAATTTGAGGAGTCAATTTTCTTCATCCCTGCTGAGTACAAAGAAGATCCCAGTCGCTTTCCAGACCTCTGAGCTGTGAAATGGCCAGCAAGTGAATATGTTTTGGGAGTGGGAGTGGGGGGGGGGAATTGGAATTTTGTGTTGTTTTATTAGTACATTCATTGTTAAAAAAGGTCAGTTGAGTTGTTGATCAGATCGGTTGTTTCTTTAGCCAATGGATCCAAAGCAAGTCAATGCAATCTTGCATAGAAATGCGTATTGGCTGTTGTTTTCATGAAACGAGTGATAGCTTTCATTGTACTCTGTACACTGTTCACCAACTGAGCGGTTCACTCCACTGCTCTGTGCTGCTCTCACAAAACCCAGCCTAGTCTCATCGCTCTTGTAATATTTACTATATCTCCTCATTTTAACACACTGAACACTCATTCTTGAAACTGCACAGCCATCTGTAAATAACACATCAGCAATTCATAACAAAATCACACATATATAGCTATATCCTCACACTGAGCCTAATATTCATTTATAAATTATGTATGAGATATATATATATAAATATATATACTCAAGGAAGTAACACTGTGTAGCAATACATTTCCAGTACTTATGAATGTTTTTACCCAGCTGTGAGAAGGTTTAACATAAAAATGCATAAACAGTTCGATATCCAAGCCTTTTCCCCTATGCAGGATGCAACTTCCTGTATTTTCAGGTTAGCTCACGTTACCTCTCAGTTGTCTCCATGTTTGTCTGTGCTCAGTGTGAGTGAATACTTGTACTGTCAAGGGTTGTTTGTATATTTGTGTGTGGGAGAACCCAGATGGGATATCAGGTAAACTGTTCTTTGTTTAACACTGCACTGATATGAAGTATATTTAAGGCATGCGGTGGCTGTATTGGCCTACTGGATCACATGCATCTTTAAGCTATATTCTCTTAACATTTGTTGCATTATATGCAGACTTGTTTGTATTTACATTTAAGGAAAAACTGAAATCTATAACACTAACAGTGTTTAGTGCTTCTAAAATCTTCACGAGTCTGCGTAAAATTTTGTTTTTGGCTTTTTGTTTTGTTTTAATCCAATCAGAGTAAACCAAGCTGTGAAGTTTATATGGCTGGAAATACCAGAATTAGCCATATGAGAAACTGATCCATTGCGTTTCAGCTTCAGCTAATATGTACTGCAACCATACCTACTTCACATCCCTTTAAATAAAGCACCAGCATCATGTTTCAACTGTCTTTGTGCAAGTTTAATAAAAAGATATTCTGAGGCTTCCAAATAAGCATCTGTTAATCTGTCAACTGTTACATATTTTGCTGTACTACAGTATCTGTTATGCAACACTTTGGACTCAGACATGTTTTTACATACAAGTATTGTATTATTCTTTTCAGTGTACACAGAGACTTTCTGAAGGTTTAAATCTTAAATTTATTTTCTATGATCAATAGTTCAAAATAAAGTGTTCACTTTATTTAAAAGTTGGAACCTTTGACAATTTTAAAAGCATAATCATATTTTGTAATAACTTAAAATTAAGTCATCAACAGTTCAAACAATTAACTGATCTTGTTATTGTACCATCACTTTTCCACTTTTAAATGTATTTTAATTACAAAACTATACAAGAATGGACATAAAGAATTTAATCACTGTTCCTCCTCATTTCTATTACCCATATACTAAAGTATGATGTAAAATATGAAAAACAAAATCTAATCTGTCCAAATAGACTTTATTATAAAAGAAATTGTTCATAAAACACTTTGAAATCACAAAAAGCAAATGTTATCGTTTCAAACAGACGGGGAAAGAGACCTGAGCAGCAAACCACTAAACAAATGTAAATCTGTGACAAAATCTCTCAAAACAAGATCAGGGCAAAGCAAAGCTGTTTAAATATACTAAAGCTGTGAAAAAGATAAAGGACAGTATGACAATGCAGCCATTTACATCTGCAAAAACACAAACTCATCTCTGTGACAAATACAATTCCAAACACATTTCACATTTTATGTCATTCTGTAACACATTCACAACCAGAGAGGAGGGACTAGGAGAGACAAAGCAGGTCAGACCACTCAGTCGCTGACATCCATGTCCTCTTCATGACGATCATCAGCACCGTTAACTTTAGCCTGCTTCACAGGACAGACTGTCCCATTACCTTCTACTGACTGAGGAGACAAAGCAGAGTAATCTGAATCCTTCCTGTCCTCCCTCTCCTTGTCACTGTCGTAACCTTGTTCTTCTTCATCGTAATCCCTGGTGATCTGTGAAAGGACACCAATGGACAGTACATTTTAGAGTGTAAACGCCTCCAGTTTGTCCTAAATTAGAGCAGCACTGCTCACCTCTGTGAGTTAAGACAAAGGCTGTCAAACATACCCCAAACAGCAGACGAAGTTCAGATTTTTACACAGGACAAAACATGCATTGTCCTCTTTGTAGACCAACCTTAACATCTCCTTTCTCACAGTCTGATTTTCTGTCCCGCTCTCGTTCTTTGTCTTTACTTTTCTTTTTCTTGCTGTTGGAGCGTTCGCGTTCCTCACGAATACGTTCCTTGTCATTCCTGCGGTCTCTGTCCCTTTCCTTTTCCCTTTTCTTTTCCTTCTTGTGTCTGCAGGAGGAGAAAAGTCCAGTGTCTCATTAAATTACCAGGACCAGACAAAGAAAATGTAGGTTTGCGTTTTTTGTTGCTCATTGGACTGTTAACTCTCACATACTGTTTGCTTGTAATATTTCTTTCTTGACAGACATTTCAGAAGACAGAATAATTTTTTTTTTAGTTTTCTATTGCTCATGAGGAAATCTTAGTCCTGTCAAGTGTTCAACCACAATCCTGGTGGGTTTTTTTTCCTTCCACACCTAACCCAACTTTTGAGGTTTTATTAAAACCAATTCAAAACCACCAGTTGTTCATGAACCGTTCGGAAAAGCAAGCTTCTAAATTAATTTGACTTTCCAATGGTGCACTGATGATGCATTTAGCATGAACAGAAAGTCAGCGCATCCAAAAAAGTTTCACATCAACAAACAAACCTTCGAGGAGATGGAGACCTGGAACTTCTCCTTTTAGGGGACTTTTTAGGAGATCTGCTGTTGCTCCGACTTCTCCTACGTCTCCTGTGAAGTAGAACCAGACAAAAACTTAAATATTGTATCCCGACTTCAAATCAGACACAGCAGGTCTATAAATTTTGCCAAAGCACACAAACATCCTGGATTTACTCACCGGCTGATGCTGCGTGACCTCCTGGCTGTGCTGTAACTTTTAGGTGGTGTTTTGGATCTTCTTCTCCCAGAGTCATCTTTCTTTTTATCTCTGTAGATAATTTCAATTGAAGATGTTAGGAAAATGTTAATGACTGAGAGCATTCTCATGGATAAGCTTTAACACACACTTAACTTACCTTGATCTGCTACTAGATCTCCTGCTCCGGTCTCTGGAGTGGGTGCGCCTCCTGCGCGGACTTTTAGAGCGCTTCCGGTTTCTCGAGCTTGATCTTCGCTTTGATCTGCTTCTGCTTCGCCTGCAACCAGCGATTGAAACTATTTAGCATTGTGTGGTAAAAATAAAGTTTCCCAATCTTAACTACTAAATGATTGAAAAGAAGATTTCACCTGTATCTTGAACGCGATCTGGACCTTCTCCTTCTAGACCTGGACCTGGAACGAGAGTGCTTCTTTTTGCTCTCCTTACCTGTAGGACATTAAGAATGTTGACAGAATATTAGACATTTATAATGAGGATATAGCAGAGACATAGGACCAGTGTGACAACAGAAGCTATTAAAAAATGCAAAAATCAACTTTTGTCCACTCACTTCCAGGTTCAATAGCAGCAGAAATGAGCGACTGAGCCTCTCTGACTCTCTTCATGGCCTCTTCGATTTCTTTACTGGATGCATCTGCCTTCAGGCCTGGGTTCAGATTTAGGCCTGCAGCAAGGGGATTTAGCCTGAACAGAAGAATAATTATGAGTTTATTCAACATAATGCAGACACACCAACACAGATTTCTTTAAGTAAGCCTTTGCATACTTACTTTGGATCTGTCATTAATTTTAACAACTGATCAGCAGCCTGTAAAGGGACAGTTGAAAAAGAGAGTGTGATTAAATGTACTTTATGTTCCCCTATGCAGATTTAGGAAATAAATCACAATAATCATTGTCATTCGAGGTGACTTCACAACCTGGGGATTCATATTGGGTCCTGGAAATCCAAAAGCAGCCATCGCATCTAGGGTTGTCCCAGCGAAAGGGTTTCCTCCAAGCTAGAACAAAAACACACACATACGAATGCACTTTTTGCTGGACTGCTGTTGAGCTCTTACAAATGTTTACATACTAGTGGTAAAACATGAAAGTAATGATGGTTACTACTGCATCATGATTTCCTTCCTGTATGAACCAACTAGGGTTTCCTCTATTTTTCATTTATGTTGTCTATTGTAAGGTTAATTGGATTAAAAGGTAAACAGTTAGGTTTACTGATGACATCATCATATGGCTTTATTGTTTGCCTTCATAATTTACCTTTAAAGATTTTTGTCGAGGACAAAAGGCATAGCAATAGTATTTGTACGAGAGTTCAGCTCAACTACTGAAGGGAGCAGACATGGTCAACAGGAACTGACTACAAGGCTGTGGGCAGAGCGACAAGGTAGAAGTAAAAGGTTCAGTGTGTAGCTGTGGAGGGAAACGGTTTCTTAACGGGTTCTGTGGGTTTAGCCTGACTTTGAGAAACTTGTCTGATGAAACTGTCTGAACATGTTTGTGAGATTACTCTTCGTAAACTTGTATGTACAATTAGTCTGTTATCGGCTTAGTTTAGAAGCAAATACAATAAATGTTCAGTGTTTGTAATTGAACGATCTCCGGAGTGAAGCACATGTTGTGGACCATCAGATACGAGAAAGATCGTCTCTATACTTTCAACAAACAAAAAAATACGACTACTCCTGACCTAATTTTACCCACCTTGAAATGGTAAAATAACATCATAAATATATAATCTCTCTACTCACTCACTAGTAGTCTGCTATGATCAGTGTGAAGACTTACAGCTGGATTGGGGATGGGACTGGGTGTTGGAAGAAGTCCTCCTCCTGGCAGAATTCCTGCTACAGCATTTGCTGGCGCCAACAGTGACAAAGCTTTAGCCTCATCTGGAATCGATCCTACATGAGAATAAAATCCGGCATTAGGAGAGAATAACATTCTTACAGCATAAAGTACATAAACACATTTTCAAGGGGAAAAAAAAAAATGTCTTCACACTGCATTTCTTCATTTAGGTTCAACAAATTGGTTACCTTACACATCAGAGAAGATTGTTCCCTTAGTTCAACAAAATCATTGCAGTGACATAACTATTGCTGGAATATTTCACACTACTCCAATGAACACTGCCAAGAATATATCACCTGAACGTGTTTTTTAAGTCATGAACCAAACGTTAGCAAGCACAGCGGCTTCTCCAGTTGGGTGTGCCCTCAATTTTCATATAGATGTTTACTGAAACAAGCGACTCACGCTGGCGGCTTCGCTACTAAAAGCACACAGAGAAAAATCGAGATACACACAACAAAGAGAAATTTAGGGATTTGGCAAGAACACTATACAAACTATCAGTGTGTACTTACCAAACACATTTCAGAGGATAAAGTTGTAATATACTAAATGGCAAAAACAGAAAATTAGGGTAGGTAGCGTGGCTGTTGTACATCATTCTAGTATGCTTACCTGTGACTGCATCAATTAACCAAACCAGAACAGCAGATTGGCAACAGACGGGTTTGATTAACGTGCTCTATCACAAATCAATAAAGTATATTTTTTCCCTTTATTTGGAATGTGGCTGGGATTTAATTTTTAAAAACGGTCCAAGATTATTATATGAAACACCTCATAATCATCTAATTGTTAATCCACCCCCAAAACAACATGACTTAATACGGACATACAACAATGACAACATTTAAATAAAAGAGCACACTGGAGAGAAATTGCTGCAGGAGACAAAACGGTTGGTTGGTATTTTCAGCAGGGCCTGGTATACAGGACTGGCTGAGCCAGGAAAAAGAACTGTAAAACAACAACAAAAAAAGACCACTGTTAAAGAGAATATTGTACGAACATTCCATGTCCGCGTGGGGTATTTTTGACAAGGAAACGCAGTGCAACTAACTTGTCAGAAATTATATAAATAACGATCATTGACTAGTGTTTTAAGTCCCAATCGAACTGCCAAGATTCGCCTTTTCAAAGTTAGTCTCTGTAGTGTCAGCCATCTAGGGATATGATTATCAACACCCAGCCTTAATGTACAAGCTTTGAGATGACATCCAAAAGTACTGATTTTCGTTCAAAGTTTTTTTTCTATTAGTCAGGATTTTTTTATGTTATTGCCAACAGCTCCCATGAAAAGACCCAGAACAAAGTATGTCTCAAGGCTCTCAAACTTCTACAATCTGCCTGTTCTCAGTCACAATTCACTCAGTTTGAACTAGTCACAAAAGTTTATAACAAATATGACTGTATGGCAAATAAATATACTTTTAATGTGCTAGCAAGAAATTTTAATAGAAGGATGGTTTGTGACTTGAAATAAACTGTTGTGTCTGCATTCACCATAATGAGCAAACATGTCACCCGGTGTAAAGACCGGAGCTCTGATATGCTTCTGATAGTTTTTGGACAACAATGGTCTTTTTTGTCTTCTCATGAGATTTGTTCGGTAAAAGCATATGGAGATTACAGTCACTGTAATAAAATGAATAGATATGCAGTGTCCAAAGCTGCAAAAATGCTATGTCCGTTACAGCTGACCTTTTATACTCTAGAAAAGATAAGTTAGACAGAATGAAAGAAAAAGAGAAGGCAGAGAAAGAATAGAGGACACAAAAAGAGAGGGGTGGGGCTTGAATGCTTGCTGGCCTTTGCAAATGTCTACAATCCCCTGTTGGCAGGCAGAGGACCACTTTCAGCCATCAACGAGGGGGCTGCTTTTGCCTTCTTCACTACAAAAATCACACTCAAAACACACACACACACACATATACACACACACAAATAACAGAGAGAAGTTTAACAGAGGATAGTCCAATATGGGGGAGTAAATGAAATTCATATGGTTAAGAGTTTAATAAACTTCTGAACTGTGTGTGTCTGTGGTGCCCACAGCTAGGGACTGTTCAACCAGTCTGTGCGGGAGGTTTGGATAGACTGCATTTTCTACATGCAGACAAGATTATTAAGGCAGAGAAAAACTGTTTCCTACAGATGTATTTTTTCAAAAATTAAATACGAACTGTGCGGGTTATGCCATTGCCAGCATCACTGAAATTATTTTAAAAATCTCACATAGACCAGTTGAGCTGACTTGTGTGAAATTCACATATGGGACGGCAAAATTAACTTTCACGCATTTACACCGTCACTATTCAGGAGTCATGCCACTCAATCGACGAGGACCACTCATACATAAAGAACAAGTCTGAGACAAACCTTCTGCAAATGGAACCACTATCAACGCTCTGTCCACAAACACGGTGTTAGTGAGATGCTGAGACACTCCAACAGACTCGGGCTCCTGGAACTTCACAAAGCAAACCCGCGACGTCACAGGCATCGGAGAATCACTGTAGAAGAAATGAATAATAATGGTACATTCAGTAATACAAAACAAAAATGATTCTAAGAGTCAGTGTAAAACCACCCTTCAATACAACTTCCCTGCTTCATACTGTCCCCATAAAATAAGTGTCATGACACTGCATTAGTTACCATTTGGATATTACATATTAAGTCATAATAATTCTTGTCAATAAAGCAAAAAAGAAACGCTGCTCTTCTATTCATTTTATACCTTTAGGGTTATGTGGCTATTGGTCAGGAAAAAACTAAAACCTTAATGGGGACATTTTTTTAAACATTCACATTTACACAACACAATAGATTAATTATATCAGGTTGTTGTTGTTGTTTTTTTATTAGATTTTTCCTGTATTTATATTTTTATTAAATTTTTGCTGTCTTTTGTGTCATTTATTTTAATCCCATTCTTAACATTAGGCTGGAAACACTTGTGAAGTAACTTTAACATGTTAAAATTCATTTAAAAATAGGGTATGCTTACTGTCTATTCTTGATTTTAAAAAAATTAAAAACAACCTTCATTTTCATTTAGCAACATAAACATATTCTACAGGCTTGTTACATTGCCCCATCCCCCCCCCCCCCCCCCCCCCCCCCGAGGAGCTTCCGTGTCCCAGCTTGCTGCGCTACCTATTGAGCTACAAGGCCGGCAACTCTTTTTTTGCTACCTATATTTACTAGTATTGATTATTAGTTTTGATTCCAACACAGAGTTTCATCAAAGTTACATTGTAAAAATGTGAATATTAACCTTATTTACCATGAGTTGACGTTAGCCAACTTCATATTTACTAGCTAACTGTATAAGAGGCCTACACTTCCGTAACGTTACCACTAGGGCATCTTAAATGTTTAGCAACAAATATGGCAATAACGCTATGTAACTTCACTCCAATGTCCGTAAACTTGATAAATGGTCAGATATTCAACTCACTCTGGTGGAAATAACTTAAGTTCTTCGATGGTTCCCAGAAAACCGAACAGCGTTCTCATCTGGTCCGATGTTGTGCTCGGCGACACGTTCGTCACCTGCACTACCTTCGTCGTGTAATTCATTTTTCTGAGTAATGCAGCAAAAATGGCAACGCTTGAAATAACTACAAAACTTAAACACAACTTAAATTACAGCCGCTACTATCCGCGGTTTATTAAATCTGCTTGCTACGTAATTTACTAGCTTAGTTTTCGCTCTCAACTACAACAGCTAGCTTAAGAGTTTCGCCGCCATGTTGCGTAATAATGGAATAAAGTGCGCATGCGTAACGCTGAAAGCTGTGATAACGTTCAGACTTCAATACAAAAATTACACGTTTTAGTGGTTTGTTTACGTACCTACATATCAATCCGTGGAATATAAATGGGTCACAACAAAAACGGAAGAATAAAATGTAGACAATGCTTTAGTACTCAACAACCAACAGATGTCGCCCTCACTTTATAGAAAATAGGCCTTTTGTAAACCAGGAAGTAATGAGGAAGCAGCATGTTTGTCTTTGGCTTAGCAACATATTAAAAAATGTGGTGACTCTTTTTCGTTTATTTTTAATTTTTTGCTTGTTTTTTGTTTGTTTGTATTTATGTCCTTTCTGCTTATCCCGTGAGTTTGGTGTCACCACAGCGGATCATTGTCCCCATGACATCATCTACTGAATTTGATTTGCTAATGTCTGTTTTGTAACAATTTAGTAAAAAAATATGATCCAATAAATTGGAAGTACAGCAGCAAAACTTTGGGCAAATGCTGGTTCTTAGTGGTCATTATAAAAAAATCTATGGCTAGGCTTGTATAATCAAGGCATTCTAAAATTATCTTGAAGGGATCTGCAAGAAATTTGCTAAATCTAGAAATACCCTGAACCGCCTTCTAAAAGTGTTTGTACTATTCATTTGTAATATGTAATATGGAGGTAATATGTGCCCTTATAGCAGGAACCAACATGCACATGCCACAATAAGTTAAGCTTCTTTTCTGTTTCAAGTCAATTGATACATTTTTCATTTGAAGAAAGACAAAATTTTAATCTATTGCTCCAGCAGGTGTCAGTTGCTCTATGGTGCCCAATTGTTTGCATACAATTGTTTGTGTCCCTTTTCATTTTTGTGTTTCTCAATGTGGGATTCTTTTCAGTTCCCGCTGTCACTTGTAAATATCCTGTCATGCAAAATACAGTCTGTTTTCTCATTTCCCTTACATGTGGATAGTTTGGTCTGTACAAGCATTCACCAATGTTCACCCTTGACCGTTGTGATACTAGTCTGGCCAAACAGCCTCAATCAAGGTTCAGTCCACAGTGTTTGACTAGGTTGATTTTGAAATCTCAGGGGATCAAACACATCCACAAGGAAAATCTGCCTTTGGCTACAAACGCACTATGTGCAAGCTGAGAGTATTTTAGATTTACTTCATGTTTGCTACCAAGTTCTTTTCTGGAGCTTTCAACCACATCACAGTTGTCATCAAATGATGTATTTTGCTAAGTTGCAATGGAGACGGATTTGTCCATGTGCGGCCATCATTAGCTCCACAACTCATAATCACCATGACGACTGAGCAAACTTTATATACTGGCAAGGGCCATGAAATTATATGTAAAGCCCCAGAATAAGTTGGAATATCAATTGGGATGGGTTTATCAATCTGTGCATTTATTGTTTTAGATTTATATTGTAAATGGTCTTCTTATATAGCACATTTTTCCAAAGCACTTCACACTGTTGTTTCTCATTCACCCAATTTCACCCTCTGACCCTAACCCATGAACAATCGCGTTACCAACTGAGCTACAGCCATCCACAGACTAGCTGAAACAATTTGCAAATCCAAATTAATAAAAATCACACAATGAATCAATAACACAATGATTTCTCGATAGGTTACAAATGGCCATATGATTTATATGATTCATATGAGTCACAATTTTGAGTCCTCATTTGTTGTTTGTTTTGGCCCCTGTGGTAGTTGATAAAGCTATTTTTAGCTTATGGAAAAAGAGGGCGTTTAAAATGTTTGATTAATTGGTTATCAAACATGTTGTGTTGAGTAGTCAGTGGATCATGTCACAACCCTCCCACTGACAAAAATGCCTCTGTTGAAACTGGGCTAATGGTGTTTTTTCCCAGAAGAAACAATACAGTGTTTGTCTTCAGACTACATTGAACATAATCCCTACACTTGGATTATAGCTGCACTGAGACAAGCAAGTCCAGGCATTTTGTGCTCACAGCAAAGAACCACTGGTCACATTTCATCCAATTAGCAATGTGCCCGATGCTTGTTGTACAATGTCACCTAATAATAGCAACGAAGGTTCACTGTTAGTGTGGTTTCACAACAGCCGATCCTCAGGCTATTGCTGTGTTATTTAAGAAAAATATTATTTAATCGAAAACAAGGTGAAATACCTTTTTTCTTTGGTCAGTTTGGCTTTAATCCCAATAGTTCTTTCCATGTGTCCTATAAAGTCAACAAGTGTGCAATTTATCGATATGTCAACAAGACTGACAGTTTGTACAGCACGGAACACACATATTCCTTCTTTTCTGTTGTTTTAAAGACTTGTTTCATGTTATTTAACAGTCCTGCGCATTGCATCAACATTCTCAAATATGCTGCACAATGTATTTCTCCATAGGTGTATTGTAAATCAAATAATTCAAACACCTTGAAACAATTGATATCAATATCACATACAGTATTGCCACATATTGTAAAGCATGGTTCTCTGCAATAAATATTCAATGCAATAAATCCGGTTTCAGAGAGGTGGTCATTGAGTCATCCACCAGAGGATATTAGCACAATGGGATTGTTGTTTATAGTGTGACATGATTGGCTAAGGGAAAGGTTTACTGTGCAGATTGGAGTGACTGAAACAAATAAATATCACAAATCCACTGGGAGATCAGAGACTTCCAGTCTAGAAGTGACCAAAGTTGTTCTGTGTGTTACCAAAAGAAGAAGGAATCATGGTCAGCCGGTGAGTTTTTAATGAATTCAGACTCTTCTTTTAATAAATTCGTTTTTCTTTTTTTTTGACTCGTGCTTATTGTAATAAGTTGGAAAACTAGCTATTTCACATATCTTGTGCTTGATCCCCTGACTTTCACGCAGTCATTTGAATGGTTAGTTTGTTTGCAACTGATTAGGCTTTTGGAGGATTTTAAAGCTCAACACTTGACCTGTATATCTTGTCTTATATGTAGCTTCTATTGTTAGCAGAATGAGTATTAAACTTACTGAATTTTTTTATTTAATAAACTGCAGTGCTTGTTGATATCTTTGTCATTCATTAACAGATTTGAACACCCAGCTGGTAGCTACAAGAAAATCTTTGAGACATGTGAAGAGTTGTCTGAGCCTCTTCCCACCACAGTTACAGGTTTGTTTGGATCTCTCAGACAGAAATAGATTGTGACATTTGTAAAGTGACGGCACTGTTCAGGAAACTAACTTGTAGCTCAAAGTCTTCTGACAACCTGGATATGTTGAAATTCAATTTTAAAAATCTAATGATGGAAAAAGAACTTTTTGACTCTTATTTTGCAGGTAGGATTCCTTCATTTCTGAAGGGCAGTCTTCTCCGTTTGGGACCTGGTCTTTTTGAAGTAGGGGATGAACCTTTCTATCACCTCTTCGATGGCCAGGCTATCATGCACAAATTTGACTTTAAGAATGGCCAAGTCACCTACTTCCGAAAGTAAGACTTTAAGGAGAAAACTCCCGCTTTACATTTTTTCAGACTGATTGGATAATTTACTACAATGCTACACAATCCATTATCGCACAATCAAGGTACAGACACTGCACTTCTCTTTGTCTGTAATACAGCTGCATACACAGCTAGATTAGCATCATGAAATTATATCATAATTTGCAACATTAAAAAAACATTATCAGCAATGAGATAAAGTCACTAACTGATTAAATCACCCCAATCAATGGCTCACAATAAATCATAAATTCATTTTTATATCTAGATATATTAACCAAGTAATTCTACTCCTTTACTCAGCTGAGGGTAGAATCATTCAATGCATTAAAGGTAATGTGTGATTAATTTCATTTTCACTCTTTATTCCATTTAGGTATATCAGGACAGATGCCTACGTACGCGCCATCACAGAGAAGCGTGTAGTGATCACTGAGTTTGGTACATGTGCGTACCCTGACCCCTGCAAAAATATTTTCTCCAGGTGGGTGGTACATGTGAATTATCCTGTCAGTTACCCAGATGCTGTTCACTGCATCATGCAAAGACGGGGCGTCTTTTTTTAATGACACTACTGTTTCTGTGTTTGCAGGTTTTTCTCTTACTTCAAAGGGGTGGAGGTCACAGATAACTGCCTGGTGAATGTCTATCCTGTTGGAGAGGATTTTTATGCTGTGACAGAAACAAACTACATTACTAAAGTAAACACTGAAACCTTGGAGACACTGAAAAAGGTACAGTAATACAAATATTACAATTTGAGGTGTGGACGTATGCTCTTACATTTAAACTTCCAGATGCATAATTTTCTACATGAAAGCACTTTAAAAATCTCTTTATTTTATATGCAGGTTGATATGTGTGACTATGTCAACATTAATGGAGTGACAGCCCACCCTCACATAGAGAAAGATGGCACTGTGTATAACATCGGAAACTGCATGGGTAAAGGAGCATCTCTAGCCTACAACATCGTCAAGATCCCACCCACGCAGAAAGGTTCAGATATATTAATATGTGTATGATATAACATAGAAATTAAAGTGTGAAACACTCATGTCAATCCCTTGTTGTTTTTTTTTCAGACAAGTCTGATCCCATTGAGAGATCCAAAGTAGTGGTGCAGTTCCCCAGTGCGGAGAGGTTCAAACCCTCCTATGTGCACAGGTGTGTGTGTGTGTGTGTGTGTGTGGGTCAATCGCTTAGCATGGATTTGGTATTAACACTGTCACTTGAAGTTCATCCTTTGTTGCTCTCTCCTCATCAATTTTAGCTTTGGCATGTCAGAAAACTACTTTGTGTTTGTGGAGACTCCAGTGAAGATCAACCTGCTGAAATTCCTGAGTGCCTGGAGCATTCGAGGCTCCAACTACATGGACTGCTTTGAGTCCAATGAGACCCAAGGAGTAAGAATTAGGAGATGCTTAATGTCTGTGGTGATTTTAAGGCTTCAAAAAATGCTTATAGTCATTGTTACTTTTACTAAAATCCCATTATATCTGCTTTGATGTAGACTTTGTTCCATATAGCCAAGAAGGACCCAGGGGAGTACATCAATATGAAGTTCAAAGGAGCAGCCATTGGCCTGTTTCACCACATCAACACCTATGAGGACCAGGGATACATAGTTTTTGACCTCTGTTCATGGAAAGGGTAATTTGAATTATTTAAACCCCTATCATTTTAATACAATACACGGACTCTTTGTGTTGCTCACTATTATTTCTTTGTGCCAGATTTGAGTTTGTTTACAACTATCTTTGGTTGGCCAACCTGAGAGCCAACTGGGACGAGGTAAAGAAGGCGGCCATGATAGCACCCCAGCCAGAGGTCCGCAGATATGTTATTCCCCTGGACATCCATAAGGTGAGTAACCTGTCTTGCTCACTAGAAGCATTCCAACTTCCGCTGACTGATGTTTAGTCTCATGTTCCTTGTTCTCATCCTGTCGTGAACTTGCTGCAGGAGGAGCAGGGGAAGAACCTCATTAGCCTGCCATATACCACAGCTACAGCCACCATGCACTCTGATGGGACCATCTGGCTAGAGCCTGAGGTGCTGTTCTCAGGGCCTCGCCAAGGTATCTAGCACCTCCAACACAGTGGAGCCATGGTGAGTCATTAAAAAACATCTTCATAGTCTAAACATTTTAATATTGTTTGTTTTAGCCTTTGAGTTCCCTCAAATCCACTACAAGATGTGTGGAGGAAAGAATTACACATATGCTTATGCCCTGGGCCTCAACCATTTCATACCAGACAGGGTATGTTAAAAAAAAAACAACAACCTTCAATCATACTTCAAATTGTGTAAAACTAAATTTTTAATTAACTGATTTTTTTTTTTACTTTTATGTGTAGATCTGCAAGTTGAACGTAAGAACCAAAGAGACCTGGGTATGGCAAGAGCCTGACTCATACCCCTCAGAGCCCCTGTTTGTTCAGAATCCAGAGGGGGTTGATGAAGATGATGGTATGTCAGCAGCAATGTAAACACAATACTAGACATTTAACTTTACACCATAATAATAATAATCCTGTGCTGTGATGTCAGGTGTGCTGTTGACCATTGTGGCGGCTCCTGGCTCCCAGAGACCGGCATACATGCTCATCCTCAATGCAAAGGATCTGTCCGAGGTCGCCAGGGCAGAAGTGGATTGCAACATTCCTGTCACCTTTCATGGGATGTACAAACCCTGATGATGCAACACGTTTGATGCCAGCGGTGATCAGCCATTCCAGAATTATCAGTAGCCTCTCAGTGCTAGAAGATGGATAAATAGATTAAAAGTATAGTGGTCAGAAGCATTTGTCCTCATTTGAAGTCAACATTGCTGGTTAGAGAAATTAAAATATAATGTGAATTTACGGGCCTTTTTGAGTCTACATGAGTGAACTCAGTGTTGCTTTAATAAATATGTATATGGATTTGTTCACTTGCAGTGTCACATGAATATTTAATGGTTGGAAAAATAAATTGGATCAATATTAAAAAAAAATTCTTGTTCTGTATTTGACTGTTGTGGCATCTTCATTGGCTGTTTACATGCTGGTGGGTAACAAAGTGACTGGTGATACACCTATTTAGTTACTATGGCTCAACCTTGGATAAAACCTTCTGAACAGGACACTGGAATCAGGCCAGCTCCAGCTGTGCACTAGTCTCACTGTTTGAGTTTTGGTAAAAAGAGGATTTCTTTTTTTTTTTTTTTTGAACTTCCTAATCTGCATCTGCAGTGTTTTCTTACAGAAATTACAGACTCTTTCTTAACGAGTGGACAGCAGCAGTACCAGCATCCTTTCACACTGAATTCTTGAGCACAAAATCCTATTAGTGACGCATTTGAACAAGTGACTTTTTCCAAGTTTGTCCTTACTGTGTTCCTTGTATTTTGTTGGAATCTGAAAGTAAAAGCACGTTGATTTTGCAGCACTTCTAAGCTGATTAATTGTTATTGCTTAAGCTGAAGAAAGCATGTTGCAATGAATTATTCTTTTGCAGTGGCCCTCAATGATGGGAAGACCCTATGTAAACTGAATCACATGTGAGATACATGTTCACAAACAAGGCTTCCATTTGTTCTTGTTTCGACCAGGATTTGTCTTGGGTTTTTGTAATTATAGGGGCAATCTCAGATGTTTCCACCAGGCATTGTTACTGAGGTTTCCCTCCAGAGCTGATTTAAGCCAAGAAAACAAAGTATTAAACATTAATAATGTG
Organism: Channa argus; assembly: GCF_033026475.1. Taxonomy (NCBI): domain Eukaryota; kingdom Metazoa; phylum Chordata; class Actinopteri; order Anabantiformes; family Channidae; genus Channa; species Channa argus. The sequence continues at coordinate 2,609,006 of NC_090210.1, read as the reverse complement.
GCCTCAGCTTGCTTGCTTGTGGCCAGTCGAATGGAGATTCACAATTATGCAGTCACATTTTTCACTACACTGCCAGATTTTACGACTGCATTAATGAAAGGCTCAAAGGAATATTTTGCAATACAGTATTCTGTAATCTCATACTTTAGTCACCACACGGCTGCAAATCTGCATTCTTACATGCATTAACCACTTTACAGACGGACACCAGCAAATGATGATGGTGAAGAGATGATGGTGAACGTTCTTTTAATTAAACAAACCAAATACATTTTTTTCTCTACAAAAAAGAAATAAAACAATATAACAGGATTATGTATTTTCAAAAATAAAAAATTAAGCTGAAAAACAAAGCAAAAAAAAAAAAACTAAACTATGAAAAATATCATATCTTAATTTTAACTATCACACAATAGGAGTCTCTCACACTTTGAGACATTCAGTTGGGACAGAGGTTTGCAGAGCCAGGTTTGAACAAGTGTAACAGTTATATCCATACTGTCCTAAATGCACATGTTCGTTTACATACATATAAAGATAAGACGAAAGTAAAACAGAGTAAACAGGAAATTTACACATTAAAACCAAATAAATCAAACAGTTTAAAGCAAAATCACGCAACCACAAAACTGTTTTAATGTAATAAAATGAAAATGTGATGGATAATGAATAAAATAAATGCATTCAAAATTTAAATGCTTTCAAAGCATCCCAAAAATATGTTTTATGTTTTGTAAAATATGCTTCTTCGTCTTCTCGTCACGTTCAGAACTACTACATATGGCTAGGCTAGATTATCTTAGCATAATGACGGCAAGAAGGTGGAAACAGCTAACCTGACACTATCTAAAAGTTGTAAAAGCATCAAAGCATCGCTAAAGCTTAACATGCTTTGCCTCATGGGTTTCACCAAAAGAATGGGATTGGAAAGTAAATTTGTAGTATTTTGTCAAAGGGTTACATGTTGTTGAACAACACATACACACGTTCATAAAACAATCATTCAATTTTTTTAATTTGTCTGTAAACAGAAAGTGTTAAATAGTGAGTTGAAAACATTTAACATACACAGAATAGCTTTTTGCTAACCTACACTCATTGTCTCTGTTGCAGCTACATATTTTATGCAAAGACATGTGAGTGGCATCTATCCTCTTCTCCAACTCGCAACAAGTCAATAAGCAATAACACACTTGTCCTTTAAACTGGAGCAAGCCTCTGTCCCTTCACTGCACACAAAACACACAAGAATCAAAAATCAGAAACACAGCAGAAGCTCACACTACTGAATCACAGATTTCATGATATACATCTTCAGGCTTACTTCAATGTGACGACTAACACCCTGGAAAATATCTTCATCAGCTATATAATTTTTGCATCTCAAGAAACAAAGGAATGATGTATTGGTAGTGCAAGGTTATAAGGTACATATATTAATATATTGTTTTAGATACTGTCCTATACGTAAAGTGCAAATCTCTGGATCAGATGTAAAGTGTGTGCAAGCATTTCTAATTTCTGACGGACTGATCCACCTGCCCATGCACAAATGAGCCCTTTACATTGGCCATCAGTGACTTCACACATTGTCTGCTGAAGCATTCACATTTCACATCGATTTGCCCTTCAACTCAAAGCATTTCTGAAGGGTGGTCTTTTGGAGTAGCCAAAGGCAACTTTGATATGGGCTCAATATTCACGTGTACTTACAAACTTTGGGTATTTCTATGTGCACAATATTTCTGTAATCTCGGCTAATGGGAAACCTCCTCTCAGTTATCCAACACAAAAAGTGTAAATGTCAGCTGTGTAGGGCCATTTTGTTTTGAGAGAGCATGTTAAGCAGATCAATAGGTTGAGGAAGTCCTCGCTCAGTGTTGCAGAGAACCTCAAATTTAATTAAACAGAATCCTGACAACACCTCGTAGAATTTTGGTCACAAATGTCTTCACCCAATCATCCACTTAAGTGGTGATTTACTGGGAGAGATGGTGAACTGGGGTCCACTGGGGAGAAACACCACTGAGACCAGCTCAAGTGGAAAGATTTCACACACACACAAATTACATGTATTCACTGTCGGTGGCAACACTGGACGCACAAACATGCAAGATCGTCTGGAAACATTTCTCACCGATTTGTGTAACTGATGCTGAAGACCGGCTTAATTAGACCAGGGGCATGGAAGGCCAACATTAAGTGAGTAAATTTGGAAATTTCCCAAGTGCAATACAACAGCCAATGCATATTTTTTAGCCCCTCTTGCTCTTTAGGTTATTGAGTTTTTGTGGGGTCTTGGAACTACTTTTGATCTAAGCGTGGGGGTGAAGGTGGAAGGGTGAGAAATCAGTTAGTCTCATAGGTGGAGAGCAGGGCAGCATCGACAGGCTCCATGCAGGAGGGGCAGGTGAAGGATCTCATCAGCCAGTCGTCTATACAGTCCATGTGGTAAATGTGCATACATGGCAGGAACCGGATGGGGTCACCGTACACAAAGTCCAGCATACAGATCACACATCTGCAAACAAATTAAATGACAAGCTTAAATACATTCGTTTTTGTTGTTACGGTGTATGACAACACGAGAATACAAATGATTTGGATCTTACTTTAATGTAATATTTTCATTTAACTTCACTGGCCTCTAAAGTCTGCACATGATTACAGGTTTTTAGAAACTAAATAATTAACCTCCTAATTTAGATAATGAGCAACAGAAAATGAACTGGTAACAGTATTGATAATTATTTGAGTCATTTGAAACAAAAGCAGTAGTAGTCTGTAGTTTCCGCTTGTCAAAAGTGAGGATTTGCTGCTTTGCCGTTTCTATATTTGCACATAAAAAAATCGCCTTGAGCTCTGCCAAATTATTCTCGACATTTAATACACCAATCACAGACAAAACAACTTTATTGACAATAATCAGACAATAATCATTAGCAGAAGCCCTAAAGTTACATTTTGTTTCTAAACCTTTTAGCTGAACAAAAGAGAAACAACTGGATTCTTGTTTGTGACCAATGCACTATATTATATTATTAATTATATTAAAGATATCAAAGCCTGACTGCTTATCCAATATAGCATTTTAATCATGTGAAATGTATCTATTTGCCATTTTCCAAAGCCCAAGGTAACGTATTCAAATTAATAGTTTTGTCAAAACAAGAATCTTACTCAAAGAAATATTTACTTTACAGTGGCATAAAATAGAGCAAAACAACTAATACTTTGTACTTAATTGGCCCAAAATGTAAAGAATTGGTGTCAGATATGTTCTGTTGCATTGAAATTACATCTTCAACTTTAACTTTTAAGAGTAATCAAGCACCAAGTTATTATTATTATTATTATAATATTTACTTCTTTCCATTGGCTAGTGGTTCTGGCACATGAAAAATACAACAAAACCAGGTTCATACAAATTTGCCTACAAATTCTTGACTAGTATATATCTGTACTAAATGTCTACAGTGAATCAAATCATTCAGCTTAAGATTAAACATTATTTTAAAAGTGTCTATGTATTCTGAGGTCAGGTCTATACAAAATATTACGCCTATTCAGTTACTACGGCTCAACCTTGTCTCATGTAGCCACCACATGCAAAAACCCGCAAAATGCTTACTCTCTGATCTTTTTCTCTGAGCCGTCTTGCCCTCCATCATAAACGCCCTTAGGGAGGTGTTGGATGAGGCCGATGCGCTGAGCTATGCGGATCTGCTCCTCCTCTGTCAGCTGGGTGGCCAGACGGGACTGACTAGGCGTGGGATGGTACATTGGCATGTGAGCCTGCTCCTAGTAGACGACAGAGAAACACTAAAATGAAACAAAAACATCCTCCCATATCGGCTCACTCATACACTAAAGTGATCTGACAGGTCGGATGAACCGGGAAGGGAAAAAAGGCTCTTTACAGGCCAGTTAGTGAGAAACAAAGCAAACCCCACTGGTTTACTCCGGTGTATTATAGACTGTACTGTACTGCTTGGTGACATAAATAGGGCACACAAAAACATGAACCACGGGGATATTTTCACGAACAGTAGCTTGTGCATGTCAACATTTAGGCTTTAACTTACAATACCGTTACTGACGCAACCATGTGTCCTTGATGAGACAGAAATGTAGTGTTTTGGATCGATAACCTGGAAGCTGCTTCTCACCTGGTATGGCGGAGGAGGCTCCAGGTCAGGATCTATCCCGTCACCGAAACTCGCCCTGTCTGACTGGGATTCATGAAGCAGAGAGATGTCGTCTGATGTCGGAGACTTGAGACAGTTGCCCATGTCTTCGTGTCTCCAGTCCTGTCCTGCTCGAACGTTAAAAATCGGGACTCTGTGTTGCTAAAGTTGCTTTCGATGGCTAGTGATAGTTGAATCTTTTCCACGATCGCAGAAAACATGAATTCACAGCTCAAACATCTATTGCCAAATATTTAGTATGCATGATAATAAAAGTCGTAGGTAGAGGTTAAATGTGAACAACCGCCCCTCGCTAAGCTCTCTTCATGTTTACAGACCCCCACCTGGAAAACAAAACAAAGAAGTCTCTTGCTAACGACAACTAGCAACCCAGCTAGTTACTATTTCGCCCGACTTCTATAAGTAGCGCTCATTCCTTCGTAAGACTCGCAATTTCTACAAATTATGTACTTTAGTAACACCTCCAGCTATTAGACGGAAGTGTCTGAGTGTTGAACTGTAGCGACATTTCCACCTTTTAACTTCGTGTATAACATTTAACAGTTCGCTTCCTTGCTAGTTCTTCCTTCATGTTATCGGTCCGTTGCATGTGACGTCATTGTATGACTCTGCGCAGTGATTGGATACGTTTGGTTACGTATAAGCGCCCAAGTCCCTCCCCATTCAATGACAAAAAAGATTAACGTATTTATGATTGATGTTTAGTGTATAATTAAAACATTATAATAAACAACTTATGAATACAATAGAAATGTAAAAATAAATATAAAAATCATCCAAACATTCTGTTTTTACAAACATATCAAAACATAAATACAAAAATAATCTAATTATATTAGGGAACAATAACAAAGTAAACTGCAAAAATAAATACAAAGACAGATTTCTGTATAGTATACACAAATATAATATTTTTATGTACTTTTCTTTTGTACGTGACCCATAATCATGTATCACTTTTTTATTTACTTTACTTTTACTTTAATTTAAATGTTCAATCTGTTTTACTTCCTCTTAAACCAGCTTGAAGCTCTTGTAGTCTTCTTTTCCTTTCGGCTGTTCCCTTCCCTTCCATCTAACTCTGTCCTCTGCATCCTCTTCTCTCACACCAACTAACTTCATGTCCTCCCTCACTACATCCATAAATCTCCTCTTTGGTCTTCCTCTAGACCTCCTGCCTGGCAGCTCCAACCTCAGCATCCTTCTACCGATATATTCACAGTTTCTCCTCTGAACATGTCCAAACCACCTCAATCTGGCCTCTCTGACTTTATCTCCAACACATCTAACATGAGCTGTCCCTCTGATGTCCTCATTCCTGATCCTGTCCATCCTCGTCACTCCCAAAGAGAACCTCAACATCTTAAGCTCTGCTACCTCCAGCTCTGCCTCCTGTCTTTTCTTCAGTGCCACTGTCTCTAAGCCGAACAACATCTCTGGTCTCACCACCGTCTTGAACACCTTTCCTTTCATTCTCGCTGATACTCTTTTATCCATTTTATCACATCTCTCTGTACTCCTGTCTACTGTCTTTAGTCCTCTCATTGTCCAACTTCTTCTTAGCTAACCTCTTTCCTTGTGTACACTCCTGACCTTCCTTGTTCCACCACCAAGTCTCCTTGTCCGCTTTCCTCTTTCCAGATGACACACCGAGTACCTTCCTACCTGTCTCCCTGATTAGCTGTAGTGGTCCAGTCATCTGGAAGCACCTCCTGACCACCCAGAGCCTGTCTCAACTCCCTGAAAACTACACAACATTCTTCCTTTCTGCTCTGCCTTTGTCCTCTTTATCTTCCTCACCACCAGAGTCATTTTACACACCACCATCCTGTGTTGTCTGGCTACACTCCCCCCTACTAATACTTTACAGTCACTGATCTCTTTCAGATTACAACGTCGACACAAGATGTCGTCCACCTGAGTGCTTCTACCTCCACTCCTATATGTCACCATATGTTCCTGCCTCTTCTGGAAGAAAGTGTTCACTACAGCCATTTCCATCCTCTTTGCAAAGTCCTGTCTGTCCTGCGTTCCTGTCCTGAAGACCAAACCTGGTCTCCTGGACACACAGTCCACCTTCCTTCTCTTAATCATCTCAACCAACTCTCTATCCTTCCCTGTCATAGTCCCAACATTCAGAGTCCCTACTGTCAGTCCTACATTCTTGGTTTTCCTCTTCTCTCTCTGCCTACGAACACACCTTCATCCTCTCCTTCTTCGACCAACAGTAGTCCAATTTCCACCGGTACCCTGTAGGTCAACAGCACCGGTGGTGGTCGTTGTTAACCCGGGCCCCGACTGATCCGGTAGGGAAGTCATTTTCGGTGTGAAAGTAAGTCATGATTCACATTTTTTATTTGGTATGTGTTTTACGTCGGATGCCCTTCCTGACACAACCCTCTGCATTTATCCAGACTTTGGGACAGGCACAAGAAGACACTGGCTTGTGAACCCTGGCGGTTGCATTTGCCCCCCTTGTGGTTGCAAGTCTAATCGCACATATAATGCTACTGCATTTTTACAGCATTCTGTGAATTAATAACAAAGAGGGTGTTTTTTGCAAAAATGTATGGAAAATATGGATGTTTTTTCATAAGGCCTAAGGGCTACATTGGAATTCACCTTTTTGACTTATCATCGTAAAAAAAAGCCAAGGTATCACTAGTAACATAAATGCTGGCTCTATTATTGTCCAGTAAACCTTTTCAATATGAAACTGAATGAGCATATACAATATAATAAGCCATCAATAATGTATTTAACATGAGTTCATCAATCATATGTGCAATCATGTAACACCCACAAAGTCTTTATAGCATCTAAAGACGTCTATATGTGCACCAGCTTTAAAACACACTAACATTTACTGAAGTAAATTGCATGAGTGCATTTTATTTGCTTTTATTTATGTTTACTCTTCTTATGCTATTGATTGTTTTATAGGCAATGAATGAAGCAATAAGATGATACCTGCCAGGTGTTTTTTTGTTTGTTTGTTTGGCTAGTAAATAGAATAGAGTAGAGTAGAGTTGAGTAGAGTTGAGCAGAGTAAAAGAGTTGTTCTAAATACTAGTCCTCAAGGACCCCTGTTTGTTTTCCCACCTGTAAATCTGATTATCTGAATCAGGTTGTTTTCAGTCAATCAGAAGCTGGGAGATCAATTCAGATGAGGTTGGAGCAGAGAAAGACAAAGTGAACTTGTATCTTCTAGCTTCTGTTTGACTGAACACACCTGACTCAGGCAACCAGCAGTGTCAAGTTCGGTTGGAAAGAGTTTGAAAGAGTTGGAAAATAAAGAGAGCAGGGTTACTTTAGGACGAGGATTGAAACTCACTGGAGTAGAATACCTATGATTTCAATAGTGTGTACAATGTGAGCCAAAAACAGTGTGCGACAGGACTCAGTTCTTGGTCCTCTTCTTTTTTTCATTGATACTGCATCACTTGGTTCCATCATCCATTCGCATGCCTTTTGCGATCATGGTTATGCTGACAACACACAGCTCTTCATGTCCTTTGATAAGTCCACTGTCTCATTATGCATTTCTGTCTGTCTGTCTGTCTGTCTGTCTGTCTGTCTGACATCTCTGCTTGGATGAGAGAAAGCCATCTTCAGCTCAACCTCTCCAAGTCAGAAGTCCTAGTCTTTCAAGCCAAATTTTCAACACAATACAACACCAATATAAAAAAAAAACTCTTGCCCTCTTCCACAACTTCCTATGCACTTAAATCTATGAAATAAATATATTATCTGTTCTTTCTTGTATTTCTTGTATTTCATGAAACAGAAACTTATATTTTCATATCTCCCCTGTAGGTCGCTTTGGATAAAAGCGTCTGCCAAATGACTAAACATGGAAATGTAAATGATGAGTTAGTGTATAACCTGCTATGTGTGTGTCTCCAAACAAAACAATACAAAATTTCCTTATTCTCATTATAGGGTGTTTTACAATTTATCATCAAAATCAAAACAACTAAAACTTTTCAAATCTCTCTTACGAGAAATATACATTTTACCATATAATATGTTAGGAGAGACCCCAGTATTGTTTTAAAGCATCAGAAATAAAAAAAACAAAACGTAAAATGCCAATGAGAAAAGCCATCATCAGCAGGCTTTTACAATGTGTATGTAAATTTATATAAACCTGCATCGACAAATGTTCAATTCCTTGTGAGCAGCTTAAAAAAAAAGTCAAAGCAAAAGCAAACTCTTGATATTAGAGATTGCAAATACAGAATATCTGTTTTCTGTGGAAGTTTTTATTGGCTTCAAGGTCTCCCTTTTAATTATGTATTTCCGTATTTGTAAAATAGAAAATAAAAAGACATCCAATAACAGTGTCAACTTCAGGACACCTTTATTTGTATATACAGCTATTGTACACATAAAAACCCACAAAGTATTTGCATTCCAGGAATTTATGATACAAATCTCCATGTTTTTGGTTAAGTGAGTTTCACAGAATTGGCCTTCTTCAGGCAAATAAAACAAACACACAAACCTTAAAATGAACATTTACAAAAGATTCCTTTACCTTTAAAGCCTATCAGCTGATCCTGTTTATTATTTTCTTTTCCTAAATGTTACAAACAGCATAGTTCATCTGTACATTATTAGTAAGTAATAGATTAATGTTAATTTGTGAAGCAAAATGTGTCATGGTGTGTCTACAGTGTTTCTACGCTCATCCTGTGCGATGATTCTTACAATAATCACAAGGAAGAAAAAGGTGAATATGGGTGAAAGATCATTTTCTTTTCATATCAGTTAATGGTAAAATTCCACACCCAGAAATTGTCAAATTTATATATTAAGCATACTGTAGTTGTTAGAAAGGGTGTAGTCTGGTAAAAAATAAAAATAAAAGTAAGTTTTTTTAAAATAATTTTGGGTTTGAAGGAGGCATGGTTTAACAATAACAAAAGTTAAATATCAAATAGGAATCTTTTCGGTGTTATTCATTAACATTATTCATATCTAACAACTTCTTATGTTCAATAACAAACAAAAAAAAAAAATGGGGAAAATCAGGAAGTATTCCCCGTGCACATTCATTCATATTGTAAAAAAAATCCAGCATCATTGAGTGTTGCTTATTAGAGTCCACATTGTCTTGTTAAGATTCAAATTGCCTCTTTATGATGGCTTGTTGTATTGATCTGGTCTAATAAATGGTAATGGTGTGATAGTCACAATGTATTTACAAAACAATCAATTTATAAGAAAATGTAGTTACATATTCACACACCCCACAGATAAATAATGTTCAGAGCATCACTGAATCATTAAGAAACATCTTGAGAAATGAAAATATACTGACACAAATTACATCATTTTACCCATTCATTTCATATATTTTCTGCATATCGTGTGCACTATTTGAGATAAATTATTACTCAAGTACCAGTCAGGAAATAGACCTTATTTGTCAGTGTTCCATGTGAATTGGCAACTACAGTTTCAGGAAGTATTGTTCTTTGTTGTTTTTCATTCACATTTAACCAAACATTCAGTGGGCTCGTGGCCTCAAAGCCCTGATGCAATAAGAGTCACAGTAACCTTTACTCATCACATTGTCATACAGTGTCCTCCTTTCACACCCCTCTGGTATTCCCCTCCTCTCTCGTCCTGTGCCTCCTGTCCCTAGCACCTATCATCCTCCTCTGTGTCGCTGAGTGGATCACAGCCTGCAACTGAGGTTGTCTGAGCCAGACGCTTCCGAAAGTGTCCATTAGGCACCTGCCAGCCAGTCCGCAAGCGTGGGCGGGCCAAGCTGATGGTGTTTGAGCGTCCCAGGCTGCAAGCCACCGCCGCCTCGAAGGTCAGTGTCTCCATGGGTCCGGAGGGGTCTGGACTGTTGTCGTCCTCTTGCGAAGCCAGGAATGGCTCAGAGGGGTAGCGCCGAGGTGGGGATGGGTGTTGGCTGACGTCGCTCCCCCTTTCACCTGTGACACTCTCTTGGGTGTCCCAGGCGGGCTTGCCCCGCCTTATGGTCTCTGGGCTCCCGTGTTCATCCTCATCTTCACCGACAGAGGTTTGTGTGCGACACACGAGTGGGGAGTATGAAATGTGAGGGTGAGAGCGAGTTGGGGTCCGTGATAACGGTCTTCGGACGCTGGGGGTGCTGGACTCCGAGGTGGATGGCACTGGACTATCTGAACTGTTGCCCTGGAGACAAAATAGAGAAAAAAAAGGCACTAGATTGCCCTGGCATGATCAAAATGACAAAAGTGTTTTGTGATCACAAATCCTAGCAAAAGTGTGTTTTAACACAAACAGAAATGTGTTTCAACTCATGAATAAGCTCCGGAAACTGGAAATCAGTTTCTCATTAACTTTATTACATTACTGTGTACAATTGTTCAGGTATTTTGTTTACAGTGTTCCAACAGACAGAAGTGTCTTTCAAGCATTAGCCGGAATCCTGATCTTCTCTGGACTTTATCTGGAGGCGGTGTACGTGATAGCGCAAATGTCCGAGTGAGATGGTCTGGAGATTACCTGGACTTTAATCAGTCCGTAATAGAAAGTCTCGATCATCTGCGTGAGCCTGTGCCTGAACAGAGCACACTGCTCTGTTCCGAATTGTCATTGGGATTCAATGTGCAAACGAGCATGTTCCCAATGTTTTATATACTTTTGCTATATTGTGACACATATCAATTTATTATTTTGTAATGTTTCAGCTTTTGTGTGACAAACATTTCCTGCAGCTTTAGAGTACACTGTCACAAAGGCAACAGAAAACCCTCATCACAGGCTCATATTAATCACTCCGGCGACATTCACAAGTGAGTAATTCACAAAAAGAACTGAGTGACCAACATTTTTGGTTGCAGTCATTTTTCATTTGTGATCCTGACTTGTATTTCTGACCTGTTTGCATTGGGTGTGTGCTCTCTCTACGCTGGATGATCGTGAAGGCTGCAGACCTCTCTCCTCAGAGTTGCAACGAGATGTGTCTGGAGAGAGGAGGTGACATCGCTCTTTGGATCGACCACGCTCCCTGTCACCCTGCTGCCAGTGTTCAGACCGAGAAACTAAAAGGAGAAAGATTCAGCAGAGGAGACACCACAACACGGCAAATTAAGAAAAGAAGAAAAGACAAAAAAAGAGTGACCGCACAATAAATACTAAACTTTATACAATTTTGTTATGGTATATCCCATTCGTATGGGAATTGTTTTTTGTACATCTTCACAAGTTTCCCATCAAGAAACATAATCTTTTAATAACCAATATTTGCCCCATACAAGGCAGTGCAAAAAAGCTGAACAATAACAATTTGATAAGACACCATATGTAATGTGAAGCTGGTAAACAGAAATCTAAAAAAACACCTGAGATGTTTGTTAACATTGCTGTGGATTATTGGATTGCACACATGTGGTACCAATGCCACTAACTTTTTGCACTAGTAAATATATTTTAGCTGAATGTTTACCAAAGAAAAATGTCTCATGTTGTAACAACAGGTGGGAAGCACTAACCAGCTGCTTTGTAGCTTTTGTGACGAGGTCGATACAGTCGCTCAGGACTTTTCTCTTCCTGCCAAAGACCATTCACCCGCTGATCCCCAACAGTGGAGGCTGAACGCTTCATGGACCCACTTGCAACCTCTGTCTGCTTATAGGTGAAAACACAAACAGACAAACATGCAAACACAGGGTATGTACACAACGATCATGTTAAACATACTCCAGTTAAATGCGAATTATTTTCTAACCCCAATTCCCCAAAAGTTGGGAAGGTGTCAAAATGTAAATAAAAACAGAATGCAAGGATTTATACATTTAATTAAACCATATTTTAGTCACAATAGAACATAAACAACATAGCGGATGTTAAAACTGAGACATTTTACCATTTCATGGAAAATATTTGCTCATTTTGAATTTGATGGTAGCAACACATCTCAAATTTGGAACAGGGGCCACAAAAGGCTGGAAAAGTAATAGCTGCAAATCATAAACAAATGGAGGAGCACTTGACAACTAATTAGACTAACTGGCAACAGGTCAGTAACATGACTGGGTATAAAAGTAGCGTTTCAGAGAGGCGGAGCCTATCAAATGTATAGATGGGCAGAGGTTCACCAATCTGTGACAAATTGTGGACGAATTTCAGAAAAATGTTTCTCAATGTAAAATTGTGAAGACTTTGAAGATCCCACCATAATCAAAAGATTCAGAGAATCAGGAGCAAACTCTGTGCGCAAGGTACAATGCCGAAGGTCAAAACAGGATGAACATGATCTTTGGGCCCTCAGATGTCACTGCATTAAAAACAGGCATGATTCTGAACTGGACATCACTGCATTCAAGTTTAAGTTGTATCACGCAAAGAAGAAGTGTTCTCTGGACCAGAACTCATTTAAAATGTCTGAGGCAAAATGGAAAACTGTTCTGTGGTCAGACGAATACAAATTTTAAATTCTTTTTGGAAACAATGGACGTTGTGTTCTGCGGGACTAAAGGGGAGAGGAACCATCCAGCTTGTTGTCAGCAGACAGTTCAGAAGCCTGGATCTCTGATGGTATGGGGGTTCATTAGTGCCATCAATGCTGAAAGTACATAGACAACAACATATACTTTCCTCCAGACAGCGTCTTTTTCAGGAAAGGCCTTGCATAGACAATGCTAAATCACATACTGCATCTATCACTATGGCATGGCTTTGCAGGAGAAGAGTCTGGGTGCTGAACTGGTCTGCCTGCAGTCCAGGCCATTCACAGAAAAATCCAGCTACAAAGGCCCAGGACTGTTGAGCAGCTAGAATCCTGCATCAGACAAAAATGGGACAACATTCCTCTCCTACAACTCCAGCATCTGGTCTCCTCACTTCCCAGACATTTACAGACAGTTGTTAAAAAAGAGGGGATGCTACACAATGCTAAACATTATCCTGTTACGATTTTTTTGAGATGTGTTGCTGCCATCAAATTAAAAATGAGCTAATATTTTCCATGAAGTGATAAAATGTCTCAGTTTCAACATCTGATATGTTGTTTATGTTCTATTGTAAACAAAATGTGGGTTGATGAGGTTTGCAAATTATTGGACTCTGTTTTTATTTTACACATCCTCCCAACTTTTTGGGAATTGGGGTGGTATTCAGAAATCAATAGACCATTGCACAGTGTGTTTTAACAATTCTTTATCTCTATCATGCATCACTTCACGTAGTTTAGCATTTCCTTTACAGTGGATGAATGAAATCGAGGTAAAAAGACAAGGCATTGGCATTCAAGGATCAAACCCCGTTCCAACAGTTCATTCAGCCTTAATCAAACTCCCAAAGTAGCTCTATTGATACAAATTCTCAGCATCTCGTGCACTTAAACAGCTTTAGCATAAGAGCCCATGCAGCAGTAGAAGTCTTCAACACCCAGCCAGAGGCTGTGTCATAAGAGGTGTGTGTACCTGGGGCTCTACAGCCAGACGGGGCATGGAAGAGGCCCGCATACACAGGCCCCTTCCTAGTGGAAGCTCCAGTGGGGTTTCAATCCCCCTAGTGCACTCGCCCACCTAGGTGAGTACAGAAACAAGAGAGGAGGGCAAGGAGAGACAGAGTACCAATCAGGCCCATCCCCACCAGGACTGTCACCATATATGAAGGTCCAGATTAGGTAGGAGGAGAGCAGAAAAACCATTTTAATCACTGAGAGGCATCTTTCATAGCCATCACCACCAGTCAAAAATGGACAGAGTAACAACTAGCAACAGAAAAACTGACTGCGAGGAGGAAACAGAGAGAGGTTGTGTAAGAGAAGCAGGATGGAGAAAAAGAGCAAGAAAAGACAATAAATAAAACAGTTTGAAGGGAAAGATGGAATCCATATTTCAGCTCAGAAGTGCATTTAGTCATGCAAGTTCCCATCTTAACAGCTACACAAACAAAGCCAAACGACATCTGTCCACAGGCTGAGCATATTCCTCTGCACACTAATAAGTAGGCAATAACTTGGTATTTCATGAACAATTTTGATTCGTCCAGCACCGTAGACCACAAAAACCACATAGTTCAGAAGCTGCAAAACATCAACAGCCTGCCTTAAATATTCTGACCTTCACAAGACTAAAAGAGTCAGAGTCAGAGTCAGTGATGCTGTGCTCTGCAGGGCACTGAGAAAATCAAATAAGACATTTGTTTTGGCTGTTTCACAAGGTCAAAATTGAAATATTCAAAAGTGTTGTGTTTTTTGTGTCGCACTAATATTTAAAGCCAAAACCTGTGATCTAAGGTTTGGGGCCACCATCAGTGATTAGAAGAGAGCAACACACAGCAACAAAGTATGAAATACATCAGAACAAATGCATCTATTGTTTTCTGTGTACCTGCAAACGGTTGGCTCAACACCATCTTGGCAACTGTTCTAGGGCTGTACCCCAACCACTCTATGTACTCACACTCAGATGGGTGCGAAAACACCTACTGATAGCAGGTCTGCTTTGGATAGTAATCCGTAGTAAAATACTTCTCATGTTTTATTGTTCAGCCTGAATTCTGCTGCATGCTGCAGTTTATGTTTTAGTAGGTTCTTCTATTACTGCTCCCTGATTCACAGCAGGTCACTATTTTACTGGATCAGCGTGGATACTTAACCACAATGGATCAGTTGACACAGAGCAGCAGAACCAAAGTGTGTGTGTGTGTGTGTATGTGTGTCTGTGTATGTGTGAGAGAGAGAAAAACACAATAAAACATAAAACATCAACATAACTGAATTCTAGTACCAAGTTAATCCTATTAATGTACTTTATAGCCAAAAATGTGCAACCTCTGCCAATCATGCTAGGAGCAGCACGAGACTCAAAATCAATCCTGCTCCACCCAGCCGTCGAGGCATTGCAGTAAACAATGCTACATCACTTACTAATCAAGCAGACATTGCTGAAATTCTCTCACTGGTTAGAAAGGTTCAGCCTCCTCAAAACCTTTTAGCTTTTAGAAATGATTCAATGTTGTATACTCAGAGAGTCTGGTTCACAGAAGCACTCATATGTTTCCTAAAGTTAGAAAAAACATCACACTCATTCTTTTCCTGACATGAACCTGAGTCAAGCCTTAGTTGTGTATTGCACAGAAGCAGCTGTGAAAAGAATAACAGAATAGAAGAAAGTAAAAAAAGCATGAACTAATTTTCAAAATTAGGCCTACGTTTCTTTTCTAAAATGATTCCAGAAAAAGACAAAGTGTTTATATAACTGATCACAACCCCTGCACAACCTGTAAGAGGACTCTGTTTATGGGGTTGTAAATCAAAAAGGTTGGAAGCTGCTGCTATAACATGGCTGAGGTTTTAATGCACATCCATGCTCACGTTGTCCTCTTTCTTACCAGATTTTGCTGCTGACCAGCCTCAATGTCGGAGCTTATGGGCTGCAAAAACAGTTCTTGGGGTGATATCGGGCTCAAAGCCACAAAACCTCCTCTGGTCCTGTGTTACAACAGAGTAAATCAGTAAGCAAACACAAAAATAGCACATGTAAGTCCACAAATCTCCATGTGTGCATAGACTCACAGGGCTGAACCAGCGCTGTGAGCCATCATTGGCAGTGGCTGGGTGTTGGACAGAATGTCCTCTGGGAGGGTTGCGGCGTCCAAACGCTTGAACATCAAGTTACTTTTCTGAAATGTGAGACACAAAAAGAGAGGCAAAGTCAAAAACAGGTCAAAGGATTTCATTGTAGCTTCAGTTTGAAGTTACAGTACATTATATTTGCAAAACAAAAATAGAAATAAAATTACTTTTAAAAAAGTGTCAGAAAACTCATAATGAGCTGACCTGAGCTTCTAGTTGCTGCCTGAGCTTCTTGGCTTTATTCTGTTTGAAATAGTCCATGATCATCATTGAAGCGTAGATCTTTCCCACTGTCATGTCCGTATCTGTGAGGACAGACACACTACATTAACTGTTACAGTTTGTTTCTCTGCATTACATTTAGTATTTCCTCCATAGTTAGAGTCAGACCTTTGTTGATAGGCACCAGTAGGTCCAAGGTCTTCTGAGGCAGATAAGGCCAAATAATACTGATCTCTTTCTGCAATTCAGAATCCAGAGCAATACGATCCTCCCCACCTGTGACAAAAATTATTTTTCAGCCATTTTTGCAAATAGAATATGTCAAAAGGATTTGTTGAAATGTGCTGCATTTCTATCTCCTATATGAAAGAGACGGGCATTTAAAACATTTTGAATCAGCCAATCTTCAATGGAATCGCCCTCAAAATTTATGCTGGACATTTTCGGCTAAAAACTATCAGGAAAGCACGTTTTCATTCTTGTTAGTATTCCTGACCCCGAGCAATCTTGATGTCCAAAGCTGTGCGGATGAGCGACATCAAAGTGGAGGTGAAGTGAACAGTCATATCCTCATCCACAGGCATGTTCATCAACACCAACCTCTGACGAGAGATGAAGAGAAGAAAAGAGATTCATTATGTATTTTATTTTCCTCTGCAATGTGCTTAAAAGACTTCAGTGTACATGTGAAAAATATAATTTTCAACTATTATAAAACCTAATAAGACATTTGGTTTTAAGAAAGCACAAGTTCTTGTTCTACACTACATGGGCTGCCAGTAGTCTTTAAATGCACATGTACACAAATCAAAAGGCAAATATTAAACATGAACATCACTTATTTCAAAGTATTGGATAGGAAATTTTGCACTTTACAAACTTCCTTCAGTGATCATTTCAATAACACAACATCTGTTATTATTCAGGCAATAACCTGACTTGACTTTACTATCAACTAAATCCTTTACTTTTAATTATTCTTAACATGTTGGTATGTACTTTTGAATCCAC
Organism: Channa argus; assembly: GCF_033026475.1. Classification (NCBI taxonomy): domain Eukaryota; kingdom Metazoa; phylum Chordata; class Actinopteri; order Anabantiformes; family Channidae; genus Channa; species Channa argus. The sequence continues at coordinate 2,591,975 of NC_090210.1, read as the reverse complement.
ATAATTTCTAATTTGTAATGCTCTTTATACACTACACTGTATTTCATGGATTTATTATACACAGGTTAGATTTTGCATGAGTAGGAAAGAATCGATCATGTTTTCAGTACCTTGTAAGCAATCTTAGCAGGACATTTTTTGCCCAGACCCAAGGGTGGTGACATGTGTGTTAACATCTCATACATGGCTGTGTAGTGGATACGGCCACTTAAGGGGAAACAAAATGTAACGGGAGGCGAAATAAAGGTTAAAAGAGAAAAATAAGCAAAAAGGTGGAGAGGTCAGTAAAAACAGAGATACAACAAACATCTCATACAGATCAATACAATAACTCACAATGGGGATTTGTTTTTCATCAAAATGTGAATGCTAAGGTTCCTTTGGATTTGATGTAAATCCACTTGTACAAAGCATGTCAGCTAACATTTCATACCCTTTGGCTGCCCTCTGCTGGATAACAAGAGTACATGACTGAAACAAGAAAGAAAGACAGCAGTACCAGGGTCAACTCTCACCATGCCAAACGATCATATTCCCCCCAAATGCGAACAAACTCATCCAGGTGATGAGGGCCCAGGATGGAGGAGTCTCGTGTCAGGTACTCAAAATTATCCATAATCACAGCCACAAAAAGATTTAGCATCTAATAAAAGACACAAAGCAGGGTTTTAAAAAAAAAAAAAGCAACGTGCAAGGCAGCAGAAAAGCAGTGGCAGTAGTGTTATCGGTTGATGTACGAGCCCTGACCAGGAATGAGCTGAAGAAGATAAATGAGACGAAGTAGCAGTAAGCAAAGTCAGTCCCACAGCCTCCCTCGTGGTCTGGAGACATGGTGAGGGGGGCGATGGAGGGGTCTGGTTCACACTCCTGACCTGAGAGACAGGAGAGCATGATCTCCTGCCAGGACTCTCCTGTCGCACTCCTGGTGGTTTAAATAGGAACAAACACCTAGTTGACATCAAACTGTACAACTTTGTGGGAAAGAATTGTAGTAAAAAAGCCTTAATTTGAATGAAATGGAAATTTCCATCAGCTTCTTTGAATCCACCTGAACAGAAGCATCAGAGCACTGAAAAAGTTCTTGAAATTGTTGTGCTGATTGATGTGACTCTCATCATTCAGCTTGATGTTTCCAAAAACCTGCAGAAAATAGGTTTCAGTAAAATAATTATTAGCTAATACCACACCCATCCATCAACAATTTTAATAAAAGGTTTGAATAATGTCATATACTGTAACAGATACAGTTGTAGCTTTAAGTTTATAAATATTCCGAATTTTCTGTGTCTGCTTAAACATGACTCGAAATGTGATCAGATTACACTAAAATTAGATGAAGGGAACCCAATAAAACAAATGAGACAAAAATGTGCACTTAAAATGTATTAATATCAATTGTGAAAAATTATTCAATCTTAATTATTTGTGTACGGAAAAAGTATTTGAAGCTGTGCATTGAGTAATTGGTGCGCGTGACTCCCCCTTATGCATCGATTACTGAATGTTGAAGGGATTTTAAGAATTTTAGCCGATTCTTCCTCACAAAACAGCTCAAGGATGTTAGTTGGGTTCTTTGAATCAACTGCCTGCTTCAGGTGCTTCCACAACATTTCTGTAGACTCAGCCTTCAGAAATCTTACATTTTTTCTGCTTTAACCATTCTTTGGTTAGAATTTATGTGATTTGTGTACAGCTCAATAATGGATAATCCTTTAAGTTGAAAGACTAAAGTTCATGGTAGTGCCACTACCATGTTCCCAAAATGGGAAAAGGTTTTTAGAATGGAATGTGTGTTTTAATGGCCCAAGCCCGATTCTTCCAAACATCCTCTGGTTTATCCTGAGCCAACTTTAGACAGGCTAGAGACTAGTGGCTTGTGGCTTCCTTCTTGAAACTCTGCTATACACTTAACATTGTTGATAAGTTACCTCCTATTAGTGGACTTATGGGCATTGATATTAGCTTTAGACAGAGAGGCCTTTGTGTTCCTAGATGTTAATCTGTGGTCTTCATATGCATTGATGTGATCTTTGTTGGTCATGTGTATATATATATATTGTATAAGTAATGATCTTTCAAGATTTGTCTGATGTCAGGATCTGAATTTGACTGTGAAAATTTCTCTTCTTTGAATAAGGCAGAGCCTCCACACCTGAATGTCAGCCCACTAACTGACATACCTAACTCTAACTACCCTTTTAAGTAAACCTGTTTTAAATAAATGTTTAAATGGGCAACCTTTATCAGGTTTTAGGTCTTCTGTAAAAATCTAATCATTTTTAGGTCGTATTTATGAAGCAGTTTAGGAAGTCATTTTTAATGGGTTAACAAACTTTCAACCAACACCGTATATAAGACATTACACATTTGTTCACATTATCAATGTACTCTTGGCTTCAATGTTATGTATTTAAGTTCGTTATGATGACTGAGATACCTGCATTCCAATTATTGCGTAAATGAAGAAAAGCATAGCAATGAGTAGACAGACATAAGGAAGAGCCTGAGGGAGAAGAGATGACAAAATCAGGGAGTTAAAAGTTGTCATAGAGGAAACAATTTGATTTGTTTTATATAACAGAAGAACATAGATTATAAAATATCCCACCTTGAATGACTGCACAAAGGTCCACAGCAGAATACGGATAGTGTAACCCTGTCTCAGCAGCTTGATCAACCTGGCCGTTCGGAAAAGCTTCAGGAAACTCATGTTGATGGTGTTCACCGACTGGGACAGACGCACAAATGGTTGCAGAGAGGGTGACACGAAACAGAGAGAAAGCGGCAGACAGAAGGGACAGACAGGATGTAAAACACAGATGGCGAAATTCGTCACAACATGACTTAAGTTGTGTCTGGAAACAGGGATCGTAACACATGAGGATACTTGGAGAGGAAGAAAGCTGCATTTTAAGCTGCGTATTTGAATCTTTTTTTTTAGGGTCACAACATTGTGAAAATGAATGTTGTCTTGGCAGTGTCTTACCTGTAAATCCACAATTATCTCACTGATGCTGCCAAGAACAGTGATGAAATCAAAAATATTCCATGTATCTCGAAAGTAGTTCTGCGGAAAATAAAAAAAAAAATGTTATAATTTTACTACTGTTAATTTAGATAAAATCCTTTATTTAATCTTTATGTGATTAAAATCTCTCAACCGTTTTTAATTTATTTGAATTTTCTTTGTTGTAAAATACGCACCACCAAACCGTAAGCCATAATCTTGAGTATACACTCCATGGAGAAGAGGACTGTGAAGGCTGTGTTGAAGTGTTTGAGGACAGTGTCATACGCAGTTGGAGCTGAGTAATACTGAAAAAACAAAACAAAACAAAATGCCCCAGAAGTCTAAGATGTTGTGAAGAAACGTGCGATTTTTGTCAAGTCTAGTGTCAATCAAACCTCAAAGACAAACTACAAACAAATATGAGACTTGTGAATAGAATTATCTTTTCTTTTCGACATGTTTTATGTGTGGTAATGTGTACAGCTTCTTAAACATGGTTTTTATTGTAGCCTTCGCCCCTATTCACGCTCATTAAAATCTTTTAACTAATTTAACTATTTCTTTTCTTTTATTCTCTGAAAAAACAACAACATAGAAGTTTGCGTACAGCCTGAATGTTTAAGCTTGAGTTTTCAATGCCCATCACACATTTTTTGCAGTCTTTTCATGTTCCCTGATCTCACATGCTAACTTTGAGAACAACATTGTCCTTATGGATGGAAATGATAGTCAGAGAACAGAAAATAAAACCTTGATCAAAGAATGAAGCAAGCTTCAAATTTACCACCTGCTGTAATTCACAATGTCTAGAGCACATTAGACACAAGGTATTTTAAACCACATACTGTGTCACTACTCTTACAAGTCTTGTTCTTTTTAATGGTGTTTACCTTCATCATAAGGACGACAGTGTTGAGGGCGATCATGACGAGCACTGTGTACTCAAAAGACGGCGATGCCACAAAGTGCCACAGTCTGTACTGGAATGTTTGCCTGTTCTGGGGCATGTACCGGGTCATCGGCTTGGCACTTATGGTAAAGTCGATGCAAGCCCTCTGATGGATAGAATTTGAATAAAATAGACAAGATTATCTCTATTTGCATTTAAATGTACGTGTGTTGTTTGTGTGTCACCAGGTTTCATCGCCCCACACCTCGTTCTTCTCCAGACTGCACTCCTGAATCATCTTGTCACCCTGCTCCTGAAAGGTGATGATGATCAGAGCCACAAAGATGTTGACAAAGAAGAAAGGGAAGACCACAAAGTAGACCACATAGAAAACGGACATTTCCATCCTATTCCCTCGACTCGGCCCCATGTTCTCCTCTGTTACATCGGTTGAGTGCTGCAGAACCCTAGCAGAAGAAAATACTTTAAATCCCAGTGTTTGCTAATGGAAAAAAAAAAAATCCAAGCCATTTCAGGATGTTTAAAGTGAAGTTCAAGCTTATGTAAAATCTAGATTTCATTTGCTTACTGGGGCCATCCCTCTCCAGTTGAGACGGTGAAGAGTGTGAGGAGAGCCCAGCAGACATTGTCGTAGTGAAACTCGTGTCTCTTCCACTCTCTCCTCTTTACCTCCTTTTTGTCTCTGCTGTAGTCAATGTAGTAGCCTCTGTAGGGAACAGAGCACCCTGAAGGTCAACGTTTCACTAATTAAACAAGGGGTTTCAATGAGGAGAAAGATATTAAATCTTGTGTTAAGTGGAGATGTTACTCCTCATTCACACTGCTGACTTGTGAATCTCCACTCATTGTGTCGAGAGCTACAGTATTTGTCACTTTACTCTAAAAACGAGTGCATAGCTATTCTTTGTTTGCAGTTTAAATGCCCTTCGGGTTTTTGGTTGTTTTCTAGGTAGTTTGGATTTTAGTACAGTGACCTAAGTTTTGTGATAGTCTACTTGGTGGTTTGTTTTTAGTCCAGGCAGATTGGTTTGGCATATCGGCCTGGGTTTAAATATGGGTTAATGCATACAAAAATGCCATGGCAATGTCATGTTGTACATCTAAACAGTAATGCTGACTGCCCACCGTGTTTCTTTAATTTGTTATATATAACCAGTTTCAACCACAATTGGTCTTTATAAAGGCAGTGAAGTGGCCTCTACTTCCCTTTCTTCTAGATCAACTGAAGGTATATGAGATACTGTTTGTGATAATATTTGGAGGATTTTGAGGTATAAATTTATTTCAGATATTGCAGCAACAGATGAGCACAGACTCCGAGTGATTCATACATATCCACTTACTGGCATTCTTTCTCTGTATTCATGGAGCTGTCAGTACAATAGAAGAACTTCCCTTTAAAGAGCTGCACTGCAATGACAGCAAAGATGAACATGAAGAGCTGGTACACAATGAGGATGTTGAAGACGTTCTTCAGAGATGTGACCACACAGTCAAAAACAGCCTGTGGAGAAGAGAGACAATAAGGATGGCACAGAAATAACAATCTGTCAGAGATTTGAGAAAGAAAACACCAGAAACCCCAAAATACTGCAGAATGTTTGCAGCTGTTTACATCATACCTTGAGTTTAGGAAGTCTCTTGATAGTTTTAAGAGGCCGCAGAACTCTGAGAACTCGGAGGGACTTAATTGTCTTGATGTCTCGACCTTTGTTGTTCCTGTTAGCATTGAAATACAGCTTTCAGGAACATACTGTGGCAGTACACTTACTAATGGTCAAGGACACATGGACAAAGACGCGTTCAAAACACTTAAAAAGGAAAATACAGTGAAAGCAAAATGGGAACAGGAGTACACATCAAAAACACAACTAAACACAGAACTTGACCTTCAGTCTCTTTGCGTGGAGCCCAGCAGGTACAAAAGGTACCATACTGTGTTTGAAAATAGCTGATAGCTTTGGATTTATTATTCGTGCACACAAATTAGTAACACATTATGTGGCATTTCGAATTATGTCTTAAAAGTGCCTTTAATCAGGTACTAAAATATTGTTGGTTAGTAATCGGATTGTAGTGTAAAACAAGCCTCAAAAACGGAATTTATCTTATTTCTCTCTGTTTTGTATTAAAATTAGGCTTCAACAAGGATACATGGAAACATTTTGGGCTGATAACACTATGGGTTTTGATTTATTAGTCCATTTTAAGGAATACTAGATTATTGTCGATTAATTAGTGAGCAGAAATTAACAAAGAAACACAAATGAGGGTAGAAATGATGAATTAGATCACCCAGATTACGGATGCAGTTCTGCAGTTTAGTGAGATTTAAAAGACATCAACAAAAGTACACTGAATGCAAAAAAATAAAAAATAAAATAAAATAAGAAATATAAAATAAATGACAGAAAAATATGTGATGCTTATGGAAGAACTATACATTTATTGTGACTGAATTTTTTACCCCATCACATTCCTGGAAGCCTCAACAGTGACAAAATCCACAGGAACAACAGAGAAAAAAAATTGAAGCATAAAAAGAGATACACAGTGAGCAAAGCTCAGAGGATCACAGCTATATTCACAACAGAGAAATTAACATATAGTGCAGTACAGTCATCTACAGAACAACAAAAGGCACAAAAAGTTCAATTAGTTATCTATCACACTCATGCTGCAAAAGACAACAGAAAGAACTGCTTTTAACACCAGTCACGACACACTTCACACATGTTTAAACTTCCCAATTAAATCCACCTTCTTTTCTTGTTGGATCAACACGGGGACTGTTAAGTCACATATTCCGAATTTACGTACTGCACAGCACCATGCATGCGTCCAGGTTTGCAGTTTTTGAGCTGCCCCCCTATGTCAATGAAGCAGACTGCATTCTTTTTTTTTTTGTAAGCTGCAAAATGTGTCTTTGAAGGTTGGTCATTTATAAGACTGCTGTATGATCAGAAAATGATTTGCTGCAGTGAGTCAGTCATTAGTCATCAGCAGGCAGCAATACATAGTGACTCACGTTAAAGCAAAGGCAATCAGAGCTCCCACCACCACAATGAAGTCCAGGAGGTTCCACATGTCTCGAAAGTATGAGCCGTCGTGCAGAATGAGACCCTGGTCTATCATCTGGAGGACAAATACACACAGACATGTAATGTGAACATACACAAACACACATACACACCATCTAGAATAAAGTGTGATATCTGTGGTTTAAATGTAGAAATTATACTTTTCAGTTACCCACCTTAATGATCATTTCAAAGGTGAACACTCCAGTGAACACATAATCAAAATAACGGAGAACCTGGGCATTTTACAAACACACATGATACAAATTAAAAACATATTTTTGGAGCATGCATACTTTTTTTTTGCATCATTTGACATGCATATGCACGCACCATACATTTAAATACATCTATTCCGTATGTGCTGCCTAATTATAGTCACATGCATCGATTTACACTTTAATATACAAAACAATCAGGACATTTTTATTACGTCTTACATCTGCCAGTTAAACTTTGCAGGGAAAAATATTCATGTGTTGCTCTGCTCTGAGTATTTTTATTTATTTATTTGTTTATTTTTGCCACTTTTCTGGATGAACCTACAACATATATTCTTTGTATTGATTTGGGACCTACTTCCACTAGTACATCTCTAAGGAAGAACATAAAACTCCAACAGAATTAGAAGTTTATAATGGTAATTTAAAAATTGCATGAAGTTCAATTCAATCTTTCAGCAAATTACACTCAAATTAAATGTAATGTAATCTAACCTAATCAGAACGAACGAGTAAAAGAGTAAAAACAGAGTCACAGCATCACAATTACCACGCTAATTGGTATACTTCTTAGGCTTTGACGCTGCCTCTGCCTCTAACGAAACCTTTATAGGATGAATCTGTTGGTTTGAAGTGCAGCTCTGGGTAACCAACCTCGTTACTAAGCTGAGGAGAAAAGACGCTGCAACAAATTGTGGTTGGTTTGCTTAACTGTGGGCTCCTTGAATCATTTGGCACGGAACAATGTGCTAGGTTTGTTCTTCATGCCCTATAAATACATTAAAGGGACGCTGGTGATTTTACTACTACATTTAGATCAAGTTACAGGACATACAATATACAACAGTGTTCACGATCAAAGCAGCAAAATATGTCCCAACCTCCTAAATTGAAACACACTACTCAATGGTTGTCTTTTGTTATCAGCACATCCTAACAGGCTCAGTAAGCCATTGTAACGTGGCATTTTGTGCCGTTTGGTGGTTTGTTGTGTTGTTTGGTTAAGGTACAAACACAAGTTGGTTTTAGTGTTGGTGTTAGGGAAAGATTGCGGTTGGGGTCAAAACACAGAAACAACATTAACTAAAATGACAACACGGACTAACAAAATCAAAAGGGGCACAAATCTGTGTCTCTTTTGTCATAGTCTTACCCACCTGTGTGCCCTAACCTTTGTTGATGTCACAGATCGTCCCTCTGGCAACTTCAATATTTACTACTGTCAATAGATGTCTCATTTCTCACACCTCTAGGTCACGTCTCACACTACACCTGTAGGCTTTCGTGCCTTGCAAAAGTATTCATAACCCTTGAACTTTTTCTCATTTTGTCACATTCCAAGCACAAATGTGAATGTATTTTATTGGGATTTTAATGTAATAGACCAACACAAAGTGCTACATACTTGCGAAGTGAAAGGAAAGGTTTTTATGCGGATGCCCTTCCTGATGTAACGCTCCCCAATTTCTACCTTGGGGCGTTGAAAAGGATGAACAGTGGAAAGAAAGTTGGTGCTGATGACATACCTGTGGAGGTGTGGAAGTGTCTAGGTGAGGTGGCAGTAGAGTTTCTGACTTGTCAACGGTTCAGAGCAACAGAGAGTGTGGAAAAGAGGTGAAGAGGCAAGTGCAAGCAGGTTGGAACGGGTGGAGAAAAGTGTCAGGTGTGTTGTGTGATAAAAGAGTATCAGCAAGAATGAAAGGAAAGGTGTTCAAGACGGTGGTGAGACCAGAGATGTTGTTCGGCTTAGAGACAGTGGCACTGAAGAAAAGACAGGAGGCAGAGCTGGAGGTAGCAGAGCTTAAGATGTTGAGGTTCTCTTTGGGAGTGATGAGGATGGACAGGATCAGGAATGAGGACATCAGAGATACAGCTCATGTTAGATGTGTTGGAGATAAAGTCAGAGAGGCCAGATTGAGGTGGTTTGGACATGTTCAGAGGAGAAATTGTGAATATATCTGTAGAAGGATGCTGAGGTTGGAGCTGCCAGGCAGGAGGTCTAGAGGAAGACCAAAGAGGAGATTTATGGATGTAAATGTTCTGCACTTATATAGCGATTATCTACCTACTGGCATTCAAAGTGCTTTACACTGCTCTTTATTCACCCATGACCCATGGACTCACAACCCCGGGGAGCCGGTGTCTTGCTCAATGATGCTCCCACCATCATGTTTCAGGGTGATGTGCAGGGTTTTGCCACACATAGCGATTTGCAATTAGGCCAAAAAGCTCAATTTTGGTCTCATCTGACCAGAGCACCTTGTTCCACCTGTTTGCTGTGTCCCCCTCATGCTTGTCACAAACTGCAAATAGGGATTCTTAAGGATTTCTTTCAACAATGGCTTTGTTCTTGCCATTCTCCCATAGAGGCCAGATTTGTTGATTACACGACTAATAGTTGTCCTGTGGACAGATTCTCCCACCTGATCTGTGGATCTCTGCATCTCCTCCATGGTCACCATGGGCCTCGTGGCTGTTTTTCCGATTAATGCTCTCCTTGCCTGGCCTGTTAGCTTAGTTGGACGGCCATGTCTTGGTAGGTTTGCAGTTGTGCCAGACTCTTTCCGTTTTGAGATGATAGATTGTACAGTGCTCCGTGAGATATTCTAGTGTGTTACTTGGACTTCATGATGCCGTTAGTTCACTAACGTTCTCTAAGAAAGTTCTGAGGGCTTCACAGAACAGCTGTAGTAATTATACTGAGATTAAATTACACTTAGATGGACTCTATTTATTAATTAGGTGACTTGTGAAGGTTAGACGTAGTTAGAAGTATCAGAGTAAAGGGGGATCACTTTATTTGTAAAAAATTTTGAAAACCATTTATCATCTTCAATAATACTAATAATGTGCCACTTTGTGTTGATCTATCACATAAAATCCCAATAAAATACATTCACATTTGTGGTTGTAACAAGTGGTATGAATACTTTTGCAAGACACTGAAGGTGACCTACCTCATGACTGATAACTGCCTATTCAATAGTATAATAACTTTTGAGCTTGAATCGTAATCATAACTCTTTTTAGTAGATCGTTTTGAGTATGATGGATATTAATTAATATCTAATTATTAAAAGATAGATAGATTGTAATTAAAATTGTTTTCCTTTAAGTTAGGATAATTTACTGTGGGTATATTAAATGAATCGACATTAGTGAAAGCATGTATACAGTGGCTTGCACTTGTGAAACATTTAGAATCTACTAGCGTGTGCTTGTTTTATTACTCTTGACATTGTCTATGTGACGGATATGTGAAAAACAAATTGCACAGCCATTTCCCAGTCAAACTTGCTGATTCTGACCTTGTATGTCTGCAACGCTGAATGTGTCAAGGCACATAGCTGCTGACACAGTGTTATGTCAACTTGAGATCAAACCTGAAAGTGTTGCACTGAGCCAAATTTCACCACTGCTGTTTTCTTTTTAACTGACCAGTGCAAGTGCAACATTATTAGACAATGTCAAGTGAGCAAATGACAATGACAGACTATGAATGGGTTATGCTAATTTTTGGAGAGATACATAGACTGTAACACACAGTAAATGTCAAACTAATCTAATTCATCCTATAAATGAGAGTTTAGATTGAAATAAAATCACAAACCATGCGCAGAGATGTAATTGCACCTCACCTTATTTCTTTCTGAATTGGTACACACAGGGTCCTCAGCAGCCAATGCGATGCTGCTTGCCACAATCACGAGGAGGATGGTCATTTCAAAATAGCGCAGAGTGACCACGTAGTGGCAGATCCTTCTGATACTGTGGATCAAAAATGAAGGATACTCACAGAAATAGCACAAAAAAAAAAACATAAAAAAAAGGAACAATAGGTGCAAAACTACGTATAGTTTTAATGGCTTTTCTAGACTCTTACGGGTTGGAGGCCTTAAAGATGAACATGCTGTCTGGGGCAACAGGTTTGGGAGGAATCGGAGGTTCCTCCTCCTCTGTTTCCTCGTCTCTTTCTTGCTGCTCAGATTGGTATGAATCCAACTCTTTACTATTCACTAAACCCCCGACAAGGTGGACAGGGAGAGGAAAAAAAAACATTTTATCTGTACATGGACAGCTATGACAGAGAAATAATAATGTGAGTCACCAGAACAATCAATTCATCTGAAAAAGACAAGTACAAGTGTGGCACTCTTATCAGATGTCAGAAACACCTACACACTGTGAAATGATACTGACACTATATCCCACTTCATGATGCACAGTAAAGGAGTGTGACTGCAACGAAAGGTCGTCACCATGCTACCTGTCAAGGGTGAGAGCTCCAGCAGTGGTTGTGCTGACATTTCGATGGCCACACTTCCCTCCAGTTTGGACTTGTCACGTTTGATGGAGACCAACCGGCTCTCAGACTCTATGGTGCTCACAATATACTCTGTGGCTTCTAAGGCTGGCTCCACCGGGATGCTTTGGCACAAGGGCTCGTACTGGTCTGTCTGTCTGCCCTCACCCTTCTCTGGCCGGGTGCAGTCCAGCAGATGTTCACACTGAGGAGGATCTGGAATGTTGGCACCAGGAATAGTTCTGCAATGGAAAAGGCAACATTATTGAAGTTAAATCAGTGTGACAGGAACATTTCTTGTGTAGAAAAAGCAGCACAAACTTCTCCTCCAGTATGAAGCCGCTATGGAAATCACTTTATGAGAACAGCGTTACCTTCTACAGTCTTCTCCAACTTCTTCATATGGGTTGATGATGCATGTTCCACAGCCATCTTGAGCTGACCCTCCTTCTATCTCTCTCTCTCTCTCTTCTTTTTCCTCCTTCTCTTCCCTCTCATCCAGTATCTTCCTGTCCTGGCTCAGAGACCGTCTGACTTGTGGTACCTCATGTAGTGACTGAGTACAGTCCAGGCTCTTGGCTTCGGTGCGAGCCTCACGGTGACGGTGGCGCCTGTGCCGGGCACCTTCATCCGGGCCCTGACTGGGCCTGAACTTGCGGGCCATCCTGTGCCTGCCTCCTCCTGCAGTCCGGTGGTTTGCTCCTCCTGTTTTCTCCTCGTTCAGATTTACCACAGTCTCAGCCACAGGAGGCTCAGGGATGGACATGGACATTGGGGGCTCGGGGAGAGGTATCCCCACAGACATGGGTGATTCTGGCAGGTGAGCTGGGCTGGCTTCTGGGGAAAGGGCAGGGACATGGTGGGGAATAGTGGGTGTTTCAACAGTGTCTTCTGTAGGGCTGCCAAACAGTTCCTCTCTGCTTGCCATCTGTCGACGTTTGCGTAGCTGGTTGGCTCTCTGCTCCCACACTGACATGTTAACTTTTCTCCTCCTCTCACGGCGGGTGATAAAGGCATTGGAGCTATTGAGAGGCTGCTCATCAACAGGCCTAGTCACAACTTCAGGCTCTTCTGGGAAGGTTGGACGACCTCGGTGGATCGCCCGTTTCCTATACAAGTAGGGTCTTCTTCTCCCACTAAGGGGCACAATATACTTGACATCAAAATAAGGCAGCAAATAGCAACAACTTAACAATTTGTTGACAAGAAACATCAAGACTAGAGTCCATTTAGCATACAGGTTAAAAGAATGCTCAAACAAATAAAATAAAGGTAGCAAGAAAAGGCCAAAATTGGATCTGAATACATAATGTTAGTCGATTGGTAAAACATATAAACAAAATAAAATCCTATGGATCAAAATACTTCAAGCTAAAAAGTATAAATACATCCAAAAACTAAAAAAAGAAAATACCTGTGAGGTAAAGACTGATAAAAGGAGAAGTGAAAAACAAAACCCACAACAACAAAAAAGGAAAAGTGCAGGATTAAAATGTAGTGTAATATCTAAAAAAATAATTCAGGAGAGAAACTCAAATCTGTGTCAGGGATGCATACAGTTATACTTACTGGTATTTCTTTTGTTGTCCATGTAATCAATGAGTGATTATTCGAAAACAAGACATTAGTGTTTTACAACATACACAGAACATTTGTCGTGACACAGAACAAAATATCTAAGGGGGGGGAAGCAAAAAAACAGGGACAATCAGGTTTGGAATCAGTGCTTTACAGTATGTTGGCAAATTAATGATTAATTTTTAAAAAATTAGGCATTTTCTTACTTTTAGTGCCTGAATTTTAGTGCTTGAATGTCATTGAACACAATATTTTGGTCAGTGCCACATAACAAGCATAAAACAAGACAACGTGATGGATCAGCAAAACACAGTGATCCACATAAAAATCAGCATCTTGTAGCTGCAACACATAAAAGATGTTTAACATATAAATATGTAACGGACAAATGATACATCCAGTGTCAAAGTAACAGTTATCTGCTGTTACATTTGTGGATTTTACATGTTTGAGCTGACCATTGCATACAGTTTTAGTTTGGTGTCATGCCAGCAAGCAGCTGTTTTCTATTCAGAGAAATCTGTAACTCTGGGTCAGTAATGGCCTTCATGTTTCACGTAGTTATGCCACAGCACTCTCACAGTGGAGATGCTAATCAGATGGCGATGCACTAGGGAGGGAAATTTGTCCAAAATATGACACACTCCAAAGTGTGCCTCCTCCCAGAAGAGTGACACATTGAGACTTCCCACTGTTACCGACAACCTTCAGAAATTGCCATCCTCCTCCAGAAGTAACTAGATTATTAGACATGTGAAAAGGCCATCAGGTCACTGACAGGAGCAGAAAATTTATTTACAAAAGAGGCCGAGTTCTTAACCAATCATGGGCAAAGACGGAGAAGGGCTTTCAGTAAAGCTGTTGAGGCAATCCGTAAGGACTCATGCTTTTAAATCAGGCACATTCAACACGCATTCATTAGTTTTTTTTGTTAATGCCTTAAACATGCCTTTCTTTTATTCTTTGCATTCACCATGCAACTGAAGGAAGTGAGGAACATACTAAACATTTGCCTACAGCAGCTTCTCAGTCCACAATCAGTAAAACTGTGAAAATTATGATTTTATTGGCTAAACTTTTCGCTAAACTGATTTTAGTGATTTAGTGTTTGTGTGGTTACATTACAGCCGTGACAGGAAGAAGCTTGACGAAAATTCAGTCCAGTTAAAAGCTTTAAGAAGAGCTTATGTGAGAAACATGAAAACTACAGTAGGACTCACTTAATGGTTTTCTGTGAATGCTTGAGGTATCTTAAAAGTTGATAGCTAATAACGAATAACTTACTCAGAGATTAAGCCATCTCTGCCTCTGGCATATCTTTGGTTGAAGAACTCCTCTTCCTCTTCTTCATCCTGGAAAACACAAAAAAACAATATACTGTTTTAAAGGGAAAATCCTCAGTTTTACTATTATAGGAAGTTTACTATTAGGTACTCGAGGGAGTTTCTGATCACTAGTACAATTATGAGCTATGTTTTTATCACTGAGTTTCATAAAAACATGGTTTTGTATGTAGACTAACAAAACTTTGTAGACTAATAAAATGAATTGTTTTCAAATTTTAATGATACCAAATACTGCTAGAGATTGAAAAATGGCAAACCTTTGTCAGTTCCTGTGCGTTGGCAAGATTATCCACAGCGATGGCCAAGAAGACATTAAGCAATGTGTCTGTCATGAAGGCAGTTAAGAGCACAAAAAACTGTGGAAAGTCTACGTAATTTTACCCCATATTGCTTACGTGACTATATATTTGCGTGTGTGTGTGTGTGTGTATATATATATATATATATATATATATATATATATAAATAGGCAAGATATCATCATTATCCCCTGAATCGAAGATTGGATTCCAATTCAAGAACGGCTGACCTTAGATTGAGATCATGGCTAAGACGGACACCTGGAACCTCTGTGGCTGGTTAGCAAGAATAGGTGGTAACCGGTACCTTCTGAAATACCTTCTGAAAGTCTACTAGTGGATGTGAATGTGGCTGCACTACGACCATAAACCAACAATCTGATATACACAATGGCAACTGTGATTCTTGGCTATAAGACCAACATAAGCCATAAGGTGCAGTATACTGGTGCAGTATGGAAACGGAGGTTGGGGGCTAAGACCAAGGCAACATGAAGGGTGTTAGCCAACTATCAGAGTTGCAGAAAGGCATCATGAAGTACAACAAACTGTCCATACTTTGGGCCTTGGAGACGTGGAGACACCAGAGAAGTTGAAACCAGGAGAATGTTCTCCAATGAGCCAACCAAGGTGTACTCCCAGTGGCAGGGTAATAACATAAGAGCAGACCCACCAAGGCTGAAGACTAAAGAATACTAGAAAAGCATAATGGAGACGTCACATAACAGCAATGTCCAGTGGCTGGTGGGCAAACAAGCTCCAGTAAAATTCAAAATGACAGAGGCTCTCTACTATGAAGAAATGGACAGCACCAGGCCCTGACATGATCCATGACTACTGGTCAAAGAAGTTAATCTCACTCCATGAGCTCCTGGCGGCACAAACAATCAAGCTAATAGTGGATGGAACCCACTCTGAATGCTTAACTGACACTGGCAGCATAGCGGCTTAGACGACCAGGCACATGTATCAATACATGAGCAGAGCCCAGAATGGAATTGTTAGTAGCAGAGGAACAAAGCACAAGCTACTGGTAGATAAAGCAGTCACTCGAGACTGCAAGACCAGCCATAGCAAACTGTGCACTGCCTGGATTGACCATGCGGAAGCCTGTGACTCAATGGCTCACACATGGATCCTGGAATGCTTGGAACTGTATAAGTTCAACAGGGCTCTATTAGCCTTCATTGAGAACTCAATGGGGAAATGGTAGGACAACTTCAAGCCATTTGCACAAGTCAAGTACAGAATATACCAAGGTGTCACCAATAGTGGTTATGGATTTGGATTTGTCCTCGACAAAGGAACCATCAGCCACCTCCTCTACATAGATGACATCAAGTATGTCAGGAGTGAACGAGACATCGTCTCACTGATCCATACCACCAGGATATACAGCCAGGACATCAGAATGTCGTTCAGACTGGATAGGTGTGGTCAGATATTAACAAGGAGAGGAAAGGTAGTCAGTACTGAGGATATTATACTACGAGAAGGCAAGATTGCAAATTGTAAGGATAGCTACAAGTACCTTGGGATCCCACAGGCAAATGGTAACCATATTTAGGCCACAAGGAAACCAGCTATTGCCAAGTACCTGCAAAGAGTAAGGCCAGTTCTGAGAATTCAGTTGAACGGGAAGAACAAACTCCAGGCAATTACCACATATGACCTCACAGTCATCAGGTACTCCGCTGGCACAATAAGATTGGCAAAAGAGGAGATAGAGGCCACTGACATACACACAAGGAAGTTCTTTACAATGCATGGAGGGTTTCACCCCAAATCAAGTATCCTGACACTGCACACTAACCGATGCTGAGGATTAGTGAGTGTCAAAGCCACTATCCAGAATGGAACAACCAAGATCCTATGAATACATCAGGAAGATAGCCCCATGTGATGATGTGCTTAGTGAATACCTCAGGCAGCAGAAACCAGATGAGCAAGGGAAAGAAAAGCACGAATCCTCGTGGAAGGACAAACCCATGCATGGTATGTACCACTGTCAGATAGAAGAAGTGGCTGATATCAAAAAATCCTACCAGTGGCTGGACAAAGCTAGACTGAAAGACAGCACAGAGGCACTAATCATAGCAGCACAGGAGCAGGCTCTAAGTACAGTAGAGGCTGGCGTCTACCATACCAGGCAGGACTCTATGTGCAGGCTGTGCAAAGATGCCTCTGAGAAAATCCAGTATGTAACAGGGGGGTGCGTAATGCTAGCAGGCAGAGCAGACATGGAACCCCTATCCAAGTGGCTGGAGCTGGTTTAGGATACCAAAACATCTGTGCCGAGTACGGGCTGGAAGTCCCAAAGTCAAAATGGGACACACCTCCAAAGGTAGTGGACAATCACTGAGCTAGGATCCTATGAGCAGATTCAAGGAACAACATCTGACATCTATGTCATCAGTGGAAGATTCAGTAAAGGCATCTTAAATGGTGTAGTGTAGTGGCAGGTTTAAACAGGTGTGCACAGGTGTAGCTGCTATATCAGAGCTCTTTGATCGCATTTGAACAAAAGGATACAGTTTCCAAACAGCGTGAGCACAATAAAGTAGATTGATGACCACATTCCATACTGTACACCTCCCTGTGAGCGAATGCCATTATACATCACCTCGTTCCAGTCCTCTCCAGTCAAAATCTGTGGGAAAATGGACAGAATATTTCACATAGTCACAGCGATCGCATTAAATTCAGGAGAACTTTGGCCTAAAAAACACCAGACATGAGACATTTCCTGTCTCCAAGCCAGTGTAAGACATGATATTAAAAGTGTCTGCAAAATAGGTATTTACAGTGTGTGCTGATTCCAACACTCATTCACAGTTGGTTTTGTAGCAGATCTGATATGGATTGTTCACGTTTCATTTGTCTGATATTCATGTGCGCATATGTGTGTGCATGTATGTGTGGGAGGGTAGCAGAGGCGGGGGGGGTGGGGGGGTGGAGAGTGAGCAGAGTTGTTTAATCTGCGCCTGGGGTGAGAAATATCCCAGGGTGCAATGTGCCATGGAGAGCAGGCAGAATGAGGGGTTCTGTGGGAGCCAAACCTGAAACACTGTCATGATGGCAGCTGGAAATGTGTCAAAGTTGGTGGGAGTGTAATCTTCAAAGATGAACCTAGAGGGAAGGCAGATAGAAAGCAGGGTCAGATATGACCAAGGAAGAACAGGAGGAGAAAAGAATAGAGAAGGAAGAAGATGAAGGGCTATTTTCATCCAGACATGAAATTTCCTCTCCATCTTATCAAAAAAGCAATTGAAAAAAACTGCTGCTCAGTTTGAATAAATACTATTTGTAAATTGTGGAACGATCACAAGTCTATGTTATAAACACAGTGGGCAATTATCTCCACAAGTCAAGAACAAGAGCAGAAGTTTGTCCCTAATGACTGAGAAGTGATGATTTTTCTTTACTTGCCTTCCTCCAAAAAGCTGCATCCCCAGAAGAGCAAATACCACAATGAAGAGGAAGATAAGAAAAAGCAGGCTGATGATGGACTTCATGGAGCTCATGAGGGAAACAACCAAGTTCCTGAGAGATGCCCAGTATCTGACAGAAAAAAAAAAAAAAAACATATATAAAAACATCCATTTCACCAGAGGTTTGTGGAAAAAAAAATGTTTACATTAACATACTGCAACCCAAGATGATTTGTATGTGAAGAGTCAGTGTTCTGCTTACTTGGTGATTTTAAAAATTCTCAGAAGTCTCAGTGCTCTCAGTACGCTGATGCCAAATGACATGCCAGGTCTGAAGAAGCCCCAAACCACCTCAAAGATGCTGCCAACAATGACCTGCAAAACATGTCAAATACATGCTGAACGTTTTCAGATCAGGTAGATCAGAGTAAATGTCAGAGTACTAGACAGACAAAACGTATGTCATGCACCAGATGCCCACCCATCATTAGTCATAGTTGGGGTCCTGGAAGGCTTAAAGATTACAGTAGCCAAACTGTAGTTGTGGCCCCTTTTGCACTGCGTGTTCAGCAGCTGAATAAGACTGTATCACCATCTCATAAACAGTGGTTGGAGGATTTAACGGTGCACATAAAAGTCAAACAACTGACGTGTATTTCTTAAGGTTCTGTCACAGTCCCAGTTTTGGACTTTACTTCCTGCTCCTGGCTTTTATTTTCTAATGACTAAGCCCCACTCACTACATAGTTTCATTTCTCGAGTACATAGTTTCTCCTTCGTTAACCCTGATTGTTTCCACCTGTGCCCCCGTGTATCTATACCCAGCTCTCCCCACTTTTTCACGCCAGATCCTCCCTACTTTTAACCTCCCTGAACATTTCTACTGACAGTCAATGCTCTTGCCATTGCCCTCTCCGTTGTGCTCTCCCTCAGTGCTCAGCCTGATCCCCAAATTTGGAGATAGTCCAAAGTTTGTCCTCAGGTTTGGGTCTGAGGTTTGGTTTTCTGTTTTTTCTTCTGTCAGTCAGCGTTTTATGTTTAATTTGTTCATTTGTTTTTCCCTGTTTGCTTCCCCTTAGTTACTCAGTTAGTTCCCTTGCTTCCCCAACACAGCTATAATTTGGTTCATCTTCCTTTATGAGTGCGTTTAAGTTCATGTTCTGTTTTACATTGTTTCGTTTTTATCACGTGTGTTTTTCCTGCCGTCCTCATGGAGTGATTTTCAGTTGTTTGCCTCTTTTATGAATAAACCCTCCCTTCACCTTTATAACACCCTCTCACCATCTCCTCATTTGGGTCCTACTAAAATCAACTACACTCAGGTAGTGTGACAGCTTCAGCTCGAAGGCTTTATAAGATCTTCCTGCCGTACAGTTTTGACTAACCACCATTAACATGTACATGTGTAAATGGCCTCCTCTCATTTTTTGTTTTTCCTTTATATTTCCTCTGCGTTCAATTTTATTCCTCTGTGATATAAAACAGGAATAATGGGTCAAATATGAGTAATTCTTTTCTTTTGCCGTGTAATATTCATTTAGAATAGGAGATGAAGGACCTCACCCCACAGTCAAAGCAGTTGAAAGATGAATGGAAGTAGAGTCGGAAACCCAGACCATACATTTTCAAAAACATCTCAGCCAAAAACAGCCCCAGGAAAACAAACTCTGCATAGTCTGGAGATGGGAAAACAAAGCAATTAAGCCAAAGTAGAAAAATGCAGCAAAGCATTTATCAGACATGACCTAAATTCTATATTAAAAGCAAGTAATGGAAAAATGGAAAATGTGAAAATGTAAAAGTGACACGTACAGAGGAAGATGGTCAGCCAGTCAGGTTGGTTGTGGTGGACAATGGCCACACATATGGTGTTCAGAGCCACTAAACTGAGCACCATCAGGTAGAACGTGTCTGTCTTCACCATGCGGCGGATGGAGATGCGGAGCATGCGTTCTTTACGCCGCAGGTAGGCAGCGGGGCCACGGCGACCGCTGCGGAAGTTCATCCTTGATCTTGACATGTCTAAGAGACAAAGAATTTATGAGACAGGAGGAGATAAGTAAGTGGTAAAACGCTGGTGAAACTGCTTTGTGTGGTAACTAAACAGCTCAGAGATGCGATGGAGGCAAAGACCTTCTGAAAAGCAGCGAGTAACTTAACAAAGTTCCTTAACAATATTTTCACTTACTGGCAGTGTACATGTCAGTGTACTTGTCTTCACCCGGTGCTCCTCTGCGTGCACCCGTCTTCTTACTCGCTCTCTTCAGCACTAAAATTGATCCACACAAAGATGTTTGCTACGTAACTGAATTACTGAATTTTTATGATTAGAAAAAAAACAAAAAACACTTTTAGCGTGTTTTTATGGCCAGCAACTGAATATTGGTCTGCATTTGCTTAATCTGTCTTTTTGAGTTATAAAAACTGATCCACATTGCAATGATTTATTGATGCATCTCCTTAAACCACAACATTTGAAGGGATGACTTTTACTAGATTCCTATACGGAGTTTGCTTTTTGTTAGTGTGTGAAAAAGCTTTTTGCAGAATAACAGAGCATGTAGGAGAAACTACAAAATGGTGAAAGATCTCCTGGGTTTTCTTTAAGTAGCTGTCAAATGTAAAATCTAAAAATGTAAATATCCTTTGTGCAGTACTAAATGTACTTACACACATAGTACATTGCCTATACATGTGTGCATGCGGGGGTGTCAGTGAATGCCTCACAGTTTGTACATAGTAGGTCTATTATTGTCTCTGTTGAGGGGCACAGACGTTTCAACACACCTATACAATGGTCACTTACTTAAAGGTAAAAGAAGCAATGTTACATATTTTAAATCTTCACGTTTCAGTACAGATTTATTTATGAATAGTTGTATTACATACAGATCCAAAGTGTGTGAACTCACCATCTAACGGTGATCTCCCTGAATTTTTATTCTCCTCTGCAAGCATTACTTCCTCTGCAAAACAACAAAAACGGAGGTTATACACAGACTTCTTTATTTTCATCATATTATCATACATGGAAATGTACATTTTATTTTTTGGGGTGTTGGCACAAATTTACAGGCCAAAACTGCGCTAAACGTTCAGTATGACCTTCTTAAGAGAGAGAGCTCTTATTCTCTTACACTTTCGCAATGTCTCTTTCCCTCTCTGTTTTCTCTCACTGACTTCCCACACTCAACCACATCTATGCACACATAAATATGCACAGCAGCTCTCACACACAAGCATGCATGGAAACACACACACAAACGCACGCGCACATACATACATGCACACAAATTTAAGTCAGTGAGTCAGTATCACCTTTTTCTCACCCTCTACTTGCGTGGGAGACTGGCGATGTAGATTGCCATCACAGCACTTTGTGTGTGTACGTGTGTGTGTGTGTGTGTGTGTGTGTGTGTGTGTGTGTAAAGCTACTCTACTGTAGGTACAAAAACTCTGAAAGTGTTTGCAGCAGAAATACATACACATACATACAGACATACATACATAAAAATACAAAGGACAAAACCAGCTAAAAAAGACTAAAATCTTTTACTGGTACATTATTTTACAATAAGCAACTTAAGCCAGCAGCAGCATGCGACTCTTTAATTAATCCCGTCTGCTGAGTCCAGCCCTTATTCTCCCTGCTCCACTGTGCTCACAGCCTTTCAGGTATTAGTCATTATCAGATTACAATGAATGAGAAGCTGCAAAACTTACTAATCAAGCACAAATATTTGAACATTCTCGGACTTGTTAGACTCAACAACATTTCTAAGTGAATATCTCTGCACTACTGCCAGTGCTGAGGCTTAATCCCAGAAAGAGAAACTTTTCCGCAATAAAATCATCAGTATTTGGAGCCAATCTCTAGTAAAAATATTTGAAAAGTAACATACTGTGGCTTTTCTCAGAAATAAATAATTAATCAAATTAGCTCTAGTCGGATGTTTTTTTTTTGATATCTTGTGCTTTTGGGAGACTAGAGACAAGTAATGCTATTGTATCTGTAAGGTAAATATGAGGTTACTGTTAACAGCCATTTAGCTTAGCTTAGCACATAGATTGCACAAACTGGATGCACTTCTGCACTTCTGCCCCGAGCACACTGCATGGCTCATTAGGCCTTTAGCTCCACCTAGTTGGGTAACAAATGTGTGTGTACAAAAGCAAAGTTATTCTGTTGGCCAGTACCTGCCCTGTCTATCCAGGCTCGGTAACCATTCAGTTCCCTTTCCACCTGCTGTTGGCGACGAAGCTTCATAAAGGCCCGTCGGTTCTCCACCCTCTCCCTCTCCTTGGCAAATTCTCTAAAGATAGAAAACATGAAAACAGCTCCCACAATCTGTATTGCACACAGACAGACCCGTATTGAACAAACACAATGAGCCACACTCACCCAGACAGGACACCCAACACCAGGTTCAGGACAAAGAAGGAGCCAATGATGATGAGAGGAATAAAGTACATCCAGTTCCACGTGGGACCCAAGGCATCGTTGGTCTGAAATGCACACTTATATATTAACTGAGGATAATAGCAATCAGTCAGACGTTTCACGTTTCATTGGTTGACTGGACACTCACGTTATAGAGCACAGCTGTCCATCCCTCCATGGTAATACACTGGAAGACGGTGAGTACAGCAAACAAGATGTTGTCGAACTGAGTGATGCCATCATTGGGCCCGATCCAAGTGTCATTGCATTCATACTTTTCTGGACAC
The DNA here is from genome assembly GCF_033026475.1 of Channa argus. Taxonomy (NCBI): domain Eukaryota; kingdom Metazoa; phylum Chordata; class Actinopteri; order Anabantiformes; family Channidae; genus Channa; species Channa argus. The sequence continues at coordinate 2,569,069 of NC_090210.1, read as the reverse complement.
TTTCGCACTCCACAGGCAAATGCCAACTCTGATGAGTCAACAGTCTCATTGTCTACAAGAATAAAGCAAAATTGTTGTTGTCTTCAGATGATACGCATAATAACGTTTTGATGTACAGCACAAGCTGCCATAATGCATGTGGTGTGCAGTACATTAGCACAAGTATGTACTACAACCCAGACACTGGCGACTTAAAGGAACAGTTTTCATATGAAACTTATGGTAATAGGTTGATTTGAAAATCCTGTTCTGTAAAACTGTGATATCAATTTGCAAAAAAAAAAAAAAAAAACTATTGTAAAATTCAGAAATTCTTTTGTGGACCGTCAGACGCAGAGTATTTCTTTCTCTGTGTCTTGAAATATATTTAATTTTTTTAATTTAAACTTTTGGGGGGCGAAATTAGGGAAATAAGGGACGTGCGGAATCATTCTTCCAACACATTCTGATTTTATTCCTCAATTCATTCTTGAGTGTTGTTGGGCAATGACAGTAAATGCTGTGGTGTGGCGTGTGATTATAGAGTAGTTGTAGACTAATTAAGCAGTAGCTAAATCAGCCGGCAGCAACTCTAATAATACCCCTGAGCTGGCTGCTACTGTAATCTATGAAAGCTTTTCAAACAAAGATGTTCACACCCACTGTTTGAGAACAATGCATAAACCACACATTAGATATAGCTGTTGGCAAATCAGTTATGGTCAGTCAAAAACAATGTTAAAAAAATAAGTATGACAACATTCTTCCAAATGCATGGGCATTGTAACACAAGCAGATGCACCTTAGGACAGAAGGTACCAGCAGATGGCAAGGTGTTTAAGCCCAAACCCAACCTTATACACTCAAACAGTTATGCCTTCCAAGAATTAGACGGGATGTAACTACTGCTCACCAAATAATCAGTATGAATATACCCTTTATTTCAACTCTGAGTGACTAATACAACACACTGAGGTTTAAAATCGTCTCATTCATCTCTTGAAACTGTTTATTCTATGTCATCTACATTCAACCTGTTCTTAACCAACAACATAATCGTGGTTTTTATAGAATGGAAACATGCATGGGTAGTGACTGTCCCCTTGGATTTACGACAGGAACTGTCTGCTGGTGGTGTGTGGGCATCATTACCGAGGATGTCAACAGATGGCAGGCAGGTGTGGTGAAGCTTCCCACTGTAGAACTCCAGGCCGATGATGGCGAACATGAGGATGGCGAAGAACAACAAAAGTCCAATCTGGAGCAACGGGATCATGGCCTTCATGATGGACTTCAGCACAATCTGCAGACCTGTAGGGATTTACAAAGAGAGACTGAGTTTAAGAAGACATTAAATACATTTGTTTCCTACTTACAACAATGCAAATGCAAAGTCCAACTCATGTATTTGTCAATACGATCTATCCTATTGATGTTAGTGGTAGTGGTATGTAGTTAGCTTTACCTCCTAGACGATACAGACTCTCATTTATGTTTCGATTAAGAAACATAATTCTACATTGATAAAAAAAAAAAAAAATACATAAACTGTAATTTGCTATTTTTTTCATGGTGAGTCTCAATAACTCAATAATAAAAATTACTTTTTGTTTGTATGTTTAAGAACTTTTTCTTACAGAGTACTATTTAAAAAATATATACTGTTATATACACACCTCAAATGACTAAAATTAACTATTTGCAGTATTATGTCATTTTGTTGTACCATACAGTGCTGCATTAGAGGTCAGTATCTGACTCACTGGGGATCCCAGAGACAAGTTTCAGAGGTCTCAGGACTCGGACAGCCCTCAGGGTCCTAAGGTCGACTGGGATGTTCATGTGGGCACCAGCAGTGGCCAGGATCCTGATAAACGTATAGAGTACATGCATATCCTTAGTATTTTAACAACGTTTGAAGCGAACATTTTGGGCCACGGTTATCATCCATTTCTGTCTTCCAGACAGATGAATGAATAGCTATTACTTGGTTTGGCCTGGAAAAGAAGATGGCATTTGGGCTGAAATAGAGAACATGCAACAGGGACACGGGAAAAACACCCATTAGCAGCTAATTCTGGTACAAGGTGTCTCTTTCCTTTCCATGGTGTCTGACAAATTTGATAACAAAAAAACGGGTAACTCAAGGACGGAATCTGGAAATGAGTCATTCATTTTAAAAGAAAAACACAAATATCAAAGTGACTGCAGACAGTATATCCATTTTGTGTGCCAGAAATGTATGGTTAGGGACAAAGAGTGCACAGCCACATACACCTGGCAGACATCTCTACTCACATCTGCCCACGCGCACATTGATGCCCTACATATTAACACATCAGCAGGAGAAACCAACAGGCCATCGCTTAGCAATGTATAGCAGAAATCACATCTGAATGTTTTCTGTAGCATGAAATGTTGTGTTATTTCCATTTAGGAAATATAGGTCTGTAACCCTTAATGCTTTCATTGATGACAGGGCCACTATGCATGAAATATGTGAGAATTATCTTCAAATAATAACTGTTTTCCAGATTTGTCCATCTGACTCTTGCTTTGTTACACACAGATACAAATATACAGACTCATAAAATCATTGGATAGTGTTGTGGGAAGTGTGGGGGAGGGTGTGTGTGTGTGTGAGTGCAAGTCTGTGTGTGTGTGTGTGTGTGTGTGTGTGTGTGAGCGGGGGGTAGAAAGCACATGGCAGAAACTCAAGTGTGAGCCCACGTAGAATCTCTCTTGAAAGCAGTGGGAGGGAGAGAGACCAAGTGAGCGAGTAAATGAGTGAGGTTCATACTAATGCCGATAAACCCGAAAACACTTTTCAATATGTTGAAAGCTCACTGTCCAACAGACCTCAATCATCATCGCGTACAAGACGACTGAGAGCATCAACTTACAATGAATCTTATATTTTCACAACCTTTTCAAATTTGAGCCAGTGGTGTTTGACGGATGTTTTTTTTTTACAGAGACCTGTTCAACAGAGCTGACTAGGCTTGGACAAGATGAAAGGCAGGAAAAACAATTTCAAGTGAGTGAAGAAGAGAAGAAACTACAGTGTAAAACTGTCATGCTAAGAAGAATGACAGCATCGCTCGTTCTAGCGCCCCACAACAAAAAGGTGGGAGTCAGACAATGTTGCCCTGAAGTGACAAGCAAAAGACCTTTGGCACATGGGTACTAAAGTCCAAGAACGATTTCTGAGGGGAATCCTTTTAAGGACATTATCATTTCATTTTCACAGCAGGAACAAAGCCCCATGAAAGATAAATTAGCCTGTTGATGCTGCTGGCCGGTTGGGTTTTACATGTATAATGGCTTTTTAAAATGCATAGAGTTTGACTAGTCAGTGACATATAAAATAGCAAGCTGGACTGTGGCAGAACTGCAGAACTGGAACTGAACGGAGAACCTGGTTCCTTTTGCTGAAAAGCAGATTTCCCATAGCATAACTTGTAGCATCTCTCTCCTTAGTGAAAGCCAAGCTTTCAGACCGTCACGTAGGTTTTATATCTAAATTTGTAATCTTCTTGACCGATCTCAGATAATATCATGTGATCAACATTATTCAAGACAGGTCTGTTAGTCCATCACTGTGGTCTACATTTAATTATTTCTACATCTACTACAAAAGTGTACAGTACATCACATTTTGTACACACAGTACTACAGATTTTGGTGATTGTCTGTTGCGCTACCATTAAGTTGACACTATAGAGCAATTTGTGAAATTTCCCAGCACTTCCATACAGTTCAACAATCATCCGATCAAACTTTATATTCATGCAGTACTTTTATTTAAGATTTAATACTTGGACAACTAATAACAATTTCATTAGCCAAGCCCACTTTGTGTTTTGTGAAAAATTGAGTTTGGTAAATAAGATGGTGAACACTGCTTAACATCCAGATGTTTGCTTTATTACTGTGAAGACCTGACACAGTGAGGTGCAGTGAGAAGGGGCAGGAGAAGTAGGAGTCTGTACAAATAGCCTGCAAACAAAAACACTGAACAAAGGAAAGCAGTAGCACAGCACCATCAAGGCTGCACTTTGAGCACAACAATTCCGTGGAGGCTCCCTCAAAATTAAAGCAAATACTTTGTCTGCATGTGGTAGCTCACGAAACATCTCTACACACACACAGAGGTCACTTTTTTTGGTGGAGATTATATTTCAATGTAGACGACAGTGGTGGACTAACAGACCTATCTTTTGTTGAATTGTAATATTTAATCTCCATGTGCCTCCACCCATGTTTAATCAAAGTATTCAAGTTTTTTATCCCCACTATTAACTCTCATATTACTTTTTTATAAACCAGTTACTTTAACAGTTTTTCAGTCTGCTTTTGCTTTTAAAATGCACAGTTTCAATAGTGACAACTGATTTGCCAATTCACTAGTTTAGTCACTAGCTAGTAGTTACAAAAAAAAAAAAAAAAAGAATTTATGCAAAATCTGCATAAGATTTATACCCCAACAGAAAGGATCCTGCCTTCCTGTAACAAAGAGAGCAAATAAAACCTTATGCCTGTCAGTGTGTTATTGAATACAATTCAAAATCTCTAGGCTTTTATGTAAATAAAAAAGGTTTAGCTCAAATATATTGCTGATATATTTTTTACAGTCCCAACTTTGAAAAGAAAAATTATAATTTGCTGTAGTTACTACTGTACAATCCATGTGATGGATTGGCACTTTGTCTGATCTCCTTGAATGTTTGGATATTTTGATGGCCCACCCTCCTGGGCTTGGTATGATGGTTCTCTTGTTCTTGCTCTAGCAGGAGCCTTGGTGGGACGTCAGTGGAAAGGGCTGCACCTATGGGAGTGGCCAAGGCTATAAAGGCCCAGCTCACTGTCTCTCACTGAGCAGTCGACCCTTCTTCATTGCATCCTTATCCTGTTTTTTTGTTGTCTCTATTACAATCTCACATACATGCTTACACACATGCACGCACACCCTACACCGCTGATTTCTCATAGTCACACCTTTATTGATTTTGTTAAGGTAAAATAAATAGAATTGTCACTTTGAACTAGGCCTTATCCTGCACTTTGCCAGCAGAAACATTTAGAACAAAGTGGAGTAAAAAATGTAAAATGTCGCGGTACAAATACTGATGTTATGACTTGACCAGAGATTTTCATAAAGCAATAAATGGGACACACGGTGTAGCTCTTCTCATTCAGCGATCCAGCCACAAGTTAATGTTCACAGCGAGAGGCAAATCTCTTCCTTGTTGGCTCTTTAAGTGAAGCACTGTTGCACAATAGTGCACCAAACTGGCTCTGGAGAGGATGAATTCATTACATGCACAGAATGCAGCCTCTCCCACACACCTCCACCTACACTAAGAACACCACCAAAAACTACAGCAATCAGCAGCATCACGTTACTCACCATTTCAGCAGAGCCGTGCATATGAGGATGTGCGTCGAAATCAACACAGTGCATCAACAAATTAATGTCTCCGAATTAAAAACATGAATCGTGCATCTAATGGCAACATTCATAACGGTCTTTTGAATTGGGATTACATAAAGAAGGCGTTCTTCACTATTAGTCATAAAATAAATGGCTGGGTGTATGTTTTGCCAAAGAAAACCTACTTGAGACTGTAAGCTATTGTTTATTCAGTTGAATTATGTGAGCAAAATGATGGGAGATGGGACCACTGCAGCCATCCTCTAAAACTTACAATAGACACAGTGTTGACAAGATCATCATTTCGAATTACTTTGGGGAATTAAAGTACTGACATGGGTTGAAACACTTTGGCTTAGAATTTGTATTTGTAAACTGTTAACAGATACCAGATTAACCTGCAGTTTGTGAGAAAAGTACTTATATAACAAGTAGCTCATCTCAAATACATGATTTACAAAATCCATATTGATATATTTACGCCACTGCCCCATCAAATATAGGTTAACCAAAAAATTAAAAACCTAACCATTGCATTATGACATATAGTAACTGATTAGTTTGTTTGGTATTTGTATGTACACAGAGTAAAATGTCTTTAAATGCTATTCATACGTTGGAATGATTGGGAAAATATCTGTTTATGCTAACGTCATACTTAATATTTTGTAATTTGAGTATTGTTAACAGCATTTTTGGGAATGTAACTTAAAAACTGGCCATTTTTTAAAAACTATTATCGAACTCATCCCACTCTGCGTTGCCCAGCCCTCCCTCTCTGCTCTTCTATGCTATACTCCAACAACCAACCCCTTCAGCCATGAGTCATTATCAAATTTTAATAAATGAGAATGCTGTAACACTTACTTATCATGCAGAAATCACTGAAAGTGTGTGATTGGTTAGTAGAGAGTAAATCACTCAAGCACTTTTGTAAGCAAATATCTCAGCACTGCTGCAAGTGCTGTTCTGTACGTCTGACTTCATGGCCAACAAGCACTGCTCCACAATGAGATTAACAAATGGTTACAGGGTGTAGCTTTAAATCTGAACACTTTCAGGGGCCCAGAGGTCCTTTCACGTGAGGATTTGGTTTGAGATTGAGTGGAAAACTGTAGGCCTTGTATTTTAAGAGCTGAAGTTTTCATTTCATTTAGCAGCTGCTTTGGTTCAAAGCGACTTACAACAAGTGAGGAACAAGGAAAGCAAAAATCGAATTCAAGAAGAAAACATCAAAGCAAAGTCCTATCGGAAAACTGGGTACAAGCAGTTACAGTATTACTTAACCTATTGTGTTGGGTAATGTAAGGTTTTTGGTCACCAAAGCAAATCCTAAAGACATTTGAATTGAGCCGTGGTGGTTAAACCAAGGATCACTAGCTGTGTTTTGGGTCTCTGGGCTAATAGTGGGTTGCCTCGTGCTGCTCTGTGTGTGTACTCGGAGGGATCCTGGCTGCCACAGGGTACATACAGTACCTAGTGTACAGATGATGGGTGATGGGGTTGTGGGTGGTAGAACTCAAAACAACCAAAGTGTCGCTCTGTCTCTACCTAAGATGTTTTTCCAGCACATACATTCGCATACATATTTAATGTCACTGATTAAAACTGCTTCGGCATGCAAAGACACACTCATAAGAGTGACTCTTTTCTCACTCCTGCATGTCTGTCTTCGTGCCAGATGGCTAATGAGTCACTCCCGACTCCCACCCAGTTTTATTATTCATCCTGTCTAAAGAGCAACAATTTTAGTAAAGTGTCACACTTTGAAGGAGGGACAGGAGACTGGTGCAGCACAGGAAAGCTGACATCCTTCATACAACATTTTAGGGTAGTGCAGGTACAGTTGGGAATCAGTATTATTTAGGTCTGACGATCAGAAATAATCTACCAACATGAGGGCAATGGGTTCACCGACAACAGTCGGTGCCTGCAGACTTATAAATGGAGTAACAAGCGCGCACACACACACACACACACACACACATGCACAACTCATTAGGGAGACATTTTATTGCTAATCAAAGCATCAAGTCCACCTGCACCAATCTGTTTGCCGCGGGATATAATTGACCATTTTAGCAATGCCAGCGAATTAAATTGGAGGGTGAGTCGTTCTAGCTGTGGTTCTATTTGCTACACACTTTTCACTCAGATTAAGGATTTTAATTGAGCTCAGTGTCCCAGCAGATTCGCTAGAAATTCATTAATATGAAATTGGAATGAATGCCGCCAGCGCTGGCCCAGTGGCCTCGATTTTATTCCCAACCGGCCTCTATGACACATGTGTGTTTTCTTTTAAGTCTAACTTACTTGCACCATGCCACCAGAGTGAGAGAGTGTCCCAGCATGTGTGCTTGAGTCAGTGAGTGAGCAGAGGAGAGCGGCATATGTGCAACCAGAAAATGTGTCGAAATAGGTGGCGAAAAAGCAGGTCGTCAGTTACCAGGTCCAGTTGTGGCTGGAACTGGGCAAGATGCCGTGTGGGCCGCAGAAAGTACAAGAAATTGAGCATTTTACACTGTTGGTGACATGATTGGTTCTAAGAACTAAAAGTGTACAGAAGCAACAAGATGCCAGAGTTTATGTTAAAGTGCCTTCACTGCAGCCACCGAACACACGATGTGAGGCTGCATTTTCAAATTCACATCAGTCTGTCTTCATATGTCCAAATGAGCGCAAAGTAAGAACTGTGCTCAAGTCGGCAGTACAGCTCACTAACTATTCTGGATTCCATTGAGCTGTACGTACAATTTGCCCCACAGGCCATAACACCAGCCCTTTCTCTAGTATTACATTTTTCTGACTATAAGAGTAAAAGAGAAGGGAAAATCCCTCAGGGATTAGTCTTTAAGATGTTAAATCTCATTATATTGACAGTACTCACAAGCAAATGTTCTTCAATTGTGATTGTCTCAAATGTCTATTCGCAGAAGCATTCACTTTCCTTTTACTATAAAGGTGGCTAAAAACTGTTTTGCAGTTTCCTTTTCTCGGTTGCAAACCTGAAATGTGACACGATTATTGTGATGATTGTACAAGCATCACGTTCAGCTAAAATTTGGCACCAACAATGAACATAATTTGAATAATGAACGTAATTTGTGACACAAGCACCTCAGGCAGTTTGTATAGATTAAAGTGCATTGCGCAGTGACTCACATGAAACCAAGATGGACACACTACAGTCGTGCAGCCATATTGAGGCTCTATGGGTTTTTGTTTTAACAGATGAGTTAATTCATTTAAGGTTTCACTACTTATAAACACCTGTTAAAATTGATGGACTTGTTGCTTTGTCAGCAGCTTTGCCTGCACAATTGTGTTTTTCTGTCCTAACCTGCAGCTCATTAAAGGCTTGTGAATAATGAGCTACCCAGAAAGCAGACTGTTATTGAGACACTCAAAGCAAAGCAATTTGTTGCCAACAAATGTCTGTCATTTCCTAGTGACAGAATCTCAGAGGATCCCACTGCAGCAACCGGTGCGACTTTAACCATGTAAATCAAGTGGAAATATGTCAACAACACAGCTGTTCGGTGTTTAGGCCGACACTCACTGGCCTGTAAACGTGATGCTGATGTCTTTTATGTAAGAGGCAAAGCAAGAGACTGCAAGACAGAAAGACAGACAGAGAAAAAAAGAAAGATGTGGGTGTCAGGTTGAAATGAGATGTCAACACGCCAACAGCAATCTTCCATGAATTCTGAATACTGTACTCCAAGCCACAAGCAGCACACTAGTGGTAACAATGCTTAACTCCCACACAATTAATTCACTAAACCCAGTCTTACAGGGAACAAATTAAGTTTCTCATTATGGGTTTTCTGGGGTCTGTCTCCCTAGCTTCCCTTCTCCTCCCTGTTTTCTGGCTTCTCTCTTTCTATGCGTTTGCATAACATCTCCAATGCTGCATTCACATTTAATTCACAGAGGTCCTGGGGGCGAAACCAAAGCAGGTTTCAGACACAACTGCCAATCTACTTATCCACCCACTTATCGCTGACTGCAGAGCTTGACTGTGCCATGGAAACACATTTTCCTGCATTTATATACTGTGTTTTCCTCTGGATGTATGCAGTGTGTAAACATATATGCTTGTAGGGGAAAAAAAAAAAAATCACGCCAACATATCCACAAAAAAGGAACCAGCCCATGGCATCAACCGTTGCTAACCATGTGGCAATAATGGCAAATCTGAAGTACGGCATGTGGGGATTTAAACTGCGGCGTGGGCAAAGCATGCCAAAATATTGATACACGTTGACACAAGCAGCATCACATGCCTGAATGCACCAACATAGCTTGACAATCAGTGTCTGAAATTAATCTTTTGCTTCACCAACCACAGCCTGGCAAACTAAAAATGAATTCTGTCAAAAATTAATTGCAGAATCAGTTGCTGAGCATTAATTTAAAACTTCCCCCCCCCCCCCCCCCCCCCCCTTACTCTCTCACGCAATCAGCGAAGTTTGTCATTCATTCAATCAAATTCAAAATGAAAGGAGGAACTGGCGCTGCACCTGCAAACAAACATGTACGTACCCAAACCCATTCTGTCCCGTGTATATTTGACACTAATATTTGATTAAAAAACACTCTGCTAACCTTATATTTCTAAATTGATCATTGTGAAACAGTTAGTTTTATGCTGACAATCTTCTTTTTTTAGTACTAAAACACTAGTGTGCTTAAGACATCATTGTTGTCTATAAATGATTAAACACATTACAGAGGGTGACATATTCCTTAATTTCCATGAATAAAGGCACTGAAGTTCATTGTTCCAACAAGCGTGGAAACAAGCGTTGAATATTAATTGATATACTCGCACTTATTAACAGTTGTTATTTACAGATCTAGCAGCTGTGGAGCAGCACGATTATTAATTTAAAGTCCTGTTTCCACCTACCTGAGGATCCTACATTCACCCTCTTCATAGCTCTGTTTTTGGTTTCGAGCGTCTCTGTTTCTACACAACTCAACTGCAAACACCAATCTGTTTTTGTAAGAATGGCATCTCTTTCTGCTATCAATCTTTTTTTCTGTTAACATAATGAGTATTTGTTGATTGTCATTTGTAAAGTCACAATAAAATGTTACCAAATAAGCTATTTTTGTCGGCACAACATCCATTTTCTGACAAAATACGAGATGTTGCACTAGGAACTTACAGAAGTTGGTTAGGGTTAGTAAGAGATTATGATCTGGCTAAGTAGAAGATATGCATCAGTTCAAACAAAATGTCTTTATTAACACATTGTAGTTATTCAAACAAAAGCACAATCTTCTTCTAAGCGCTTCACAAGCTGCCAGCTACCTTGAATCTCACTTTCTATTAACAAATGTAGCGCTTTTTTCTTTCAAAAAAATTCCTTTCAGAAACATATCTGTGTTTGCCGTTTAGGTTCATAGAAGTGCAAGTTTTAGGCCTGTTAAAAACAAAGTCCTGAAAACAACAACTGCGTGACTAGTGAGAGCGAACCAAAACAGTAAAGTTGCAGCTCAGACCATAGACAATGAGCTGATCCTTTTACATATTTTTTATTTATAATTTATTATATTACTATAATAAAAATGTCATTTTAGCTACTTTAACTATAGGTATTGTCAAACAGTCAGAACATCCATGGTTTTACACGTCTTCAGTTCACGTTTAACAAAAGTCTGATAGACCTTTAATCACAGCAGATATTTTTAAATGCCATAACAACAAAAGGCACCAATTAATAAAGTTAATAGAAGCTGCATTCAGTTTAGGTGGTTCAGGGTCCTTGGCTCACTTACAGACTTAATGATAGGAATGAATGAATGAACCCTGGTACCATTACATTTTTGTATTTAATTTAATTCTTATTAGTTATGTATGAACATGTAAACTGAATTTAATGTTATACAGATGCTATAGTGTATAATGTAGTTAGTTAGTAAGTTCCCTCCTCTAATAAGAAATTTCGTTCCTTCTTTAGAAACACATTTCATGCTTGGTGAGTAGCAGGAATCTGTTGACAATGTTTGAAACTTTGTTGAAACTCACATAGTTGAAAGCTTGACGGTGACTGGCTGATGTACTCACCCACTGAGCACGACTATGAAGTCCATGACGTTCCAGCCGTTCCTCAGGTAGGAGCCTTTGTGGAAAACAAAACCAAGGGCCACCAGCTTGATCCCTGCCTCGAAGCAAAAGATCCCAATAAAGTATGGCTCTGTCTTTTCCTGCAGGAAGAACAAGGACATGTCAGCAGAGTCTGTATATGAGTATTTGAACTGCTGAACAAAGTTTTTTATACCACGAACAGTGTTAAAGTTATACCCTGTAGGGTGCGACTTTCTTGGGCTGTACAGACAGTAAAACCATTTCTAGACAATTGAGGATGTATGGGGTGGGTTAAAATGAATCAGTGTGAATGCAACATCGCAAAATCCTGGAGGGACTGACATTTATTATTTTGCAGGTTAACAGTGATAAAGTTACATTTCCACTTTGAAAACATAACCTACACTACGAACATCTTTCAATTACAACGTAAAATTAGTCATCGTGAAGGACTGGATGTTTTATTCTATAACGAATACTGGGAATTAATTATATGTTTGGTGCAACATTGGAAATACTTTTAGTGGGAAATAAAAATACATTGACTTTATGTAGTGGAGAATAAGAATAATGCAACATAAAATTTAAAATACTTATAATATACACTTATATACACTTCATTAAATAATGAAGTGAACGTACCTATAAAAGTCAAATCATGCATAATTCGGGGTTTAGTATATTTATTTTCTGCTGAAATAGTTTTAAAATAGATGCAATGCCAAGAACTGCTTTTTATCAGTATCGGAGCATTGAGCAATTAATGTTAAATGAGAGTGGGGTTGGTGCATCTGTGGACCATGTGGCTGTGTGTCTATTTATGGACAGACTACATTTGTGTCTCCCGTGGAAGTTTGAGAGTAAACTTTTAGTTTTAATGAAAGCTTCCTTCCGGGAAAGTTCTGAATAAATGTTTTGTGCTAATCAGTGATTCTGGTTTGTTTTCTATTTGGAAATGTGTCCCCTGTGTTGAGGATGTGAAAACAGATTGTGTTCTCACCAGTCTCTTTGCCATGGGGGTCTTATCCTCTCCTGGGAGGTGCTGCTCCAAGGCCAGGACGACACAGTTGGCGGTGATGGTAGCAAGGATCATGTACTCAAATGGTGTAAAGGCAGCAAAGTTAAGGTAAAGCAGTTTTATCACAGCGTAAGTGCAAAACTGATCAAATCAAACAAATAATCCATCCATCCACTTATCCTGTACAGGGCCCTGGGGGGGGGGGGGGGGGGGCTGAAGCCTTTCCCAGGTGTCACTGGGCAAGAAACAGGGTCCACCCTTGACAGGTAAGCAGTCAACACTCAGAGACAACCATTCACACTCACACCTACTGGCAATTTAGAGTCACCAATAAAACTAACATGCATGTCTTTGGACTGTGGAAGGAGACCCCGAACATGGGGAGCACATGTAAACTCCACACAGAGAGGCCACGGACGGCCGGGGACACGAACCCACAACCTTTGAGTTGCACAAATTCAAAGCTTCTTCATCCTTTAGATGTATGGATTAATAGAGTGCAGCAAAATACTGTACATCGTTACACAAACAAGTCCTATAGCTCGATGCAGGTGTTAAGGTTTTAAGTACACTAACATCTGATCCTGTTTCCAGCTGCACAAATATTTGAAATAAACACATATGCATGATTCAGTGGAAAGGAGGAAAAAAACCTCGATGGATGGATGATTAAATGACACATGAATTACTGCATGGTTCATAGTCTATGGTATTGGAAGCAATCTGTTAGAGAGATTGCAGTATCCATGGTAACCTGCTTTTAAGAGTGCTTTTCATGAGGAGAAAAAGAGCAGGTTAGGGAGGGAAAGAGAGTGCTGTGAAGTCACCTTGGCCTGACTGGTCTGACTACACAAACTACAGCTCTGTCTACAGCTGACAACACAGCAGACTGTACAGTATTACATGTCTGTTTCAGGCTTCTTGCATCACAAACTTTAAACTAATTCATAAGCCACAAAGCTTTTCAAATGCAATTTAAACCTGAAAGCAACCAGTGGCGTTTATGAGAGAATAATATGTTAAGCATAACGCTGTAACAATTAACCAATACAAATGAGTCGTCATGATGATGATGATGATGATAAGAAAATGACATAAGATTATCGAAGAAAGCGAGAATGTTGTGCTGGAAATCATTTTAAACCACTATAATTAACATTGTTTTGGAGACTGAGAAACTGATAAACTCAATTTTGCACTGACATTTTACCGAGTAAGCAATTGTTTGTAATTGAAAAGAAATAATAATAATCAACACATTAAAAATGAAAGTGATTATTAGTCCCAACTCTAATTTATGGAGCCTCTAGAACTAATAACATTTTGCGTGTTACATTTGAAGCTTTCCCACACATGACCTGAATCAAATGTTGCATAATGATGAAATAAATAGATATTGGGAGATGTAATCTTGAAATCAAATGTTTTACAGTTAAAGCCATTTGTTGATTAATTGAATAGAAGATAAATGAAACAAGAGTCTGTTGATTTGTTTTGGTAACAGATTGTAAAGTCATATTTCCTGCATAATAACCATCGCTGAATGTTTACAGCTTTGCTTTGGTGCTGCTGTGTTTTCCTTTGTCCCATCTGATAATAAATGTACTATTTACTGTTTCTTTGGGTTAAATCTGCCAAACCAGATTTAGTGCATTGCTGTGCAAATGTAAAACACTCTTTCAATGGTTCCAAGGAAGTTAATGCAGGATAGATTTGTCCACTACTGTATTAAGGTGAGAGAATCTTTCTTTCAGTATCTGGATGATTTCGGTGAGTTGAAAGGCCCAAAAAAAAAAACTTTACAGACCCAGTATTTACACGTATGTGAACCAGCAGGCACTGCATGAAACTAAACATGCCTCAACACTCGTATTTGATTGGGACTTTCAGACTCATCAAGTTCCCATGAGGCAGCTGCTCCTTGTTATTAATTCTCCTGCCTTGACTGAAATGGGGTCACTGACTCACAGAGGAGCGCCAAGGGGCCTCTGGGACCCACACTGACTCACATTGACAAGGCCACATTGTTGCCATTGAAAGCGGTTGAAAATAGCTAAAGTGGGAAATACTTAATAAATCTCGCCCACTCTGTTACTACCCGTTACCTGTTACCATGCATAACAGTCCGTATGCATGGTTCAGCCCTTTTAGGACAAATCACATATGCTGAGTGAAACATGCCGAATATTTTTAGATATTTTATGATCTTCCAGCCGCTGACACATTTGCTGCCCAACATTGTGAAAATGTATTAATTGACTACGGACACCTGGAATAGTGCGGCAAGTGTTTTTTTTTTTTTTTTTTTTCTTTTCTGTTCAGTTTGTGACATTGTTGTTTTCTCCTGAATGACTGAATGCAAGTGGATGCAGTACAACACGATATATAGCTGAGCAACAAGCAAAATCAATAACTCAATCAATTGCTGAAACTAGACTTAACTTTTCTTTTTGCCTAATTACTCTTTTCATCACCCCATTAATTACGTGGTCTACAAAATGTAAAAATTGCCTCACAAAGTGACATTCTTCAAATTGTTTTGTACAACCAACAACAGGAGCCTTAGAAAGATTTCATTCACAAACTCAAAATATTTAAAAAACAGAAAATTCCTACAACTGAGAAAGCTGGATTTGCAAATCCATCACCATCAATGTGTTTGTTTAGTCAAAGTTAAATTGGGGACACAACAATAATTATTGCTTTGTACTGAAGTGCTCAACCACAGTAAAATAAATAAGTGTGAGGACTAATGTGGAAACCAATGCCTGAATAGAAGCTATTAGATTTACTGTTGATGTATCATTGAATGGACAAATTCGTTTAGTGCGCACAGTTTAACACTTGATCCTTTAACTGTGACACAGAGATTTCACTTACGTTGGTCGACATAAGCCACAGCAAAGTGAGAATTGCTGCAACTCTCCAATGTGTTTGTGCAGCGACATACAAAGAAATACCACTGTGATGGCTTCATGGGAGTCTGTTTTTCTCTTCAAATCGCAGAACTTGGTTGCACTTTGCAAAAATCTGGGTCTCGCCCAGTCAATACTCTGACATGTGCTGCTTTTACAGCCCACGATCCACCACAGTACTACTGGCCAGCTCTCTCCCACATACCTCTGCCTCTGTGATACCGGCAGTCACATTACCGTGCTGCCAGTGGCCAGCTAGTCTTGACCACTAGCCCCACTCCCACACAGCCACAGAGCCTGTGGTTAGGTAACAGTGGGAGACTGGCCCGCTGCACTGGAGGGGGTGGAAGACAGGAGGAATGGTGGGTAGATATGTAATTGAGTGATGTTGTTGAATTGATTATTCTACCAAAACAATGAAATGTGTGCAAGGTTTATCGGGAAATCACTTCCAACATGGACGAGGCAAGTAAATAAATCCATGGCAAGAAGTTGCACTGATGGTGAACGTGGTTGCACTTTATGTTCACATTAAGATTTGGCTGTGGAGAAATAACAATGCTGATAATCATATTTAGATTAGAAGTTCGGGAGATAAAAACTGTTGGCCGATGGCTGCAACAGGAAGCCATGAAGCGCTGCCTAGTGAATTTGAACCGACACCTACTCATGGCCAGGTTCATATTCCAATGAGCACTAAGGCAGCAGCAGTGTGCCTACATGCCACCCCCACAGTGAGCAGAGCTGCTTCTAATGATCACCACATGCTAACTTTCCATCTTCTGCCAGCTCTGGAGCACATGGAGTCAGTCACAGATGAATCAAATCAGGGCGAGTTACTTAGCAGAATTTTGGAGATGTGCAATTTTGCTGCACAAAGGAGTTTATTAAAGATCATTTTCAACCTGGTGATTTAACCAACAACGGGAAATTATGGCGAAGGTTATGCAGATGAGCAAAGTGAACAAAGAGGATGCAGGTGCCCTTAATAGGGACCAGACAAAGCATTAAAAGTCATGCAAAGCACATTTCCAGCACTAAGTCTGCACCTTTGGCACTTATTAGATATGAATTGTATTTCTTTTTAGCTGCACATGTTCACATGCTGCTTGCCGCTGTCCGTGGTGCTGAGCAGACACCAGCCCACCAACACATTTTCTGTGACACAAACTACTAGACAGCGATAAACAGAGTTGTGATCATAGAAGGATATGGCCATTCAATGATTCTCCTGGCGTATTTCCTAATGATGTTGTCCTCTGCAAATATGAAAAGCGACCTGTTGACGGTGAGGCAGTTCTGCCGGTGGGGGACGGGGTTGTACAGAGCCATGGTCCGGGCCCGCTGCGCCTTGGCTTGTTTCATGGATGCTGTCAGCCCCGCAGCCGCCGCGTCTTGCCCGTCTCCGCCGCGCTCCAAGTCCGCATCCCCGGAGTCCACCGTGGTGGGAGCGGACTCGTCTCCAAAGCGAGCCATTCTATAAAGAGATGAGGAGACGGCCGGCTTAGAGTGTTTGACTACAGGGCAACTTCTAATAAAGAGAAAAGTGAAGATGGGGAAATGATCCACCTTCGATCCTCTGACAGCTTTTCGAGCGCCGAGATTCCTCCAACAAGTTCCAGATTCCTATTACTCCATGTCCGTGCTAAAATATTATATCATTCTGTCTGCTAATATTCTAGGGGGAAACCATCCATTTATTTAATTAATAAGTGCACAGGCTGCAAACAAGAAGCATCTCTGTTATCCCATCTGCGACTCACAATCAGCTCTGTTACAACTTTCAACGTGTGCGCGTCTTTGAACTCGGATTAAAAAAAAAAAAAATCCACAGAGTTTATAGCTTGCAGTTTTCTTTCAACATCCACGCTCGTTTGGATCTGACAAACCGGGAGCTGCGTTAGCAAACACTACTCTACCCTCATCACACAGAGACGTCCTGGGGAAGTCTTCGCCAACTTTACGCATCTTCTCGATGCGGTAAACTTGACAAAACGAAGATCTCATTTGAAAGGAAGTCCGCTTACCGAGATTAGACCAGTTTTTTTTTTTTTTTTCCTTTTCTAACTGCAAGAGAGTTACTTGAATTGCTGGATCGGACGCATGTTGCAATCTTAACACCTGCTGGAAAATGATCAGGCAGCCAGGAGCGCGCAAGCACTCGCAGCCCCTCCCTCAGTAACATTTCATGATGGCGATTTCAGAAATCATCTGAATGAAAGCTGGTGGAGAGGTGGGACATATACAGCATTTTGTTGCCATAGCAATAAAAGTTTGCTAAGGGTGAACAAAAACAATTTCCTTAAAAAAGAAAAAAAAAACTACATACTGTGTGGGAATGTGGTTTTTAAACCAATTATGTAAAGATGTTTGTGGGAGCTGTGGCAAGAGACATGGGTGTGAAAATACATTTAACACTAATACTAGAAGCAGAGGGAGGCAATGCACAGAACAAGGCAACGTGTGTGGATAATGCAAGCAGGTAAAAGAGCTCATATATACGAAAGGAGCTATGTGAGAGTCTGAGACAGGACCTTCATATAAATGCTTTACTATTTGATAGTCAGACTGCATTGTCATATTTTCATTAATGGAGACAGAGTTGTACCATTAAAACATTTAAAAACTAGGCCATTGTGCTAATATTGGAGTAAAAGTCAGGAGTAAAAATAGAGCATGAAATAGATCTTAGGGCTGCTCTCTTTTTGAGGGAGAGGAGAGGAGAGCAGGGTCTTTTTCACACTCAGTGCCACAAGTGAGACCTCATTAGGCAACTGGGCTCTCTCGCTCCATCTGCTGCTCTGCTCCCTTCCCCACCGTTTCCTGTAGATGACCACTTCAGCCCCCACAAGCACGATATTATTCAACCGGGGCTTGTTTCGTGCCCTGAGCTGCCATTTGTCACAATTAAAATCAATCCTGACACTAAATATCACTGCCTGGATGCTGAGTGACAGACCATGAGCTGCACAGTGCAGGTATCACAGTGTGCAGACGGGCAGCGAGAAAGGGCTCAGACAAGGGATTGGGAAAGCGAGCCAAGAGAGAGTGACGAATTTATGCTTGGCAAACAAGTCGAGATCTGGGGGAGATGAAAAAAAAAAAATTGATTTAACAGGATCTATGAATAAGTCCCCAAGTGAGCTTCCAAAACTCAGCCATGACTTTGTTACCTCCTCGTCCTAATCTGCATGAGGCAGCCGGGCATGTCACTTCATGCAAAGCAGGACAGCAACAAAGGGCTACGCTGACCTATCAAGTGGGGGATGCACGAACTGCTTGCTACTCGGTAATGCACCAAGTATTGGTACAGTGTATTCATCTCCGCTTTCTACTAAAACATCTTACGTAAGACTCATTACAGAGAAACCTTCTACTTGTATGTTGCCCAACAAAAATATTTATCCATCTCAGCAAAGAGTACATGTCTGTGTGTGTGTGTGTGAGTGTGTGTGAGAGTGTGTGTGTCTGTCTCCAGCTCTCTCTTTGCTGTTGTTTCCATAGCGACATCGCTCTCTTGAATTCCTGCTTCATTCTTTTCATTTCTGCCAACAAAAGAAATGTTGCACAATGGAGCAACCTCTTCCTACAGAAATCTGTTTCTCTCAACAGACACACACTTGTACACAAACACAGACACACACACACACACCTCCCTCCACTCCATCAGGGTCAATGGACATCAAGGAGGAAGCTGACAGAGTACAGTGCAGCTCCTTTGCCACACTGATGATGTACTGTACTGTAAAGATGGCCAGATGTAGTCGGTTTAGTAGTGCGGGGCTTTTGTTCTGCTTTTGCTCACAGCCTACACAAAGGCATCTGAAAATAGCTGCATAAACTGTTAGTGGAAATGCTCCTACCCATTTTCCTGGGCCTCATCGAGCCTTGAATGAGCTGAACTTGAGCACAATGGGTCATGATTAGCTTATTAAGGTGCACAAAGAACTATTTTTATGACAAACAGATGTAATATCGGGGAGCATGGCGGCTTGTAGCAGCTTGCATTTTATGTTCTGCAAAAAAAGAAAAAAAAAAACCTTTACACTATAGGGGAATACAGATAAAGTGAGCCTGCAGGTGACATGCACAGTGAGTTACAACGTTAATGGCCGTACTTTCTGCCAGAACTCTGAAGAGCATTTATATAATTGCAGACAGGCTTTCATCCAACATTGACTGAAGTGGTTTTAGCATTTTATTTTTCTCTCTGTTCCCTAGCAACCGATTCGACCAATAACTGCTGCTTATATGATCGCAGATAGGTGTGGCACCGTGCCAGTTTACCTTGAAACATTTACATCATTGTTATGATTTTGAAGCAATTGTCCAAATCTACACGCTATCAGCCAAAAAAAGCTCAAAAATGTTAAGCATCTTCAGCCTTCAAAGAAAAGTTGTGAGTGTCACAATAAAGGCCTTTCTCAAACTTAGGGATCCATTATGCACAAATCACGGATGACAAATAGATTTTTCTCTATTTTTCTTGCCTGATAAATAACATTAATAATTAATTAACTTTAAGAAAAAAACATTGAGAATTTGTGTACATGCTCAACAATGTTTAAACTCAACAGTTTAGCTGCAAAGGCATCATATGGTGCCTCCCTGCTGCTCTTCTACTTTGATTCCCTAGCATCCCCTAATGGGCAAATAACCACAATACATGTACAGTGGTTCTCTGAAATGAATGTCTAGCTCTATTTCTTGGTCTATTGCTTCATATGTTCTCCCTAATATGTCTTGCTCATTCTGACAACACAAAATAAAACTATATTTTCATGTCTTTGATTAGTATTATTCCGAGGGAAAACTACGCTCACCCTGTGCTTCTGTACACTTAAGAAAAAGATAGGAAGCAAAAGAGAGGAGGATGACAGTACACCTGAAAGTGTGTGGGTGGTGGAGGTACAGTAAAGTAAAGAGAAATCAGAGGCTGAAGAAAAGAGGACGCAGGAGAGGGCTTATTGTTGGGTTGGGGGTTACGCTGATGGAGCACCACTCCACATTCAAGTGGCGGGAAGCAGATAATCAGAGCGACGTGGCTCCCGAGTTCGAAAGTTTACAAGCAAGCACCCTCAGCCCTAACATTAATAATGCTCATCTAGGAGGTGATTACAGTAAACTGAAGCCACCAACATTACATAGGAATAAAGCACACATGCACGCACACGCACACAGGCACACACACACACAGAGAACATGTAAAATCAACTCTAACAAACAGCAGGAATGTAGTTCACTTTCAGAACAATGCTTGCAACAAAGGCATCAGCACATGCATTGTTGCAATGAAGCAGCTTTTGAACCAAACACTTTGTAACTAAGCAACAAACCAACAATAATAAAAATTATGTTTAATACTATAAAGACTAACCATTTGAGCCCTCTTTGAGTCATCTTTAAGGTACTCCTTGGAGTTTTTGGCCTCTGGTTACAGATGTGGTTGTGGTACTATGCGAGACAGTGACACATAGTCCCACTGATGCTAATCTCATTATTTTGCTCGGGCTTTGGTAAAATTTAGCAGTGCACCAACAAACACAGGCAAGAAGGGGCCTGCTAACAAGCTAAAGAGAACATATTCATGTAGATCTTGCAAAATGTTGTTTCAAAATGTGTGTTTTACCAGGAAAACATTCAAAGCATTCAGCATGTGTCTATGATGACAAACGTAAAAAACAGCCCCGGATGTTACTTACGTGTGCAAATGCATTAGACCTATAAAGTATTATTGCTAAACAGATTTGGCAAAACAAACTGATAACACTGATCACGTCAAAGTGAAAACAGTAATCTCAATGAATTAAAAATATAAAACATATTGTATGATAAGTTTTTACATATGAATTCACCTGCTTTTAGTCAGTGATCAGTACTGTTGCTTGGTTTCTTCTGATTTTTGCCCTTTGATGGGGACTAGGACAAGTTTCTGCCTTTCATGTAATCATTTACTATGTTACATTACATCAGGATTCATTTGATAAAAAGGGGCAAAGAATCATTAAATACGCTATAAGCAGCAGAGTGGACCCTGCATTTAAAGTGTGTTTTGATTGATGGTCATAGAAATTAATTAGTTTCAATGGTAAAAATGCAATAATCTGTTTGTTTTCCAACTGGAGTTATATGAACAAGCTGCAAACATAATTTTGAAAGAGTTGCTTATTAACTCAATTGTGACGAAAAACAAAGTCGGCATTCATTTGATGTCATGTCCACTTGAAGATCGTGGATGAAAGCAAACACTCAGTTTCTTCTAGCTCTGTTTTGGTCTCCACAAACATCTGATTGAAACATCTGTGTCAGCTTCAGCTGCTACATGCGTCACTATGTTCACCAGCTAGTCTCTAACATTGTTAGGCTGCTGTTTAGTGCTGGGCATGAAGTTTACTATGGATGTATAAGAGCCCATTTAAAAATGAGATTCAACAATAGAATTATTGGCTTTAAAAAAAGGGGAACCAACAAAGGACAAAATACTGTTGGATTTGTCACTAGGAAAGACAGTGTTGAATCATTTCAATTCAATTCAATTCCATTCAATTCAATTCAATTTATTTCACCAATTATTAGTAAAAATATTAAATAGAGCAGCTTTAAGGAAACAGTAATGTCTAGTTTCATTATGTTCTGAGGCTTCACATGTGATATACTGATAAGCCAGTAAGTAAACAGCTGGTTCTTGTAGTGAAAGTGTTGCACGAGGGAGAAAAGGGCAGGTAGAAAAACCTGAGCTTAAACAATGACCATCAACATTAATGAGTAAATGCAACAAAGACAATCGTATCTTGTCTGCACCAACAGAAGGGCAACTGTGGCACAAGTTGCAGGAAATTATAATAATGGGTAAGGGAGGAATGTGTCACAATGCACATTGTGCGGCACCCCGCTGTGTTTGAGGCTGTGTAGCCACAGACCAGTGAGAGTGCCCAGCTGGTCGTACCATCAGTGTATAAGTCTTTTTCACAACAGATGTTTTGAAATCAGAGAAGCACAGGTGTAATCAACATCAGTGGCTGGATTCCATTTCCAGTTCAGTGGCCCTGTTATTATGCACGGCTGCTCACTTACTTACTTTGACACTTAGGTGACATCTGTACACGCCGATGTTTACACCTGTGCTTTTCCTGCTCCGAAAAGTCAGAGCCATCAAAAAAATGGTGTTTTTTTTTTATGAAGAGCGACAAAACTTCACACGGGAAACTCTACATCTGTAACATGTTTCAAGTGTTTCCAAGCCATCGGATATTAAATGAAGTTGGGTAAAAATATCTGTGCCTTCCCAGCAAGCATTTTGCAAGGTTGATCCCACAACAGGTTTTTAACGTGCATAGACAGTGTGCAGTATAACAACGTATGTGTGTTCTTTCATCCTCCTCCGTGGAGATTACATCTTTACACATACAATTTAAAAGGAATCCTTTGCCTATGAATCTCTTTTATACTTACTCCCACTCCTTCCTGCGGGCCTGAGGCGTGCTCTGAATTTTATGAGCTTGGTGAGCCATGATGATGTCCTTCTGCTCTACAAGCCCGCCGCGCCGCCGCAGCATGCAGTGGGGGCTCTGGGACCCTGAACCCTGATCCAACGAGCCCTCTTCTTGACCACAAGGCACATCAAAGCTGGCGGCTCGAGGTGGCAACCCCGGGTACTCATGGGCGGCATGAGGGACCTGCAGAGAGCAGGAGCGCGCTCCCTGAGTGAGGCCCTGACGGGGAGCGAGGCTGGGCTTCCTCCAGGCCTCGGGTTCAGGGAGGGACAGTGACGAATGGATGCGCATCTCTCCTCCTGGACCACAGCTGGATGGAGAGCGGGAGTTGGGTGAGAGGGAGAGGAACTGGTCTGAACTGGTGAGCATCTCTACACAGGTTGGCAGTCGGTGGGTTCACCATAATGCTACAAATGGGAGAAAAGGTAGAGAGGCAGAAGA
This sequence comes from Channa argus, assembly GCF_033026475.1. NCBI lineage: Eukaryota > Metazoa > Chordata > Actinopteri > Anabantiformes > Channidae > Channa > Channa argus. The sequence continues at coordinate 2,545,692 of NC_090210.1, read as the reverse complement.
ATGATAAGTGCATGTGCTCTCATTCCCATCAGGCCCAGCTGCAAGTTTTGTTTGATGCTGGTACCGTAAGTTAAGGTGGTTAATATTCCTACTCATAATGAGCATTTAACTCACACCATCACTCAAAGGCTTTTTCAGATTTGAAGGTCTTCAGAAGCTGTTGTTGTGGTGCAGATTGCAAAGCCCACTGAGGCAAATTTCACCCGAACATCAGGTGACGCTATTGATTATATTTGCTTTTATCATTTTGATCAATTGGCTTCTGTGCTGACATGAAGCATCTCGAAAAGTGTCATGCAAATAAACCTGACTTGGCCAAGAGTTCCTGGAAAACAAAAACTTCAGTGTCCCACTGAACAGTGCACTTCAAATTCCGAATGAACACCAGCATTTATGTGCACTTCCTCCAAACGATTACCGCTGCTGGTGGGGTCTTTAATACCAGCAGTGCATGACTGTGTGAACAAAAGCTTTGAACCAGCAGCCATGCAGAAATAGCGCCAGTAATAGTACTGGTGGGTGGAATTAAACTTTGTACAGAAAGTCAGTCTAATAAATGTAATGAGGAGAGATCTTAATTCTGCCTGATGTGCAGTCACACGCGTGCACGGAGCATAGCAGATCACCCTGATGTTGCTGTCATTGTCCAGTTAAGGGTGCATGTGTAGCCCAGACAGAAATATGGGGGAGATGAGGTGGCAGTGCTGCAGAAAAGCCAGTTTGAGGCGAGCCAGTCAGAGACAGACGAAACAAGGCTGTTTCCAATGAACTGGAGCTGAAAGGAAGATGACTGAGTGTGGGAGAGCTGAAGCAAAGGCACAATGACTCACTCATCAGCAGCAGGGCTTCTCAGACATGAACTGGACACAGTCTGAGTTGAGCTGTGCCCCTCGAAAGCAGCGCAGCAGCGCGCCTGAAAGCCGGGAGAGGCTACAAGGTCAGCGCACACATTTACACGGGCGGCTTATCGCAGCCGAGGGGGGCGGGCTGCCTCCACAGCAGAGCAACTTCTAAACAGATGTGACACCTTTGTGTTGTCAGTCAGTTTCCAGTGGAGCAATTAAACGTCAAGCGTTTATATCAACAGACACACCTTGAAAAGCAAAAATGAAATTAATCACACAAGGTATAGCATCGATAAAACGACTCCACGGATAAGAGCATCAATAAGCCTTTCTGACGTTACGGCTACAGGAGACGTCCACCTTATCTTTGCAATTCATGAAGTTAAAGCGATTCTCTTTTGCGCAGCTCCTATAGCTGTGGTCTGCTTCGCTTTAATTAGGGCACAAGCAAGCAGTTTAATATGAGCACGTCAGCTTCAGGTCCAGCAATACATCCACAGGTAACGATCATTCAGACGCAGTTTCTTTATTCTGATGGAGTTAAGGTGCTTGACGCAGGAGCAAGTGCAGAAAGAAAAACCAACGGCTCAACAGTCATAACAAGTAGTAAAATAGATGGATGAGATGCTACAAATGTTCATTGGGGGGGGGGGGGGGGGTGGGAGAGGGTGAACGCGGCCCCCACGGCAGGAAACAACAATGTCAATGAACTAATGAAATGATTAATAAATGTGACAGCTTTACCTTGGGGTGACGCGCGCTCCTTCATCGTCAGAGAGCCCCGATCAGGTGGATCCTAAAAATTCAGCCCTGTCACACAAAGCCAAGTTTTGGTGCTTTGAGGATGATTTCGCGAGGATTCCTTGGGTGATGATTACCGCTGTATGGCTATAAATACTGCGAGGTGGCTGGGAGCCAGAGGAGTGTAGCACAGATGAACGTAAACAGGCATTGGGGGACAGGAGCGAGGCATGGAAGTAATCCCAGTCATCTTCACTAGCAGGCTGCCGTGATGAGTCACTTTATGTGGTTTGGAACGAATGTCTGTGTCTTCAAACTTCCTTTAGAGGCTTAAACACCATTGTCTGTCCACAGTCCCTAGTTCAGTGTGCGGACTGTGATTTTTTTTTTTTTTTGGGGCTACTTTGGTCCAAAGATCAAATGAGTTCCAGTGAAAGATGCAACTGCAACAGGTCTGCAGCGCCTTGTTGGTTTCAAATGCGGGTCATGGAACATGGATTCAGATAGATTTACCACTAGATGGTGGACTAAAGCCGCACACATGACACGCAGGAGCTCCAAGAAAGAAGGCACTGAAGTCAAAGCCCCGGGACGGTGTTAAGATTTTGGCCACTTTTCCATGTGCAAGCAGGGCCGGACGAAGCGTTTTGAAGGACCGACGCACCCAACCAACCACCCACGTAAGTAAGTCAGCAGTGCAACCCACTGTACTTATCACCACCATGAATGGGCCAGTAGGTACCTGCACTGCCATGGTTTTTAGTTTAGATATTAAAAAATGAGAAGGCTTAGGGAAAGATCACGGTGTGGATTCAAATACAGAAACAACATTGACTCACGGTATTAAATGAGTGTAAAAATTATTATTATTTTTTGTCCTTTCGGCTTATCCCGTGAGTTCAGGGTCGCCACATTATGATTTGGCCCAGTTTTTACGCCAGACGCCCTTCCTGACGCAACCCTCCCCAATTTCTTGGATCGGCACTGCCCAGCTGTGCAGGGGAATGGGCTGTTAGGGGTTCAGTGTCCTACCCAGGAACACTTCGACATATAGCTGGGGCCGGGGATCGAACCACTGACCCTGTGGTCCTTTTCACTCATAACTATGACAGTAGTAGGCAGCCTTGTCAGAGAAAAAATGGAATCCTGTTATACACCTTTTTTTAAGCAAACAGTAGACACACACAGTTAGCTACTAGTTCGTTTCACTACTTATTCAAGCAGCTTCTTCAGTCTGAATAAAGTGGCCAGGGAACCCAGGGGGAAATCGTCAAGACTAAACCCCTAAACCCCTAAGATGGGGGTCGTTAGGTGTGGCCCTCTGGGTGAATATGTGAAGTGGTCTTGATCTTCCTGGGGATGGATGAAAGGGCAGCATGAAAAACGGGAGACAGGTTGAGCCTGAGGCCTCCTCCTCTGTTGAGAGAAGGATTCTCCATGTGAACATAAATTGCTTCAAGAACTCACCTCTCATACCATCTGTCTTCTCTCTCCAAAAAGTTTACACTCATACTCAAAAGACTGTCCTATGTCCTTCAGGTGTAGGTACACTGCTGATTCTGGTCCTTAGGTGTCGCTTCTCCTGTGCTGGGCCATCCTCTTGTGTAGAGGCTGTTTGGTTTTGGCAAGTAGCAAACCGTTTCAGACCAGGAAAAGAAGTCCAGTTGACACGATTCAATCTTCGGATAGTGAAACCATGTTCAGGTAATTGGCCTAAAATTTATGTCAGGAGTGGGTGAAGACAAAAAAACTGAGTTAAAGGAGACTGAATTTATTGGCTGTTTACGATCAGTCTGCAAGCAATGTCCCCATTAAAAGCCAGCGTTATGTTTGGAACTATTCTTTTTTCATGCCACTGTGCACTTTTACACCTACAGTATATGAAAGCTTGAGTTATTTGACAAATTGAGATTTTTGCAAACAAAATATATGAAGATGTTACACGGAAAACCCTACGTATTGTTAAAGATGAATGTAAAAGCTACACAACTGAAGCCAAAACAATCTTTAAATATGTTTTCCCTTTCAATTACTTTAAGAATTTTTAGAAATATTTGATTCAACACTATAATCTTCAGAAAGCTGGAGATTGCAGAGTTGTTGGACTGTGCGACACAGACAGGTGTTTGCACTATTTTGCACTTTTCTAATATAGTTGGAACAAAAACTCAATGTAACCAAGTGTATTACCCTTTAGCAGGAGTTGGTCCAATGTTCAGTTTTGAGGGGGATGTAAATTGAAATATTATTGTTAAAACTGTATCCTGCTTTGGGGAGAAAAGCATGTGACTCGGGTTACATTGAAACTCTGATAAAGAATAAAGAATAATCGTAACGTAGATTGTTCACATTTTCACATTAACTTGATATAAAAAAAAAAGTCAAGGGGCTTTTTAATTTTTTTTGTATTTGTTTTAATGCCCAAGCCACCAAAGTGCGACCTGTGTCTGATGAAACTAGAGCCAAGGACGGAGAATAATTTTTCCCGTGATCAAAACAGACCCATTATTAGTCCACGTAGTAATTAAAAGGTCAGCTGTGTTCATTTTAACCAGTCCTCTAATTCCCCGCGCTGAGGAAGAGGTGTTAGCAGTGGGACTGGGAGCAGCGCAGAAACCATCTGCTGCCACCGACACTGAAGGATAAATGAAGACTTCAAATCAACACATGCTACATGCCCACATTTAAATTACAGTTAACGGCGTGAACCTCTTCATTTGTTTTATTCTGAGACAACTTACGGACTTAAATCAAGTTAACATAAGTCTTTCATTGACTGCAGTCTAGTTACCACTGGCCAGAGGAAGCATTTAAACATCCCTAGAAACATCAAACATCGCTATCTTAGGAGTTGTCTGAGATTTTGTGACTCGAAGAATACAACTACCTTCTAATGTCGAATACCATACCATGTGAATTACATATGGATTTGTGTAATCTAGCAGAATTATCACTGTGAGGAAATAATTGCTGTCTTATCCTTCAGGCATGTGGCCTAGTGAATGCACGAAGTGGAGATGCCAAGATGAGAAAACTGCTGCCATGGAAAGAGAAAAACTTATTAACCACGTATGTGTAGAGGGACATGAATGCTGAGACAGTTGGTAGTAAATGGTTGGCAAATCAAATCTGGTCTGGCATTAGAGCCTGTCCTGAGGGGAAACATCAGGTTTGTGTTGTACGCTTGCTGGTTATCATTTTGCAGAGTACTGCTTCTTGTGATGCTCTGTTTTTATCTTAAGGTTTTCAGCCTTAAATTTATTGATAATTTTACATGTTGTAAGCTGATCACATGCAGATGACTGCGTGACATTATTTACAACAATCAAACTGGGTGAAGTGTTAAGGGCTGCTGTTCAGAGGAAGAGTTCAATTCTTACTGTATCCAAGTACAAATTTGAAGTACTTGTACTTGAGTCAATTCTTTTATTGCCACGTTATCTTGTACTTTTTACTAAACCTATTTACCATCTTAATATTAGTAGTTACTTACAAATGAAGATTTTTAAAATATAAAACATTTGACATGCTTTTGAAAAATTGTGCTGCATTATACGTTAAAATAAAAGTACAGCTGAAACAATTGATGGATCAACAGACTGTCTGTTGTCTCACCAGTTTTGAGGATTTTTCATAGAAATCTGTCAAACATTTACTTGTTCCAGATTCTCATATCTCGGGATTTGCTGATATTTTTTTTTTAATTGTTTGAATTAATGTAATTTATTGGTAATTATTTGAGGGTTTATAGTTGAATAAACAAGTATTGTGAAAGTAAAATTGTGATCTTTGAGTAATTGTGATGGATATTCATCACCATTTTATAAAACAAACATAAGCACATAAAATAATTAGTCTTTGCATCAAGGATTGGATTATGTAAAAATGTCTTTTCTTTCAAAGACATTCATCAAACTGCTCACTAATTTCACATTAAATTCAAATCTGAAAATGGCATTTGAATCATCAAGAGTCAATTTATTTTCATATTCTAAAATGCAAAGGACATAACAGGATTTGAGAATAAATCCAAGGTTGAGTGCACAAAAATGTTTCACTGCAAGCGATTATGTACAAGGATGAAATCAATAAATCTTTACAGAACGTAACCGGTACTGCATCAATATTTAGAGTCAACTTTTTAGACCTAATAATGCAGACTGGACTGGATTTATTTGTAGTTTTTTAAACACATCACATTAATTAATTTACATTTCAGTGAACTTTATTTGTAGAATTAAAAGTTCACCATTAGTGCATTAAAGACCATCATATGCTTGTGTTTCATGTTAAATTTAACATCTCACAAAGGTTAATGCTAAATGGCCTCATAAACGGGCCTGTTAACATTAACTTCATCCCCGTAAAGAACAAATCGACTGAACATTCTCACCATCTTTCTACCCAAACATGCCACCCATAAATACATTGGCTAGCAGTTACAATTTGATTGTACCATCACTGTATAATTAATGTGAGCATCACTGCGAGATTTTAAGAATCAGCGATAACTTCGTAAATTGTTCCGCTTGCAGCACGAAGAACAGTTGCCACAAACATTTGGCAATTTTCTTTTTTGTTTTTTTCTTCTGAAAAGCAGATAACCTGTTAAGAACTCTCTGTTCAGCAAGTTATTCAGAAATACGGCTTTAGCTTTTGTGTAAAGATAATTAGGATAAAAAAATTAGGGCTGGGTGATACAGATACATCCTTATTAGATTATTGTGTAACTGCCTGTACTTGTTTTTTTACGATGTCTCTTGTTGTGAGTTACGTAAAATTACTTCAACCCCAGTGTACTTGTTTGCAGGTCCTCTCATACCAAGTCAGTTAAATACTGATGAGAGCTGTTAGGAAGTAATCAGGAAATGTCCCAGTTTTTAAAGACATAATGTTCATGTTCAGATAAAAACAAGAAAGCAGTTGCATAATAATCGAACCAGGTGATACAGCAGGGGAGGTGCACAGTAAAGCTAGAAGAAACATGAGTAATAACATGAGTGCCGAGGAATATTAATACACTTTGATCGTCACAGTTAATGTAACTCACCCAGCCCTAGTTTTTGCTGAGACCGATCACCTTTTCTCCCAGTGTCCATGAAACAAC